>NC_140579.1:1075692992-1076292992 GCF_964204655.1 Triturus cristatus | reverse complement strand
ATTGTGTGTACTGTGACAATCACTGCATGTGGCATTACACATTCTGCCTGTCTAATCCTGCTGGGAATGTTGTTACTACAGTCCTCATGTGAATCTGTGGTCCCCCCAGTGTGACAGGTGGCAGTACCCACAGATGTGTGTTTTGTTTAGTGTACATGTCCAAAAGATGTGTTTGTCCCCTGGACATTGGTGTGTGTGTGTAAGTCCCCTGTCATGTGGGTGAGTGCATATGTGGAGTGTAGCACCCCAGCTGCATGAGGGATGGATATACCCTGCCCATCTGATGTGAGCAGGGAGCAGTGCTGTGTGTCTGCGGTGATGGGCCAGCCCCACACCTGTGACACCCCCCAGTCTAGTGGCACATGTGCAGAGTGAGGTGTGTAGCTGCAGTTGTCAATGGCAGGTGATTGTCCTGTGGCTGTGTGTGTCTGTGTACTCGGCTGAGGGCGCCTCAGTGGCCTGTGGCATGTGACTGCTTTGAGGTGCTGCACATAATCCTGGTGTCGCTTGTGATGCACAGTGTGAGCCTGGATGATTGATTGTGTCGTACCCCTCATGCCACCTGTGTACTCTACAATGCCACCTAGTGCTTTTTGCCTTCCACAGAGGAAAGTGTCCCTATGACACAGGTGTAATGAGTTTGATGCATTCTATGCCCTGTTAAAACCAACCAAATTGCTCTAATGTGTGTCTCTGTGACATGTCGCAGGTGTATTGATGTTGTCTCACTTGTTCATCCTCACAGGCAGGCGCCTGTGCCAAGGAGCAGATCTGGAAGGACGCCGTCAGTGCCGTGAGACAGACGGATGGTCGGAAGCGGCACCTAGCCCAGGTGAGGAAACGCTGGCAGGATATCCGGTGCTGGACGCGGAGGATCGCACGGGTCCTGCTGGGGGACTCACCTGTGAGCCAAAAGAACCATGGGCGCCGCTGTCTGACCCACATCCACAAGCGTGTGCTGGCGGTCGTCTTCCCTGACATGGACAGGCGCTTACGGGAAAAGCAGCAGCAGGAAGGGGGTAGGTACATGTGTGTTTGTTGTGTGTCACCAGCATTTGTAAGTGCACAGTTGCATGGATACACTGCCAGGGTTTACATGTGCAGTGCAGTTCCTGGTCCCCAAAGTGTAGCGGTGCTGTCCTTCCTCCCTTCCCCTCCTTGGCATGTGTACCCTGGTCTGTGTGTAGTCACACTTGCACAAGGTTATCTAGGCTGCCAGTTTATCGAGGAGGCCAATGCTTGCAGCTTCATGTGTGGGGGTGGTGTGTAACAGGTTTTGGGACCTTGCCTGTGCCCTGTCCAGTTCAGTACTTGTGGGGTCCATGTCAGTTGTCACTGATGCTGAGTCCAGACATAGGAGTGTGTCTCTAAAGTGTATTGCTTTACAGCATGCATGTCCTATTTTGTGGCCTGTGACATGATGTGCATGAGTGTGAGATATGGAGAGTGCAGGGATGGTGGCTTGTGTTGCAGTCATTACCATTCAGGACCATGGAATAGTGTGGCCACTACTGTCCCCTGGGGCATCTTTTCCTAGGTATCATGTGTGTAATCCAAAAATGTCGACAATCTCTGTGTTTACAGCATAGGTTGTGCTCTGTGCCATTGTACCCTGGCATCATTTGTGTCTACGTAAACTCTGCTACATGTGTCCACTGTACAGGCTGACCAAATGTCCCTTGTTCATACTCACGGGGGCCAGTGCCTGTGTGTAATGGTAAAATGATCTGACGATGGCCATTTGTAGATGATGTATATGTACCGGCGCACCAGGGGTATTTTGTATCCAATCCGGATTTCTTGCAGGCCATGTGTTTTTATTCCAGACTAAGAGATGTAAGTGCTTCCTGTGTCTCAATAAATTGTCTCATGTAGGGGGTGGTTGGTGCGGGCAAGGCCTACATGTCTAGACCTGAAGTCTCCTTGCTAGGTCTGGCCAGTGTGTGATGTTTGTGTGGACATACACTCAAGGTGCAGTGACCCATTAATGTTGGACATGTTTTTAAGTATTGAATTTGCAGCATGTGCCTACAGTTAATAGACATGGTTCCTGCTCATCCCTTTTTACGCCAACTCTGTGTGCTGCAGATGCTGTGCTGGATTGTCCCCAGTGCCTGGCTCCTCTGTCCAAATCCATATCATGTTATTTGCTATTGTGTCATGCTCTCCATAGTTGTTCAGTGGCATGGTGGGTCAACCAACTGTGTGTTTCAGGGCATACATATGTGCCTTGTATTGTAGATGTTACTCATGTTGCTTTTCAGGCTATGCACTGTGACCTATGTGGATTTGACTCATGTGACATATGTATACAGGTGTCTGATTATTTCCTGTCTCTTCACCTTGCTCACAGCATCGTCGGGGGACACCGAGGGAGACACTGGCACGGACCGTGAGGAGGGATCGAGCACCAGTGCCATCAGTGCAGAGTTGTCTGGCACATCGAGTGGCACGGAGGCCGACGGGAGTGCAGCGGAGGACCTGTCCAGTCAATCCACCACCGACTATGACGCAGACGGGTCCGAGGCTGAGCACTCCGAGGGGGCGGAGGCTGGTCCCACAGCTGACACCAGCACTCCATCACTACCCGCCCCCTCCATTCCGATCACCGGCCTCCCACTTGCTCGTGTCCCTTCCCGCCGTGCTCAGTCAGCAAGTGTCTCCTTCTTGCCAGGCACCGCACCCCCTGCCCCTGTCTCCACTGCTGCCACCAATGCCGACATCCTGTGGCAGTTGCGGGTTGGTCAGACTGCGACGCTTAATGTCCTCCATGGCCACAGCCAAGTGCTGAACCAGATGGAGGCATACTTGGAGGGCATTTCAGCCGCGCAGTCTGACCAACGCAACTTGCTGAGGTCCATCGACTCGACACTGACTGCAGCAGTGGGTCTCCTGCAGCGCTACGTCCCACCCCCTACCCCTGCCCCATCCACACTTCCCACTTCCATGCCTGTCCCACGTACACCCAGACGTCAGCATGCACGCACCCCACCAGACACAGGCACCACACCAGCAGGGCAGGGCAAGCGCACACCTCCTGGCACGCACACACAGGGTGAGGTAGGCACACCCACTGGGTCGGGGGGCAAACGTAAGTCACGCAGCCAGAGTGGGAGTCCGCATTCCGCAAAATCCACTCCCTCCAAATCCACTCCCCTCAGCTCTCCTGGCCACGAATCCAGCAAGGATTCCTTCATGGCCGCTCTGTCCCTGAGCTCAACAGTGACACCACCCAGCAAGCGGGCAAAGGAGTCCCCGGTCAGGGTAGTCGAGTGCCCCCCCCCGTCCACACCCTCCCCCAGTGGCGCTGCGACCCATTCCTCCACCCCCCCCCCTCCTTGGGGCCTGTGGTTCCTTCGGGTGCAGGGGATATGCTGGGGGACCTTGCTGACGTGTGCAGCGCCATCCTCACCATCTCCTTTGGCGCTGCCCCACCCCCTGTGGTGGAGTCCTCCGTCCCTGCACCCACAACACCTGCCCTTGCCCCTCCTGGCCCTGCCGTGCCTGGTCACTCCCCCCCACATGATGCCCCCCCCCCCCCTGTGGAAGACAGGAAGACAGGGTGGTCTGAACCGTGCAGGCAAGCTAGGGGACACGCGTCCCACTGTGTCCCCCATCCAGCTGTGACTCATGGACTGCCCTATGGGCTTTGTAAATATTGAACTTTATCCACACACACTTTATTTGAAAATGCTGAATAAAGCCATTTTTTTTCCTTAGAACTCTACTGCTTTTGTGGTATTGCTGTTGGTGGGGCTGCTACATGATTTTGGGTGGTGATCATGTGTTGGGTGTGTGGGAAATGTAGTAGTTTGCTTGTCATAGGGGGGACCCTGGTATCTGTGTGCCATCACAAGGTGTTAGCTAAGTTTCTCTGTTCATGTAAGCAGTTACTGCATGGTGAAATTGTCCCAAGGTGTGTTCCTTCCTCTGTGTACCCTGACATCTTCCCTGCAGGGTGTTCCCAATATGTTGCGCTGAGCTGTGTCTACATTAGCTGGGTGTGTGACGGACCCCTTCAACTTTGGCCATGCATGCAGAGCGATGTCTCCACCTGCATCATTCGTGGCATCCTTGGTGATCACTGTACTTGTGTATGTAGTCTGTTGACATGACTTCAGGTGGACATGTTCCCTTTTAGGCTGTATGCATGTGTGTACTCCCAGCCTCGCACACATGTGTTACATGTACTGCAGGCTCTTTGTGCACCTGACTGACAATTGTGGCAATTGGATCTGTGGGTACTCCACCCTGTTTTTTCCATGGGCACTGCTGGGGGCCTCTGCACCCACCCCTCCTGCGTCTGGGCACTGCTGGACGTGATAGGCACCCACCCCTCCTGTGTGTGGGCACTGCTGGGAGGACTCTACACCCACCCCTCCTGTGTCTGGCCACTGCTGGGAGGACTCTACACACACCCCTCCTGTGTCTGGGCACTGCTGGGAGGACTCTGCACCCACCCCTCCTGCGTCTGGGCACTGCTGGGAGGACTCTGCACCCACCCCTCCTGCGTCTGGGCACTGCTGGAAGTGATAGGCACCCACCCCTCCTGCGTCTGGGCACTGCTGGAAGTGATAGGCACCCACCCCTCCTGTGTCTGGGCACTGCTGGGAGGACTCTGCACACACCCCTCCTGTGTCTGGGCACTGCTGGGAGGGCTCTGCACACACCCCTCCTGCGTCTGGGCACTGCTGGAAGTGATAGGCACCCACCCCTCCTGCGTCTGGGCACTGCTGGGAGGACTCTACACCCACCCCTCCTGCGTCTGGGCACTGCTGGGGGGACTCTGCACCCACCCCTCCTGCGTCTGCGCACTGCTGGAAGTGATAGGCACCCACCCCTCGTGTGTGTGGGCACTGCTGGGGGGACTCTACACCCACCCCTCCTGTGTCTGGGCACTGCTGGGAGGACTCTGCACACACCCCTCCTGCGTCTGGGCACTGCTGGAAGTGATAGGCACCCACCCCTCCTGTGTGTGGGCACTGCTGGGGGGACTCTACACCCACCCCTCCTGTGTCTGGGCACTGCTGGGAGGACTCTGCACACACCCCTCCTGCGTCTGGGCACTGCTGGAAGTGATAGGCACCCACCCCTCCTGTGTGTGGGCACTGCTGGGGGGACTCTACACCCACCACTCCTGTGTCTGGGCACTGCTGGGACGACTCTGCACCCACCCCTCCTGCGTCTGGGCACTGCTGGGAGGACTCTGCACCCACCCTTCCTGCGTCTGGGCACTGCTGGAAGTGATAGGCACCCACCCCTCCTGCGTCTGGGCACTGCTGGGAGTGATAGGCACCCACCCCTCCTGTGTCTGGGCACTGCTGGGAGGACTCTGCACACAACCCTCCTGTGTCTGGGCACTGCTGGGAGGACTCTGCACCCACCCCTCCTGCGTCTGGGCACTGCTGGGAGGACTCTGCACCCACCCCTCCTGCGTCTGGGCACTGCTGGAAGTGATAGGCACCCACCCCTCCTGCGTCTGGGCACTGCTGGAAGTGATAGGAACCCACCCCTCCTGTGTGTGGGCACTGCTGGGGGGACTCTACACCCACCCCTCCTGTGTCTGGGCACTGCTGGGAGGACTCTGCACACACCCCTCCTGCGTCTGGGCACTGCTGGAAGTGATAGGCACCCACCCCTCCTGTGTGTGGGCACTGCTGGGGGGACTCTACACCCACCCCTCCTGTGTCTGGGCACTGCTGGGAGGACTCTGCACACACCCCTCCTGCATCTGGGCACTGCTGGAAGTGATAGGCACCCACCCCTCCTGTGTGTGGGCACTGCTGGGGGGACTCTACACCCACCCCTCCTGTGTCTGGGCACTGCTGGGAGGACTCTGCACACACCCCTCCTGCGTCTGGGCACTGCTGGAAGTGATAGGCACCCACCCCTCCTGTGTGTGGGCACTGCTGGGGGGACTCTACACCCACCCCTCCTGTGTCTGGGCACTGCTGGGAGGACTCTGCACCCACCCCTCCTGCGTCTGGGCACTGCTGGAAGTGATAGGCACCCACCCCTCCTGTGTGTGGGCATTGCTGGGGGGACTCTACACCCACCCCTCCTGTGTCTGGGCACTGCTGGGAGGACTCTGCACCCACCCCTCCTGCGTCTGGGCACTGCTGGGAGGACTCTGCACCCACCCCTCCTGCGTCTGGGCACTGCTGGAAGTGATAGGCACCCACCTCTCCTGCGTCTGGGCACTGCTGGGAGTGATAGGCACCCAACCCTCCTGTGTCTGGGCACTGCTGGGAGGACTCTGCACACACCCCTCCTGTGTGTGGGCACTGCTGGGGGGACTCTACACCCACCCCTCCTGTGTGTGGGCACTGCTGGGAGGACTCTGCACACACCCCTCCTGTGTGTGGGCACTGCTGGGAGGACTCTGCACACACCCCTTCTGTGTCTGGCCATGTACGCTCCATACATACATGGGTGGGGGTACGGTCCGTACATACACGGGTGGGGGTACGGTCCGTACATACACTGTTGGGGTGGGGGTACACTCCATACATACACGGGTGTGGGTACGCTCCATGCATACACGGGTGGGGGTACGGTCCGTACATACACTGTTGGGGTGGGGGTACGCTCCATACGTACGCGGGTGTGGGTACGCTCCATGCATACATGGGTGGGGGTACGGTCCGTACATACACGGGTGGGGGTACGCTCCGAACATACGCGGGTGTGGGTACGCTCCATGCATACACGGGTGGGGGTACGGTCCGTACATACACTGTTGGGGTGGGGGTACGCTCCATACGTACGCGGGTGTGGGTACGCTCCATGCATACACGGGTGGGGGTACGGTCCGTACATACACGGGTGGGGGTACGGTCCGTACATACACGGGTGGGGGTACGCTCCGAACATACGCGGGTCTGGGTACGCTCCATGCATACACGGGTGGGGGTACGGTCCGTACATACACTGTTGGGGTGGGGGTACGCTCCAAACGTACGCGGGTGTGGGTACGCTCCATGCATACACGGGTGGGGGTACGGTCCGTACATACACTGTTGGGGTGGGGGTACGCTCCATACGTATGAGGGTGTGGGTACGCTCCATACGTACGCGGGTGTGGGTACGGTCCGTACATACACGGGTGGGGGTACGGTCCGAACATACGCGGGTGTGAGTATGCTCCATGCATACACGGGTGGGGTACGGTCCCTACATACACTGTTGGGGTGGGGGTACGCTCCATAAGTACGCGGGTGTGGGTACGGTCCCTATATACACGGGTGGCGGTACGGTACGTACATGCACTGTTGGGGTGTTGGTACGCGCCGTACATGCACGGGTGGGGGTGCGGCCCGTACCCAGGCCTTTGGAACATGGGTATGGGCCGTACCGCCATTATTGGGGTGACGTAGGGGTGGGCGTGGTACGACTCGTACCCACGCTCTTAAGGCGTGGGTACGGTACGTACCGGACTTGTTGTGTTGCCGGTTCGCGTGTACATCCACTTCCGTTGCTGGACACGCCCCCACCCCCTCGAAGTGACCAGGCCCTGGAGGTCAGGTATGTCCAGGGCATGTATGATTTGTGACTTGGGTGGGGGTTTTGTGTCCTGCCCCTGCTCCCCCCCCCCCCCCTTTGCCCCTGGGTGTTGTTCTGACCTTCTGCGGCGTCTGCGTCGGTTCCTGTAGAGCAGGTGGACTGCTATGAGGGCTGGGATGACACGTAGCTGTCCGTCGCGTACAGGTGCTCCTTGCGCACGTCGTCCTGATTTCCCGGCAGTTTTTGGCAGGCGGAGAATTTTATCCGTGCGGGGTGACGTCGGTGCGGTTCGTACTTCCTGGTTCGTGAAACGCTGCCTGAAAGCGTCCCGACGTCACGTCGGCGCTTTCCCCGGATCACATTTGTATGTATATTTTCGTCGGTTGGTGTTTTGTACGACTCGTACGGAAATGGTGTTTCCGTGCGAATCGTACTTCCATGTTTGTAATGTTTTTTTCCCGGGTACGAGTCGGACGGAGAAAACGCTCCGACCAACGGGTCGTACCCGGTTTTTCCAGGATCAGAATCGGCACCCTAGTGGCTGAATTGCACAATGTGAAACTAGAACACATGGGATCAATCCTGGCTTTGCTACTTGGCCAAATTGTGTGATCCTACGCAATTCATTTAGTTCACTTTCCCTCCTTTTTCTTCATTATCACATTTAAGGGAAATTAAAAGTACATGACTTCAGGCTGTGTGCCGTGCAAAACCTTCTCCTGTGTTTCATTCATTAAACTATAAAGCAGTTCATGTATAATAAATAGCAAGCCAGACCACCCAAAAGGGGGGCACACAACAACTGACTTGCCTCTTAGTTCACTATTGGCATTGTTGTCAGGGTGGGGAGAAGCATGAATATTTCTAAATTCATGTTTGAAAACTATCACTTAAAAAAAGCCATCAATGCACCTAATAAAAAATACTCCTGACCTCCCGATCAAGATGTACTAAGGTGAAGAGATTCTTCATGTTAATGAAAAACACTTTTTGAACTTTCAAGAAACTATAATGTTTTTAAACATTTACTGCAAAATGGCTTTAAAAAGCAAGAAGTTCCTTAAGTTAAGTGGTGCAGGACACCATAGTCACTTCCTTTCTTTACCTTCAATTAACCATGGAATAGATGCTGCCTGTTTATTTAACATATTTTTCATGTTAGTGCTAAGTCAAGTAAACAGCAGCTCAGAGCTGCTGTTGACCAGGAGGCTGCATGTAAAGCTCAGAAGGGCCACATGCAGCCCCTGGGCTGTACTTTGAGTATCACTACTTTAAGACATTTGTAAACCTGGTTTCTGGAGTTGGTACAATTCCCACTCCCCCTCCCATATGTCAGGATAACTTCATTCATTTTCCAGTATAACACAACAAGTTGCCATATAGGTTTCTTAAGTGGTTGTGATTCAGCCATTCGTTTATAATATAGGTATTTCATCAGGTCTGTCCCATCCTGAAGTACAGACTTGTAAGATCCACCTGAAGTTGAACAAAAGCCTATTAGGCCAAATACTGAACAAATGAAAACCAGACTGCGCTATTCACAAAAGGTAACTTAACTTGTGATTAATTTACGCATGTTATTTACTCTTATACTTTTGAGTAACTTTACTACTTTTGCTGTTAGCAAAATCTAAGTGTAAAATGGCTGAAAAGTGTAGACTTACATGTTTCCACCCACTGAAAAGTGGATTGAGCCAAAATGAAGCCACATTTACAAGTGTAAGTTATTACTGCCCAAAAAAATAAAAGTAGTAGTAAGTAGCTTTATCATTTATCGATAATTATTAAAAGTGATGTATAGAATTAATTAAAAGTAATTCCATTACATTTTGATAAAAATAATATCACATGTTTTTATTTATTCAAAACAGGCTGTTAAAGTATTTTATAATTACATAATAAATATCTTTACTTTTTAGAACTTGCAAAATTCGTTTTTAAAATTCTGTTTATATTTTTAACAATTTAAATAATTGTATTTATTGTAATATTTTTTCCTATGGGTTTATTTTAAGTCTCTACCTCCATTACCATCTTTACTTTCTAAGGGAGCGTGTTGCAGTACCCATGGATGGCCATGTATGGCTCTGGACTAACTCCAGCTCTGTGCTGGAGTACATTTATTACTTTTTTGGGGTCCCTTTTGGACTGTACTAATTTTAGAAGGCAATTTGTGAATAGCTATAGGTTTATTCTTTTGTGGGTGGGTGTATGCCCTTCCCTAAACCCCTTCCTAAGTCGCTGTAAACCATTCTTTACTCCTCCCTAAACCCTTCCTTTAGTAGTAGGTATGCCCCTTTTTAGAGCCACTCACTCAATCCCTCCCGCATTTATTATTAAGTAAATGTACTTTTGAGAGGATCTCCCTAAAGAAAAGAGAGGAGTGCAGAGGTGAAGATTTACACTTGTAAGTTTGTGTATAGCATTTTGGATTACTTTTAGTAGTATAGTTCGAATGCTACTAAATTTACTACAAAATGTAGTTTGTGAAAAGGCCCCACAATGTATAGCCCTTTCCCCATATTCCAAAATAATGTAGATGTCCCCTACAGTAAAGTAGCAAGGTACTTTGTTTTCTGTATAATTAAGTCTATGAAGTAATGAGGCATTTTGTGTTATATTCAATTCCTGCTTAAAGCTGAGCACCTGGTCTCTAGAGTTTTAGGTATTACAATGAGTTTTATGAGAGGCCATGCTCTCTGCGCACAACCCAAAATAATTGAATAAATGAACCCCTTCCACCTTTGCATTCCCTAGAAACGACCTTCCTATGCATATTTCTTTTTCTGCCAAAATCCATATCTTAGATTTTGAGATGTGAATTTGAAGATTGTTTCCATATTCATCTGTCTAGACCTCACTTGAGGCCAACTGGTCAAGGGTAGCAATGTTATTGGCATAATAAAGCATATATGTGGGCCGACCGCCCACCTTTGGTGAAAAAAGCATTGCATCTGACCTAAATAATGTGCCATATTCGCCGCATATAAAGAGATTTGCATTGCCACAAGTAAACATTCCTGCTGCAAGCAATCTTCATATTCACCTTCAAATTTAGCTGTGATGGATCCCATTTTTTTTAAGTAGGCACAGAAATGACCTCATCCTCCCATGAGCTGTAAAGATTGAATTTACGCAAATGTCATTATCTACTAAAGCGCTACTATGTCCAGAATCTTGGGTGCATTTGAAAAATCCTAATCGGTATGGCCCAGGGGCCCAAGGCCCCTGATGTTTACTAATATTTTTTAAACATTCGTGTGAGAGACCAGTCCTTTGGAGGCCAGGTATAGTGACGTGGAGACTGTAAATATTTTCTAAAGACTGATCAATAAAGCTGTTTGATGTAGCCACTCCTGTTCTGTAGCAGGACACGAGTAGACCTTCGGCTAATAGTCAGCTCTTCCAGCCAGTTATAAAACTGACGGAATTTCTGGTAGTTCTGTCCTCAGTAATAGTGATCATATCTGTCCGTTTATTTTTGCCACTGGTTCTTTTTCCTATTTTTACCTCTTTTGTCCACATTTGTAGTTGCTTGAGGGAATTTTTGTCTTTCTAACCCTTCACCGCTGTCCTGTTTAAACCGCTAATTGACTTTGTTAGTGCTTAAGCCAGTCTGCGATCCACTGCCTGACGTATGACGTTGTTATATCCTGTCTATGTATCATTGTTTCTCCTATGTTACCGGCTGCCCAGCCAGTATGAGTATTCTGCATGGAATGTTGGTGTGATGGAGATGCATGGAATGTTTGGGTGCCTGTGTGGTGAGGTGTTACAGTTGAAGATGGTCAGAGCAGCCGGCAGGCTGCTTCTGGTGGGGCTGCTTTACATGGATGCTAACCTGTAACTAAGACAATAAAGAATCTACAAAGTTACTCTTCGGCTACCTGTTGTACATCACAACAGACATATGAGAAGCCCTTGTGGCATTCTATTTCTGCTGTTCATCTTCAAGGCCTGAACAAGGGATTCCATCCCTGCACCCCTCCTCCCCTTGACCTAATGGTTCCTTCTTAGAATGTTGGAGTGAAGGCTCTCCTGGAATGTTGAGCAGGAGCCTGACTGAGACTAAGCACTTGTGGCAAGCTGGAGATGCAGCTATTTTAACCCATGAATAAAGAAGATTCCACTTACGGTTTGTTGCTGTGATTACTTCATTTAATGGCGACGAGTACAGGATTGCTGTGTCAGGGACAGCGCTGCATTTTCCCCTGGAAGATTCGTCTTGCCGATAGCTCCATCATCTTAAAGGACATAATTAGCCTGGAACCATTATTGCATAACGGACCGCCATTACAATTGAAGGAGGGTGAGTCGTTTTCGAAATAACCTTCGCATATTACTTCACCGTATCTACTCCCTCCCATGGCAGTCTGAAAGTGTGATAAGGCGAGTGCTCCTGTCAAGATTGGAGCGCTGAGGCAGCGTGGGTGTTTGGTTCGAGGTTCTGGTGGTCCTCTGCACTGCCGGTATCCTTCCTGTGACAACAGAGCAGGCGTGTTCCAGAGGACAAGAATTGTGAAGTTTTCCGTTCACGTTTCAAAGAGTTTGTTGTTGTAACTCTTGCCCGAGGTTCATTCTAGGCTTGTGGCAGCGCTCTGGCGGGGAACGTGGATGTGGTAACCAGGGAAATTCTGTGAAGTTTTCACCACACGAACGACGTGGTGCAGGAATAGCGTTCGTGTAGGTAAACAAGGCTGAGGGGCACAGCAGCAGATTCACAGAACAGTACTTGGTTAAGGAGGCTGTGCATCGTATTTCTGTGAGGAAGGAATCGGCTTTATGACTGAAACGCTACTTTTACTTTGATTCTCTTCACGTGATCCGGGCAGCTGAAAGAATTCTTCATTTAAAGAGAGACTGAGGATAATTTTCGATGAAACATCTAGTGTTTTGAAGTGTCCATGTGTATAAGGAGAAAAAACCACGAGCAAGTGAATGTGAAAGTACAGTTTTACATGAGGAGTGTGATGCATTTAACACCTTTCTTTTCAGATGGACAATAAGGACAGTGTTTGGCAAAGTTCTGATTCTGTATATATGTGGAAAAGAAAAGGGTCTTTTTACGAATTAGATAGAAGCACCTCTTAGGGTGTTTGCAGGTAGTGTAGCTTATCTGGAGGAGGAGTGCGCATATTTATACATCAAGTGAGGTTTGGTTATTGTCATTTTCTCCCGCGAAGATGGCAGGGGCAGGCATGAGTCTTTGAATGAGGTAGGAGAACCAGATATACCGTGGCACAGGTGGGAGGGTATTTTCAAGTCATACCTCATTGCCATTGGTGAAGGAAACTTTTCTAATGTGAGGAAGCAGCACATACTTTTGCACAACCTGGGTGTCCAGGGAAGGAAGGTTTTTGAGGACATCACAGGTAGATTGGTTGAGGATGAATCAGATGATGAGGATGTCGGAGAAGACGTATACGAGTATACACTAAGGAAGTTGGAGGAGCACTTCAAACATAAAATAAACGTGGTTTTGGAGAGAGACACATTTTTTAAAAGAGGTCAGAGGAAAGATGAGAAGGTTTCATCACATGTAGCGGTTTTAAGGGGCTTGTCAGCTACATGTGAATTTGGCGCACTAACGGATTCCCTTATCAGGGACCAGTTGGTAAGATGTACAAATGACATGAAGGTTCAAGAAGAGTTATTGACCAGGAACACAGACCTAGAGGAAGCGATAAGCATCGCGAAGGGGATAGAACACACAGCTATATGCATGAAGGAGATGAGAGCATCGTCTGGTGAGAGTAGATAAAAAGGAGAAATTAAACATGCACAAACAGAGGAGGCTGTATGCAAGGTGGGTGACAGAGTTAAGGACATTCCCAGTAGAAGTATGGAGGGTTTGGTGTGTTTCAGATGCGGCAGTCCAAATCATTTGGCGAATAACTGGAAATGTCCTGCTAGGAACATAGTGTGCAGAAAATGTAACATATACCTTTCATGGTCTACCTGCGCGCTTATGCTTCACGGGTATTCTTATTCAGGACAGGCGCTGTGCAATTTTTCCATTTTAGAAATAACTGATTTATCTGTCTAAGTGATTCTTTTAAGTGCAGATTTAAATCTCTCTCAATATCCTTATTACTAGGCCCGGTAGCCATCCAAAGTCTTTGTTCGTTGATCTGTGGAGATGTAATTAAAAGTCTGTGTTTGAACGCTTCGGCTGTAGGTCAGGAATTTTGTTCTGGCAAAGGCCATTGGCTTTGATTTTGATCTGGTAGTGGCCAATGGATGCCAATACAATTGGTTTCCTCATGGGCCTGCCTAGACTGAAACTAACAAGCATTTGCAATGCATTCATTCTCGCCTTTGGGACCCTATATGTATTTAGCTATGCAGCACATTAACCTGGGTGCTGAAACATCTACTGTTCTTTAACATGGAAGGAAAGTAAGCACCAAACTGCGAGACACACCAGGTATTAGAACACATTGGAACACATGGGGAGAAATATTGCCTTTCAGCGGGAAACGGTATAGTCCAAAGCTCTGTTTTTAATATAAAAGCAGAGACTTCGGTGGTCATATCACTGAAAATACAAAATTTGAAAAAAATATTATTGACTACGGGTGCTCTTGGAAGACAATTTTTATGGACTGGAATCTAGAGAATGCTAAAGGGATTCTGGTATTTTACTAACCTCCGCTGGTCGTTTTCTATCAAGAAAGTGAAATCGAGGCAGTTGCCAGAAAAAAAAAGTCCCTCAGCAGAAAGCAATTCTGGTATTTTACTGACCGCTGCTGGTCATTTTCTATCAAGACAGTTAAATAGAAGGCAGTTGAACAGAAAAAAGTCCCTAAGCGGAAGCAGACAATCCTAGAGCTGATCTCCAGAGCCCACAAAGTACATGCGCATATAAGTATATACTAAAGTATATACTAAATTAAATATATCAAAGTATATACTAAAGTATATACAAGAGGTCTAGAATGCTCCACCTAAAAATTATGTGCTTCATAACATTGGAATACATATGCCAGAGGTATGAGAATAAGTCAAAACCTGCAGAAGTCTGTTAGGTCTTTGCTAGGGAAATAGGTACACAATAGTTCCAGACTAATAAAGTGTGAGGTCTGACAAATTAATATTTTCCAGATCTCATTGCAATTGGAACTGTTCTCTCCTACTGGGTTGAGGGATAGTCCTCGAAAATGAGTCATGTTTACAGTGTGAGAGTTATAGGCATTCTTTAAAGAATGGTGTAGCTTGAATTGTAAATGTAGTTTTTGCGTCCTTATGTAGGTCTGTTGACCATGAACGAGTTATGTGGAGAAGTATTCCAAAAGAACGCAGGCAGCAACTCTTTTCCCTTGCCAGCCTAGTATTTCAACTTAGAAGGCAAGCACTGGTTGGATATTACATTGCAAAGGCCTTTCTTCCTCTCTTAATTCAACTTATCTATTCTTGTCGAGTTTTATCTAGAAGAGAGGTTCTGCTCTGATACCGGTATCAACCACCACCTTGTTCAAGAAGAAATTAAAACACATCTGTGCGGGCATTTACAGTCGGGAATCCCTCCCTTTAAACATGCTACCTTCACTCCATTGTAAAAGCTATGATGTTAGTTTGGCCAGTTTGTTTAAACGGTCACCAAATGTGCAAAACAAACTTAGGGCAAATTGTCCCCTGCAATAATAGTTTCTCCTATTAAATGGTTTCATATATATATTGGTCGAAATATACTGTCCCCTCCTTTTACACTTTATTTATCTAGCAAATCATGTATTGAAGGATAGTGCTCAAGCTTATTTTTGTAACTGTTTGATTTAACAACTGAAGTTTCCCATATGACTGCTCTTTTGAAGACTGCCCCATGCAATTACGTAGGTTAAATGTCACCCAGTCAGTCTCCCACCACCATCAGTCTACTCAAACCTGATGCCAGAAAAAGAATATACTTTCGGAAGGTAGATTGTGTGTGATATCACTGTACAGCAGTTGCCTTCTAATTGATCTGAGAGGGTTCTGTGAATCAAGCCATTGCTCTTAGGAGAATGTAATCTGGATTCAAAATGCTTCTATTGCTGGTCAGCCAATTCACGTGAGCATGATTTAATCTTAGCTAGCCATATCTAGGGCATGAAATGATTTTCTGCATAAGTAATAAGTATCCTAGTCAATGAATGCAGAACTGAAGTAGGCATGGCGAAGGGCTTCAGAAAGTGTCTTCTACATTATACTGATGCACAAGTGGATAAATACATTTTGCAGAATATCCACCTAATTTTCCATGTTGTTAAAGAAAGTTTTCAATTTAATTTCCTTAAATATGTTTATACTTGTCAAAAATCACACCTAATGTTTGAAGTATACCAGGTCATTGTCTCTAAGGTTAAAATCAGGCACGGCCGGCACAGGTAACAGCGGTGCGGCAGTGGGGCAAGGCGGGCAGTTGGGGGAAGTGGACAGATGACAGGATAGGGATGTAAAATGAAAAAATAATTTAAACCACTTATCTTGCGCTCGCCGCATCGTCGACTCGGCGATGCGGTGAGAGCAAGGTAAGTGTTTTGTAAATTTTATTTTACTTTTACTATCCCGTCATCTGTCCACTTACACCCCCACCCACCCCGCCCTCGTACCGCCGCCCCACCGCTGTTACCTGTGCCGACAGCACCTGATTAAAATGACTGCATCTCTCCAGGATCGGTACGAAGTGTAATCTCATGTAACTGGTATGCCCAGTTTAATATCTGAAATACAGCTGTGACAGATCTGCTTCTCCCAGGTATCGAGTCAATTTCCTCCTAGTTATCCTAGAAGGTTTATTTTGGCATAAAAAGGTATAAATCCTTAATTTTATTTTAAGAAAGCACATAATAGGGATATACAGAGACAGCTTCTGAAGAACAAAATAATTTGGTCAGTGTTATCATTTTCATAATTCATGGGAGCCTGCAACTTGCTTAACTGTATTAACATATTGCAGATGAGTTCTGACTTCACAATGTCTGCTGCTAAAGCCAGTAGCCAGTGGGAAAGGAAGTTCATGCAGCACATTTAGAAGTGCACTTTAAGAAACATGAAAAAACCATGGATTTTCCTTCGTCTGCACTGTTTTTCTGTATGGACATTGATGAGCAGAAATGAGATATTTAAGGCAACATATTTATCTTTTCCGTGCATTAGGTAATTATAGGAAAGATAAAATCTCTGCATGTTTCCACACATTCTGAGCTACTTCATAAAAAAAAAGCTCTTGCTTGTTTGAAAGTGATCCCATTATCTTTTTGCAACAAATATTTAACTGCTTTTGTGTGTGATTAATTTAACACTAAATATTCTAATTTTATTCTTCATGGTTACAAACCTCTTTACATTAAAATGAAAGAGTACCACATCAAGGATTTAAGTGGTTTGTGGGAAGGATTATGACGTGACCATGTTTTATAGGGAATAAAGTAGCCCCTGATGTACATTATAAGGAAGTCACCTCGGAGTTCCTTGATCTTATTTCTTATATAAGAATCGGCATTGGGCCCTGTTCCTCTATTTGGTCATGGATGTAACTGCTTAATGACTTGTTATATCCTTATAATGTCTTAGGTGGTTTATTATATTTATGTGTGTGTGTGTGTTTGTGTGTATATATATATATATATATTTTCACTGAAAGAAACCATAGGTTTCAGGGACGTTATAGTTAGCTGGACATTTCACTCGTACAAAACCAGAGAAATTCCACCGTTATAGTTAGTTCAGCTAACTATAACTCGCGCCCCCGCAATGCACTGCTCATGATGTCACATATTACATCATTCATGGTATGGTCAGTGACATCACTGATGACATCATCCAGGTGAAAATCTGATGCACTTCCTCACAGTCTAATATAACCTTTGATACACCCACTGTAAAATACAGACTACCATTTTCGAAACCATCGACACACCAATACCAGTCACTACATATGCACTCACTGATTCCTAGGTCTGCACATACATCCACTCATTCACCCATACAATCACTTATACATGCAGTCACTCATCAATAGAACACTATCATATGCACTCATATACCTATTCAGACACTCACACACCGCCACTCATACATTGAGTTACTCACACACCTAGTCAGTCATGCAAAGATTCAATCACACTCCCATTTACTGACCTATAGATTTATACACACACCACCTCACTTATTCATACAGATACTAACGCATACTTACTCTCTTATATAATCACTGATACAAGTACACACTCATCCATACAGCCACTCTCAGAATCACTCACTCTCACATATAGTTATTTATATACACCATCTCTCACATATACTGCCTTTTACATATGTAGTTACTCACACGTACCACTGAGGCATCCATTCACTCACCAACACACCCATACAGTCACCCCATACAGACAGTCACCCACCCATACACCTGTTTCCACATGCACTTTTGAACCCATACACCCAGTGAGTCAACCACTCACACATCTATTCACAGAGTCACACACCTCCAACCCACCCACACACACACTCAGTCTCCCATACAAATACTGAGGCAAACAATCAATAACCCATATAGACACTCATGTAGCTACTGACCAACCCATGTAGCAGCATACACAACAACAGACAGACTGATACAGACATTCACACAGTTTAGTCACTAACTCAAGCATTCAGTAAGACACGTTTAATCACTCACTTATACAATCAGTCAAACACCTGCTAAATCCTCCATCCAGACACTTATACACCCACTCATTCTTCGAATACACCTTGGCATATATATAAAACATATTTTAACTTTACAGAAACACACAGTCACTGGATGATGTCATTTGAGATGTCATCTATGATGTCATCAGTGATGTCACTGACCATGCCACGAATGATGTAATATGTGATGTCATGAGCAGTGCATTGTGGGGGGCGCGAGTTATAATTAGCTGAACTAACTATAACGGTGGAATTTCTCTGGTTTTGTACGAGTGAAATGTCCAGGCAACTATTACGTCCCTGAAACTTATTGTTTTTTCAGTGAATTTCTAAGGTTTTTTAAGTGCTAATTTCTAACTATAACGTCTGTAAAACCTATGGTTTTTTCAGTGAATTTCAAAGTTTTTTTTAAAATATTAAACTACTATTCTGCTATTTGTCATTAGTACTGGTTTTCTAACTTTTCCACTACATAAAAGAAAAGAAACGTTAAAACTGTTGTGTAATGTAATATATTTCACAAATTACAGTGTTACTTAACAAATAATACAACATAATTTAACATTTTGAAAACATATTTTTCTCCCTTTTTCTGCTGTTATCAGATTCTACTTAACTTCACTATTCACAGTCAGTGTAGTATCACCATAAACAGCTGGGAAAAAAACCCAATCAATTAGACGGTTTAAAAAAAAACAAATGACTAATTCTTGCAAGCACAATGTGGTGGTAATGACCTAGGCACATTGACTGGGGTAGGTTTGGAAATGCTTATGAAGGACACCTTTGGACAATTGATGTTACTTTTTCCTCAAACTGTCTTTGTATATTACAATATATGCCAAAGACAGAAGTGAAAATGGTCAAACCAATTTTGTCATAAGATTGAAAAATCTAGGAAGAATGTCAACAAAGCTGTGTCTGCATACCTCAGAGACCATAGAATGGGGTCGATCTACAACAACAACATACGTTTTGATATGGCTAATATCTACAGAAGTGATGGAGTACACTGCACAGATGAGGGAAACTGAGTTTTTCTGAATAACCTGAAGCTGTGCATCCGCACATACATGTAGCTCCAACTAATAAAAACAAGGGCTCTTTTTAGAGCCGCCTTATATTCCCAATATCGGCTCACAGAGTGACAGCTGTGGTCCGGCTAGCAGAGGGAGACCTGAGGGCCATCGGGCAGGCTCGCAGAGGAAGAGCTGAGGCCGGTGGGCTTGGCTCGCAGAGGGAGAGCTACAGGCCGTCGGCTCGCAAAAGCACAGCAGCGTACTGGCTCGCAGAGGGAGAGCTGTGGTCTGACTCGCAGAGGGAGACCAACAGGCCAACAGGCCTGCTAGCAGAGAAACAGCTACGAGCTAACGGGCTGGCTCGCAGAGGTACAGCTGCGAGCCTGAGCTGTGACCCGATGGGCAGACTCGCAGAGGGAGAGTAATGGCCGACGGGCCTGCTACCACAGACACAGCTACGAGGGTGACTTGCAGAGGTAGAGCTGCGGGCCCGACGGCTCGCAGACAAGAGCTGCGAGCCGACGGACTGAGCCACAAAATGGCTGACAGCTCGCAGACGCAGAGCTGCGAGCCAACGGACATCCTTGTAAAGGCAGAGCCGCGAGCTGGTGATGTGGGGAGAGGGACAGTGAAAGGGGTATCTCGCACAGACAGAGCTGCGGTATATTTTCAGTGTTGCCTCGCAGAGGTAGAACTACGGACCCAATGCCTTGTAGAGGGAGAGATGCGAGCTGACGGACTGAATCACAAAATGGCTGCCAACACTTCCTAGTTTCAACAGTTCACAGCCAATTAGCCGCGAACTTGTGCTCGTAACGCCTCAGCCAATCAGATGTCAGAATTCTCAAATATCGATATCTGTAAAATTTGATATTTCTCAAAAACTACGGAATGGATTTACCCCATTTAAACAAGAGCGTGCTTTCTGGACCAAGACCTTTCTCCCTGCCAAATTTGGCATAATTCCGTTCAGCAGTTTGACCTGTAGCCTTATCTAAAAAATTGCATGGAGAAAACACGTTTTGGGACCCCCCTTTTTTCTCAGCCCCCCCTTGACCAATCACCCCCAAACGTTCAAGATAGGAGCTGATCTGAAAAGGGAAACATTTTGGAAAATGTCATAAAGATTCGTCAAACGACGCCAAAGTTATAAGCACATCAAAAAAATGCTTTTCCTATGGAAACGTGGTCCTGACTATAACTATCTACTAGCGACTGCCAGTAGATTATATATATATATATATATATATATATATATATATCACAAGAAAACCTCCACTTTACCGGGGGCCCCCAATCCTGCAGGGCGGGCTCAAAAGCCAGGAATGGAGATCCTGGAAACTGCAATTCTGCCACCAAAGGAAAAGAGCTGACAGGCTGACTTTTATTTGTCATGAAATGCAGAGAAAAAATGCACTCTTTAAATCCTTACGCGTTTCAGCCTTAAGCCTATATATATATATATATATATATATGGTACACCAGAGTTTCCCACAGCTTGCTCCACGATCGAAACAAAAATGGGACATGGACTCCAGGTTAGTGCGCGATTCCTTTCTTTATTTAAAAGGCAGACGCTTCGGCATGGTAGGCGACGCGTTTCGCCCAACAAGTGGGCTTGTTCACATGACGAGACTCTCGTCTCCCGCAGTTCTTAAACACATTTTTTTCTCCATGTAGGAGAGTAGGGTCTGCTTTCTATGTTCACCCCCACTTTTTGCTTTTGCTTTACTGGTTTTCGACTTAGATGTGGCTGTGGGCCTGCTAATCAGACCCACAGCCCTGCTGTTCTCTCTCTAAATTGATACTATGTACTTTAGGTGCATAACCCATTGGAATAGGATCACCTTATTGGCCCCTGTACAGTGTACCCTAGGTACCCAGGGCATAGGTGTACCCTAGGCCTACCAGGGGCTGCAGCATGTATTATGCCACCCCTGGCCTGGCCTTCCATTATGACACAACTGGCTGATCACTCAGCTGGGGCAAGGTCGTGTAATCACCCCTTGCTTAGGTGTAGTATTCCTATACCTAACTTACATATAGACACATGTGTACCTATCAGCCACTCCTATGGCAGGCCTTAACAATCCTGGAGGCAGAGTGCTTGGTAACATGTGAGATGGTGCTCTAGCATGAGCTGAGCCTGTCTGCAGCTTTCGGAACCATGTCCTTATAGCTGTTCTATGATATAGCCTACCATATACTCTTAAAGTGCCTTATAATCTTAAACGGTTATGGTAACTATGGTTTGGCTTTATCAAAACATGTCGTGTAAGGTGTCTAACACTTTGGAATAATACCCCCGTCCCATTTCTGGGGATGAGGATATTATCCCTCCCTTCTAGAGGGCGAAGACATGTTGTAACCTACTTACCCGGTTAAAGTTAACCAGAGCCCCAGCATCACAAAATGGATGCTGCTGCCACAGACACGAGTCTGACCTCCTGCTGCTGGGAGTGATCCCGGCAAGGGAGGCTTGGACAATAGGTTTCCTGCCTTGGGAGGTGCGAGCACCACCCCAGACAGGCCTTAGTGTATTGGGGCAGGGAGTGATGAATAGAATGAGACATGCCTGGGGCACACAAGGTGTCCCGTGCATAGTCCAGTTCAAACCGGTGCTGGGGCACTCCAGACCCAGTCCTGGCGCGAAACTGGACAAAGGGAAGGGGGTGTAACCACCCCCCTCCCAGGTCCCACCCATAAGGCGTGACCTAGCAGGTATCCCAGCCCCCCAGATTAGTATAAGAGTGGGAGTTGGGCCTTAAGACTTTAGATTATCCTGAGCCTGCAACTTGAACAGAAACTCTGGACCTTCGACATTCGACGAAAGAAGAAGACTGAAGAGTCTCCCTTGTGGCCAAGGAGTGGCTACCCTGTGCAAACAGGCACCATCAAGAGACTACCCTTTGCTTTGCTCCAGTTCTACAAGGGACCGACTGCAGAGCCCGACCAGAGCCTTGACTTCCAGACTTCTCCGACCCTGATCCACATCCACAGCCGTGCTGAGATCCGTGGAGGCGACGAGAGACGTGGAACCGGCTACCTGGGAAAAGTGGCTAGTATCTTCAAGCGCAGCTTCTGAGGCTCCCTCGAAGTTGTGCACCGGGTATTGAGAAGCCCCAACCCCAAGCACCATCTGCACCGAAGATCAGCCCCCCACACTCCACGAGTCCTGCGTGGGGCCCTTCTGCATTTTCCTGCTTGCCGCGTCTGTCCGGTTGCTTGCCCGCTGGCTAGTGGCCTTTGAGATGACGCACCCTGAAATCTTCAGCGCTGGTTTGGCTCCTCCAGACTGGCTCCCGCTTCTCTGCCAAGGAGAAGCACCCCAGACCTTCCTGGTCTGCACCAGAAGCAAGTCCTCCGTTCTTCGTGGGTTCCACTTGCCAAGGCTTGGTGAGTCCTAGTCCAACTTCGACGCCACCGACAGCAAGAGCCTTCGTGGGACAGTTCGCCTCCTGGTCGTCCTCGACGTTTCCTGGTCCTCGTGGCTGCAGCGACAAGCTTCACCTTCACCTGCAATCTTCACGACATCGCCTGGTTCCTTCCTGGTTCCACGTGGTCACTGGCTAGTGACCTTGACTCTGTCCCTTCTGCTTGCAGGTCTCCTCTCCTCTTGATCCCAGCCTTGGGATCCACCGGACACTCTGCACTGACTGCCTGTCAGCAACTTTCCTTCAGGCATCCATAGAAGTCCACGACGAAACCCGACGCAAGTTCACACCTATGCACCCGCAGCCTGTGGGCTAGGTAACTTGGGTACTTCGGTGCTCACAAGGGTAGTGACTATCCTAGGGTCTAGTTTCCGAGTCTCGACTTTCTAGCTATACCAGAAGTGTCCTAAAACTGCTTATTTCTAACTGCTAGTGATTCTATTGACTTTTACGCATTACGCGTGAGTGTTTCCACTCTGCACCCGAATCCCGTGGGCCTCCCACTTCCTACCTGTTGCTAGTGTAGTGTAGCCCCAGCGATTCCCTAGGCCTAGGCCTATCCTATTTCCGTGACAGTGGTCCTTATACCACTTACTTAGTATATGGTTTGCGTGGCCCCTAGGGCCTAACTGTATTACTTACCTGTGTGACTTAATGTATGCATAAATAAGACTGTGTTGTACTTACCTCTAATCTCATAAAGAGTGCTGAGGGTTTGACTAGAATAAATACACTTTATTTTATATATATATCTGTTGTGGTGTCCTTTCATTTGGTATTCAAGGGATTATATATGGTATCACAGCTGGCTTCACATGCCATTCAGAGTTTAGCCTAAGACTTCTCTTGTCCATGCTACCACTAGGATAGCTGGTCTATAAGGTTGACTTTACAACCAATCACCATAAGGGTATTTGGACTGATATAAGGTGTACACTAGAACTAGTGACATCATACATCAGGCCAACTTCTCACATTGGTGAGCAGCGGTTGGGATCTGAGCTTGCTGTTGTAATACCATTGTAATCTTGAGATACTGAATTGAAAGATCACACAGATATTGTTTAGGTACATATAACATAGATTATAATACTTAAGTCCTACTGGACTTAGTGGTTGTAGGTTGAAGGGAGTAACACACCCTGACTACAACTACTAGAGAGGTTTAGTAGATACAACTAGTGTAGGTAGGTGCACACACCACACCCTCACTAGAATCATGTCCCTGAATGGAGATCACACTGATGCTCCCTCAGGAGAGGAGAATCCTAGACAGGTTCCCTCTAGATATGATGCATTCACTTTCCAGGAGATGAGACAACTGTGTACCTCCAGGAGATTAAAACAGGGTTCCAACCCTACCCTTAGACAGCTAGTGGAGCTTCTGGAGGCCTATGATACTGAAAGAGCTGCCAAGTATGGTGCCATAGCTGTAGATAAGGGTCTACCCACCACAGAGGAGTCAGATGGGGCTTCAGATGAAGAGGTAGACAGCCAGGGCCAAGTAGGAAGACTTAGCCAGGCTAACCTAAGCTTACATGGGAGTTTGCATGGGGTCCCCCCATACAGACCCCCAAGTGGGCTTAACCAGAGAAGCAGGAGGGACAGATCCCCTTCAAGGGAATCCATCCACTCCCATGTCTCTAGCATCTCTAGTGTTTCCTCTCACAGGGGAATGACTTCCCCTGAGAGAAAGGAGCATGAAGCCAGAATGAGGGAAGCTAATTTGAGGATTCAGAGGGAAGAACTTGCCCTTGCCAAAGAGAAGCTTGCTCTGGCTAGAGAGCAAAAGTTAAGTGGGTCAGAACCCACTGGTGGCAGCAATATCCCTAAGGATAGAGACAGGCACTATGATAATAGAAACCTGAGCAAGATTGTCCCTCCCTACAAGTGTGGGGATGACATCCACAAATGGATAACTGCTTTGGAGAGAGCTTGCAAAGTACAGCAGGTACCCCAAAGTCAGTGGGCAGCTATCTTGTGGCTCTCCTTCTCTGAGAAAGGCAGAGACAAGCTCCTCACAGTTAGTGATGAGGATGCAGATAATTACACTGTCCTGAAGAGTGCTCTAATTGATGGGTTTGGCCTAACCACTGAACAATACAGGTTGTTGTTCAGGGATACCCAGAAGACACAGACTCAGGACTGGACTGACTTTGTAGATTGTGCCACTAAGGCTCTGGAAGGCTGGCTAGTGGGAAGTAAGGTTAAGGACTATACAGGATTGTATAATTTGATCATGAGAGAGCAAATCCTTAACAACTGTCAAAACCAGCTACTGCATCAACACCTGATTGATTCTGATCTGACTTCTCCCCAAGAATTGGAAAAGAAGGCAGATAGATGGGTCAGGACTAGAGTTAAGCAGAAAAACCAGAACCAGGGCGGTGATCAGAAAAAAGCAGACCAGAAGGGTAATAATCAGAAACAAAAAGACCAGAAGTCTTCACCAGGCCCCCAAAAGGCTCAGGGGGAGGGTGGTCCCAAAAAGGATAAAAAGAAAGATGGCCAAAAGAAACCATGGTGCAACTATTGTAAGTCCAACTCACATTGGTTTAGTGAGTGCACCAAAAAGGATAAGCCCCCAGCCACCATTGCCCCTAAGGCAACTGTACCCCCTAGTCCAGCTGTAAGTGGTGGTTCCCAGCAAAAGGGTGTAGTAGGGTTAACCCTGGGAACTGAGGAGGATTCTGGCCTAGTCAGAATACCTACTCAGGCTGTTCTGATCTGTGATGGGGACTTAGCTTTGTCCTCTACTGTAGGCCCCAGTAACCTGGGCAAGTACAGACAGACTCCTTTTATCAACCAAAGAATGGCTCAGGCCTACAGGGACACTGGGGCTAGTGTCACAATGGTGATACCTGCCTTTGTGGACCCTGGACAGATCATACTAGGTGAGAATTACCTAGTGACCAACGCTAGCAATGCCACTACCTCCCATAGTGTGGCTATTGTTAACTTCTCCTGGGGAGGGGTAACTGGCCTCAAGAAAGTTGTTGTTAGTTCAGACCTTCCTGTAGAGTGTTTACTGGGCAATGATCTTGAAACTTCAGTTTGGTCTGAAGTGGAGTATAGGACCCATGCAGAAATGCTGGGGATAGATGCACATGTCCTTGCTGTGACCAGGTCACAGGCCAAAAAGTGCACCACTGAACAAGTGCTGGATCCTGAAACTATGGACCAGTCACAACCCAAGAGAAAGAGCAGTAGGGTTAAGGCTGTGCCTTCCCCCCTGCCTCAGGTGGTGGATCAGCCCTCCCAGGAGGATGATTCTGAGAGCCCTGAAGGAACTGTCCTAGAAGAACTTGAACCTGATCAGGTTGAGTTTCTTGGGACAGGGGGACCTTCAAGGGCAGATCTGAGGCAGGCTCAATTAGACTGCCCCTCTCTTGAACCCCTCAGACAGCTGGCTGCTGCTGAGGCTGCAGTGAATGCTCAAGGTACCCATAGAGTGTATTGGGATGAAGGGCTACTGTACTCAGAGGCTAGAGACCCCAAGCCTGGTGCATCCAGGAGGTTGGTCATACCACTGAAGTTCAGAGGCTTCCTTCTTACCTTGGCCCATGATATTCCCCTTGCAGGACATTTAGGCCAGAACAAGACTTGGGACAGGCTTGTCCCTCACTTTCACTGGCCCCATATGTCAGAAGATACTAAGGAGTTTTGTCGCTCCTGTGTCACCTGCCAAGCCAGTGGCAAATCAGGTGGCACCACAAAGGCCCCCCTCATACCACTACCTGTGGTGGGGGTTCCCTTTGAAAGAGTGGGCATAGATATTGTAGGACCAATGGACCCACAAACAGCATCTGGGCACAGATTTATACTGGTGATAGTGGACCATGCCACCAGGTATCCAGAAGCTATTCCCCTGAGGACCACAACAGCTCCTGTTGTGGCAAGGGCCCTGCTTGGAGTATTCTCCAGAGTGGGCTTTCCAAAGGAGGTCATTTCTGACAGAGGTGCCAACTTCATGTCAGGATACTTGACTGCAATGTGGAAGGAGTGTGGTGTGAACTACAAGTTCACCACACCCTATCACCCACAGTGCAATGGGCTTGTTGAGAGATTCAACAAGACCCTAAAGGGAATGATAAAAGGTTTACCAGACAAGCTTAGGCGAAGATGGGACATCCTTTTACCCTGCCTTCTGTTTGCTTACAGAGAGGTCCCACAAAAGGGGGTTGGCTACAGCCCTTTTGAGCTTTTGTTTGGGCATCCTGTAAGAGGACCCCTATGTTTGGTGAAGGAAGGATGGGAGAGACCTCTCAGACAACCCAAACTTGACATAGTGGATTATGTACTTGGTCTCCGCTCCAGGATGGCAGAGTATATGAAGAAGGCTTCTAAAAACCTTGAGGCAAGCCAACAACTCCAAAAAGCTTGGCATGACCAAAAGGCTGTGCTGACTGTTTACCAGCCAGGGCAGAAAGTGTGGGTGTTGGAGCCAGTGGCCCCAGCAGCACTCCAAGACAAATGGTGTGGACCCCACACTATTGTTCAGAAAAAGGGAGAAGTCACCTACTTGGTGGACCTTGGGACTCCCAGAAGCCCCCACAGGGTGCTTCATGTCAACAGATTGAAGGCATATGTTGACAGGGCAGACATGGGCTTACTCATGGCTACAGATGAGGGGCAGGAGGAAGAGAGTGACCCTCTCCCAGACCTGTTGACTCAGAACCCTGATGATGGCTCAGTTGATGGTGTGGTCTTTTCTGACAGCCTCACTGTCCATCAGCAACAGGACTGCAGACAGGTTCTGCAATCCTACAGACATATGTTCTCTCTGACCCCAAGTCAGACAAACTGGTGCACCCATGAGGTGGACACTGGTGACAGTCTGCCTGTGAAGAGTAAAATCTACAGGCAACCTGACCATGTCAGGGACTGCATAAAAGTTGAGGTACAAAAGATGTTGGAGCTGGGAATCATTGAACCTTCAGAGAGCCCTTGGGCTAGTCCTGTAGTTCTTGTGCCAAAACCTCACACCCAAGATGGTAAGAGAGAGATGAGGTTTTGCGTGGATTACAGAGGTCTCAATGCTGTCACTAGGACAGATGCCCACCCAATACCTAGGGCAGATGAGCTCATTGACAGACTGGCAGCTGCTAAGTTTTTGAGCACATTTGACCTGACAGCAGGCTACTGGCAGATCAGACTAGCTGAGAATGCAAAGGCCAAAACTGCTTTCTCGACCCCAGGAGGACATTATCAATTTGTGGTAATGCCCTTTGGTTTGAAGAATGCACCTGCCACTTTCCAAAGGTCGGTGAATCAAGTCCTTACTGGGTTGGATGATTATTGTGCAGCTTATCTTGATGATATTGCTGTCTTTAGCTCCACCTGGGAGGATCACCCGGTCCACCTGAGGAATGTTTTGGAGGCCCTGCAAAAGGCAGGCCTCACTATCAAGGCCACTAAGTGCCAGATAGGGCAGAGCAAGGTTGTATACCTGGGCCACCTAGTTGGTGGGGGTCAGGTTCAACCACTGGAGAGCAAGATCCAGACCATAAAGGACTGGACTCCTCCAACTACCCAGACTCAGGTCAGAGCTTTCTTGGGCCTGACTGGGTACTACAGAAAGTTTGTTAAGAACTATGGGTCCATTGTGACACCACTTAATGACTTGACCTCCAAGAAGATGCCAAAGAAAGTTCAGTGGACAGTAAGCTGTCAAAAAGCATTTGATGACCTGAAGCAGGCCATGTGCAGTGCACCTATTCTGAAAAGTCCAGACTACTCCAAAGAGTTCATTGTCCAGACAGATGCTTCTGAGTTAGGTGTGGGTGCTGTTCTTTCACAACTGAATGTAGATGGTCAAGACCAGCCCATTGCTTTTATAAGTAGAAGGCTGACCCCTAGAGAGAAACGTTGGTCAGCTATTGAGAGGGAGGCCTTTGCTGTGGTTTGGGCCCTGAAGAAGCTGAGGCCATACTTTTTTGGCACTCACTTCAAAATTCAGACAGACCATAAGCCCCTCTTGTGGCTAAATCAGATGAAGGGTGAAAATCCCAAACTTCTTAGGTGGTCCATTTCCCTACAGGGGATGGACTTCACAGTGGAACATAGACCTGGGACTGACCATGCCAATGCAGATGGACTCTCCAGATATTTCCACTTAGAACATGAAGACTCAACTGGTCAAGGTTAGTTTAATGTCCCTAAGTTTGGGGGGGGGGGGGGTTGTGTAGGAGAGTAGGGTCTGCTTTCTATGTTCATCCCCACTTTTTGCTTTTGCTTTACTGGTTTTCGACTTAGATGTGGCTGTGGGCCTGCTAATCAGACCCACAGCCCTGCTGTTCTCTCTCTAAATTGATACTATGTACTTTAGGTGCATAACCCATTGGAATAGGATCACCTTATTGGCCCCTGTACAGTGTACCCTAGGTACCCAGGGCATAGGTGTACCCTAGGCCTACCAGGGGCTGCAGCATGTATTATGCCACCCCTGGCCTGGCCTTCCATTATGACACAAATGTGCAGGAATTTATATAGCGCAAATCACCAAGCGGTCTCTAAGCGCTTGCTTAGGGAACCCGTCCTGGTATTCCCCTGTGAGATAACCCGGCAGGGCATCCGCAAGGTGAAAGCCAGGCATCCCGCCGCGAGGGGCCCATGTGGAGATTAAGCAAGCTATTGCCCAGAGTCGCAGAGTGTGAACCCAAGAGTCGAGTATGCACTGGAGCGAGAATTATCGAGTCCATGGACATTTATGGACTCAAGACCCAGCCGAGCCGGGAATTGAACCCTGGTCCCGGGCTGACCTCTGCTTCCAGGTCTGCCTCGTCTAACCAGTGAGCCACACTTCTCCACAACTGGCTGATCACTCAGCTGGGGCAAGGTCGTGTAATCACCCCTTGCTTAGGTGTAGTATTCCTATACCTAACTTACATATAGACACATGTGTACCTATCAGCCACTCCTATGGCAGGCCTTAACAATCCTGGAAGCAGAGTGCTTGGTAACATGTGAGATGGTGCTCTAGCATGAGCTGAGCCTGTCTGCAGCTTTCGGAACCATGTCCTTATAGCTGTTCTATGATATAGCCTACCATATACTCTTAAAGTGCCTTATAATCTTAAACGGTTATGGTAACTATGGTTTGGCTTTATCAAAACATGTCGTGTAAGGTGTCTAACACTTTGGAATAATACCCCCATCCCATTTCTGGGGATGAGGATATTATCCCTCCCTTCTAGAGGGAGAAGACATGTTGTAACCTACTTACCCGGTTAAAGTTAACCAGAGCCCCAGCATCACAAAATGGATGCTGCTGCCACAGACACGAGTCTGACCTCCTGCTGCTGGGAGTGATCCCGGCAAGGGAGGCTTGGACAATAGGTTTCCTGCCTTGGGAGGTGCGAGCACCACCCCAGACAGCCTTAGTGTATTGGGGCAGGGAGGGATGAATAGATTGAGACATGCCTGGGGCACACAAGGTGTCCCGTGCATAGTCCAGTTCAAACCGGTGCTGGGGCACTCCAGCCCCAGTCCTGGCGCGAAACTGGACAAAGGGAAGGGGGTGTAACCACCCCCCTCCCAGGTCCCACCCATAAGGCGTGACCTAGCAGGTATCCCAGCCCCCCAGATTAGTATAAGAGTGGGAGTTGGGCCTCAAGACTTTAGATTATCCTGAACCTGCAACTTGAACAGAAACTCTGTACCTTCGACATTCGACGAAAGAAGAAGACTGAAGAATCTCCCTTGTGGCCAAGGAGTGGCTACCCTGTGCAAACAGGCACCATCAAGAGACTACCCTTTGCTTTGCTCCAGTTCTACGAGGGACCGACTGCAGAGCCCGACCAGAGCCTTGACTTCCAGACTTCTCCGACCCTGATCCACATCCACAGCCGTGCTGAGATCCGTGGAGGCGACGAGAGACGTGGGACCGGCTACCTGGGAAAAGTGGCTAGTATCTTCAAGCGCAGCTTCTGAGGCTCCCTCGAAGTTGTGCACCGGGGATTGAGAAGCCCCAACCCCAAGCACCATCTGCACCGAAGATCAGCCCCCCACACTCCACGAGTCCTGCGTGGGGCCCTTCTGCATTTTCCTGCTTGCCGCGTCTGTCCGGTTGCTTGCCCGCTGGCTAGTGGCCTTTGAGATGACGCACCCTGAAATCTTCAGCGCTGGTTTGGCTCCTCCAGACTGGCTCCCGCTTCTCTGCCAAGGAGAAGCACCCCAGACCTTCCTGGTCTGCACCAGAAGCAAGTCCTCCGTTCTTCGTGGGTTCCGCTTGCCAAGGCTTGGTGAGTCCTAATCCAACTTCGACGCCGCCGACAGCAAGAGCCTTCGTGGGACAGCTCGCCTCCTGGTCCTGGTCAAACTCGACATTTCCTGGTCCTCGTGGCTGCAGCGACAAGCTTCACCTTCACCTGCAATCTTCACGACATCGCCTGGTTCCTTCCTGGTTCCACGTGGTCACTGGCTAGTGACCTTGACTCTGTCCCTTCTGCTTGCAGGTCTCCTCTCCTCTTGATCCCAGCCTTGGGATCCACCGGACACTCTGCACTGACTGCCTGTCAGCAACTTTCCTTCAGGCATCCATAGAAGTCCACGACGAAACCCGACGCAAGTTCACACCTATGCACCCGCAGCCTGTGGGCTAGGTAACTTGGGTACTTCGGTGCTCACAATGGTAGTGACTATCCTAGGGTCTAGTTTCCGAGTCTCGACTTTCTAGCTATACCAGAAGTGTCCTAAAACTGCTTATTTCTAACTGCTAGTGATTCTATTGACTTTTAGGCATTACGCGTGAGTGTTTCCACTCTGCACCCGAATCCCGTGGGCCTCCCACTTCCTACCTGTTGCTAGTGTAGTGTAGCCCCAGCGATTCCCTAGGCCTAGGCCTATCCTATTTCCGTGACAGTGGTCCTTATACCACTTACTTAGTATATGGTTTGCGTGGCCCCTAGGGCCTAACTGTATTACTTACCTGTGTGACTTAATGCATGCATAAATAAGACTGTGTTGTACTTACCTCTAATCTCATAAAGAGTGCTGAGGGTTTGACTAGAATAAATACACTTTATTTTATATATATATCTGTTGTGGTGTCCTTTCATTTGGTATTCAAGGGATTATATATGGTATCACAGCTGGCTTCACATGCCATTCAGAGTTTAGCCTAAGACTGCTCTTGTCCATGCTACCACTAGGATAGCTGGTCTATAAGGTTGACTTTACAACCAATCACCATAAGGGTATTTGGACTGATATAAGGTGTACACTAGAACTAGTGACATCATACATCAGGCCAACTTCTCACACTCCACTCATTGCGTCTCGTGATTTTAGTGAACATAAAAGAAATACTTCATATGTTTATACATTTGACAATCTGTAAATTGTATTGATTACCTGTCCAGAAAAGCAATACAATTGGTATATTTTATGATTACTGGATCAATCCCAGGTAAAATATAAATGACAAAATGCAACATGGGTGAATAAAATCATGAAAAAAATATATAGTACTGGTTTAAATACAGATACGAGTCAAGTGCAAAAAATAGGCATGTTTAAAAATAGTTTTTAAAATACATTCATGTATGTGCAAAATAGGCATATCGTTATCATGAGTGTCACATACGTCAATTGACTTTATGTACATATGTGCCTATAGCTGCCCAAGGGAAATATTACATTCCTGCAATGTGGTGTTACCCGCTGTAATTTTTGCAAAGGTGCCAAAAAACTGTCAAGCTTACTTTCTTGTTAGGGGTAACATGGTTAACCACAATAATTCATAGGAGTTTCCCTTGTATCTTGCCTATGACCCTCTATTTGAATCCATCACTGCCATGTTGCTTTAATAATTGCTAATCTTTGTGAAGAAAACATATTGGAATATACATTAAAGTGATTCAAAAAGTGCTTTCTAAAGTGTATATGCGCTTCAAAACTAAAAAATAATAAGTAACTAATCACAATTGTACTTATTGTGACTAAATAGATCTAACAAAAATCTATTTTAAAAATAAAATCTCAATATTTTTTAGGAGTATTGGGGGAAGATTAAGCGCATTGCTGATTATATATTAATTGTCATAAGTATACTGATTAATGGAGAAAATGTCCTTGATCGATCTGACTTTCCTGGTTAGATAGGGGGTATACATGATTTTTTTGTCACTGGTGGCTAGATTCAAATTTTTATACTTTTTTAATATATATCTATATATATATATATATATATATATATATATATATATATATATATATATATATAAGAACGTCATTGATTCCAGATAACCAATCTAAATTAAGGGATACAGTTTCAGAGTGAAGTCCCTTGGGGACCTAGATGGAAAAAGGGGAAGTTTTAAGTATATGAGTATTTAAATATGTAAACATTGGTGTCCCTGAATAAGGGATGTCTAAACTTGTGTATAGACTTTCATAATTGCATAGCAAATATAATAAGTTGTTAAAACTGTTAAAATTATATTATATCTTAATGATTTCATAAATAACCACTAAAATATATATAAATACAAATATTATATTATAGAGCAATGTAAAATGTTCCATATCCTTAAAATACAAATATTCTAAAAAAACAATCCACAAAAATCTAAAAAACATTTTTCCTTGTAGATAGTTGTACAATTCTAACCCCATTATTAAGTCCATTAGGAGTGCGAGTATCTAGTTCAAGTATAACGTTCGCCTCCAATTGTCTAAGGACTTTTTCCCTGTTCCCTCCCCTTCTAATTGGTGGAACCGCAGCTATGACATAATATTTGAGATCTTCTAGTTTGTTCCTATGTATTGCCTTAAAGTGTCTAGCCACTGGATAAGTCATATCTGAATTGACTATTGCTCTCAGATGCTGCAGAATGCGTACATGAACCTGGAGCTTTGTGCTGCCTACGTATTGTAAGTCGCATGTGCAACTCAACATGTAGGCAGCAAATTCAGTACGGCAGCTATACCTAGCCTTGATTTGGTTAACTGATGCACCATATACGGTAGTGTACCGTGATGTATTAATTCCAAATTTGCATGCTCTGCATGTGTTGCACTTGATAAAACCGTTACGTGGTGCAAGTCTCATTGTACTGGGCTGGCTGGCTAGGGTTGTCAATTCAGGACTAGGCCTGACTAAGGCATTATACATAGACTCGGATTTCCTAAATGTCAAAGCTGGGGGGTTTGGGAATAATTGACTGAGTACTGTATCTGTTTGGACGATGGGCCAGTGTTTGTTTATAATAGTCCTGATTTTCTTGTGTTGACTACTGTATGTTGTTACAAATCTCATTGAAGTAATTTCTGTATTCTCAATGACGGAATTTCCTTTTCTCTTGAATCCTGTAGTCTTGGAGCTGGTTAATAATTCGCTCCTAGATTTGTTTCTGACTTTAGCCAAAGCTGTATTGATGACCTGGTCACTGTAGCCCCTAGCTAAGAACCTGAGCTTACTTTCATTGATACACTCTTCAAAAAATTGATCAGTGCTACAGATTCTACGCAGCCTTAAGAATACCCCGTATGGGATACTTCTTATCAAATGGGTGGGGTGAAAACTTGACGCATGAAGCGTCGAGTTCCCAGCTGTACTTTTTCTATGTAGTGTGGTCTCAATACCTCCTTCTCCAATGCATACATGGACATCAAAAAATCTTTGGATTTGTTGTTAATTTCTGCAGTGAACTGGAGATTTAAGTTGTTAACATTGAGTTTTTGAATGAAGTCTCTAACCATAGCCTCCGGTCCCTTCCATATGAAGAATATGTTGTCTATGAAGCGCATCCATCCTATGATGCGCTCCTCCCGTATGTCTCTGTGTTCCACCCTGAGGACCTGCTCCTCCCACCAGCCCACGTGTAAACACTAGTAGCTGGGGGAGGAGCAGGCCCCCATGGCGACTCCCCTGATTTGAAGGTAAACGTCCTTATTGAATAAGAAATAGTTATTGTAGAGACATAACGGTATCATTTCTACAATCATTTTGCCATGTTGGTAAAATTCCATCTGCCTATTTCCTAAAAAGAACTTTACTGCATTGATACCATCTACGTGGTTAATACTAGTGTATAAAGCACACACATCAAGGGATACCAACAGATATTCAGATGACCATGTGATATCATTAAGTTTCTCAAGGAAGTGAGTATTGTCCTTGATATATGATGGCAGAGCAACTACCAGTTCCTGCAAGTGGATGTCCACATATTCAGAGATTTTTTCTAAAGTTCCTCCTCTCGCATTGATTATGGGTCTCCTCGGTAATGGTTTCCTGACGAGTATGTGCCTTATCTCGATCACTTTGGTGCCATTTTGAATATTCCCAACGGTTACAGCTACCATTTTTTCCAAAGCTATCGCGTTTAAGTTTCCCATGTAGCATGCACCATTCTTAGTGAACCAGAGTGATATACGCCATCCCTGTATGCTTCTTTCACCATACACGCTTTTAATTCGTGCCATGGTTTGCCCCTGAGGAAGGCACTTCTTTGTCCCGAAATGCATCGGGCTGCACATGAAATACGGATGAAGAATTGAACAACTTTGTTTCTGTTACATCTAATGTTTTTTCCATCATTAAGAGTGATGAATGTCATGCTTCATTAAGAACAGAGATACCGTCCCTTCATTATGGATGTTATTATGTGATTTATTATGATTATTCTGTGTATACATTCAATACAATGACAGTTTATTTATTGGGCTAGTTTTGTTTATGTTTATTTATCAATAGTGGTTTTGGATAAAACCAACTGAACTTGCATGGTACTAGTAGGTTTTCCTGCTATATTGATGTCATATCTCCCCGGTACAGGCACCGTTCTCTCTATTTTTGGTATAAAATACATCACTGGTGTTATTGGAAACTCAGTACGTAAGTAGTTAAATTCCTCATTGGTAATCAAAGTTTCTCTTTTCCATTTGTATAGTTGTTTCAAGCATGAGGCATTGAGTGCTGATAGTTGCTGTGCATTTGCTTTGACATCGCATTGAGTATCGGTTAGGTGTTTCTCCGCTTGCAGCATATAGTCTTCTCTGGGCCACAAGACTATGTTGCCCCCTTTGTCTGATTGTTTAATGATCACCTCATTATGTTTCTGTAGTTTTTTAATTAGGTCCTGATATTGTTTGAACTTGACATTAGTGCCGGTTTTCCGTTTTTTAATTGCCAAGCAGAGCTTTTTGATCTCTTCAATAATGATATCTTGATCGATATCTATCGCATCATGCGGCATGATGGGAACAAAGGTCGATTTAGGCTTGAAGGGCGATTCAACTCTGCCAGATACACTGGCGCCCATTTCTGCAATCAACTCTTGCGTGGGTTCTGCAGAGTCCTCCTGATTGGTATTTATCAGATTGCCCATTGTCAAAAGAGTGGGAATGTCCGATGTCAAAAGGTTGGAAACTGGCTCTTCATTGGTTGATTTAAAAGATTCTGCACTTTTTTTAGAATTTTTTATTTCAAAGTATTTTTTCAATTTCATATATATATGTCAAATAACTTTTTAATCTCATTCGATTTTTCTAAATAATCATTACAGCTAAATCATGACAAAAATGTATTCCCAAATACTTAACTTCGTTGGTTGTTGTGATGTTACTAGTAATGCTGTTGTGATGTTGCAAAGGCTATCAATTATTTTTCGATGTTAACTATGTTGCCTGTAAACTGGCCCAATGTTGAAAGAATTTCTAATATTGGTGTGTATGCTTGATAATCATTAATAAGATGTAGTAACTTGTCCACACATCGCTTTACTTTTATGTGGGTAGGGCCCAGTTGGAACCCTGCTATGGTTTGATATCTTTTAATATCTTCAACTGGGGGTAATATAAATAGCACGAATAGGAAAGAGGACTGGGGACAGCTCTACCCCATACCTCTCTTAGGGCCTCATGTAGGTAACATACTATTTACCGATTCATAAATACAGAATTTTACCGATTCGGTATTTATGAATCGGTAAATAGTATGTAGGTAAATAATCGGTAGTTATTACCGATTCGGTAAATATCGGTATTTATGAATCGGTATTTACCGAATCGGTAATAATGCATCCCTTCCCATTCATTCCTATGGGCCTGGAGGCCCATAGGAATCAATAGGAAGCCAGTTACTATTACCGATTCGGTAAATACCGAATCGTAATAGGGGAGGCATTATCATGGGTGGCAGGGTGTCACATTGACACCCTGTTGCACCCCTGATTCGTGCATGTGTGCACATGTGGCGCACATACATGCCCTAAGGGCATGTATGTCTGCCACATGGCACTTTACAAATAGCACAAAAATGCTTTTTGTAAGGTATTCGTCATTTACCATCAACTTGTAGTTGGTGGTAAATAACGAATCCAGACACCAATAATGCACTCACTTGAGTGCCCCCTATATTGCATTTCTGGATTCGGTATTTACCGAATTGGTATTTTACCGATTTCTTAAAATTCCGATTCGGTAAATACCGAATCCAAAAATCAGCCACCTACATCTCAAGTGCCTCAATACCGGTCGGTAACGGGATATTTACCGATTTTCGGCCGTTACCGACCGGTATTGAGGTACCTACATGAGGCCCATAATCTCTACATAGTGAATTATGTATTCTACTTGTAGCATAACAGAAAATATATAATTATTGTACCATTTGTATGAAGCCCTTAAGATCTCAATCAACTACATTGAATGCTTTGTCAGTGTCGAAAAAGTTTGCTAATAGAAAACAAGCATTTTCAATGCAATAGGTCTCACATTTGGGGGAATTGGAGCTTTTGGCATTGTAAATGATAATGTTTTCACCTATGTGTTTTTATTTGGAGTGGATGTGGAGTTGAGTGGAATTATGTGGATTGCAGTGGAATTGCTAGTTGTATAATTTATTTCGTGTGATGGAAATGTGTGGTGTCCAATTTATTTTTGGAGTGGAATTATGTGGTTTGGAAAGGCCACTGGAATTATGCGGCAGGAGAGGGCCAAAATTATTAAATTATGTGGTAAGAAAAGGCAAATTATGCGTCGTGATGGAGCATATTTTTAAATAGTTTTACTTTATTATTTTGTCCTTTTTACACGTGTTAATACTGTCTGGGTCATAAGTTGCACCTTATTAGTACCAGTTTAGCACGCAAACATAGCAATCAGCAACAGAAATGTAACAAGTCAAACTTTTAAAATGGCATTTTACCCACTGCTACTGGGGTCAGGTATTGTGAATTATTCTTTGATTGAGACTGTACTGTTCCTTCTTCTCAATACCAACAGGTTATGCGATATGTCTGTATTGTTTGTATTGGTGTATTACGCAACTGTTGAACTGAACAGATTTAGAAAAAAACAATAAAAAAATAAAATGGCATTTTACTGCACGGGAACACGTTTGAGCTAGAAACAAAAACATTTAATAATCAAAATCTGCAGATTAGGCAGCAGATGATGGATTATGGGGCAAATGCGGCAGATTCATATTTATGGGAAACAACGCATTGACCGGACAAGTGCATAATACCAGTGGCCCTGGGTATCGTGCATAGATAGTGTTGAGAGCTGCACAGAATAGATAGAAAGGATGATAGAGAGGGCTAGGTAGTTTGTTGAAGAAGTAGTAAATGAACTAGAGACAGGAGCAGAAAGTGTGTGAGAAAGAGACAAAGAAGGGGGAGTAGGCTACAGATGCCTAAAGAGGGAGCATTTGTGTATGCAGAAGATACCCTAAGAAGAAGAGTAGGGCGTGTTTTTAAGGGATGGAAACCTTGAAAGTGTTTGGGAAAGAAATTGTGTTTGAAGAGTTGAAGTGAACCATATGAGAGAAGTGGGAAGAGTGCTTGAGCGAGTGAGAGAGAGGGGTGGAAGAGTACAAGAGAGAGAGAGATAGATGGCTGGCAGAGAGATTGTGAAACATGTAACGGAGAAGGAAATGTCTATAATAAATTAACAAGGAACACATAGATACTGGGGCTCTCAGTATAGCCCTGAGGAGCCTGACATAATCTAAAGCTTCTGCCGGCGAGGGCGAATCCAAACAAATACCAACTATCTGGATGTATTGGAATGCTAAAGAATGCTTTTTTCAAATCAATGATAGAAAAGTATTTGGCAGAAGAAGGAATCTAGTCAGAAGGGCAGTGATGTCGGGGACAACTGGGAACTGAGGGACCACAATCTTATTAACCTCACGCAAATCAATCACAAACCGATAGACATATGGATATTCATCAGAGGAACCCGAGGGTGTCCTCTTAAGAATTGGGCGAATAGGGCTTTGTAAACACAAAATAGGGCTGTCCCTAGTGATGGTTCCTACAGGTTCCTACAGGGTCTCTAGAGATGCAAATCCAATGGGGGCATCTCACAAAAAGTGAAGGACTGGCCTCACAAGCCTGGTGTCATGCTTCATCATAGGCCATCCTCGCCCTCTAAAAACAACTTTTGATGGAGGGCGGGCATACACCTGGAGACAGGAATGCACTTCTAAAGCTAACTGGTGGCCGGTGAGTTGGAGAAAAGTGATCTAAAAACCATTACATTTGTCTACAGGCAATTTAATTAAAGATCAAATGGATGGTAATAAATGAAGTGGACGGTGATATGGGAATCATTATCCCCTCACCATAAGTAAGGTCAACATGTTTCTGCTTTGTGTCCCTGAAGGGTACATAGCATTCATCAGGACCGCAATAAATAATGGGCTCTGCCTTTCTACACAATGTGTATGCAAGGACAACCACTAAAGGACCGGGGGTGAGGATAAAAAATCCCCGTGTAGTGTAGTACTAAAATGTGAGAAGTATCTGTAGGAAAAAGGAACAAAAACACAAAACAAACCGAGCGTGTAAGTTTGATAAAAGCACAATATGCTAAGCGTACATCACCACACATTCTGTCGCGCATGGTGGTTTCTAAGTGAAACACGTGTCAGTCATACGTGTTGACACTTAAAACATGGAAAAAAGGTTTCCTGGCCACTTACCCAAAGACACTATCCTACTAACTCCATGGAAGGTCGAGGGTGGATGGGCCTACTGTGACATTTCTGGAATGAGAACAATACATGGAGACATGGGCTGCTTACATCATGGTCCATGTAAGATCGGTAAAAACATCCATACAATCATTCATACAAGTGCATGCCTCATGGTGAGTGCATGCACATGGAGCGAAAAAGTACGCTTCTTCATTCATTCGTGACACTCATACTCTTACTGTCATCTTCAGCGTTTCCAGCAGTCGCATCTACAGTCATCCTCTTCGCCTCCCCGCCGGTGAATAATGGTAAGAGGGGAGCGAGTTTTTAATACTCCTGCGCGCTGGCTTGTTAGTCGTTAATTGAAGAAAGATTGCCACCGCCTGTGTGAGTTCCGGTGTACGGCCGGTATCCTGCCTGGTTGCCTGATCTTGGGCGTGACAGAAACTGAACACTCCCTCTCAGAGTGAAAGAAAGTGCAGATTTGCGCATGCGCTAAAGGCACTACACTGATCTTCTACCTGATGCCGAAAAACGCGTGATTAGGAATACACGTCCAGAGGCCGGAGATCGCGTGTGTGCACATGCACAGAGGGGTAAAAAGTCTGCCTCTAAACACATCTAGGAAAAAGTATATTTCTAGTTATGTGTGGAAAAATACACATACGAAGGTTATGAAAGTAGCGGGCCGGGGTTTTAAAGAGGCACTGCTTTTGTTATTTCATATTCATAAACACAGGGTGAAAAACGCCCGATATTCTGGATATGTCTTGGCATATGACCTTATCTTAATGACCAAGTGGCCATATTTTGATTTTTCCAGATTATAGAACTAAGGAGTTTCTTCAGAAAGGTGATTGTTTATGTTTTATTTATGTTTGTTTACTTTTAAAATATAGAGCCAGATATGTTGACATGAATCTCTCATGTCCCACAGGGGTGCAGAAGTTTCATCAAATATGGTTCTTTATAGAGGAGATGACCCTCTGATTCAATCGACTACTAGAGGACAGGGAGTGTTTTAACAAGGTAGTTGTAGCCATGGGATTTCGTCGTTGAGTCCTGTTTCCCATGAGTGTAGCCGATAAACCTAGCGTTGTTCTCTGACATGTAGTTGTTGGCTTATGTCTGTTTTCTGCTTTTTCATTACCTCTATGACGACCCATTTGAGGTCTGATTCTGTATGGTTTGTCTTGAGGAAATTTTTGGACAATCTCGTGTTACATTTTTTACACCAAATAGTGCTGCGAAGTTCGTTAATTCTTGTTTTAACTTTCCTCGTTGTCATCCCAATATACTTCAGGTGGCATGGGCAGGTCAGCATATATATCACGTTTTCAGTGTTGCAATCACTGAAGTTTTTTAGTTTCCAAGGGTTGTTTGTGCCAATGCCCACTTCTTTAGTGGTGATGGTCGAACGGCAGCATACACAATTACTACAAGGGAAATGACCAACTGGCTGAGGTTGACTCCACAGGGTGGATTGGTTACTCTCTTCCTCCTGTGTGATTTTCGAGTGTACCAGGTCGTCTCTCAAGTTCCTGCTTCTCTTAAATGCCCAAAGACGCCAACAACGCTTCAGACCAACTCCCCAGACCTGGACCTTTAGTTCAGGCGAAGAGAGAAGTGATAGCAGCAGTGACGAGAGAACAGGTGGACAACACCCCAGAAGGAATCAAAATCCCCAGCAACACATTTTTAACCCACCCATGCACCCCTTTGGATTCTGGCCACAACAGTTCCTCCCACCTGACTTTGGCTTCCAACAAGGCCTGCAGCCTTTTTTATTTAGGGGCCAAGGAAGAGGAAGGGGCAGACAAAAAACAAGGAGAACACCCAGAGTACAATGGGAGAACGAACCATCCACCAGCGGAGGTGTGGTCACATGGAGCAGAGGCAGGGACGGCACATCAACAACGAACAAGGAATGACGAATGTCGTAAACCTGAGTGACTACATAATCAACAAAGACAAAGAAACCTTGCTCGCTAAAGGTTTGGGCTTCGTCTCTACACCGAGGAACGACCCTTTCATCCTTAATATCGAGCTTGCACAGTTCTTCCGGAAAATAAAGCTGAAAGATTTCTTTGGTGAGACACGAGTTACTAATGATGGAAAATTGAATACAGGCCTTCGGAAGAAATCCACGTTCACTCCACCGAATCAAAACATTTCATGTAAAGTCCTTGGGTTTGAACAGGCAGTACTCAAAGAAGTCGAAGCGATTGACTTTAACAACACTAAAGGATTCCAGAATCTGACAAAGGGAGAGAGAACAGCCCTCCAGAAACTGAAGAATAACCAAGAGCTGGTAGTCAAACCAGCTGATAAGGGTGGAGCCATAGTTCTCATGAATTACACCATGTGCAGGGAGGAATGCCTACGCCTTTTGTCTGACGCCACGAGTTACGAGTTACATCAAAATGATCCTACAACACGGATTATGAATAAGATCAAGAACCTGGTTGATGAAGCGCTAACATGCAATTGGATCACAAGACATGAGGCAGAGTTCCTCATAAATACAGAACCAAGAACACCCAGATTTTACACGTTGCCAAAGATCCATAAAAATAGCACACCACCGCCAGGGAGACCTATAGTGTCCGGGATCGGCTCTGTATTGAAACCCTTATCTCAATTTTGCGACTGGTTCCTAAGACCCATCGTACAAAAATCCCCATCATAACTGAAGGATACGAAGGACATCTTATGCCACCTGAGGGACCTGGAGATCAACACCTGTTCGTAACTATGGAGATCGAAGCACTCTATAAGAGTATTCCCCAGAGACGGACTCTGGAGGTGGTGGAACAAATCCTCCTTAACCAAGATTGGTCTTTCATTACACCGACACACTTCATTATGGAGTGCGCAGAGTTGGCCCTCACTGAGAACTTTTTTGAGTTTGAGGACAAGCTATACCACCAGATTAAAGGGACGTCAATGGGCAACACCTTCGCGCCTAACTTGGCGTGCCTTTACGTTCATCAGTTCGAGGAAGACCACGTCTTCAGTGATAACAACCCATTTAGCCACCAGATGAAAACTTGGAAACATTATATAGACGACATTTTTGTCGTGTGGCATGATATACCGGAGGAAGCCTCAACCTTCGTGGAATGGGTTAACAGCAAAGACATTCACCTTGACTTCACGCATACCATTGAGCAGAACCATGCCATTTTTCTTGACCTAGACATCACCTTGACTACAGAAGGGATTTAAACCAAAGTACATACGAAACCAACAGACAGGAATAGCCTCCTATTATATGAAAGCTACCATCCGAGGGCACTACGACAAAATCTACCAGTGGGCCATTTCCTGAGAGTGCGGATGAACTGCTCGGAACTAGAGTCATATCAAGAACAGGCAGAAGAACTGGAAACTAAACTTCTGGCAAGACATTATCCCAAACGTATAGTCAGACGAGCTAAGAAAAGAGCAAGAAACAATAACAGAGAAGCCCTGCTAGATACCACAACTAAGGAACAATTCGACCGCCTGGTGTGCGTGACCACCTACACACCTGCATCTAATAAAGTGCAGAATATCAAAAAAAAGAAATTGGCAATACTCAACAGTGGGGAAAGACAGTGGGAACCCTCGTTTTCGCATTTAAGAGAAGCAGGAACTTGAGAGGCGACCTGGTACACTCGAAAATCACACAGGAGTAAGAGAGTAACCAATCCACCCTGTGGAGTCAACCTCAACCAGTTGGTCATTTCCCTTGTAGTAATTGTGTATGCTGCCGTTCGACCATCACCACTAAAGAAGTGGACATTGGCACAAACAACCCTTGGAAACTAAAAAACTTCAGTAATTGCAACACTGAAAACGTGATATATATGCTGACCTGCCCATGCCACCTGAAGTACATTGGGATGACAACGAGGAAAGTTAAAACAAGAATTAACGAACTTCGCAGCACTATTTGGTGTAAAAAATGTAACATGAGATCGACCAAAAATTTCCTCGAGACAAACAATACAGAATCGGACCTCAAATGGGTCGTCATAGAGGTAATGAAAAAACAGAAAACAGACATAAACCCACAACTACATGTCAGAGAACAACGCTGGGTTTATCGGCTACACTCATGGGAAACAGGACTCAACGACGAAATCCCATGGCTACAACTACCTTGTTAAAACACTCCCTATCCTCTAGTAGTCGATCGAATCAGAGGGTCATCTCCTCTATAAAGAACCATATTTGATGAAGCTTCTGCACCCCTGTGGGACATGAGAGATTCATGTCAACATATCTGGCTCTATATTTTAAAAGTAAACAAAAGTAAATAAAACATAAACAATCACCTTTCTGAAGAAACTCCTTAGTTCTATAATCTGGCAAAATCAAAATCAAAATATAGCCACTTGGTCATTAAGCTAAAGTCATATGCCAAGACATATCCAGAATATCGGGCGTTTTTCACCCTGTGTTTATGAATATGAAATAACAAAAGCAGTGCCTCTTTAAAACCCCGGCCCGCTACTTCCATAACCTTCGTATGGGTATTTTTCCACACATAACTAGGAATATACTTTTTCCTAGATGTGTTTAGAGGCGGACTTTTTACCCCTCTGCGCATGTGCACACAACGTTCAAAAGGAGCCGCTACACACGCGCAATCTCCGGCCTCTGCACGCGTATTCCTAATCACGCTTCTTTCGGCATCAGGTAGAAGATCAGTGTAGTGCCTTTAGCGCACGCGCAAATCTGCACTTTCTTTCACTCTGAGAGGGAGTGTTATTTCAGTTTCTGTCACGCCCAAGATCAGGCAACCAGGCAGGATACCGGCCGTACACCGGAACTCACACAGGCGGTGGCAATCTTCCTTCAATTAACGACTAACATGCCAGCGCGCAGGAGTATTAAAACTCGCTCCCCTCTTACCATTATTCACCGGCGGGGAGGCGAAGAGGATGACTTTAGATGCGACTGCTGGAAGCGCTGAAGATGGCAGTAAGTGTATGAGTGTCACGAATGAATGAAGAAGCGTACTTTTACGCTCCATGTGCATGCACTCACCATGAGGCATGCACTTGTATGAATGATTGTATGGATGTTTTTACCGATCTTACATGGACCATGATGTAAGCAGCCCATGTCTCCATGTATTGTTCTCATTCCAGAAATGTCACAGTAGGCCCTTCCACCCTCGACCTCCCATGGAGTTAGTAGGATAGTGTCTTTGGGTAAGTGGCCAGGAAACCTTTTTTCCATGTTTTAAGTGTCAACATGTATGACTGACACGTGTTTCAATTAAAAACCACCATGCGCGACATAATGTGTGGTGATGTACGTTTAGCATATTGTGCTTTTATCAAACTTACACGCTCAGTTTGTTTTGTGTTTTTGTTCCTTTTTCCTACAGATACTCCTCACATTTTAGTACTACACTACACTGGGAGTTTTTATCCTCACCCCCGGTCCTTTAGTGGTTGTCCTTGCATACACATAGTGTAGAAAGGCAGAGCCCATTATTTATTGCGGTCCTGATGAATGCTATGTACCCTTCAGGGACACAAAGCAGAAACATGTTGACCTTACTTACGGTGAGGGGATAATGATTTCCGATATCACCGTCCACCTATTTTATTACCATACATTTGATCTTTAATTAAAATGCCTGTAGACAAATGTAATGGTTTTTAGATCACTTTTCACCAAATCACGGGCCACCACTTAGCTTTAGAAGTGCATCCCCGTCTCTAGGTGTATGCCTGCCCTCCATCAAACTGAGTTTTTAGAGGGCGAGGACGGCCTATGATGAAGCGTGACACCAGGCGGTGCGTGAGGCCAGTCCTTCACTTTTTGTGAGATGCCCCCATTGGATTTGCATCTCTAGAGACCCTGTAGGAACCTGTAGGAACCATCACTAGGGATAGCCCTATTTTTTGTTTACATAATATATAGGAGGCTGGCTAGTCCCTAGGCCCTGTGCCTCTAGTTCCCTTCCCTAGTTCAACGCTAGGGCTAGTGTGTGTGACGAATAGGGCTATTACACACATTCGCAGTCATCTCTTCAACAACCACTGACTTAATCAAATCCTGTATATTCTGCAATAGCGCTTGCTCCCCTGCTTGCAGTATTTTGTACTGAGAGATACGAGGGAGAACACCATTGTCCTTAACTCTAATAGAAACTGGGGGTATCTGCAATAGCCCCACGTCAGTATCACCTGTAGCCCATAACGTTGGCGGCACATCCTTGAACTCAGTGGGAAGGGGCTCATCCTTTGACAAACATTGCTTGGAACTCACTACATTGGGTCCTATTGTCATATGGACACCATCCAGGGAGGAAGAAATTGTTGCGTGCAACTTCTTTAACAAGTCCAAACCCATCAAAGTTTCTCCCCAGTTAGATGTCAGTAGAAATGGCGAGTCTATGGTAAAAGGACCAATAGTCAGGGCAAGTGGCTTGGAAATGGGGCTCACAACCGGTATACCTGAAAAGCCAACCAAAACATTATTTTGGCCGGACAGGGCTGCCCCGGCGACCAGTGAATGAGAAACAGAGCTATTCATTGCGCCGGTATCCACCACAAATTTTTTAGCTGAGCCCTGCAAATCACCAGTAACATAAGGTCCACAGGGATCTGAACTGATCCCTCACCCTGCCCCTGGCTGTTCTTACCATGAATTAGCCCCGTCACTTCATTCAAATCGTAGTCATTATGATAATACTGTCACCCCCGAGGGTCATCAAAATAGCTCTGATCAGAAAAACCTGGCTGTTCCTCCTTTCCCTGGCCTCCGTCATGGCTATCTGCCCCATGACCCCATCCACGAGAACCCCGTCCTCTATGGACCCCAAACTTTTGCAACAATGTTGGGTACTGTCTGCACCAGTGTCCCTCCTCATTACAATATGCACATTGGTTCGGCCCCACATGCGCAGCATTTCTGCTAGTGCGGGGCAACTGTCGAGCCGGACCATTGCCCCGTCCTCTACCATTCCCCTGGACACCTGCTGCATCAACACCTTCGTTTTCAACTCCTTGTTTTTCTTCTCTACCTTCTATTCGTTCTCTCTATGCTCATAGCACTTTGCCATGCTTAATATCACTGATGGGGAGGAGTTAATCCAAGTGCTCTCCGAAGCAATCTCGGGAAGCAAATTCATAACACATTTGTTAACAAACAATCGGACACCTCCCTCCATTGACAAGTCCTGTCCACTGAAATCCAAAAACACACCTTCAAATCTAGTGAAAACATCAGATACACTTTCATCTTTCTTCTGGTGACATGCTGTTAACTTGTCCCAATCTACTCTTCTCAGTGAAATCAGGGAGTGCATGTAAGTAATAATTTGGCCCGGAAAAGCTAGTATCTCAGCCTTAGGCTTCTCACCAGGCTTCCTCTCTTTATCCCATGCCCTGATCTCATCCCAATTGCCTCCCAACTTCACTACATGGCCCTGCATATGCACCTGCCACCAGATATCAACTGGCACCAACAAACTGAAAAACATCTCAATGTCTGCCAATGTCATCACCGTCGACGACAAAGCCTCTGTCAATTCTATATAATATGTAGCTGGGTTTTTTCTAGGGTCGGGTAACTGAGTCTTAAGAGACACAACCTCACCCCTTTTCCAAGGAGTATAAACCCATTGTTCCTGGAAACGGGCCTCTACTCACTGTCTGACAACAGCATCATGCTGATCAGGTACCTCTGGTATCTCAGGGTGAAAAATAGGATGTACTTCCCTCATCGGAAACTGGAACACTGTTGTCGGACTCTTCTGTGACAACCTGCCTCGGTATCCAACCAACATTGTAACATTACTAAAAATGTTGTTAGGGGCCATGTCAGCAGCATGCATGCGATCCCGGATCTCATAAATAATTTGGGGTGCAACACCCTTAAAGCACTGTTCCCACAACCCAATCAAAGTAGCCGACATATGCTTGAGGACATGCTGCTGTACAAACGGCTCATACTCTTTCAGCACGCTCCACACATCTTCCACACTGTAAATTGGACTCCGGGCCCACTGGGCGGCCTGGTAAGCTACCACCTTCTTCTCTGCATCCCCCACATCAGATCGAATCAGCACTCACCCCATTTGTTCCCTTGCAGCCACTCAATCCCTGTCATCCAGTCCACGCACCAGCATTCCAATGCTCAACGAGGTCGGGGAGAGGAGATGTGGGGAGGACGCACTAGTCGAGAGAGCAGGCATCAGAGTCATTAATGACTGTGTTGTAGGTGTAAGTGAAGAGGAGAGAGAAGAAGTTAGAACAATAGCCATAGCAGAAAGACCTGCAAATGCTGCAGGTTTGACAGGTGAAGTTGATGAAGAAAAAGGAGGCGCCGAAGCCGAAGCAGCCAAGTCAATAGTAGAAGAACAAGAGGCAGGAGCAAGAGAGACAGAAAGCGGGGACTGTGGAACAGCTGGCTATATTTTCTGCGGAGCATATGGAGGTGGGGGTTTTGTATCTAACAGATACTCTACAAAGGGTTCACCTTCTTCTCGGGCAACATAGGATATATCACATTGCAACCTAAACTTCCGGTCACAACACTCTATACCCTTCTCTATTCTCTCTCCATCATACGCTACTGCCTTCTGTGTTATTGTCTGCATCTTTCCTCTTCGAGCCTCCTTTTCGGCTCTCATTCGTCTCTGTTTAGCTTCCTTTTGCCATACCTGGAGATAATCAAACATCGACTGCCTACTCCGTTTTGCAAACAATTTATCCTGCAAGAAATTCTATTTCTATTCATCAAAGATACCTGTTAACAGGCCACTGTTGCTTGGCATTGTCCCTTGTATATTTGTGCCATAATGTACTAAATATTATAGGGCCAAGGCCTTGTTTATCATACCTGTCATAGTTTGGAGTGCCTTCCAGAGGTGCAAGTCGCCTCTCCTCCAATCGAGCATCAGCAGAACAGCAACGGCACCTCAAACAGCACAACTTACTAAAACATGGCCTCTTGAAAGGGGAAACAGATTCGCTATTCGTACCAGATGAAGGACTTACCAATCAATATCTTTCCAACGGTCGGCCCTCGGACTGTATGAAGTAAAGGAAAAACAAAAGTCAGTCCTCATACTGCACCAAAATTACAAATCAGAACCAACAGCACAAGAGGCAAAGACGAGTCAAACCCCAGGCATTTTCAAAAGTAAACCAAATCCATTAGTTTGCCTGGCAAGATATCCGTAGACACCTTGTATCCAAAATTGGTCCGCAGACCTACAAAGCACAACCCAAAAATGCTCCTCAGACCACACCAAAGATCACTCAAAGCGGCACCATATTCACAAAGAACCAAAGTAAACTCACCTGGTGCACACAGGTCGAACAAATCTATTGTCCACTGCCGACTCTTCAGACCAAACGGTCAGATCCAAGGGTTTCGCCTTTCAGAACCCCAGCCGGCATGACCACTGGGCGAGGCACTGCCCAGTCGGACAGGCGGGGCGGCTGCGAGTACTAAACTTTGTTGGGCAGGGATCCCCGATCCACCCATCCGATCCGACGTCATCCCGTCCTCTACACCCATCTGCGGGCGAAGATGGGACACCCGATGGGGTCCCTGTTCGGGCACCAATTGAAGAAAGTGTCCTGATTAGGGCCACCCAGGTCACTCTTGACCACCCCGCGGCCTTCCAAACAAACGAAGACCGGTCAGACAGTAGAGAATACAAACCAAGTTATTTATTAGTATTGCACTGCAGTGGGGCCCAGTCTGACCAGTCTCCTTAGATGACTGCAGAGGGATTGCCTCCCCCCAACATGATATCAGGTATTATACATTTCCAATTCCTCAAGTACACGCCCAAACTGGAAAATTCCAGTCCTTGCAACAGCGAACAAAGGAGGCAAACAAGGATGAGCTGTGGTCATGGGGCCGGGTACCCGCTATCTTTGCCCCAAGGTTGCTCAGCCTGTGCCTGCCATTCTAGAAGGTGGGAATGGGTCTAGCTAACAGCAAAGGTACGTTACAATAGAGAGTACATTCATTAGTGCAGTGAAGCTCGGCCTTGGAGGGATATCAGCCAAGGAGACATCGATGCAGTTTTCTGCTGAAACAAGCAATGTGGGACAGAAGCTCAGCTTTGATCATGGGACAAAATGGCGGCAACTACAAATGGTGTAATGAATGCTAACTTAATGCAGAACGAAGTATGAGCAGCAAGAAAATTAAATTTCAATTCTAACACACCCAACAGAGTTAGCCAGCACATAATGTGAGTACCCATTGAATCCTGGACCCCACAAGCACTGCACACCTTGCAACATTACCCAACAACAAAATACTCATTTTCCAGACTCCCCTGGAGGTGCAACAAAAACATCGGTGATACAGTATAAAGCATGCAAGAATTAAAACACCTTCACAAAGAGCAGCAAAGTAAGCCAAGTACACCACACATGTATGAAATGCTAAGGCACCTTGATAAGTGACTGATTCCGCCCCAGCTTCAAAGGTGATTTAAAGGCATTGTAAGTAAGGGCAGTAGGGGCATTTCCTCGTAGACCAATGAGCTTTTTTTACACCTCCATCACACTGCTTTAAGTGCCGAGAATCCTTATTACTTGGCTCTCTGCCAGGCATCTGCATTATACCAAGTTTCAGCAAGGAGTCTCGGGCTTAAAAGGGGTTGACAAGGCACCTGAGGATACAGAAGAGACATCAAGGTAACAGCTGGTCAAGGAGGGGATAACAAATGTGGCTGGGGAATAACCAAGGTGACCTTAGGATGCGTAGGAGGAGATATTAAGCTTCAGATTGCAGAAGGAATACCAAAGTGCACGTGGGACTTTGAAGGGCAGCAAGAAGCCTTTATGGCCCAGAAGAGGTGCCCTGGTGATAAAAGTGCCTTCAGAAGGCAATTGTGACATAATACGGCATCAGGATGTTACCAGGATGCAGTAGTGACTGCAGGATGCCTGGGCACAGTATATACCCTAAGGTGCCTTCAGGACAAGGAGAGGCTAAAAAAGAGCCTGCAGAGTGCCTCACAGGCTCCGAGATGATCTTAGCACACAGTAGGGGGTTACAATGAGATCTCACAACAGGAACACTCGTAGCTCAGCAATTACCCAGAGGTGCACTCAGGATGCAGAGACCACAACAAAATGTCCCAGGGATGCAGCCAAAAGCTGATGTACCCACAAGTGTGGTATGGATCAGTCATATTAGACAGGTTAGGTGACGTGGCCTCCTGTCCAACACTGTTTTCTGGTGTGCTTCTCACCTGGAACATACATGGTGAGCCACTTGTCGCCCTGGGTGCCAGACTGCAGCCTTCCCACTCCTCAGCAGCCGCTGCTTGTGCACAGAGGCACTTTCGGCCAGTGAGGATGCAGCTCACATGACGGAATGCAGCAAAGCCGGCACTGGGAGCCAGGCCAATGTGCATGCACAACACCAGGGGGGTACATAGAGCACTAGAGAAAGAGAGGATGTGCAACTACAAACACAAACAAGCATTTGCAATGCAATGTGATAGGTCTCCAATTTACGTGAGACCTATTGCTTTGCAAAGGTTTGGCAACTTGGCATCACGGACAACGGGAGGGAGGGCGGGGGGGAGAAGGCACAGACATCGGTAGGGAGGGAGCGAGGAAGGGCGGAGGGAAGGCACGGACAACAGGAGGGCGGGCAGGCGGGGGGTGGGGGAGGAGAGGAGAAGTCAGGGACAACGTGAGGGAGGGCGGGGAGGGGAAAAGATGGCATGGACAATGGGAGGGAGGGTGCACCACACATTTACCTGGTCTGTCTCCTGCAGCAGACTCCGACTCCAAAAGGAAATAGTACATGTCCTGTGTAAAAACCAAGTAATGGGGCCAGTAGCCATGGGAGGATACAGATGACGACATGGCTGTACTAAGGAGGGACTAACAAGACTCATAATGAATCAGAAGACAGCATATACAAAGGGAAAACACAGAAGCCAATGAAAAATAAGGGCAGAGGAGAGGGTGGGGCTTCTCCCCATACTGAACTACCACAGCTCTTCGCAGAGCAGCGCTTGCACGCTGGCTCATGCTCGACCTAAAAAGCATAGATGGAAGCATAGTAACTGCAGGCCAAAATCTCTGATGCCTTCCTAAGCAATTTTTTGCCTCATACAAATATTTGCTGGTCTTGTGGATTAAATTGAGCATTACTTTTTAGTCGCCACTTGCTACATTCATTGTACGAATTTATGAGAGAGATGGTCTGTAAGATTTTCATAGCATTTGATCTTTTCCTAGTCTATGAAAAGTCCCAAACTCTACCTCTGGCCGACAGTGAAAACGTTCGCCTTTTCCACAAACGTTTTAGAACAGGTTTTCATTTGACATTAGCTTTTTCTATAGTTAAATGGGGCGGGCTGGACATTTTCCATAGTTTGCCTCATGAATTGTTTTTAGCACTTCTTGCCTCGGTATTGCTGTGGTCAGAGCTGTCTGCTCCTCTTCTATTAGGGTCGGGGGGTCCAAACTTTCATGAAATAATGCCCGTTTTTTAGGCAGGCATACTCATTTTTAAAGAGCTCACTTTTCACTGTATCCAACATGTTGGTTGCCTTATTCTGCTTTCTTCGCGCTTACTTTTCAAGTATTCTGCCTGTTTTTTTTTTAATTTAAATTGTACAATTTTTCTTGAGGTGCCAAAAATGTCCTTCCTTATTACCTTGTCATGTGTTTTGTGGTCGAGATACCTCTGCCACTCTTCGTTTCTTTGGTTAGTTGTGAGTGCTTTGAACTGTTTGGGGCTTATAGATGTCCTGCCTGTAGTTGATCTCTCTGTTGCATCAGCCAAAGTTTTGTCTTTGTGTTCCTGTTTTTTCTGCCAGCCTTTTTTAATACTCTATAAAGAGGCCTCCTATATTTCCATTGAATGATCGAAGAGGTCATCTTATGATAGGACATTAATAGTATAATGGGTGCGATCTATACCTCAAGAGCCAAGAAAAACATTGATCCTTCAAAAGGAGCTGAGAAGAAGGTAAGTATTGTATATGGTGCTACAGGATTGCTTGAGAGTCTTGTCACGACACCTATGCACTTGTGGGTTAGGCTCAGAATAATGCATGCCCTACTGCGCTACCATTGAATAATATACCTATGGTAGGGTGGACTTTCAAAAATGCTAATGTATGACGTCATAGGGCCATAGCTTCATGTCGGATTCCTGTTAGACCTTTAATGATGAAATGTCAAAATGCTGGAAACATAGGATGATCAATGTTTGCATAACAAATTCCTGATTTTAGGCAGCTGTGCTCACTCCCACCCTCTTAGAAAGCCTCAGAAGCCATAGACTTTAAAGAGGGCTGTGCCTGTTCACATGCTCTTCCCTAGTCCTTTGAATTGGAGAGACCTTAGAGGGCAGGGCCAAGCCATTTTTATGGTTCAAATATTTGTTATGAACTTCTGGAGGATGAACACATACACCCACCTACAACTGCAGGCCAGTGGAGTGAAAAACGATAGATAGTAAGCCTCATAGGGGGAGAAAAAAAAGGGGAGTCCTGGGGAAGGGAGGGATAGGTAAGAGGGAGGAAAGGGTAATACAATTTCAAGACCTTGTATCCAGTTCCAGTGTCTCTAGCACCCAGTTGTCGCCCTCCTTCCAGAAAGGCAGTCACTGAAACAGAGTCGATTAGGTCTATTGTGGAGACGCAATAAGATCACCAGGGACAGTAAGTCTCAGCACAGGGTGATGGACTGTGCATGTGAGTTAAGTCTGTGCCTGCTACAGCAAATCTATACATAGGGCCCATATCTTGCTGAATGTATGCTGAGTATGACCCAGTGCTGAGTTTATCTTTTCCATGCCCATAAGGTCCCATGGCGGGTAAATTCAATCTATGTGATTTGGAACCTTATCCATGCCCCATCGTGCCATTATAGCCTGTTTGGTGCACACAAGGCCAAGATGATAGCATTGCCCTCAAGTTATTTTAATGGGTAGCCTAGCTTACTGGGGAAGCAAAGATGAATATAGCTTGGGAATCGGGGAAGAGTGGTGTCAAAGGTATCATCAATGTCGAGCAGATCTGCATCCCAGTAATGCTTAAGCTTTGGGCAGCGCCACATGAGGTGTGTCTGTGTGCCTAAGTCACCACAGCCCCGCCAACAGATGTTCAATGCCAAACTCTACCATTGTGCCATGTGCTCAGGGGTGTAGTACCAGAATTGAGTAAGCTTCAACGTTGCCTCTTTTCCGGATGCACTAAATGCTGAGGATCGTGTTCTGTGATAAAGTAGCCCATTCCCAATCAGACAAGGTGTACTTTAGTTCTGCCACCCAATGGCGTAGGGTGAGCAATTTATGTGTCTGTTGGGGTTGATTAAGAGATCGATAGATGTCTAAATAGGCCCTTTTCACCCTTTTTAATGAACAACCACTTCTCAAAAGGTGAAAGAGGCCTGCCAGCACAAATCTTTACAATAGGTTGGGTGAGGCAGTGGCGAAGGAGCAAATACCTCCAGCACCCCCATCTCCAGCATGCCAAAGTTTTAATTAATTTGCTCAAATTCCATGAGATCATGATGGTCATGTCGAGGCCGGGGGAAAGTCTGGGTTGCCAGTGATAGGAATGAGAGGTGAGGGGTGCGCAAATAAGCCTCTGTTTATTGAAGTTCTGTCTTAGGCCTGTATCACTGATCTGGACACACAGGAGAGAAGTAAATGCCCCAACGTATAGGTTTTTTAGCCAACCAGGACACCTTCCAAATGTGAATACCTCCTATGGTCTGGTCCATAGAGCACCACTGCTTCTCATTGCTAGCCTATTCCATTCCATCATATAGCAAAGTCGGGCTGCTGAAAAATAGTTGGATAGGTTTGGATGCCTAGGCCCTCCAGTGAGATGTATGCTTTTGCCCGTTCCACTCATGGTTGCTCGTCTCTCTCAGACAAAGGCCTCTCTTGTTTGCTGAAGTTTAGTAAGAAGCTGGTGGGGTGGTTTCAAGGGAAGTGTTTGAATGATATAAAGTATTCAGGAAGGAGAGTCATCTTAAGGGCTGCAATATGGCCCAACCATGAGCGGCCTCCCATTGGCCCAGTATGGAGATCTTTTTGTGCAGTCACAAGGAGTTATTTCTAATTGTGTTCTGCAGTATTTTCTTGGGGGGGGGGGAGAGAGCAGATTTTGAGACACCGATAGGGTACCCACTGGGTTGCCCACGCTAGAGTGAAACAGGACTCTAGAACCAGTCACTCTGCCACGAAGACAGTGAGGTTCAATATCTGGGTTTTTTGTATATTGATTTTGAATCCAGGCACTCTCCTGAATGCCTCTATCTCATCTAGCAGGGCCAAAATTGAACGATGAAGGTCTGAGAGGGTCAAGAGGATGTAATCGGCATACAGCGTGATCTTGTGCTCTTAATTGCCCAGGATAATGTCCGAAATCGCCACACGCCAACTAATATTTTCAGCTAAGGGCTCCATATATCGTGCGAATAGGAGCGGGGATAGAGGGCACTGCCGCCTGGTACGGCTGGCAATGTTAAAGGGCACAAGAGGATTTGCTTCACTCTGACCTGAGTGAATGGGTGTACATACCCATTGTTGATCCACTGCTACAAACCGGGCCCCTGCCTACCCTCTCCAAGACCACCTGTAAGAAGTGCCAGTTGACCCGATCAAGGCCTCCTCTGCATAGACGGAGAGCTTGTTTTTGTCCTTGTGAAGCAGTATTTATGAGGTTTAGTATTCGTTTTAGGTTACACTACTCCCTCTTTAAGGGATGAATCCTGTCTGATCAGGATCCACCAACTCCTGCATATATTGCCTGGGCCATCTGGCAAGTATTCCTGTGTAAATGTTAGCATCTACATTAAGTAGATACACGGGTTGGTAGGAAGCAGGCAGAGTGGGGTCTTTACCCTGTTTCAAGATAGCCATTATTACTGCCTTGCACATTGTGTCTGAGAGTACCCAAGAATGAACTAAAGGAATTAAAGAGGCACATGAGGAGTGGTGCTAAGATCGGGCATAACATCTCATAAAAAGTTGGGTTGAACCTGTCGACCCTGTTAGCTTCTGTGTCCCTAGTTTGGCTATGTTCGAAATAACCTCTACAGCCCAGTTATCTTCTTCCAAAGCTACCACATCTCCGACCAGCAAATGGGCTATCTGAGAGTCAGATATATATTTCCCAATATCCTCCCGATTTACCTCCTCAACCGCTTAGAGGTCGGTATAAAATGCATACTAGAAGACGCTCAATTTTATTTCCGCTTTTTACAGAGTAAAGCATATTCTGCCCTGTCGTAGTTTAGGGCTTTAAGTTGTTTTACCAACAGTGTCAGTTGTCTCCACACCATATGTGCACCTGAATTTTTGCGGGCATCCTTAAAAGTATTACCTTGCTCCTCATGGGCGAGGCACTTAGCTCTTCTCTCTTCATTAAGATGAGCCAAAATCGTTTTAAAGGAGCCCCTAATTACTGCTTTTAATGTGTCCCACAGTGGGGTATCTGCACTGTCATTATGCTCATGGTATTGTTGGATAGTTTCTGTAATCTCAGACTGAACCTCCTTTGATTGCATAAATTGATCATTGAGTCTTCAACCTTGACCACCACCTGGAGACTGGGTAAGTGTGAGTGTGATGTGTGTGGACGAGTGGTCTGATACCACTGAGATGCCATTTTCCGCATGTGTTGTGGCCTGTAAAAGGTGGGGGAGGCCAAGAAGTAATTTAATCAGGCATATGTCAGTCTGGATGCTGAAATAAAGGAGTAGGATCTAGTCAGTGAATGCATTGTTCTCCAGATGTCCGATAACCTAATATCTGCCAACCATCGGACCCTGTTCAGGAAAAAGTTACCAGATTGATCTACTCTTTGGATTGACCTAGAACTCAATTAAAGTCTTCGTCAATGAGGATTACCCCACCATGGGTGGAGGCAACTATGGAAAGGGCCTTGTGAATTAAATGTTCCTGGGATACTACGATATATGTATGTTGTCTCATTGTTGCAGAATGTCAATAAAAACATAGTTAAACCTTACATTTTCCTGGGATTCGTAGGGGGCATCTATTGCTGCTACTGTAAAGGAGTACAATGCTATGGTAATCTGGAGTGTGAGCAATCTCCCTGGCATTTCAACAGAAGTTTGTTGAATTTTGCCTCGGAATTTGCTGACAAGAAATATGGCATCTCCCACGTTTCTATTACGGCCTGAAGAAAAATATTGTTGTGGAAAGGCCTTGGATATTATTCGGCTCCAATCTTGTTTCAGGAGGTGTGCCTCCAGTATGCAGCAAATGTCACTCTCAGAGTCCCTTAGCACTTTCCGGACTGTAGTGTTTTTAGATGGAGCGCTGGAGCTCTGACATTCAGACTTGTGATTTTAACTATTGACTGGACCTGGGAACACCATGGAGAGTGTGGCTGCCCGACGAGGGATTGGGAGTGTCATGACACGTGCCTGTACTGTAAAAGGGTTAAAGTCGCAGTATGACATTGGTACCTGAGACTAAGGAATTGTCAAATAGGGGAAACAAGTAACAACACCGCTATCCCTGAGTCCGGAAAGGGGTGACAAATCAGGCCAGGTGGAAGAACATTCCCTGCTTTTGTCCTACTGATGATTATGCCTGTCTCAGCCGGTTTCATTGATGATTTGTGGGGGTTTTGACTGGCCATCTGGTGTCAATGAGGTGTAGGTATATGCATATGTCAAAAAGGAAGAGAGGGGGGGACCAGGAGCTGATTAAAGGTTCAGTGCCCGTGCACCAGGGGTTAAACATAAAGTCACAAAGACGGGGACACTGTTCCTAGGGACAGTGTCCCTGTCTTTTTGACCGTAGGTAGGTGCATCACATATTACATGGGGCACCTCCGTGGGTGCGTTCTGAACAACGGAGTCCGATTTTTGGTTTTGAAGTTCATGCAGCAGAGCTGATTGTTCATTGCAAATTTCTTTGGTTGGTAGGTGTATGGGACGAATTTTTTGGAGGGGCTTCTGGTCGAGCAGCCAAAGCGTTTGGTGGGGGTTGTGTTGCATCCTTTCGATGTTGGAAGGGTATTCATCTGTTGTAGTTTCCAATCCAAGGATGGTTTGAGTTTCCGACAATGTACAAATGGAGTATGTTTCTTTGTTCCACTGAAAAGTGAGCCGGAAGAGATGCCCCCATCTATCAGTTTCCTTTACTGTGGAGGAACTAAGTAACTGGACACCGAAGGTGTATTTGTTCACGTAGTGGTATGGTACAGAGCTTGGTTGAGCCAGATCTTTGCTCCATTGGATGTAATGGGACCTGCCACCCTTACTGCTGAAATTATCTCTTTTTGTTTGAAGAAGTGGACACAAGTTAAGTTATCGTGAGTAGAGTTAATGGGACCTTCCACTCTCCCGGTGCAATGTATTTTGCACAGGCTCAAGTCTGTATGTGCAAGTTCAGATAGGATCTGTCTAATCGGGTGCACCACATAGCCTTTGATATCCGTTACTTCCTCTCCTTGTGGCACACCTGTGATGCGAATATTTGATTACTGTGACCTGTTTTCTAGGTCCTGCAGGTGCATCTGCAGGTTTGAGGTTTGTTCCTTTAGCACCGCCACTTCATGGTGGAGGCTATTCAGTTCCTCCTCTCTAGCATTTCAGTTCATTTTGTTTCAGACAAGTGTGTCTATATTTTTATTTTCCAACCAACTAGTGCATGCGTTTCGCGTGGCACAGATTGTTGTACTTCTTTTTCACAGAATGCATCGCACATAGTTCTAAAATACTACATATAAGGCCTTCATTCCTGATCACACACTGTTTAGAATTTGAAACTCACAGATTGTCATACGTTAATTTTTTTTATCAACACGTTTGCATATTTACACCGTGTTCTGTGCATTAATTGGGCTAAATATGTTCTGCATAAGTACGCACAATGTCCCCAAAAAATAGAGGCGTTGACCGCGAAACTGGTCTTTTTTTCGCAGGTGTGAACTTTATTTCTGGCCTCCGCGTCGAGGTTGCGTCCGCAGTGAACGGGGAGGCCTTGTGCCCTGGGACCCCTGAATTCTGGGCAGGGGCTCTTCTCACAGCTGCGAGGCCGGGCCGGCGCTGTCCCTCTCCATATGCCGGGCTGAGGCTTCCAGCGAGTGCAGGCGTCAGACCCACTGGTAGGAGCCGTGTTGTCAAAATGTTAATTGCGTTTTGACATCCGTGCTCGTGACATCTGGCTCCCTGCTGACAGCGGGTAGGACATGAGGGCTTGAAAGTGAGGAGACGCTTGCGCAGGTGCTGATGGCGCTGCCTGCACCGTCTGCGCCAACCCTGCCATGACACAGGGAGACAGGCAGCGAGGACACACGTCTAATGTTCTCTCCACATCTACAATCGTATGCTGTGCCTGGGTGTAAATCTGTTGCAAGGTTGTGGTATGTATCACTGGAAGAAAGTGTGTGTGTGTTTGTGTGTGTGTATATATATATTCACAGAAAAAAACATAGGTTTCAGGCACGTTATAGTTAGGAATTAGCATTTAAAAAACCTCAGAAATTCACTGAAAAAACCATAGGTTTCAGGGGTGTTATAGTTAGCTGGACTTTTCACTTGTACAAAACCATTGAAATTCCCCCGTTATAGTTAGTTCAGCTAACTATAACTCGCGCGCCCGCAATGCACTGCTGATGACGTCACATATTACATCACTCATGACATGGTCAGTGACATCACTGATGACATCTCAAATGACATCACTGATGACATCATCCAGTGAATGTGTGTTTTTCTGAAAATTAAATGTTTTATATATGTAAATCTCAAGGTCGATGGAAGAATAAATGGGTATATAAGTGTCTAAATGGATGATTTGTTTTTGAAAAATTGATTGTGTAACTGACTGATTAAGTGTATCATAGTGAATACATGGCTTAGGGAGTAATGTTTAAATATGTAAATATCTGTATCAGTCTCTCACTTTGTGTATAAGTGGCTGCATGGGTTGGTGAGTAGCTACATGGGTGTCTATATAGGTTATTAGTTGGTTTTTTGAGTATCAGTCTGAGTGTCTGCATGGTTCGGTGGGGGGTATTACGTAGTGCATAGTTGCATGAATGAGTGACTCACTGTTTGTATGTGTTGAAGACAGCATGTGTGCAGGACTGTATGGGTGGATGAGTGTGTGTATGGGTGTGTTAGTGAGTGAATGACTGTCTCAATAGTGTCTTTATGAGTAACTACATATGTTTTAAACTAGTATATGTGGCTATTGGTGTATATAAGTGAGTATATGTGAGAGTGAGAGATTGAAAGAGTTCCTGTATGAATAAGTATGTGTTTCTATAAGTGATTGTTTAAAAGACTAAGTATGTGTAAGTTTCCGTAGAAGTAAGTGTGGTGGTGTGTGTATAACTGTATATGCAAGTAAATGTATGTTTGATTCTTTATTAGCATGAGTGACTATGTGTGTGAGTAACTCTATGGATGAGTGGCATTGTGTAACAGGATGTATAGGTGTATGAGTACATATGATGAGTGAGTACATGTATGAGAGACTGTATAGGACTGTTGGTGAATGAGTGGATGTGTATGTGGATCTTAGAATTACTGAAGAGGTTGTTGTAACTGGTATTGGTATGTCCATTGTTTTGAAAATTGTAGTCTCTATTTTTGAATGTGTGTATCAAAGGTTATATTAGGGTGAGAGGAGGTCTGCCACTCTATCACAAGGATGATGTCATCAGTGATGTCATCAGTGATGTCATTTGAGATGTCATCAGTGATGTCATGAGTGATGTCACTAACCATGTCATGAGTGATGTAATATGTGACGTCATCAGCAGTGCATTGCGGGCGCGCAAGTTATAGTTAGCTGAACTAACTATAACGGGGGAATTTCAATGGTTTTGTACAAGTGAAAAGTCCAGCTAACTATAACACCCCTGAAACCTATGGTTTTTTCAGTGAATTTCTGAGGTTTTTTTAAATGCTAATTCCTAACTATAACGTGCCTGAAACCTATGGTTTTTTCTGTGAATTTCAAAGGTTTTTTAAATGCTAATTTCTAACTATGCCTACAGAGATAGGACATGTGAAGAAAGAAGAAAAAATGCACAGAAAGAAAAAAAAAGAAGTGCAGAAAGAAGCAACAGAAGTCCTCAAAGACGAAGAAAACTGCAGGAAGAAGGATAACGTGCAGAAAGAACAAAAAGAAGAGCAGAAAGAAGCCTTGTTGCAAAATCATCCTGTACCCTCAACTTTTTCAGACGGATACTGGTGGTAACGGAGTCTGACTAACCAGTCCTAGAGCCAGTGCTATGTTAAAAGACACTTAGAATACAGTGAAAACACCTACATACACTAGGGAACATTATGCGTTGGGGTCCCCCTGTGATTAGCATGACCTCCTCTGTAAGCCCCTAGTATATAATAGGGCAGGGGGATTAAAACTACCTCTTAAAACAGGCCACAGGGCGTTTTTGCACACGTTAACTCAGGCCCCGTCCCCTCCCTTCACCACTGTGTAAACACGCCCTGTGTCCGGTTTTAGTTGGGAGATTAAGTTCATTTGAATCCTGAGGGTCCCTAGGGTCCAACTAGCCCACTAGGTACCTCCAGTAAGTGCCACAGAGCTGCGTTGCAGAGAGGTGTAAAAAGTGGCACGGCCTGGACCACCTCTCTGCAATGCAGCTCAGTGGCGCTTACTGGAAGCACTTGGTGGGCTAGTTAGCCCCCACGGGCCCTCAGTATTGAAGGGAAATTATATCCCCAATTTAAAACGTGCCATAGTGCGTGTTTGCACACGTCACCTCAGGCCCCGTCCCCTCCCTTCACCACTGTGCGCCCTGTGGCTGTTCTAAGTTGAGAGATTAAGTCCCCTTGAATCCTAAGGGTCCCTAGGGTCAAACTAGACTACTAGGTACCTCCAGTAAGCGTCACAGAGCTGCGTTGCAGAGAGGTGTAAAAGGGGGCTTGGCCTCAGAACACCTGTCTGCAGCGCAGCTCCCTGGCGCATACTGGAGATGCCTGTTGGGCTAGTTGGCCCTCAGGGACCCTCAGTATTGAAGAGGAATTAATTCCCCAACTTACAACTCGCCAGGGGGCGCGTTTGCAGAGTGCTGCAAGGAGGGGGCGTCGCCTCCGGCACGATGCCAGTCTTTTATTTATCTTAATTTTTTAAGAAGGGGGGCTGTGTGGTTCCCCTTCTTATTCTAATTTATTGGCCCTGATGACCCCATCCCCCAGGGCCTGTCTTCTAATTATATTTTTTTGACCCTAATCCCCAGGGCCGGCCACTGTTTTTTATTATTTAAAAAAAAATATATATTTATAGACACACCTAGGACATGCTGGACAAACCGTACGTACCTATCACCATGACGATTTGCGCGATATTCATTAAAAGGCGACTATGCATACAATGAATCCACGTGGAATGTATTTACACTACTAGTGAAGCTCTGACATGTCTGATGCCCTACCGTGCCTAATCCCGGTAGACAACCTTGTCGTTTATTTATACAAACATGGGTAGCTATTGACGGGCACATTTAATACACATGCACACCAAGCCATTCAAAGGGGATTCGACAAAAATTCGACCAAAACTATGCAAGAAACCCCCCTCACGATTAATAAAACACACATCAACTGCCGGATGTGTAATACTTTTTATTTTACTCTCTGGAAAGGGGACGAACATCACTTGATAGTCACAGCGAGCTCCTGGCAGAGCCCAATGCTGTGTTACACCCACCATTGCCTGCTGAGTGCCACACACCTCTGTGTTGTATTCCACTAGCTAGTGCATATGCTATGACACTCTCTAGCCCATGTGCACTGTAACACCACCCCGTGAATATGTCATGCCACACTTGCCTTCGCATGGGTTATATTGCCCCATCTAACGTGCCTTCCTCGATGCCTATGTTAGAACGCACAGTGCTATGCCATACATATTACAATCTGGGATCCATATCTTTGTCACAGTGCATATGCAACGTTACACTCCCCAGCACATATTTTATATTACAACTTCAGAGACTAGTTAGGTTACACAACACTGCCCTGTGCATATTACACTCCAAGGCGCATATCGCATAGCACGCGCTAGTGACTGTGCTATCTCGCGCTCTCCAATGAATCTGTCATTGCGCACAATGTATTGCATATAATATTTCACGCCCGGTTCATCTTATATCACACTTTTTGGTGCATAGTTTATACCATACACTATATCTAGTTTTCATTTTCGATCGTGCTCTCAGGACTATGTTCTATATAACACTGTGATCACCTACCCTTTTCACGGGCATTACATTTTGCGATGGGGGTGGAGGGTCAGGGGGTGTTTCTGCCAAGAGAGCCCGGAGTCACAGTCACAAACGTCCTCTTCTTCCTGAATAAAAGTGAGATTATGCTGCATACTTGTTCATATTTTAAGTAGTTCGCACAGACACACGTTTTAAAAACAATAAAGTTCCTAATACCCGCCTTCTCTGAACAGTTAGCTTGCTGCCCCATCCCCCTCCTCCCTATCCTCTGTTGTGTGAATCCATGGACTAGCCTCCTCCCTCCTGCCATGCATGGTCTGATGTGCTGCCACTGCCCTCAATTTAGTATGATGTACCAGTCCACTCCTCCTGCCCTCCATTGCCCAATTCTATGTCCCATCATTGACCTCCTGCTTAAACTCTGTGCTTAGCTTGCTGCCCCTATTCTCCTTCCCCCTGCCCTCCGATGTCTTTGTGCATGCCCCTGCTCCATCCTTTTTGCCCACCATGTTCCATGGACCTGCCACTCCTATCTACTCTGAGTGTTCTGTTGAGCTGCGACTCCCCTCCCACCTGCCTAGCATTGTCAGATGACTGTAACCTGTCCCTGCCACCTCCACCCTGCCTGTCCACATGCCATGCCCCTATCCTCTTCCTCCTGTCCACGTGGTCCATTGTACTGCCACACCCTTCTGCCCTCCCTGGTCTGTTGTGCTGCAACTGCTCCTCCTGCCTGCCCCGTGCGGTCTGGAGTGAGGCCCCTTCCCCTGAACATTCTTGTCTGTGCACAGGTCCTGACCCTCCCTTCTATCCTCCATCTTCCTTTGTGCATGCCCCTGCACCCTCCTTCTTGCCCATCATAGCCATTGTGCTGCCACTAACCCTCCCACTTGCCGTGCATGGTCTTCTGTGCTGCCATGGCCCCTCCCACCTTCCCTGTGTGGTCAGTTAGCTGCCCCTGACCCCCTCCCACCTTCCCTCCATGGTCTGTGTGTATGCCATCACAGTCTCACTGTTGCTCTTCATGGTGTGTCTTGCTTCTAGTGCCCATCCTGCCTGACCTCCATGGCTATCTTGCTGCTCCTGCCCTGCCCCCTTGCCCCCAGCCCTCTGTTTACATGTGCAGACCCCTACTCCCTCCCTCCTGGCTTGTCTGTTCCATTGTAATGCCCCTGATCCGTCCCTCCTGCCCTTTATGGTCTGTTATGCTGCAGCTTTCTCTCCTGTCTGTCCATTATGGTCAGCTAGCTACCATTGCCTCTTGCCCCTCTGTTCTCTGTTGTCCATGTGCATGGTCCTGTCCCCTCCCTCTTGCTTTCTATGGATTGTTGTGCTGCACTCCCGTCCCGCATGCCCTGTGTGGTGTATTGTGCTGCTGCAAACCCTGATGCCTGCCCTGCAGGGTCAGTTTGGTGCATCTCTCCATGTCCCTCCTGTCCTCTGTTATCCAAGTCCATGTCCCTACCCCATTTCCTTCCATGATCCAATGTACCATACTTGCGAACATTTTGAACTTGGTAAGAGGGAGATTTTGAAAAAAAGCTGGGGTATTGATTTTCCCCTTTGAGTTATATTGAAAAAGAGGAGATTGTAGACAGGAGACAGATCAAATAAAGCCCATTTGAGCTTAAAAACATTGGACGTTTCCTGGCTGAATCGGGTCTGTTGGCATGTATGGTTGTACTACCATTGCCTCTTCCTTCTGCCCACAATGGTCTATTACATTGCCACAGCCTCTCTTGCAAGTCCTGTATTGTTGGTTTGTTGCCCCTGCCCCCCTTTCCACTGCCCTCCATAGTCTGTTGTGCTGCCACGGCCCTTCCTGCCTGCTCAGTGTGGTTAAATTGTTGCCTTTGCACCCTCCTACCTGCCTTCAATTTTCAGAGTCCGTGCCCCTGGCCTCTGCCTCTCAACAGTATCCTAATGAACAACTAGATTGCTAACATTCTATATTTATTACAAAAGTGTGGAACGCCTGACGTCATCTTGATGTAATCAAAACTGTAATACCTAGAGCATTTCCTTTAGAAATTACATATATGAGAGGGTCTTATTGGCATCAAAATTATGGTTAGTGCAATAAAAGACTAAAATAAGGACATATTTTCTGAGTTTTCAAATAGCGACAAAGCACTTTTAAATTATTTGTTATCTTTATGTTTTTTTATCCAGTTGACCACTTGATTAAATGTTGCAATTAGGGGAGAGGATGTGGTGTTACTTCCAGAACTGCAGACTTTGCAACTGGGGACCAGGTTGGAGTTCTGCTTCAGCTCGACATTCTGTGATTGTGGTCAAATCACTTAATCTCCCCATGTCTACAACCAAAATGAATTTGTTCTTGTGTGATGTAACCAATGCTCATGTAAAGCACTCCAATACCTGACAAGTCTGCACTATATAACACTGCAAAAACACTACAAAACAGTAGATTATATATATATATATATATATATATATATATGAGATCTACTGGCGGTCGCCAGTAGATAGTTATAGTTAGGACCGTGTTTCCATAGGAAATCCGCAACATTCTATTTGGAATAACTTTGGCGCCGGTTGACGAATCCTCGTGAAATTTTCAAAATAGGTGGGGCGCTCCGCTCCTACCCTGAAAGTCTCGGGGGGATTCGTCAAGCGGGGGCTGAGAAAAAAGGGGGTCCCAAAACGCGTTTTCCCCATGCAATTTTCCATAGGAACCTTTAGTCCAAGGTACAGCCCGAACGGCTGAACAGAATTACTTGAAATTTGGCAGAGAGGTAGTCCTCAGCTCAGGGATGTGCCTTTTGCATATATGGAGTCAATCTGTTCAGTTGTTCCTGAGAAAATTGCAGTTAAAAGCACATACATATCTATAGCCGCGCACCGTGCGCGCACCGTGCGCGCACCGTGCGAGCACCCTAACGTGCGCGAGCGTAATTCTGATTGGTGGTTATATGTTAGTCATTGTTCGAATCGGTCGAAATCAGGAAGTATCGGCCGCCATTTTGTTTGTTTTCAGTGCGAGAGTGAAAAAGGAAGGTGGCGAACGTGAAAAGGGGGCAGGGTAGTGAGTTCCTGACCCCCTAGCCTTTGTCAGGGGGTCCCTGAAGGACCCCGAAGGCAGAAAAAAATATTTACATTTTTTTTTTTTAAATCGCGGGGGTGCGCGCACCGTGCGCGCATGGTGAAACCCCCCCCCCAAAAAAAAAGTGATTTTTTTTTAATACGTAGTTTATTGTAAAATAAATACATACAAAAAATAATAATACATACATAACATAGCATTTAAAAAACCGTACAAATTCACTGAAAAAACCATAGGTTTCACACACGTTATAGTTAGGAATTAGCATTTAAAAAACATTGCAAATTCACTTAAAAAACCATAGGTTTCACACATGTTATAGTTAGGTGGATATTTCACTCGTAAAAAAACAATGAAATTCCCCCGTTATAGTTAGTTCAGATAACTATCACTCGTGCGGCCGCCACTCTATCACAAGGATGATGTCATCAGTGATGTCATGAGTGATGCCACTGACCATGTTATGAGTGATGTAATATGTGACGTCATCAGCAGTGGACTGCGGTCGCGCGAGTTATCTGAACTAACTATAACGGGGGAATTTCATTGGTTTTTTACGAGTGAAATATCCACCTAACTATAACGTGTGAAACCTATGGTTTTTTAAGTGAATATATATATATATATATATATATATATATATATATATCTAATGGGGCAGGTTTACAAGAACTGGCGCAGCACTGCATATTAGCAGGGATGTGACAATTAAAATGCGACACATAAAAAAAACCTTGCACCGTGGCGCAAGGATAGATAGATGCGTGACACATCTGTCGGAGTAAAGGTGATGCAGTGCTGGAGTCGTGTTGCAAGCGGGACGCAACTTCAGCACTGCTCAGGGGCGGCCTTTACTTGCTGTGCTGAGTCACTCCTTATGCCTGCTACAAGCAGGCGAAAGGTTTTGACGAAGCAGCGTCGTAAATGTGACTCTGAAATCTTACAGATTTTACTGCGTCACTTTTACAAGGCTTCCTTGCGACAGAATGCCACCCTTCATACATTATACATACATTATTCCTGACGTAGGTATAATGTAGCGCAGGGCTTTACAAAGCGACGCTTCTCCTTAGATGCGTCACGGTGTAAATTTGTTGCAACGTGGCGCATTGTTTACGATGCCGCTGCGTCATAGAAATGATGCAACAGCGGCGTAAATGTGTCGCAAGGGGATTGTAAATCTGCCCCGTAATGTTACTGACTATCTGGCACATGCATCAACCATAAATCAACTCGCCAAAATACCGAATCGCAAAAATCACCAGTAAGTGAGTGGCAAAAAACGAATCCCAATGCATCAACACCAATAGCGAAAAAATAAAGAATCGCAAAATAATTGCCCGGGAAAATAAAGAATCGCTAAATAATTCCCCGTTAAAATAAAGAATCGCAAAATTAAAAATCGGAAATACCGAAATCACTATTAGCGCCTGGCATTAGCCAATCGCAAATATAGAATCGCTAATGAATGCATCAAAAGTCGCAAATACCAAAAATCCCAAAAATCGCTATTTTGCATGAGCAGATTAAGGGGAATCAGAACCAGGAGGTAAAGTTGCAGAAAAAAAAAAATTCCATAAAAAATCCAAAGTGTGCCACAGATGCAATCAATCAGAAAGCCATACAAATTGGGCCAGGAGATCCTGTGTCCTTTCACAAAATGGCAGCCCTCTACGTGCTTGCAAGGAGGATGAGAATAAATGCAGCAGCACAGCGCAGGAGAAGGATCCAGGAGAGAGTATTCAGAGTGCGCATCACATTGCTTGGCCAAAATGAGGATGAGATCTACTCCAAGTATCGTCTCAATCGTGCAATGATAATGCGCCTAATTGCAGACCTGGAACCACTACTGCAGCACCAGACACGTCGGACCAATGCCATTCCTGCGCACGTCCAGGTCCTATGCAGCCTGCACCTACTGGCGTCTGAAAGCTTTCAGGGGGTCATAGCGGTAGCGGGAGGCGTATCACAAAGTGCACTATCACGCTTCTTCCGTAAATTCATTGAAGCCATGCTGACAATGATACATATCCACATCAGCTTCCCCACAACCCCCCAGCAGTTGGACCACACCAAACAGAAATTCTACCAGGTGGCCCAATTCCCCCAATGTCATAGGATGCATTGACTGCACGCATGTCCCCATCTGTCCACCCTCAGCCAATGAGTACATCTTCCGTAACAGGAAGTCCTAACACTCCATCAACGTGCAGGTCGTGTGTGATGCCAAGCACATCATCACGGACATAGTGGCACAATTTCCAGGGAGCACACACCACTCCTACATATTCAGACACAGTGGCATCCACAGGCGTCTACTCAATGGAGAATTCGGAGAGGGACTCCTGCTTGGTACGTACACATACCTATCAATCAATCAATCAATCAAGAAATTTGTATAGCGCGCTACTCACCCGAATCCGCTACTGCTCGAACAGCCAGGTCTTCAGTTGCCTCCTGAAGGAGAGGTGGTCTTGGGTGAGGCGGAGGTGGATGGGGAGGGAATTCCAGGTCTTGGCTGCCAGGTAGGAGAAGGATCTTCCTCCCATGGTGGTTCTTCGGATGCGTGGGACGGCGGCGAGGGCGTGGTTGGTCGATCGTAGTTGGTGGGTGGGAGTGTAGAAGGTCATGCGGTTGTTGAGGTACCTGGGGCCCAGGTCGTGGAGTGCTTTGTGTGCGTGGGTGAGGAGGCGGAACGTGATTCTTTTGCTGACGGGGAGCCAATGCAGGTCTCTCAGGTGTCTGGAGATGTGGCTGTGGCGGGGGATGTCCAGGATGAGTCGTGTGGAGGCGTTCTGGATGCGTTGGAGTCTTTTCTGCAGTTTGGCTGTGGTTCCGGTGTAGAGGGTGTTTCCGTAGTCTAGTCGGCTGGTGACAAGTGCCTGGGTGACCGTCTTCCTGGTTTCGGTGGGGATCCATCTGAAGATCTTTCGGAGCATGCATAGGATGTTGAAGCATGAAGATGAGACGGCGTTGACTTGTCTGGTCATCGACAGGGAGGAGTCCAGGATGAAGCCCAAGTTGCGTGCGTGGTCCGTTGGTTTGGGTGCGCAGCCTAGGGCCGGGGGCCACCAGGAGTCGTCCCAGGCAGATGGTGTTGACCCAAGGATGAGGACTTCCGTCTTGTCTGAGTTCAGTTTCAGGCGGCTGTTCTTCATCCACTCGGCTACTTCTTTCATCCCTTCGTGTAGGTTAGTTCTGGCGGTGGCGGGGTCGTTGGTGAGGGAGAGGATCAGCTGGGTGTCGTCGGCGTAGGAGATGATGTTGAGGCTGTGTCGGTGTGCGATGGCTGCGAGGGGGCTCATGTACACGTTGAAGAGGGTGGGGCTGAGTGATGAATCTTGTGGTACACCGCAGATGACTTCGGTGGCCTCAGATCTGAACGGGGGGAGGCGGACTCTCTGGGTTCTTCCGGCGAGGAACGAGATGATCCACTCCAGAGCCTTCTCTTGGATTCCGACGTTGCTGAGGCGTTGAACTAGGGTGCGGTGGCAGACAGTATCGAACGCTGCAGAGAGGTCTAGGAGGATGAGGGCCGCTGTTTCCCCGTTGTCGAGCAGGGTTCGGATGTCGTCAGTGGCTGCGATGAGGGCGGTCTCGGTGCTGTGATTGGCTCGGAAGCCGGACTGTGAGTGGTCGAGGGATCCGTTCGTCTCGAGGAAGGCGGCCAGCTGTTTGTTGACGGTCTTCTCGATGATTTTGGCGGGAAACGGGAGCAGCGAGATGGGGCGGTAGTTCTTGAGGTCGGTGGGGTCTGCCGATGGTTTCTTCAGGAGGGCGCCGAGTTCTGCGTGCTTCCAGCTCTCCGGGAAGGTGGCGGTGTTGAAGGAGCAGTTGATGATGTCCCGGAGTTGGGGTGCGATGACCGAGTCTGCCTTGTTGAAGACGTGGTGAGGGCATGGGTCGGTTGGTGATCCGGAGTGGATGGTGTTCATCGTCCGGATGGTGTCATTGTGGTTGACTGGGGTCCAGTCGCGGAGGGTGGTGGTGGGGAGCGTTGGTTCTATGGTAGGGTGCGTGGTCTGTTGGCCGAAGCTGTGGTGTATGTCTGCGATCTTGATGTGGAAGAACGTGGCAAGTGAGTCGCAGAGGTCTTGTGAGGGAGTGATGTCGTTGTTTCCGGCGCTGGGGTTGGAGAGCTCTTTGACGATGCTGAAGAGCTCCTTGCTGTTGTGTGCGTTGTTGTCCAAACGTTCCTTGAATGCTGTCTTCTTGGTGGTGTGGATCAGCTGGTGGTGTTTGCGGGTGGCGTGCTTGAGGGCGGTCATGTTGTCTGTGGTCGGGTTCTTTCGCCAGGTTTTCTCAAGGGTGCGGCAGTTCTTCTTGGAGTTCTTGAGGTCATCATTGAACCACGGGGCTTTCTTGCTTCCGGGCCTGCTGGGATGGGTTTTCAGGGGTGCGAGATCGTCGGCGCAGTTGGTGATCCATTGTGCGAGGTTGTGGGCCACTTGGTTGGGGTCCGATGATCTGGCGGGAGGGTTCTGGTTCAGTGATGCGGTAAGCTGGTCGGTGGTGATCTTGTTCCAGTTCCTGCGGGGAACCTGTTGCGGGAGGTGGTGAGTAGTGTTCTTTCTGAAGCTGAAGTGGACGCAGCTGTGGTCTGTCCAGTGAAGTCCGGTTGAGTGGCTGAAGGAGATGTGCTTGCTGGAAGTGAAGACTGGGTCAAGCGTGTGTCCGGCGTAGTGGGTGGGGGTGTTCACCAGTTGCTTGAGTCCGAGGTTAGCGAGGTTGTCCAGTAGGGTGGTGGTGGTGTTGTCGTTGTTGTTCTCCAGGTGGAAGTTGAGATCCCCAAGGAGGATGTAGTCGGCGGAGGGGAGGGCGTTTGGGCTGATGAAGTCTGCGATGTCTTCGCTGAATTGTGTGCGGGGTCCTGGGGGTCTGTAGATGAGGGTGCCTCTGAGTGTGGTCTTGGGGTCGGTGTGTATCTGGAAGTGGAGATGTTCGGCGGCTGTGAGGGTGTCTTCGGAGTTGGACGAGATGCGGATGGTGTTTTTGTGGACGATGGCGATGCCTCCTCCAGTCTGGTTGGCGCGGTCCCTCCGGATGATCTTGTAGCCTTCCGGGATGGCAATGGCGATGTCGGGCGATGAGGAGGCGTTCATCCAGGTCTCCGTGAGGAAGGCGACGTCCGTGGATGTGGTGTCGAGCAGGTTCCATAGTTCCGCGGTGTGTCTGTGGACGGAGCGGGTGTCGAGCAGGATGCACTTCAGGTGGTTGCTGTGGGTGCTAGGTTTGGCGGGTGCGGGTGGGTTGCGGGTCCGGATGCAGGAGAACTCGCAGGATTGGCAGGTGAAGGGTCCGTGGGTGCGTCCTGGGGTGGCTCGGTGGCATCCGGGGAGGCGTCCGGTGTTAAGTGCGCTGAGGGTGGCGGCGTCGTACGTCCGGCGGGTGGGATGGCATCAGCGGGGGCCAGGTGGTCTGGCGCTGGGCGCGGTCCAGGCGCGGACGGGCGCAAACGGGCTTACCTTTGGCGTGCCTTCGGCGCACCATTGGCGCGCCCGCTGCGCGTGACCGCTGCGTGTACGCGTGGACTCCGCCATAAATGGCGTAGGGGGGGCGGAGCGAGGGAGGAGCAGCTGGGAGGCGGGAGCGGGGTGGCGAGTGGGGGGGAGCGTGCGAGGATGCTGGAGGGAGCGGGGGTGGGGCCGCGGGGGAGCAGCGGCAGGGAGCAGGGTGGGGCAGGGAACAACAAGGACAATGGGCACTTACAGGGCACACACGAGAAACTGCATAAAAATGGACAACGAGGACAAGCAGGCACAGGGACAGTCAGGGACAACAAGCAGGCACAGGGACAGTCAGGGACAGCTTACAACTTACAAGTATACGGGCAACACGAGAAAACCGAGGAAACGCGAAAACGGCAGCAGAAGTACAGCTAACAGCACAGGGACAGGCAAACCAAGACAGGGGCAGTCTTGACTCGGCTCAGCAGCGGCGGCGGCAGCGGGAGGAGAGCGGGCACACTCGGGGTGGCCACGCGGCAGGAGGAACGACCGGACTGACCAGGTCTGGTCAGGTAGGTCACAGCTCCTTGCCCCGTGAGCCTCTCCTCAAGTACCTTTGTGGGAGGGAGGAGCAGCTGGGAGGCGGGAGCGGGGTGGCGAGTGCGGGGGAGCGTGCGAGGATGCTGGAGGGGGTGGGGCCGCGGGGGAACAGCGGCAGGGAGCGGGGTGGGGCAGGGAACAACGAGGACAATGGGCACTTACAGGGCACAAACGAGAAACGGCAGAAAAATGGACAACGAGGACAAGCAGGCACAGGGACAGTCAGGGACAACAAGCAGGCACAGGGATAGTCAGGGACAGCTTACAACTGACAAGTATACGGGCAACACGAGAAAACCGAGGAAACGCGAAAACGGCAGCAGAAGTACAGCTAACAGCACAGGGACAGGCAAACCAAGACAGGGGCAGTCTTTACTCGGCTCAGCAGCGGCGGCGGGAGGAGAGCGGGTACACTCGGGGTGGCCACGCGGCAGGAGGAGCGACCGGACTGACCAGGTCAGGTCAGGTAGGTCACCTCTTCATAACATCAGCATCACACATGTATCATCATGACTGACGCTAAGCCTTTGCTTCCATCCTGTAGGTGACAGTGCATACGCCCTGCGTGAATATATCCTCACCCCCTACATCAATCCAGCAACACCACAGGAGCAACGCTACAACGCGGCCCACATAAGCACCAGAAATGTGATTGAGAGGACTTTTGGGATTCTGAAGAGTCGCTTCCGGATCTTACATAAGACTGGTGGTGCCTTGCAATATAAACCAGACACCTGCTGCAGGATTGTAGCAGTATGTGCCATGCTGCACAACATTGCAACCAGAAGGGGGATACCCATAGAGGTGGATAGGAATGACGACTACCGGGATGACCAACCACCCGCACAACACCGACAGGCACACGTTCCAAACACAGCTGAGGGCCAAAGGAGGCGGACATACATCACACAACATCATTTTTGAGCCAGGTAAGAATGAGCCATGACGATATCATTAGTAGTGCTACTGTTTAATTCACAGGAGCACTGATGTATGTAATGTCACACAGAAATGCAAATTAGAGTTCCCCCACACATTGTGGACAAAAACATGCCCGTTGTAGTCACGGGAGTGCAATAGTTAAATTCAAGTGGACCATGGTTACCACACCATGGTCAGGGATGCTGTACAGAATGACTAGTGGCGCTTCCCACGAACGCCCAGCCTCCTATTGCGTGTCTCCTCCACCTCACCACGCTGTGTCTCAGTGGCTGTGGAGCAGCGCGAACTGCGCCTCCTGGTGCAGGTCTCCATCACCGAGACGCTGCTTACACTTGAAGCAGCCTCACTGCCATCCTCCCCTCCCAAGTTGCTGCCACTGAATGTCCCTGACTGCAAGTGTTCCACTGCAGTGGTCACCTGGCCTAAGGCCTTCGCCACGTCACCACAGTAATGTTCCGAGGTCCACCTGCAGTGACACGGAGCGGCGGGACAACACAGCAGTGCTGTTGCAGAGCCTTGTGATGGCCATGGTCGATGCTGTGGAACGGAGCAAGTTCTGTCTATGCCTCCGGCGCTCACTGTGTTGTCCTGCTCGGATGGCACGGGTGAGTTCCTGGAGGTCTCCACTGATTTTCTCATTGCCCTCTGCCACAACTGTGGTCATGTTCCGCACTGCGTCAGTCAGAGTGCACATGTGTTTTGCGAGACGTGACATGTTTAGGTTCATTGTCCCCATGTGTCTCCCCTGCAGGCGCTGAACACGCAGCATCTGAGCCTCGATGCCACCATAAATGTACCTTGCCTGGTCGGCTCCATCGGCAGTACTGCGCAGGGACCTGCGCCGCTGCGTGACTCGGCCACGTGCTGGTGGTGGTGCTGGCGGTGTGACACCTGTAGGACTTGGCCCAGTTGTGGTTGCAGGACTCGGGCATGCATCCATCACCTGCATGGGGGGACTTGTGCCCTGCGTCTTGGTGGTTTTGTCGCAGGTGGTGGTGGTATTGTTGCTGGAGGAGGTAGGGATTGACCCTCCTGCGGAGTGTCGCCATCGGAATCAGCCGGTGTTTCTGAGATGATGAGGCGCCCACTATCATCCGAATCCCCAGGAGATGCATCTGTGTGTGAAACAGTGCATGGTTAGTTATTTTTGAAACTACATCTGTTTGTCATTCTGCATTAATGTCCTACTATGAATTACATTATTTGACTCTATGTTGGGCCTGTACTGCTGATCTCATTTATTTTTGCATTTATGACTATACATGCACACTTGGCTGACATGACTACGACTCCCATAATGCAATACTGATGTGAGGGCATATGTGTTGTGCACTTCTGCTTGCACACTGTGATTGAGCTGGGGGGATGGGGATGGGTATACGATACGCAGAGTATGGGCGCAGGCATGCATCTTACCTTGTTCAGTGGTGGCTGCGCCGGAGGTGTCCACCTGCGTAACTCCCACAACCGCCTCTGGCTCGATGGTCCCCACGACGAGCTCATCAAGGGCAGTGTTTGCAGGTACTGTGGATGGCCCCCCTCCTGTGCCAGCTGCCTCCTTGTCCCTTTCTGCAATTCTCTCCTTGGCCCTCTTCCTGAGGTCATACCACCTCTTCTTTAGGTCATCGATGCTGCGGGGCGTCACTCCCACGGCATTCACCCTCTCCCTGATGCGGAGCCAAATTTTTCTCTTCTCAGCCTCTGGCACCTTGAGGGACAGCTTACTGAACAGCTTGTCATGCTTGCTGCTCACCCCCTCAATCAAGTGCTCCAGTTCCCTGTCAGAGAACTTTCTCTTCCTCTTCCTGGCAGTTTCTGCAGTGCCTGGTGCATCCTTGTCCATCCTGGATGAGGGTAGGGTGGATGGTTTCTGAGAGTGGATTCAGTTGCCTCAGCCTGTGTCCTCTGCCTCCTCCTGTGAGCTCCTCAGGCCAGTGAATGAGTGTGGGGCAGCTTGACTTCCTGGTAGTGATGTCATCAGCCCGCTCCTGGAGCGACACGTTTTTTGCAAATTCGCTATTAACGAAATCGCTAATACCGATTTCGGTAATACCGAACTCGCAATTTGCTAATCGGTGTTTACTGTACTCGCTATTGTGGAATCGGTAATTAATAGCGATTTTTAAGGAATCGCTGAAAATTACCGAATCTGTTCATGCATTCCGAAAAGCGATTCCTTATTACCGATTCGTTATTTCTCGCTAATAAGGAATCGCTTTTCGGGATGTTGATGCATGTGCACCTATGTCATGAGTGATGTAATATGTGACATCATAAGCAGTGCATTGCGGGGGCGTAAGTTACAGTTAGCTCAGGTAACTATAACTGCTATAATTTCTCTGGTTTTGTAAGAGTGAAATCTGACCCTAACTATAACGTCCCTGTAACTTTTGTTTTTTTCTGTGAATTTCTAAGGTTTTTAAAATTATATTTGCTAACTATAATGTCCCTGTAACCTTTGGTTTTTACACACACACACACACGCGCGCATGCGCGCACACACACACTTTCTTCCAGTGATACAATAAACCGAATGAACAGGCATGGAATAACTGAATAGCTCCGTCCACACTGCTAGTCAATCGGAGGACTTTAATCTAGTCCATGTAATCCAGTTAATGTAGGTCACAAATATCTATAACGAACCGCCACTACTTTACATTTCACAATGACTGAGTTATGAAAAGGTAGTAACAATGCACATCTAAGCAGATCTCTCCACTTCTCTCCCCTTCCAGCAATGCCACCTCTGCCCAAGAACTTTACCCAAAATTTCTGATTGGACAACCCAGTGCAGTATCTAGAGAAGCAGACTATATCGTAAGAAACACCATAAAGGCACCTCCAGAGTTGTTCAAAGCTGCCGGCGTACTGAAAAAACAAATTGCGCATCTGTGTTTCCCACATCTCATCATGCACCACACTGCTACAAGATGCATCTTGTAACAAGATAACCGCACTTCATTGGTCATCACACATGACTTGGAAGCAATCACCACATAGGATCACAAAAGAAAGAAAACACCCTTCCAACCACATGCCACCCTATATGGCATAGCTTGCTGCCCACGTAGGTAAGTGCTTCAGTGCCAAACATAGGGGTAGTAAGTGCTATACAAATGTACAATACAATATTTATCATTTATGCATCACTGTAGTAACCACAAAGGCAGTGGTTAGTAGTTGAAGTCCTTTATTCCTTTAAGATGATGAGTACACATCCATAGAGTAACCTCCAGCTTCATCAACTGGCAGCATTCACAGAGTCTCTCAGTGATGTCATTTAATATGACATCACTGAGTTCTACAGCATTGAATAGATTCTCCACACATCTCCCCCCTTACAAAGAGTTTACAATAAAATGATCCAAAAACAACAACTATACAGGTTAACATTCATAGTAATAACAAAACATTCATAAATCACAAGAGATACAAAAATATAATCATTCAAAAGAATTTGGAACATCAATCTTGCACAAGTTCCCCATGCTCCATAATTTTCCATCAGCAAGAGTTACCACATAATTCATTACTTTTACCACCTTTTGAGGTTTGGAAAACTTACTTTCCCCTTTTTTAACCAAACCCATTCTTTTAGTGATCACTCAGTCACCAACTGCAATTTTTATATCCTTCACTCCTTTTCTCTTGTTGTAATCATCTTTCTTGAGACTCTCTAACTCTTTCTGCAATTCTTTCTCGATCTACCCACACCTGATTTTTCTTTTGTAACCATACAGGGGATTCTTTCGTTGCTGGTTCTCTCCCTTTTAAAGCCACAAAAGGGGATACACCTGTGACAGAGTGTGGAGTTACTCTGTGTGCCCACACCATTTTATCTAACTCGTCTCTCTATCTCAATCCATTACTTAATGACAATTGAATATTGTCCATTATGATACGATTAACTCGCTCAACCAATCCGTTGGCTTGAGGCCTGAATACTGCCACCCTTTCATGCCTGATACCAAGATTTGAAAGAAACCTTGCCATCATCGTGGAAACAAGTTGCACTCCATTATCCGTAACTAAGCATTTAGGTATTCCGTCTTCCAAAAATGCATTCTTTAAAAAATCAATAACAACCTCAGATGTAATATGTTCTACAGGCTTTATCATAAACCACTTGCAATGGTAATCAACTAGAACTATTAAGAATCTACTTCTCATACCTAGCCTGTTAATAGGACCCAAAAAATCCATTGCCACATTCTCCCATGGCCGATTAGGAACGTCAAGGGATCCCAGAGGAGGTTGACGAATTACTCTGCATTTATCGCTATTGCAACATGGCTGACATTCTTTTACAATTGCTTCCACTTCTCTGTCCATTTCAGGCCACCAAAAACTCTGCCTTAACCTTCTTTTACACATACTTCTACCCAAGTGTCCTTCGTGTACCAATTTAACTAACTTTCCTCTCAACATCTTAGGAGGAACCACTCGGTTGCACCTCAAAACTCTATTCTTTTGAATGCTTAACTGGTCCTTAACTTTTAAATACTTTTTCAACTCTTCATTTAGAATAACTTCATTATTCCAACCATCACGTATAACATTTTTAAGCATCATCTATTCTTCATCGTTATCTAAGGCTTCATTCCATTCTTCCCGTTTCAAAGCCAAAGTCAAATCATTAACGTCGTACATAGATTCTACTTCAATACAATAGGAAAATAAAAGAAAGGCTTCTATCTCTAAATCCCACCCTCGTCGCCATGAAAATGTAGTAACCACAAAGGCAGTGGTTAGTAGTTTAAGTCCTTTATTCCTTTAAGATGATGAGTACACATCCATAGAGTAACCTCCAGCTTCATCAACTGGCAGCATTCACAGAGTCTCTCAGTGATGTCATTAGAATGAGATCACTGAGTTCTACAGCATTGAATAGATTCTCCACAATCACCAAGATTTGTTTTGATCTTATTAAAATCTTTTTTCCATCAGACTTCAGAATTCTAAAATAAAATGTGATTCATTTGTGCTTTTATAAATACTGGTATATGTTGGGATATATGTATAGTTCATTTACAGGTTTTTCATTCTTTGTGAATTAGCAAAAAATGTGCATCCTACTGTACTTCTTTTTGTGCTCCCTGTATGCAAGACCACTGGAATTAGGTGATTTTGCGGCTGACTCACTCTGGCTTCCACGTCTTCTACGGAGGATCGGAAACCATTTTTCCTAACGTCTGTTCCTGGGTTCTAAGCACCCTCGACTCTTTGAATGATCAACTCACACTGGAACTTTACTCAAATTCCTACTCAGAGGAAAATTGCTTTCCCTTATTCGGGATGGCTCCATCAGAAATAATGCAGGCACATTCCTTCAATTAACCTGTCACCCCAGTCTATTCAATTGCGATCTGGTGCTCTCTTTTTCTACCTTTGGATTCTAATCACTGCAAGCAACCCTGACCCCTTGGACCCCTTTCCCGACTTCCACGCAGTAGTAACAATAAATATGTAACCTAGTCCTGAAGATGACCTGAATTTCTACACTGGACGAAACGCCGTAGACTCCCCAGTACAACTGTTGGCGCAAATTTTGTGGTTCTTTGAAAATATCTCTTCTCAGAACTCTGTGGGAAATACATTAGAACCATCACTAAGTCCATTGTATATATTGTCAAATCTTGTTCTCTCCTGCGCCATTTTTCCAGCTGTTTGTTTTTTAACTTGTCACCTGCGCCATTCACTTTGTTTTTCACGAGCACCAACGTGCACAAATATGTACAGGTTACATGTACATTCAATGTAAAAAAGTGCTTTCTCTCTTATCCTTTCATATCGCTGTTTTTGTCGAAATACAGACCGCTCATCGCATCTATTGCCATAACCCATTAATGTCTCCCGGTTGCCTTTCTTATGCCACTTTTTGTGCATGTAATTAATAATTGTTTTTAAACAAGAAACAGTGGTCCTTAGAAGGAGGGGAAGGTACAATTGGGATAAATATAGTCCAGAATCTAAACTATATTATGGGATGTCCAGCCGGACAAACCTATTTATTTCTACAATGTAATAATCACATATACAATATACTTACTATTGTGGGACACAGTCCTGTATCCATTGGGGGAAAAAAAACAGACAATACATGTAAAACAATTACATACAAGGGGGCATTTCAGGCAAGACGTAGAGAGCTTATATGCAAATCCAATGTTAGAAGCTTTTTTGTAACAGCACATGCACTTTTTTAACACAATGGCTTAATGTGCACGTTGTTAGCTTGGGTCGACGACGTTTCGATCCTGTCTTAGAATACTAGGATCATCATCAGGACAAAATAAAATTGCTGGCCTGAGCATAAGAAATTGCCTGTAAAAGTAAAGAAGAGAGGGTTGATATAGAGAGAGGGGAGATTCGAAAATGATTTAATTAAGCATGCCGAACAGTAAGCATGCGACTGGTGATGAGAATAGACACTGAGGAGAGTGCTATTGGAGAATTACGACGAACCCGTGATACAAATCAGTCGCGAGGAGGGAACTAACATGCAAGGGAGAAGGTGGTGGAATCAACGAGCAAGTGCCGCGGGGCTCGAGGAGCAAAATGTGACCGACCAATCGAAGGAAGTTGAGCTACTGACATGCTTAGAAATAGACAGACGATTATTTCGAATTTGATGATAAAGAAAGTATCGTGCGTGGACTGAGTAAGGACTGAGGGCGATGTGAAGTAAATTTCTGAAACATAAGGTGACTACATAGAACGACGTGAACCGGTGACATAGTGAAAAATTTGCGGCGTGCTTGTGAGACCTAAGAAACAGTTCACAAAGTTAATTAAAAGCTCACCCACTGGAAGCGGGAAATTGGTCAGAGGAGGTAGGGTACGGAGACCGCGTGAACAGCTAATTTAAGCTGAGCACAAACAAGGGTACAACCAGGGAAGATGACCTAGGGAATAAACAGTCAGGCATAACTACAATGAAGTGGGAGGGGAGAAGATAGAAATTAATAAGGACGGGGGAATGGTTACCTGTATGAACATAGGCTGGGAATACTTGTCCAAGAGTCGGTAATCTAGGGGGAAGCTCGCTGGCAATGCAGGAGAGCGTAGCCACGCCAGGGATATCGGTGCCGGAGAGGAAATCCAATCGAACGGGCGGCACGGAGGCAAGGCAATTGGGCGGTACCGGGCTAGGGGTTCCGGTGCGAGGGAAGGAATTCCACCGGTTTGTTCAGGGCAGGGTGACAATGCACTAAGTGGAAAGGGGGGGGGAAGAGGGTGAGCAAAAGGGCGGGCAGAAATAACAACCGGAACAATAAGAGAGACTTAACATTAGCGGACTTGACGCTTACCTTAGATCTGCCTGGGACCTCCAGAAAAAGGGATACGGAGTGACAAGGAGGCCGGGCGGTGCAATGGTATTTAAGGGATTGAGCATGCGCAGTGAGTTGGAGCGTGAAAACGCGGTGCCATCTTGGGACGGGTAGTGTAGACACAGAGAGGGGACTCGGAAGTGCACAGTGTGTTACAGGTAGTAACGCAGAAGATAAAACGGAATACAAAAGAGGGGAAAAGAAGGTTTTGGACAGTGCAAAACAAACATAGTGTTGGCTGAACAACAATAAAGGCAAGGGAAAAGATTTTTTGAAAAAATACGCGAAGTAATCATGGGAAACTAATGTGGTCTGGTCAGAGTGGGCTGACCAGCCACTGTGAAGGAAAGAACCATAATGTTCATAGTGCAGAACATAAAAAGAAGAACAGGGAATATTTAAAGGTACTCAATAAAGCAACCAAAACATACTGTAAGGCACACTGTGAGAAACGAAATAAATATAGTATGTAAAAGAACAGTGTACACGAGACATTTATCAGCAATTACTGTACAAAATAGAGGAGAAGCCTATCAAGACCTCTGCGAGCAGCGTGTTGGAACAGGTATAGAAGTGCAGGAGGAGGTTAGATGAGATTAGTCCAGTCCTCAATACGATTCAGACCATCCTTAATGCTATTAATGCGGATAATCATTCTCAGTTCCTCCTTGTTCAGGATTTTGGTGATGTCACCACCTCTTGGTGGTTGCTTGATTGTTTTGATTACTGTCCATTTGAATTCATCTTCTTTGTGCCCCATTTCCAAAAAATGTTCAACCAGGGGAGCATTTGGGGTTTTGCAGCGTACTCGACTCCTGTGCTGGCCGATACGCAGTTTGACCTTTTGAGTGGTCTGGCCTATGTAGACTTTGTTGCAAGGACATGATATCAAGTAAATGACATTGCTAGTATTGCAGTTGGAAAAAGAGTTCAGTTTGATAGATACATTGTTAAATACAAAATTAGTTCCTTCAATAGTTGTGCTACAAACATTGCAATTCCCACATTTTGCATGTCCAACAAGGGGCTCACGACCCCAGAGTTCGTCCAGAGTAGACATTGGTCGGGGAGAGGAAAGTGCCGCTCTTACAAGGTGATCCTTAAGGTTAATTAATTGTAATTAATAATTGCCCATGTAAAATTACCAGTTGAGACTTTGTTGCACGTTATTTATATTACTTACCCAGGTCACAACTGGGTCTACGGGTTATCTCCTGTTGTTTGATTGCACTGCTGGGCCTGCAGCACTGATTGTGCCACCCACACCAGTAGTCTTTCAAATCTGTCTCAGACCTGCCACTGTTGTGTCTGCACGCAGTTTTTAACTGCCATGTCGAACTGGCAAGTGCACCCACTTGCCAGGCCCTAACCTTCCCTTTTCTTACACATAAGTTACCTCTAAGGTAGTTCCAAGGTGCCCCCGTGGGCAGGGTGTAGTGCAAGTTAAAGGTAGGACATGTACTGGTGTGTTTTGCGTGTCATGATAGTGAAATACTGTGCATTTTCTTTTTTCACAATTGAAAGGTTGGGTGTCCTATAGGTTAACATGGGAGTAGCCTGGTAAAAAGTTTACAAGTGTACCTTTCCATTGGAAAAGGATGGAAAACTAGAGTTTAGGCTCTCTGAACTGAGAATTTAATAACACACCTTTTAGTAAAGGGGTTTTTAAATTGTGGGTTTGAAAATGGCACTTTTAGAATGTGAACAGTATAAATTCTAGATCAGTATCTAGAAATACCAAATGCACTACAAGATGCCACAAAAGTGTGCTCAATATTATCAAAAATTCAACAAGTGTGTAAAGTTATCATAAACCAATAACAGTTCTCAATCCTCAATTTGCTGAATCAGATTTTCTTTTGAAAAACGAATCTTCAAACCATGAAATAAATGATGATAGCTTTAATTCTTGATTGTCGCAGTTCATGTTCAATAAAAGAACCAAACGAAGTTAGCTTATGCTCAGCATATGTGATTGACAATCTTCAACAATCCCAATCTTCAAAAATCCCAATGCATTTCAGGCTTCTAATATAAGCCCTTCGTCTGGGGAATCTGTAATACATCAATAAACTGAGTATAGTAACCTATATGCAACAGTGTAATCTCAAACATTAAAAGTGGTTTCACTAGAATGAGGGTAGAGCTGCTCACCCTGTTAGATCTAAGTGCCATACTCAAAAACAATAAAATTACCACAAATAAAGATAAATAAGATGTGACAAATGTAGACACCGAGAGAAATGTGCGAAAAGCAAGAAAAGCACCCGGATATAACCCAATCATAACAAAGTCACCACAGAGTGATAAATAAGTCTCCATATGCCAAAAATTCAAAAATCTAAATGACATCGAAAGATTCGAGAAATGAGCCTAATCATACCTCAAAGCGCTAGAGTTGACGCACTCTTAGCGCAAATATGATTGACACAAGTCCGTTTCCACAAAAATAATATCACACTGCCGCTTTGAACAAAAGTGTATCGTTATCTATAAAAAGAGACAATGTGTCAATAAAGGAAGGTGTGTTTAGAGTAACGGAATGTACATGCCGAAAAGCTCAATAAAGCTTACCAGGAATGAGTTGATGACTAAATGTACCCCAATGCGTGGAGTATAAATACAAAATCTGCAAAAAAATAATAAATGAATGAAATGAAAAAAAGCTGAATAAACTGAGAGTAAATGAATGCCTGTTAGCAGACACCGGTATTTAAAATGAGGCTTACCCAAAACTTCAGGATTAATCTGCTCAAACGACTGCTGTAACGGACGCCGGTTGCACGAAATGTGCTAGCGCGTCTCGTACGTACAAGAACGTGTCAGAAAGCGAACATTGACATATAAATAGGACAACAATGTCAGTAAACGATTCAAAAAAGTCGGCCATTATAAAAGGTGCAGCCAGACCAGGGATCTACATGCTCCCAAAGATACACAAAAATGTTCGTGATTCCCCGTTGAGACCGATTGTCTCCGGGTGTTGGTCCCTACATGACCCTTTAGGTCATTATCTTGATGTTTTCCTCCAGCCAATTGTTCAATCAAGTTCATCATATTTACAGGATACCACTCACTTGCTTAATGTTCTTTCAGGAATAAAAATTCCTGAAATAGAAGAAATCTGGTTATGTACAATCGACGTAGTGTCTTTGTACACTTCCATTCCTCATAATGAAGGCATTGAAGCCATTGAATGGACATTACTTAGGCATGATCATGTAAGGGCCAACAAGGTGTTTTTAATTAAACTTCTTCAATTTTGTTTATTCCACAGTTACTTTCAGTGGAAAGAACAATTTTTTCTTCAAGCCAATGGTACATCGATGGGCTTTTCTGGAGCCCCCAGCTACGCTAACATTTTCATGCTCAAATTTGAAACAGAAAACATTTTAACTGACCCTTTATGGACATCAAGACTCATTCTGTATCTACGCTTTATTGATGAAATTTTGATCATCTGGCATGGGTCTCGGAATGAGTTAGAATCTCAGATTCTTGTATTGAATGTGGTTAATCCCAGGATTAAATTTACCCATCAGATTGAGCCTCGTAGTATTGCTTATCTAGATGTTTTGCTCACAATATCTGGCAACACTATCGCAACCACAGCTTTTAAGAAACCTACGGATAGGAATAATGCTTTACTATACCATAGCTTCCACCCGTGGTCCCTTAAACAACACTTGCTTTTCTCTCAGTTTTTGAGAATTAGAAGGATTTCTTCAGATGTTGAGTCTAGCATGCAGATTATTCAGGATTCCAAAAAAACGTTTTTAGAGAGAGGTTATCCTCTACAGGTTGTTGACCAGGATGCAGAAAGATCGCTTACTGTAAATCGAGATGATCTATTAAAAAAGAAGGTTAAGACACCTGGCCCTGTGCGAGAAGTATTTGTTTCAAAATTCTCCACTAACTCTCATCTTGTCAAGAAGAGTATATTACAAAGATGGGATTTGCTTCAATCTGAACCTGATTTTAGAGGCATGTTTTCTGAACCTCCGATATTTGCCTACAAGAGATCAAACAATTTGAAAGAAATTCTTAATAAACTAGCAGTCAAAGCAACAGTCCCCTTTAGAGGCATGTCTAGATGCATGAATTGTTCTCATTGTAACAATGTTATTGTAGGCAGGGATGGTCCACACCCCTGGACGGGCAAGAAAATATTTTTGAATTTCAACGCAAACTGTAACAGTCATCATGTCATATATCTGATAAAAAGTCCATGCGATTTACATTATGTGGGGAAAACAGAGAGGGTTCTTAGAACTCGAATAACTGAACATAACAGTAGAATACGAACTAAAACAGTGAGTTCTCCGTTAGCGCAGCATTGGCTTGAAAATAATCACTCTATTGCTCAACTTAGGTTTTGTGTTCTGGAAATGGTTGAATTACGTTCTGATAGAGACATGCCTAAAATTTTGTCCCAGCGAGAGTCTTACTGGATTTGGTTTATGCAACCACTTTCCCCTAAAGGATTGAATGACAAATTTGAACTGTTTTTAAAGAAATATTAGAGGCAACACAAAAGAAAGCTGTATAGAAGTAATACAACACAAGCACAAATTTTCAGTTCACACGAAAAATTCGCAGTAGTCAGATGTTCTTTATTCCAAGACGTAGTGCAACAATGTTCACAGCCAACGCGTTTCGCCCAAACATGGGCTTTTTCAAGGCTGTTTGGGGATCATACAAAAATATGGAATGTATCCTTACTTGTTACACATAGAGAAATCATTTACAAACCATAGTGAAAGCAAAAAAGAAGTAAGAGAAAGAAACGTTTAAGAAAAATGCAAGCGAAAGGAAAGGAAAAAAGCATGCTGATGACAGATAGGGAAAAACAGCAGCAATTTGTTTCAAAAATATAGGTGCGGAATAGACCAGGTTGGTGAACTGCCGTGAGTTGACCTAGTCACCCATGTGACCCGTGTGGGGCGTGCGAGAAACTGAACTAGCACAGTAGCAACAAAACGGTTAGCTCATGTGACTGGACAAGGTTGCCAGAAAGAAATGCACGAGAGCACAAGGTCTTATGTCCTGATAGAGACACCTTATTATTTTTCCCAATTGAACAGGAGTCTAGAACAAATACGGACCCAATAAAAGATAAAATTTCAGGTGAATTATTTAAGAAGAAGGAAGCGAGATGTAAAACGCTTACCACACAATATTAAACGTAGATGCACAAAGTATGTTCCACAGGTATCGTCGCATACAGTGTAGGTAGAGTCTATAGATAATAAAGCCACAAATAAATAAATTCCTAAAGAGAAATTAAAATCAGTTGTTCTTAAGGCTCAGAGACATAGAAATAAACTCACCAAAGTGAAGAGTGACACGCAAATGCTCATAAGTCATATGGGAAAGTACATCAGGGATGAGAGTTCTCAAGGAGTCTTAGTAGTATTAGGTCTGAGGAAGGAATTAAATATCAAAATTGAGAAACTAACTCTTTCGTGAAAAACTACGCTAGGTAAAATCAAGGGGCTAGTATATGCCCAAATGTAATACAACAACGCCCTATCTATAAGCGGGCCTATTATAATCAGTGTGGAAAGTGAGTAGCACAACAGACTCGAAGTCAAACATGAAGAGTTGGATGCGAGTACAGAGTGCTACTAAAGTGAACCTGAGCAAAGTAAAGCTAAATCCTACCCATGGAAAAAACTCACAAGATAAAATATTATTCGTTAAAGATTCAATCGTGTTATCAAAGCTTTACGCCAAAATTGTCAGTCAGTCAGAAAAGCTGAACTGCACGCATGGGTAGGATTTAGTTTTACTTTGCTCAGGTTCACTTTAGTAGCACTCTGTACTCGCATCCAACTCTTCATGTTTGACTTCGAGTTGTGCTACTCACTTTCCACACTGATTATAATAGGCCCGCTTATAGATAGGGCGTTGTTGTATTACATTTGGGCATATACTAGCCCCTTGATTTTACCTAGCGTAGTTTTTCACGAAAGAGTTAGTTTCTCAATTTTGATATTTAATTCCTTCCTCAGACCTAATACTACTAAGACTCCTTGAGAACTCTCATCCCTGATGTACTTTCCCATATGACTTATGAGCATTTGCGTGTCACTCTTCACTTTGGTGAGTTTATTTCTATGTCTCTGAGCCTTAAGAACAACTGATTTTAATTTCTCTTTAGGAATTTATTTATTTGTGGCTTTATTATCTATAGACTCTACCTACACTGTATGCGACGATACCTGTGGAACATACTTTGTGCATCTACGTTTAATATTGTGTGGTAAGCGTTTTACATCTCGCTTCCTTCTTAAATAATTCACCTGAAATTTTATCTTTTATTGGGTCCGTATTTGTTCTAGACTCCTGTTCAATTGGGAAAAATAATAAGGTGTCTCTATCAGGACATAAGACCTTGTGCTCTCGTGCATTTCTTTCTGGCAACCTTGTCCAGTCACATGAGCTAACCGTTTTGTTGCTACTGTGCTAGTTCAGTTTCTCGCACGCCCCACACGGGTCACATGGGTGACTAGGTCAACTCACGGCAGTTCACCAACCTGGTCTATTCCGCACCTATATTTTTGAAACAACTTGCTGCTGTTTTTCCCTATCTGTCATCAGCATGCTTTTTTCCTTTCCTTTCGCTTGCATTTTTCTTAAACGTTTCTTTCTCTTACTTCTTTTTTGCTTTCACTATGGTTTGTAAATGATTTCTCTATGTGTAACAAGTAAGGATACATTCCATATTTTTGTATGATCCCCAAACAGCCTTGAAAAAGCCCATGTTTGGGCGAAACGCGTTGGCTGTGAACATTGTTGCACTACGTCTTGGAATAAAGAACATCTGACTACTGCGAATTTTTCGTGTGAACTGAAAATTTGTGCTTGTGTTGTATTACTTCTATACAGCTTTCTTTTGTGTTGCCTCTCATATTTCTTTAAAAACATGTTGTATTTGTGGTCTTTCAAGCAGCAGGTCATTTGAGGTGGGCAATACTAGCACTACTGCATGGTGACAGGTCTAGGCTGTGCACTCGTATATAACCTAGCTGCTTTCTTCTCTAAGCTATAGACAAATTTGAACTGTTTTGCTTTCTCTAACACTATTACTGTGACACATCTTGTATTTTTGGTCATCTTTATGCTACCACTGTTCCATTTAGGTAGGTTTATTGTATGTATTAGTTTAGGCTATACTCATGAACTCATTTTGTTATATTGTGAAAATAATGGTTTTTTCATACAATGTCACTTCCAATTTATTTTGGTATTGGGTATTGTCATTTTTCTCATTTTTTCACCTGAACACCTTATTGTATTCATTCTTTAATTTTGTTGATTTAATTTCACCCACTTGGTGTTTTGGGTTGTATCACGTTTTACTATCTTTGTTTCTGGCTTTTTAGTATGTGTTTGCATCTGGCTGCACCTTTTATAATGGCCGACTTTTTTTAATCGTTTACTGACATTGCTGTCCTATTTCTATGTCAATGTTCGCTTTCTGACACGTTCTTGTACGTACGAGACGTGCTAGCACATTTCGTGCAACCGGCGTCCGTTACAGCAGTCGTTTGAGCAGGTTAATCCTGAAGTTTTGGGTAAGCCTCATTTTAAATACCGGTGTCTGCTAACAGGCATTCATTTACTCTCAGTTTATTCAGCTTTTTCTCATTTCATTTCATTCATTTATAATTTTTTTGCAGATTTTGTATTTATTCTCCACGCATTGGGGTACATTTAGTCATCAACTCATTCCTGGTAAGCTTTATTGAGCTTTTCGGCATGTACATTCCGTTACTCTAAACACACCTTCCTTTATTGACACATTGTCTCTTTTTATAGATAACGATACACTTTTGTTCAAAGCGGCAGTGTGATATTATTTTTGTGGAAACGGACTTGTGTCGATCATATTTGCGCTAAGAGTGCGTCAACTCTAGCGCTTTGAGGTATGATTAGGCTCATTTCTCGAATCTTTCGATGTCATTTAGATTTTTGAATTTTTGGCATATGGAGACTTATTTATCACTCTGTGGTGACTTTGTTATGATTGGGTTATATCCGGGTGCTTTTCTTGTTTTTCGCACATTTCTCTCGGTGTCTACATTTGTCACATCTTATTTATCTTTATTTGTAGTAATTTTATTGTTTTTGAGTATGGCACTTCGATCTAACAGGGTGAGCAGCTCTACCCTCATTCTAGTGAAACCACTTTTAATGTTTGAGATTACACTGTTGCATATAGGTTACTATACTCAGTTTATTGATGTATTACAGATTCCCCAGACGAAAGGCTTATATTAGAAGCCCGAAATGCATTGGGATTTTTGAAGATTGGGATTGTTGAAGATTGTCAATCACATATGCTGAGCATAAGCTAACTTCGTTCGGTTCTTTTATTGAACATGAACTGCGTCAATCAAAAATTAAATCTATCATCATTTATTTCATGGTTTGAAGATTCGTTTTTCAAAAGAAAATCTGATTCAGCGAATTGAGGATTGAGAACTGTTATTGATTTATGATAACTTTATACATTTGTTGAATTTTTGATAATATTGAGCACACTTTTGTGGCATCTTGTAGTGCATTTGGTATTTCTAGATACTGATCTAGAATTTATACTGTTCACTTTTTAGGTCTCGACCTTGCTATCGCATAAGCGATCGCAAAGCGAGACTATAGAAAGCGGGTTTGAAAAGTGCTCCCAAAAAGCGGATTGCATGGCTAGCACGCGCACAATCACGCGCATCGTGCCGCCATGCAATCCACCTTATGGGAGCACTTCAAAGGGTCCGCTCCCCCGCCTGGAATACGCTCCCTGCCCCCAAGCGCGCGCGCGCCATGCTCTGCCGGGCTTGTGTTGTTTTTCTTGTTTTTTTTTTACTTTAAGCGCGAGGCGCGCGTGCGGCCAATGCTTGTTTTTAATCCAATGGTAGGTACTTGGGGCTTCTTTCATACTGTAACATTTATATAGCGCTTCCCTCCTCTATGCAGTGACGAAGCGCTAAAAATTGCGAATTTCCTTCTAATTTCTATCTGCCATTGCAGCGCCTCGACATCAAGCATGTCCGCGCCACCTGAAAGCAAGCCATTCTCGTTACGGCTTCCAAGTGCCCGTTTCTCTGCGCTTTTAACCTCAGCCGCACTTTTCTGAACCCTGCTGGGAGCTCATTAAGGTCATTAATTGACTGTGGATGCGGTAAACCATGCGATGGTCGCGGGGCCGAATTGCAACAAGTGAGGACTCTCAGCGCTGTACAACAAGCTGCTATACAGGGCGTTCATAGACAAAAAACGATCCAAGCAGTATTCCGCCGTTTACATGGGCACTAGATTACCACCTCGGAGACAGACAACCGGACCCGGATAACTTTGAAGGTCTCCTGGTTACTTCTAGAGGGACTGGACCGAAGATGTCCGACTATCTGTTTTGGCGATATTTTACCGTCAGGCTGTCCGGACTAATTGCACGAGCACTGGTTACCACCACGGGGACTGAGGTAAACGCATGGGACTAGATTACTTCACCGAGGGGTGGACTACCGGTACTGGGTTACTTCCTGGTGGAGTGGATTAAGTTACCGCCGCAGGGATTGAAATAAATACACGGCACTAGCGGAACCGGATTACTTCCAAGGGAACGGGGTTACTTTCCGAGGGGCTGGGCCGAAGGCATCTGGACTCTCTGCAGGAGGCGGTTTCACCACCACAGGACGGGGCTTCCACTGGCACCCGTGTTACCTTCTCCGCCTGAGGGACGTAGTAACTAAACTATCCTTAGCTTAACTGGTACCAAGCACTGGGGTACAGGTTACCTCCAGGGCCACTTGGACACAGTCTGTTACCGCCCCGTTATTACATCAGTTACGAGGCTGACATCACGGTAAGGGAATTAGCTCCGGGTCCTTTTAGGGCTGCTAGATGACTTTACACTCACACCTGGACACTATGCTGGCCCTCCTGGTATTTCTTTTAACAAATCAGTGCACTCTGAGAATTGTAGTCTGTTTCAATTAAAGCAACTGAACTCATGCACGTGAAATAATTGTGTAAAAAAAAAAAAAAAAAAAAAAAAATTGAGGATCGGATGCCTCCTAGGCCACAGACAGACCTGCCGTCCCTGTACGCCTCCACGGCCCCCCAAGCGCGCGCGCCACGCTCCGCCGGGCTTGTCTTGTTTTTTTTTTTTTTTACTTTAAGCGCGAGGCGCGCGTGCGGCCAATGCTTGTTTCACATACCCTGTAACTGCTAACGGCAAACTGTGTCCTTTGACGAATTATTTCGGGCTGCTGTAAGGGATGTGCTGAAGCAGGAAGAGATTTTTCAAACAAAAATTCACAACCACACGGCGACAGCTGCAAGTGAGAACCATCCGAATACTGCACTACTACCGAATCATCCTCATAGAGGACGAACAGACTTTCAGGATACATCGCAGAACATTCAGATCGGCAGTCTGAGAAAGGAACAAAGCAGAAATACACAGAAAACCTTATTTAGAATGCAATTACGGCACCTTTTACAGCTGTTCATATGTACTGGCCTCAATGTTTCTCCCTTGGTTAGCCTATTTTTTACAAACATTTTTATTTTCAGAAGTTGACAAGCGGATACCACAATAAGCACAACTGAAAAATAAGTTTCAACGTGGTATTCAACCTAATGGACTTGTGCAGATACATCCAAGCAGCAGTGTTACAATAAATATGTGCCGCAATTTTGCTGACTGTGTGGCAGTAACTAGGTTAGGCAACAAGGCTAAAATTAAACGTTCTGATTTACGCAACTTCAGCCACTAGACTTTATGAGCTGCCTTTTTCACTTCTCCTCAAAGCATTGAGCGTGATGGTGCTGGAGCAGAGTTTTCTGTTGAAAATTTATCGAGTTTTAAGTTCCAGTTTTGTCTATATGTTATGATTAAAATTACTGATTTATAATTATTAATTAATAGTTTGTTTTGTTAAAAGTCTCGACTAACCAACATTACTAATGAGAAGAAACAACTACACGTGGGATGCATGTATGTTGCTTAATAATAATGTGCGGTTTTACTGAATGAGTGTCGCAAAAGTGCTATTTGTTTTATGTTTATGCTTTTAAAATAACGTGTGCTAATGCTTTTTTTGCGTTGCAGAAGGCTAGATAATTACATACACATAAGGGTATTAATGGGGATTAACATTGTATAATCATTATGCTGTGGTAACGTTGTTTTGTGTTTCTTTTAATTAAGATGGTCCGTTTTGGCCTAAAATAAGATGGCTGCCATTTACAGCCTGTACTCGAGTGATTGAATTTTGACGGGAGGCCTTGCTGAACATGGTCGAGAGTCACCTGACCACAGCCTTTGCCTGGGTAGAAAGTTTTCCGTGAGGACAGCAGCTTTGGGAATGATTCCAACTGTCCTTGGAGAAGGATAAAGCCACAATGACCAGTCTGCGGTGGCTCTGCTAAGATATCAAGGAAGAGCATTTATGAAAGATACATTTGTAAACTCGAGTTTCCTTCTTCCGTATTTTTATTTTTGTGATTTTTCCTGAGCGGAGGTTTTCAAAATGTAACCGAGTGGCATCCTTTCCTGCTCGCTCTGCTCAGCGGCTCAACGGATATTCAACATTTGTTTGTAACTTTTTATCTGTTATTTTTCCTATAAATATGTTAGACTAGAGAGGGTCCGTGTTCCATTGCGCTCATTACATTCATTGCGTTTCTTGTGGTTCATCGCGTTTTGGACTTCTTTCTGAACCTATGCTGAGGACGGCAACTTGAGAGACTTTACCGAGAGACCTGTCCTGACCCATTTAGCTAGAATAGGTAACTATGAGAATAATAATTTTGCTAATGATGGACTTTCATTTGAACTAATTTAGATAAATAAGTATTTGTTTGAATACCAGTGTTGAGTGGTTATTTCTTTGTCATTTATTGAGTTTTAAAATGTATTTCCTATGTTTGAAATCATGACTCAGGACAATGTCATTATGGTCTTATTGACCTCATATTAGATGCAGATTGGTTTAGGTTTCTCTCTCTTATTCAGTGTGGATGGAGTAAATAGTATGAGTTTCAGTGTGATGGGCCCTAGCGTATGATGTATGTATGTGCGTGTGACTGCAGGTTTACTCCGTCCGTGGAAGTAGGGAGAATTTATATGCGCCGATCTGCAGCAGTTTCCTGGTAGCAGTATGATGGTTAAGATTATTGTCTTGATCTGATAGATTGCTTGTACATAGGCTTGTGATTTATTGATTTATTGATTGATGTTGGTATATGTACTAATACTATATGTTGAGGTCGTCGTTTTGAGTTCTATGTAGTGCTTCTGGAACTTGGGAGCTGGTGACGGTTCCGTAGTAGGGCAGAGGGAAGTGAGTGCTGCTCTCGGGAAAGACGGGATTGTTGGAATTACCTGTACGTATGCAGGAAAAAAACGTGTGACAATTGAAGTTGCGCGTCACATTGTCTGGGTTCGGAATCAGTGACATCGTCGTTACTACTAAGGACATATTTTCGGTATAAAAGGAGTATGTATGGTAGTGAAGGTTATCTGTGAAACTCTGGTCTTAAGTCCCAGGGATCCGTAAGGTTCGCCGTTAAAGCTTATCGCGGGAGGAGTAATAGGTATTCTCGGAGCTTGTCTGAAGGACTGGGCAGAGGTAAGCGCTGCATGGTTAATGTGTGTTAAAATTCTGTAGTGGGACAGACTGTTCGCTGTTCTCGGGAAAGGCAGGATTCTGTGTGCATGTGCTATATTTTTTCTGGTGTGATAGTGCGTGAATGTATGAGCATTTAGTTGATTGTAAGACTCTTTGGAGCAGTCCTAGAGGAAACAGTTAATGGATGCATGTTAGAAGGGCAGAGTAGAGAAATGTGCTACTGTGTCAACGAAAGTATTAATTCTGTGGTAGAGCAGAGGTAAGCGCTGTTCTAGAAAGAAGCGGGATTCTTGTGAGAAATAATTTTCTTTACTATTCTGTGGTTAGCGAAGCAGACAATGGAGATGTTTATATGTTGTAACTAATAGATTTTGTGGAATTTGAAACAAAGTCTACTGAGAAGGCTTTGTAAAGGAGGGGTAGACGAGTGACAGGAGATAGGAGCAGAAGCGACCGCAGCGACTGCTGACGTCATACAGACCGCGCTCTGATTGGGTAGTGGATCAGAACGGTGCGTTAGTGTGAGCCGCGCAGGGATTGGAAGGAGTCACCCTATACTCTTGTGACGTAGACGCTCCAGGATTGGTGCGTTGGTGTGAGTCGCGCTGTTATTGGACAAAAGATCGTACAGTTGCGGAAGGGACTAGAGAATATTGGTAAACGTTAAAATGTATTACCAACCGGCGGAAAAGAAGAAGAAATCCTTGTTCGGTAAAATAAAGAGGTGGTTCGACAAGGACAAGAACATAATAACTAGAGAGGGTGAATTGCTACCTCCAACGAGAACTCCTGCATCCTTCATGGTTGCGAAGTATGGGTATCATACCTGCATATGGTTAGACAGCTGGGCTAAGTATACTAAGGAAGATGGTGTCTTAGCGTTCCCGGAACATGGTTCATTTAATCTGGCCGTGTTAAGAAATTTACGGGAAAAAATGATGTGTCTAGAGCCTAGACCAAGGCAGACACAGTTTGAGGCGTTGGTGGAATGGGAAGATGAGGTGCATGAGCGAGAAAAGCAGAGGAGTGGAGGCAATTATAGGTATATGTTCGGGAGGAAATATGATCGTGAAACTCATCATGATCGAATGAGAAGATGGCGAGATGCTAGTATGTCAGAGGGATTGTATCCTATGAGGACCGTTGAAGAACCGGAAGGGAGGAAGAGTACAGAAAAGGTGCCTGATGCAGAGGTGAGAAGGTATGGAGTTAATGATTATGAGGATGAGGTCTTGGATGACATGATTTACAAAAGACCACCTCCATATAGACCAGAACCAGAAGAGAGCACGCCAGTTGCTACTCCGATAAGAGATACTTTGCGAATTATTAAAACTGAGGTTGTGACACCTGATCTGAAAAGTGGTAGCTCTTTCACAGAAAGGGAGAGAGAGAGAGAGAGCGAGAGAGAGAGAATCGAGTCAGTGATGAGAAAACAAAGGAATTAGCCAGAACCACATCTGAGCTGACTGAGAAAATTAGAGAGCTGACGAAAAATCTAGAAGCTGTTACAGTGCCTGTAACGATTGGTCCGGTTGTGCCTATTTTTGATAAACAAAGAATGGGTGAAAATGGTTTGACAGTTCCCTATGTTGGAAATGGTTTGGTTGGTTCTTGCATTTTGGAGGAAACGGGAATGAGAACAGGAGGAAATAATTTGAGTCAGTCGAGACATGACACCTGTAGTGGAGGATTAGATGTGCAGCCTAATTCAGGATTGAATACTGGTTGTTTGGGAGGAACAATTTTGGAACCACAGAGGATGACAGAACAAGTGGGTGCAGTGAAAAAGTCTACTGAAATAACAGCTGAGGATTTGAATGATTGGTTGAAAGTTCTCCAAAAGAAGGATAAAGATACACAGGCAATTGATGTAGCCAGGTTGCGCATAGAATTGGAGGAGCTTATTGCAGGGACAATTCCTACGGATATACTCAAAAACCATCATGATGGAGAGTTGTTATTTATGTGTAAAAGTATCACCTGGAGGGCTAAAAGTACACATGACAGGTTAAAGGCAATAGCGAGTGAACAAGGAGTTGACATGGATAAGGTGAAAGCTTTGCAGAAGCCTTACAGGGTGGATTTCTCCGACAAGGATATTGAAAATCTAAATGGTGCTGGTAGAACAGGACAGATTAAGGAAATGATTGCCTTATTGCGAAAATGGGGTGATGTAGAAAAATGGAAGGATAGATGGTACAAGAAAAGGGAAGATTCAGTGGATAGGACTTATTCAGCTTTCCCTGTGAGAGAAAAAGAGAAAACAGTGGATGCTTATCCTATGAGAGAGATTCCTGGAAGAGGATATGTACATGTCCCATGGACTAGACAGGATATTTTGTCATTTACGAATGATTTCCCTCGACTGAGAGAAAAGCCCGTCGAGTGGTATAGGCAGGTAGACAGGTTTGTGAAATTGTCAAAGGTGTTGTGGATTGACCTGAATAGTTTGTTTGATATAATCGTTCCAGCAGACTTGTGGGCAGAGTGTAAAATAGTTATAGATTGGCCTGCAAAGGAGTATCCAAGAGATCCGAAAACAGGAGCACCAGATCCAGAGGTTATGAAGTATGATCAGGTTATTGTGTTCCTGAAAAATAAGGTACCCCCGAAAGAGACAGACTGGGTTAAGATAGATCGAACACATCAGGAAGCAAAAGAATCAGTTCATGCTTTTTACGAAAGGCGGATACTGGCTTTTAAACAGTTCAGTGGGGATGAACACCTGGGTGATAAGGATTTGAGTCATTTTGTATACAGGTTTGTATATGGCCTGAGACCTGAAATCAGTGAAAGAATACGTGAGCACACAGTTGATTGGCAGAGTAAAAAGATTGATGAAATCTTGAGACATGCGAAGTACTTCAGTGATGAGATTGAAGCAAAACAAAGGAAGCTGAAAGAAAAAGCAATGTGGGCACAGGTGAAGGTTGCTGAAAGACAAGAAGCACAGTTGATGGAACAGGCAAATAATATAGGAAATCGACCCAGATATGCGGGAAAAGGAAAGGGGAATCTAGAGGAGGCCAAGAAAAAGTTCCCTTGTCACAACTGTGGACAATTGGGGCATTGGAGATCCGAGTGTACCAATCCACCATTAGTGAGTAATGAAAATAAACCCTTAAATCAACAGGTGCAGAACGAGGGGTGTAATCATCAGCAGCAACAGCAGAAGGTTGTCAGACAGCAGAGTCAAGAGCCAAAACCGCCCTTGCCGCAGAATAGAGGGTCCCAAAAGTATAACCAGGACTCAGGATTCTACAATGATGAGCAGGTAAACAAACCGAGACGTTCTAACCTGGTAAAGAATGAGGGGAGTGAGTCTGAAGGGGACTATTGATGGTGCCAAAGAGAGGAGGAAGAGTGCATACTTGGTGCAACTCTAGAAATAGACCAGGCAGGACCATTTGTAGATGGGAAAATAAATGGGGAGAATGTTACTTTTTTGGTAGACACAGGAGCGACGAGATCAACTGTCGGGTCAGCAGATATTAAAAATCTTCCTCTCTCGGACGAAGCAATCCAAGTAGTTGGTGTAGCCAATACACAGATTAAGACTCGTCTTACCGAACCAGTAAGGGTAAGAATAGGGAAATTTTCAGACATGCACAGATTTGTTGTCTGTGACACCAGTCCAGAGAACTTGTTAGGTAGGGACCTATTGTGCAAGATGAATTGTACAATTTTTTGTACTCCGGATGGAATAGCTTTTGAGACACCAGATGAGGATGTTTTGTACCGGATGACTCTAGATAATAGAGAGAGTGAGATTGTTGGTACATATGCTGTGTTTAATCCAGATGATTTGCCTCAGGAGTTGAGACACACAGTGAAAACAGCAGTTTGGGATTTTACTGGAGAAGATGTGGGATTGATGAATAATGTAGATCCAGTGAAAATTTCAGTGAAAGAGGGGATTGTTTATCCTAATATTCCTCAGTATAGATTGACACCAGAGATAATTGAGGGAATAACTCCTATAATTGACAAGATGATTCAACAAGGTGTTTTGAGAGAGATACTGAGTAGCCCGTGTAATTCACCGATAATGGGGCTAAAGAAACCTAATGGAAAGTTCAGGATTGTACAGGATTTGAGAAACGTTAACAAAATTGTGGTGGCATGTTGTCCCATTGTGCCAAATCCGTCAGTGATTTTGTATCAGATTCCTCATGATGCTGAGTGGTACACAGTGATTGATTTGTGTCATGCTTTCTTTTCAATTCCATTGCATCATGACAGCCAGCCGATTTTTGCATTTCGGTTTGGACAGCGTATTTTAGCATGGTGTCGTATCCCACAGGGGTATACAGAGAGTCCTTCGATATTCAATCAGTTATTGAAGAAATCATTGGAGAGTTTGATCATGCCTGAAAGCTCAGTACTAGTGCAGTACATCGATGACCTACTTGTGGCATCAAAGACGCGTGAAGCTTGTGAAGTAGATACCATAGCTTTACTGAATCATCTGGCAGATGGAGGGTTAAAGGTATCTCCAGCCAAATTGCAGTTTTGCAAGAAAGAGGTGCATTATCTTGGACACAATATTGAGAAAGGTCTGAGAAAGGTAACCGATGACAGGATTAAAATCATCAGAGGAATGAGAGCCCCGATGACCCAGAGAGAAGTGAGGATGTTTCTGGGAATGGTGGGTTATTGTCGTCAGTGGATAAGTAATTTCTCCCTGATAGCAAAGCCACTGATTAAATTGACTAAAAGTGAGGTGAGAGACCCATTGGAACTGGATGGGGAACAAATGGCAGCATTTGAAGAGCTGAAGAGCAGAATGTGTGAAGCCCCTGCTTTGGGAATGCCAGACCATGAGAAAGAGTTCGAGTTGTATTGCAGTGAAAGAAATGGTTGTGCACTTTCAGTGTTAATCCAGAAGCATGGACAACTGAGAAGGCCGATTGCGTACTTCTCATCGACACTTGATCCCGTAGCTGTGGGTTTGCCAGGTTGTCTGAAAGCGGTAGCCGCTACATGCAGAAGCTTGGAGCAGAGTGAGGGTATAATAATGGGATATCCTGTACGGGTATTCGTACCTCATGATGTGGCAATTCTTTTGACAAGAAGCAGGACTCAGTACATGTCACATTGTCGGTTGACTAAATATGAGAAAATCATTCTGGGAGCATCAAATGTGACTCTTGAGAGATGTGTGAATGTGAATCCAGCGACACTTCTACCAGATGCTGACAATGTGAATGTGGGAGATGATGTTGATCATGATTGTTTGGATGTGCTTGACTACTGCACAAAACCCAGACCAGACATAAGAGATTTACCATTGCCTGAGAGTGATCATGTGCTGTTTGTGGATGGATCATGTCTAAGGACTGATGATGGTGTGCTGAGTGCAGCATATGCAGTGTGCAAGGTTTCAGAAGTTATGGAAGCTTCGTCTTTGAAAGGAGTGAGATCTGCTCAAGTGGCTGAATTGGTGGCATTGACAAAAGCTTGCAAGATTGGGAAGAATCTGAGAGTGACTGTGATGACTGATAGCCAGTATGGATTTGGAGTCGTTCATGACTTTGGCCAGCTTTGGCTACAGAGAGGTTTCTTGACGTCGAGTGGGACTCCGATAAAGAATGCTGAAGTGATTGGAAAATTGCTTGAGGCGATACAGCTGCCTAAAGAACTAGCAGTTGTGAAGTGTGCTGCTCATGGACAAGGAGATGATTTTGTTACTCTTGGTAATCGTTTTGCCAATGACATAGCACAGTATTGTGCGAAGAATAATCATTCGATTAATAAGGCACGAGAAAGGGAGATGTCTTTTTGTTCTGTGATGTTTACTAATGTCCTAGAAACGTGGGATGAAGTGAAACAGTTGCAGGATGAGGCAGGAGATGAGGAAATGAGAGATTGGATCAAGGCAGGTTGTGCCCCAAGAGAAACAGATCATGTTTGGATCTATAGAGATGGTAGACCAGTCATGCCTAACTCCATGCTGTCGACAATGGCAAGAATGTATCATGGCCAAGGACATCTGGGGAGGGGCGCAATGATTAGGTCATTCAAGCAAACCTGGTATAATGCAAAGTTCAGGTTAATTGCAGAGAGCATCTGTCAAAGATGTTTGATTTGTCAGCAGTTCAATACTGGGAAAAAGACAGTGGTGAGTCTAGGAACAATAGGCAGAGAAGGAGGTCCTTTTACCAGAATGCAAATAGATTTCATTGAAATGCCACAAGTCAATAGATTGAGGTATGTTCTAGTGGTAGTCTGTTTGTTCTCAAGATGGGTGGAGGCCTATCCGACTAGGAGAAATGATGGAATAACAGTTGCAAAGTTACTGTTAAGAGAATTAATTCCTAGGTACGGGTTCCCAGTGACCATTGAGTCTGACAGAGGTGGACACTTCTACAATGAGCTCATGGGTTTAATTTGTGAAGCATTAAGCATACAGCAGAAGCTACATTGTGCATACAGACCAGAGGCTTCTGGAGTCGTTGAACAGATGAATGGCACAATAAAAAACCGAATTGGTAAGATGTGTTTAGCCACTGGAATGAAATGGCCTGATGTCTTGCCTCTAGTGCTGATGACTATTAGGTCTACTCAAGATAGAACCACAGGTTTGAGTCCGCACGAAATCTTAATGGGACGTGCGATGAGACATGCATTTGTGCCTGTCAACAAGTTGATGACAATTACTGATGACATGATTTTGGATTACTGTAAAGGCCTGGCTGACGCAGTTCATTCTGTGTTTCACCAGGTTGGAGAAGACGCTACCACACTTGAGAAGAAGCAAGCCCATGATCTGAGTCCAGGGGACTGGGTGAGGATTAAGGTACACAGAAGAAGAAATTGCTTGGTTCCAAGGTGGGGAAGGCCGAGACAAGTTATTCTGACTACGACAACTGCAGTAAAGTGTGCCGGTGTGAAAAACTGGGTGCATGCGAGTCATACTCTGAGAGTTCCAAATCCAAAGGATGGGACTGGTAAAGAGTATTTTGAAGAGTCAGATTTGAGTGATGATGAAGAAACTGAGCCAGTGAGAAGAAGAAAGAATCCTGAAAGAGCTGAAGGAGAAAGAGAGTCGGGTGATTTTTTCTTTCCAAGAGAGGTTTCAAGAGAAACATTGAGAGTCTCAGAGGAGAGATCGGATTCTGTAAGAGTGCCTGAAGTTCCAACAAGCAGTGGAGAAGAAAGAAGAGAAGAAAGCAATTCCACAGAGACTACACCTGAATCAGATGAGGAGGTTGAAAATCCACTTGAGATTACACCTGAAGAAGCAGGGTCAGAAGAAGATAGAGAGGGACAGGTTGCGGAAGACCCCCGAGGAGGTGTAGGGAACATTCCTGATAAGCTAGGTGAAGGGACAAGTAGACAGCAAGAAGATTGCGTGTCGGAGACCCGAGGAGGGACAGAAATAGGGAAGTTTCAATCAGTGGTGGAAAAGACTGTGAAGCGAAAGAAAACTGCTGAAGAACAAGAGGCAAATGAGACAGGATCAGATGAGAGTGAGAATGAGAAGTCAGAGGGTCGAGTTCTGAGAAAGAGAGCTTGGATCGGAGAAAGAAATAATAAAGAAGTGAGACCAAAGAGGAGTGTAAGAGGAGACCTTTGGCCTAACAGGATAAAGAGGCTGAGGTATCGACTGACACGAGTGAATTCATCAAAAGCTGAACAAGTGAACGAGGTGTCGAGTCAAAATCAAGCGAAGGAAGAGGAGCAAAAGAAATCAAAAGAACCAGAGGAGATCAAAAGAATCAGAAAACCCAACCAAAAGTACAGGTCACCGGAATGGTCTTATGTGGCACTGCCTGAAGGAGAAGAAGAAGAGGCAGAGAGTCAAGTCAATCCGGAGGGGATCTTGAGAAAAGTGGTTGAGGGAGAGGGAAAATCTGTTGGAATCCTGAAAGTTATCCTGACTGACATTGGAGAAGAGTCGGATGCACAGGATGTTGTTGAAGATCTGATACAATTTGATGTTGCTGAAGAAGAAGTGAAAAGTGATGAAAATCCAAATTGAATGAACTAAAGGAGTCACTTGGAAAAAGTGAAAAGAGAAAATCTGAAATTAGCTGTGTGAAATAATCTAGAGTTTTAAAAAAACTCAGTAGTGGAGTAGAAGAGGCTAAGTCAAAAGACACTGCCAAAGTAGTAAAATGGCTAACACAGAGAATAATCAAAGTAGATGTGCCTTTTTGAAAAGATGGTGTAGAATGTGCTGCTGCTGTACTGGATTATTAATGCTATTATGGGGTGTACTAGCTTTATTAGTTACCTTTAGGGTTACAATAGATACTTTTGGAATACATACTGAGAATGTGACTAATATAGAGAAGAGTTCACAAAAGGTAGTTCCAACTAGAATTAGTAACATTTACATACATAAAGATAGGTCAATTAATGATTTTTCTAGCAATGTTTTTTCAAAGTTGTTGTACGAATACGTAAAGACAATGGAAGTTAGGGATTGCTACGTCTGCATGCAATTACCTACATCCGTTTCTGAAGGTGTTACTTATCACCATTTACCAGCTACGTATGGGATTTCATGTAGTGTGCTAAGTAGTGTTTTTTATTTGTTAGGGAAAATAGATTATGAAATGTCTAACAAAGATAACATTTTTGGGCAATTGCCTATAAATAAAAAGCTGAATCCAGCTAAAGAAGCTAACATTTTTGGTGAGATTTTTATTGAGAAAGAAGAATTAACATTAGATTACATTTTTAAAAACAATTTAACTTGTAGTTTGAAAGAAGAGGAGAAGGCTTTCCTAAACATGGTAGAGGAAAGGAGAGTGAGCATGCATGAAAAGGCAGGGAAATATAAAGTGAGTGAGACAATTTGGGACATTGAAATGGGAAAGGAATTGAAGAATGGAGCTAGTCCAACTTTAGCTTTAGATGTACCACAGAAGGGTAAACTATGCATTACCAGAAGGAAATCCCAATATGATACTTATTTTGTTGGGACTAGTGAGTGTCATGATACGTACTTCATTGAAACAGGATGGGGTTTTAAAGGTGGAGAAGATCCAGTTTTCCCAGGAGTGTATTATGTTTGTGGGAACAAGGCTTATTATAAGTTGCCTGACCATTGGTATGGCACGTGTTATGTGGGCCTGGTCTTTCCAAAGATTTTCCATATAGATAGTAAATTAATGTGTTCTACATCTTCTATTCTAACACGTTTTAAGAGAGAAACTTGGTCAGAAATAGTGGGTGATATTTTTGGTGCTTTAATTCCAGCAGTGGGAATTTCTTTAAATGCATATGGGATTCGGAAACTCTCAACAGTGGTGGATCGCTTATCGACAAGTACCGCTGGAGGGTTTCTTTTGGTAAATACGGAGATGATTGCCGTACGTGCCATGTCTATGCAAAATGGACTTGCCCTTGATATTCTATTGGCCAAGGAGGGTGGAGTCTGCGGAATGCTGAAGGTTCAACATTGTTGCACTTACATTCCTGATGAAAGCAAAGACCTAAAGGTCTATATCAAAAATATTACTGATTTGCATGAAGAATTAGTACCACTGGAAGCTGAAAGTGTCTGGACTAAAATAGCTAATAAGATAGTTGCTGTTAAGAGTTTTATTGCTAAGATAGGTAGTACCTTTATTGGTAAAATTTTATTTCCTTTGACATGTGTAATTGTTGCTTTATTGTTGCTAAGATTGGGGTGTTTGTGTTGTAAAAACAGGGGAGGGAAAAAGAGAATAATTAGAAGAAATACTGAAAAGAAACAAGAGAGGTCAAAGAGAGACCCACAAGAAAAAGAATTAGAAGAATTGAGGGAGAGTGTTTATTTGGAGTCAAATAGGGATGATAAGAGGGAGTCTGGTGTTTAATGTTGTGTTATAAAAGACATTTTCAATTTCTCCTAAAATTGGGACTACATTTTTTTTTTGGGTTGGTTTTTGTGGTGATAAGATATCACCAAAGGGGGGATTGCTGGAGCAGAGTTTTCTGTTGAAAATTTATCGAGTTTTAAGCTCCAGTTTTGTCTATATGTTATGATTAAAATTACTGATTTATAATTATTAATTAATAGTATGTTTTGTTAAAAGTCTCGACTAACCAACATTACTAATGAGAAGAAACAACTACACATGGGATGCATATATGTTGCTTAATAATAATGTGCGGTTTTACTGAATGAGTGTCGCAAAAGTGCTATTTGTTTTATGTTTATGCTTTTAAAATAACGTGTGCTAATGCTTTATTGCGTTGCAGAAGGCTAGATAATTACATACACATAAGGGTATTAGTGGGGATTAACATTGTATAATCATTATGCTGTGGTAACGTTGTTTTGTGTTTCTTTTAATTAAGATGGTCCGTTTTGGCCTAAAATAAGATGGCTGCCATTTACAGCCTGTACTCGAGTGATTGAATTTTGACGGGAGGCCTTGCTGAACATGGTCGAGAGTCACCTGACCACAGCCTTTGCCTGGGTAGAAAGTTTTCCGTGAGGACAGCAGCTTTGGGAATGATTCCAACTGTCCTTGGAGAAGGATAAAGCCACAATGAACAATGACCAGTCTGCGGTGGCTCTGCTAAGATATCAAGGAAGAGCATTTATGAAAGATACATTTGTAAACTCGAGTTTCCTTCTTCCGTATTTTTATTTTTGTGATTTTTCCTGAGCGGAGGTTTTCAAAATGTAACCGAGTGGCATCCTTTCCTGCTCGCTCTGCTCAGCGGCTCAACGGATATTCAACATTTGTTTGTAACTTTTTATCTGTTATTTTTCCTATAAATATGTTAGACTAGAGAGGGTCCGTGTTCCATTGCGCTCATTACATTCATTGTGTTTCTTGTGGTTCATCGCGTTTTGGACTTCTTTCTGAACCTATGCTGAGGACGGCAATGAGAGACTTTACCGAGAGACCTGTCCTGACCCATTTAGCTAGAATAGGTAACTATGAGAATAATGATTTTGCTAATGATTGACTTTCATTTGAACTAATTTAGATAAATAAGCATTTGTTTGAATACCAGTGTTGAGTGGTTATTTCTTAGTTATTTATTGAGTTTTAAAATGTATTTCCTATGTTTGAAATCATGACTCAGGACAATGTCATTATGGTCTCATTGACCTCATATTAGATGCAGATTGGTTTAGGTTTCTCTCTCTTATTCAGTGTGGATGGAGTAAATAGTATGAGTTTCAGTGTGATGGGCCCTAGCGTATGATGTATGTATGTGCGTGTGACTGCAGGTTTACTCCGTCCGTGGAAGTAGGGAGAATTTATATGCGCCGATCTGCAGCAATGGGAGAGGCGCTACCTGATTACAGTGAAACGAGTTACTGCCAAAACAAAGCACTGAGGATGCCATGGGTGAGCATTCCCTGCCAGCTGTCCTCTGCATCCTAGTAGGATGCGCCACCTCGGGCTCACGTCATTTGGTATCCTTTCTTACCTCCTGCTGTGCAGCTCCACAGTCGCCCGCAGATCCCAACTACAGAGTAGCTATTCAAGCCTCCCGCCCTCGGAAGGAACCAGAAAGACGGCGATAAACTTCAGACTTTATTTCCTGCAAGGAGGCGGCCATCTTACAGAGAGGTGAGGGTGTAGGAGTTGTAATAGATATTATTAGAAGAGATGCGCAATTCGTACAGTTTTAAAAAAAATTCTCTGGATTTTTATTATCTTTTCTTTCAAAACCAACACGCTGAGAACGTTTTAAGGCATATGTCAACGCACAAGAATTTTGGTGTGATAAAATCGATTGTATTGAGATTTCGTAACTCTTCGCTCAGAAATAGAAAGTTATATATATCTGCTTCATAAATACTATTCACTACTAAATTAAGGCATGCACTCTTCTCTGCGTCTCTTTTTTGTCTGTTATCTGAAAACCTAAGAGGCCATCTTTGAATGCACTATGTCAGTTTCGTCTTAATTCAGAGAGGACATACAAAAAACTAGAGCGTCTCTCTGCTCTGTGTGTTAGCGCACTGGTTGCTATAGCAAAACTACTTTAACCTCTTCACTGCTAGGGCTTTCTCTCCTTCTGCTACGCCCATTTTAGGTCGCAGCCTGTTTGCTAAAGCATTCGTGCCAACATTTTAAAAGAGGAAAACGGGATATTCAGTGTAAATTATGAGTGACGTTTCAACGAGTATGAGTGACACTTTCTCATAAGTGCAAAATCAAGCAATAGAGATGAGGGAAACATATAAATATTAGAACATTCAGCCATTTGAGCAACGGGAAACTCTAAGAACGTCTTAAAACTGCTGCAAAGCACCAGGAATGGAAGAGCTTGCCATCAGGGTTTTAAGTGGGATGAAAAAAGTGGGGTCTCTAAAAGGGGCATCATGGCCTATGTGATTAAGCGTATGGCTTAAACACAAACTACATTTCTCCACAAGCAGCACTTTGCTTGAAGAGTTAAATCTAAAACAATTTTGTCAGCTTATATCGCACTCCGCAACGGGGGCAGAAATATGCATGGTGCAATCACAACAGAAAGCCCGTCTTCAAGCAATGCTTACAAATTCCTGAAGTATTAGGGTGGTAATTTCAAACAACAAGAGAGAGAGGGCAAGCCACACTCTTAATCCCCCTACGATAATCAGAAGAAAACAACAGAAGAGTGTGAAAATAATAGGACTAATGATTCCTAATAACAAAAACTGTTGTGACACTGCAAATCAATCTGAAGTTACTCATGAACCCTCACTCACCAACATAGTTGGTGACATGCTTCATCATGGGGTTCTCCTGGGGGTACCTTGTGTACCGCCAGTGTGCTACGACGCTATGTTAAGGCGGAGCAGCAAAATCAGACTAAAAAGGTGATTATCAGTGAGAAAAGGTGAAAAAAATTTTTAAATGTCAAGATTCATCCACCAATCTATTTAATTAAGATGAAGCTTGGACGTTAAAAACAGTGACGGATGTTTTATCCTGACTATTAGTGAGTCAGATACATCCAATGGCGGTCATATTGGTCGACATGTTTCAGCTTCTAATGTAGGATTTATAAAGCTTTCATCAGGACCTAACCAGAACAAAAAATCCACCAGGGCGGTATAAGCTTACTAAAGCCTACCCTGACCTCAGGTGTCAGAAACCGATACACTCACGGTTCTCGTTATGTGCCTTCCGCAATTCCGAAAGGATACATGTGTAAAAAAGTTGCCGTGCTCCTTAGGCAAAAGGTGGGCGGCGGGACTACAGGACAAATCTTCCAAGTCCACTGCCTGGCTCGTAAACCTCCACGAAACCACCTAGACTTCGTATTAGGGTGGTAAACAGATACCCTCTTAATTACTATGGCCTGAAACTCTTCCCACGAAAATGAAAGAATGAATGAACATGTCAAGTTCACGGGGGCTTTAAAGTCACTCCTAGTCACCATTGAACTCAGCTGGGACACGTACGGATGCCACCAGCTGGAAACTGTAGTGCTCTAGCAAATCCCCTTGGCATAAAAGAATAATTTACTGCCAAGAACGAACAAGCATTGGCATAGCCAATAGGTCTCGCTTTAGGGATCTTATAAGTGTTTAGTCATGCAACAGTGAATGTTGTTGCACCAAGGATATTGTGCTGCATAACTAAATACTTATAATGTCCAAAAAGCGAGACCTATTGGCTATGCCAATGCTTTTTTTTTTTTTTATTCTCCGGGAAGGTAACATTGTCTGCAAAGCATGCATCCAGTGCAGCTTGTTTGCACTTACATTACAATGCTAAATTAACAAGTGTTAGCAGGGAACAGACAAGAGGCGCCACTGGGGCACAAGCCAGACAGAGCCACCCTCCTTGATTTTGATGTTTCCCCTCAGCGGAGATTAAGTTTACGGTTAACTCCAAACATTTCTATCCCCCATATGCCTGTACTTTCTAATAGTTAATCTTTTGCACAGGATTGTTAGCGGGCCGAAATTTTTTCCACAATATGGGTAAATGCTTGGAAAAAAAACATACAATAAATTGAGGTATTAAAAAATCCCCAAAACAGGTAGGAAGGATTTGTTTTTACAATGGGCACGGCTATTTTTTATTTTGGACTTTTGGATTTACTGTGACACTTTTTAGGTCTCGACCTTGCTATCGTGTAAGCGATCGCAAAGCGAGACTATAGAAAGCGGGTTTGAAAAGTGGTCCCAAAAAGCGGATTGCATGGCTAGCACGCGCACAATCACGCGCATCGTGCCTCCATGCAATCCGCCTTTTGGGAGCACTTCAAAGAGTCCGCTCCCCCTCCTGGAATGCGCTCCCCCGCCCCCAAGCACGCGCGCGCCACGCTCCGCCAGGCTTGTTTCAACCATGCCCTGTGTGTTACATTGCAGAGCTCATGCAGCTGGTGAAATAGGGGCAATAAGCGAGGCACTAGTTAAGGAGAGAACTATGGCAACTCAGACGACTTCTACACATCTGTAAACCATATCATTCCTTTCACCTTTAACATAAACTTGTTCAAATCTTTCTTTCACAGCGCCGTCTAGAAGCCACTTTACGGGGATGACGCGACGCCTGTGAAGCGCAGTTGCTCGGTGCCCTGGAAAAGACTATCTATCCATTCATGTGAAAAGCATTGTTAGAGAGTGAGCTCATCAAAACGGGCAGGCTTTAGAAAACACGCCATTTTGTTCTGTCGCAGTTTAACTGAAGTACGGGAGTGAGCTTGGAATTTCTACTTCCTTCACGCATTATAGGGCCACGCGCGGCCACCAATAGTGGCGCCAACGCATAGAACCATTCTAACGTTCGACGTTTCAAACGCAGACTGCATTCAAGATGGAGGCCGCGTCGGTGATCAAATGTAATACTTGCATTTCCCACCTCAGAGTTTGCAGGTCTCACTCAGTTCCAGCCAGGCACGTGGGAGTGGAATGCTGCTTCGTTCGTACGTTTGTAGATGATACCCGCTATAAGTTGGAAATGCGTACTGTATCAACAGCTATACTTGGAGAAAGGAATAAAATGACACTTTCCCTTCTGAATAAATGCTAACACTGCACGTTTTTTTTATTTTAATTTTCCAGGGTTCTAGTAAAGGTAGTACACAGTCCTGGCTCTGCTCTGTAACCTGCACTTTGACATAAGCAGCTGCGGCTGGAAGACATGCAGTGTAATGTATTCTGCATATATTGTGATTAAAAATTAATTTATATAATCTATTCACATTAAGTGGCGATTAATGGTTACTTTAGTTACTCTTTTCCCTTGCTCCGTGCCATAAGCAGTGACTTGAAAAAAAAGGCCACTTATGCCATAGGTTGACTCACTCACACAGACTCACTCTCTCTCTCATGACTCACTCTCACTGACTCACTATCACTAATTGACTCACTCTCACTGACTCACTCACTGAGTCACTCTCTCACTAATTGCCACACTCTCACTGACTCACTCTCATTGACTCACTCTCACTGGCTCACTCTCACTGGCTCACTCTCACTGGCTCACTCTCACTGACTCACTAATTGACTCACTCTCACTGACTCACTCTCACTAATTGACTCACTCACTGCCTCACTCACTAATTGACTCACTCTCAATGACTCATTAATTGACTCACTCTCACTGACTCACTCTCATGACTCACTCTCACTGACTCCCTCTAACTAATTGACTCACTCACTGCCTCACTTACTAATTGACTCACTCTCAATGACTCACTAATTGACTCACTCCCACTGACTCTCTCTCACTAATTGACTCACTCTCACTGGCTCACTTACTCACAAATTTACTCACTCTCACTGAGTCACTCTCTCATTAATTGACTCTCTCTCACTGACTCACTCTTCTCATGACTCACTCTCACTGACTCAATCTCACTAATTAACTCGCTCTCACTGACTCACTCACTAATTGACTCACTCTCAATGCCTCACTAATTGGCTTACTCTCACTGACTCACTAATTGACTCACTCTCACTGACTCACTCTCTCTCTCACTAATTGACTCACTCTCACTGGCTCACTTGCTCACTAATTTACTCACTCTCACTGACACACTCACTAATTGACTCACTCTCACTGACACTCACTAATTGACTCACTCTCAATGATTCACTAATTGACTCACTCTCACTGACTCACTCTCTCATGACTCACTCTCACTGACTCAATCTCACTAATTAACTCGCTCTCACTGACTCACTAATTGACTCACTCTCAATTACTCACTAATTGACTCACTCTCACTGACTCACTCTCTCTCTCAGTAATTGACTCACTCTCACTTGCTCACTAATTTACTCACTCACTGAGTCACTCTCTCACTAATTGACTCACTCTCACTGACTCACTCTCTCTCTCATAACTCACTCTCACTGACTCACTAATTGACTCACTCGCTGATTGACTCACTCGCTGATTGACTCTCACTAATTGACTCACTCACACTGACTCACTCTCTCTCTCTCATGACTAACTCTCACTGACTCACTATCACTAATTGACTCACTCTCACGGACTCACTCACTAATTGACTCACTGAGTCACTCTCTCACTCATTGACTCACTCTCACTGGCTCACTCTCACTGACTTACTCTCACTGACTCACTAATTGACTCTCTCACTAATTGACTCACTCTCACAGACACTTACTAATTGACTCACTCTCAATGACTCACTTATTGACTCACTCTCACTGACTCACTCTCTCTCACTAATTGACTCACTCTCACTGGCTCACTTGCTCACTAATTAACTCACTCACTGAGTCACTCTCACTAATTGACTCACTCTCACTGACTCACTCTCTCACTAATTGACTCACTCTTACTGATTGACTCGCTCACTAATTGACTCACTCTCACTAACTCACTCATTGACTCACTCTCACTGGCTCACCATACCACAGGAATGTTCCACAGGCGAATAAAAACTTTCTTTACAGTATTCTTGTTGCATCCTTTTGTAGTGTGATCGAAGTATACTACAGTTACACATATAAAGGAATCAAGGCCGAAAGCAAGTACATTAAAATGAAGTAAATATTGCCTACTTGACACTAGAGATATGGGAAATAGTAACTGTGGTTCAAGCATGCCGACAGCGCGCGGCTTGTTTGCAATTACATTAGAAATGCTAAATTAACAAGTGTCAGCAGGAAACAGACCAGAGGCGCCACTAGGGCAGAAGCCAGACAGAACCATCCTCCTTGATTGCGGTTTCCCCTCAGCGGAGTCCGTGCTGCATATACTTAAGGAGCCTGCGAGGTTAAAAAGGTCACATTTAAAATTATGCTTTGGCTTACAGCGCTTAATATTTCACTGCTCCCACACGCAGGGTGCCAGAAGAAACGGATATGGTGTGATACATAGAAGTAAGAGGGAACAACTGTCAAAATTGAAATTACAAAAAAAGGAGTTTTAATAAAGGCGCGTTGTTAGAAACCTGCATGCCATTGTACAACATAAAAGTTACACAAATATACTAAGAACTATACAATTTTCTTTGTACAATATTTTAATAGTGGATTAAACACTTTAAAGTTTGGTGAATGGGAGCCCCACCATAAATCAGTGTGACTCTGGCCACACCTAACACATGGCTACCCTGCCTCGTCTAACATATAGGAAAACATCTACAAAAAATGCTTCCATTTATTCCAAATTATAAACACTTAATTCTGATAACAGAAATCTACACATTTTTTCATACGGTACAATACGAAAATGCACCTCCTTATAAAACTTCCGTTTTCCTTCTACCTAAATGGAATTCTCTTTTCACTGCTCCTATGGGACAGAACAGCAACTTCTCAAGGAGATAGCAATTTAAGTGCCAGGCCACATGTCTTTTATTATGCTGCCACAGTCTAAACAATTGGAACTTTTGACACCACGCCAGACTTCTTGGGGCAGGGAGGAACTGATAACAGTCAACAGTTGTACACTGGCTCAGTTACTGCTCACACATTAAGCCACGGGTCACGACAAAGGAACATGCAGCTTTGTTATACCCTACATCCTTATATCCCAACTTTTAAGTGTGCTGCCGCAGTCTCGAACAGAAGTACATTTAAGAAACAATTGCAACATTTCACGCCACACTGCTTGGCACATCTTTCTTTCTTTTTTGAAGCACAAGGTGTGAATACATTTAAAACAGACTGAACTGATAGAATAGCCTAAAGGCAGCATTACGTTTGTAGCCAATTAACACGCAGCTTTCTAAAACAAGCATTTGCAAAGCATTATGTATCGCATTTGCGAGAGTTTAAGCTTTTAGAATTGTAAATGGCAATGCTTTTATTTATGTTTTAAATACCAAAACATAAATAAGAGGCAGTCATTTACAATGCCAAGAGCTCAAACTTGCGTAAGTGCGAGACCTATTGCATTGCAAATGCTTGTTGTATTAGGTGGCCTGCAGAGCCCCTGACCCGATGCACACATTTCTATTGTTAAGTTTTGAGTGCATTCCAGCTGCTATTGTACACTTATAGAATGTGGGCATTTTTTTGTTTGTCTCGTTTTGGAGTGGCAGGAGCTGGGGATTTGCAGTCACTCTAGACAGTCACAGGGGTGTTGAGGTGTGTCCTGCCTTTCCTGGGTGACTCATAGCCAGGCTGAAAAGACCTTTCTGCATTTAGAGTGGTGGGAGGAGTTCTCACCAGCACCTGGTTAGATTGTGTCTCCTTTGCACAATGCTGCCTCCACCTCCTGCGGTGAAGATGGACAAGGGAGGATAGAACTGGTTTGGACTGAGCTCAGAGACCCTTGCCACAAAGAGAACAAAGAGAAAATAGGGTATATGTAATGGACCAAAAACCCCAGAACTTTCGATCACTTCTGGAAACAAGAGGACCATGCCAAGAGGAAGAACTGAAGAGCTGTGTGAGGAGCGCTACCCCTTCTGTTTTGTAAGGGGTGGGTTGACCTGCAGTTGCTGCTTCTATCTATGGGCAGAGGGAAAGGACTGACTCTTTTTCCATGCTGTGGTATCCTGCTTGAGAAAATCTCCAAGTGCTTGTGTGTGCTTGCCTCCTGTTGTGGAAGACTCAGGGAGAACTAGAAGATTTGCCAAGCACTCTGTGAAGTCTGCTCTCCCCCTTCCCACAACCAGCACTTAGGCACTGTGCAAAGCGTGTGCTGTGTTAGGAGCAGAGGCATCGAACCAGTGTGTGCTGTGTTGAGAGCAGATGCAAAAAGAACAATTGATGGGCAGAATGCAGAACAATGTCATACATTCAGCCCAGTACAGAGATCTGGGCCTAAATCCATCGTTTTTCCCCCGTGATCTCCATGCCACTGGAGTCAACCTATCCTGGCTGATGAGGGGTGAAACCCTGAAACCAGTCCTTGGATGCTTGTTTCCAGTCCAAGGAGGATCTGGCTTGGCAGTTCGGACTGAACTGTTCCCATTGGGTGCAGGGTCAAGACTGATTTGCATATGGCTGGGTTCAAACTGGAATAGCATGGGGAGCAAAAAAACGATGGATTTAGGCCCAGATCTCCGTCTCTGAATGTATGACATTGTTCTGCATTCTGTCCATCAATTGTTCTTTTTCCATTTGTGTGTTGAGAGCAGAGGCACTGTACCGGTGTGTGCCATGTTGGAAGTGGAGGCACTGTACCAGAGTGTGCCGTAACTAAGGTTGAGGAAAGAATTCCACTCGTCAGCACCGCCAGTGCCTGGGAGGTTCTTGAGCGCGATCCCCTCCCACTGTTGGCTGGTGACCACCGAAGCGGACGTGGGCAGTGGCGGTGCGTCCATTAAGGGCGCTGGGGCGTTGCCCCACAAGCCGCCCGCACCGGCAGCTCCCTCGAAATTTCTGACAATCATGTCAGTCACAGTCAGCATGAACTCGGACTGCCCACCCCCTTCAGATTCTGAAGGGGGAGGGCGGTCCGACGTCATGCTGCTGAGTGACTGACATGCAGCAGACCAGGGGTGGCGCAGAGCGCACAGCAGGCAGCAGTGCGCATGCTGGGTGAAGGAGGCAAATTTTCGCTCCGTGCCCAGTCATGCGCACTACTGTCTGCTGTGGCTGGCGCATGCCCATTAGGAGAGCGAGGGTTGAGCAAAGGCTCAAACCTCGGTCTCCTAATGGGCAGGCGGGCGGTGAGTCACCCTGCTCTAAGCCAATGCTGGCGCTGCTGGAGCAGCGTCAGTATTGGCTTAGAGGGGTTGCCAACCAGTGCTGTTCCTTAGAAGAGGCGCCAACGGGACCCGGCCGAGAAGCAGAGAGGCGCCGCGCGGACCTGGCCTGGTAAGTTTAGCTTAATTTTTTTAATTGTAACCACCACCCCCGGCGACCTCCTCCCCTCTCCCGCTAGTATTGCGAGTATATGTTTGACAACTTCCAGAAATTCTGCGCGTGAACTCCACTGCCTTAGAGTGCTGCAGTCTATTCCTCCTGCCAGGGTTCCCAGTTCCCTGCTCAAAAAGACAATCTATTTTCAGCCTAAATGAGCGTGCCTCTTTGCACAGGGTTCAAATGCGGATGCTTACATCAGGTGACGAAAGACGAAGCAGCAGATCAAATTGTATTATGTACAGTACAGAAAACAATGATTGCTTCTAAGCAGGCCATTAACTAAAGTGGAGGTCAGCAACCCCTTTTAAAAAAAATTGCGACATAGACTATCTACAAAACATGGTATGAAATGTATAAAGACATAGCATGGGACAATACATTATGCGTGTACTGAGAAAAAAAAGAGTGACGCAGAACAATTGTAGAAATGACCACTGTCCAGCGCAGTTTTGACAACTAGAAGTGTCTATTTTATCTACGTGAAGATATGCTTTACTATATCTGACCAATAGACTCGTTTACAACAATAACAGATACAACATAACAGACATCGTGTTGGACTGGCCTTTCAGGCAGTCTGGCGCTGAAAAGGGCAATTTGTAGGAACCGTTCTGGCCTCTTGAGCCGTTAAAGGAGCAGGACCAAAGAAACAGCCCACACACTGGCCCTTTCAACGGGCCACCGTGGCAGAGCCAGAGTGCCCGAAAGGCCAGTCCTACACTGAACAGAAATAACGAGTCCACGTTAGAAAGAGAGTTCTCCTGTCAGCTTTATAATTTGCAACCCAAAAGACACATATTGTGTACGGCAGGCACACTTTATTTATTTTCGATGAATAAGCACAACAACTTGAAACAGTGAACAAACAATGTGCGAGGCCTCATTGATGGGTTTTTATCAGTGTTTACTTTGATATAGCGCTAAGAAACCCTCGGGGCCCGAGGCAGCAGAGCGCTTAACAACAATGATTCACTTAGTGAGAGAGAAGGGATTTTTGTGCAACGTTTGCAGGAAATGATGTAAATACAACAGTGAGTACAAGGCAAGCGAGGGTTACATACACTCGTAGTCCACATCACTACAGCATTAAGGCTCGTAGCCGAGATGTACTTCAGCGAATAGAAGCACTCCGGAGTGACGCACGCACTATGAATGGGAAAATGAGTGAAACAGAAAGGCTTGAAAAGGATATATGCATGTGTGGTGAGCTATCCAGTCGTAGGCATGGAAAAGGTACACAGAAGAGTGAACGGCAGCAATGAAGAGGATGTAGTCATTACAAGAAGTACAAGAGGGTGACACGTGTGAACCCTTCATCCTTTTGAGGGAGGTCAAAGCCAGGAGATATTGTTTCTAGCCGCAGTGCAGTTAGAAACATATAGTCAGCAGCAACACGTGATAAGGCTGCAAAGCTGAACTATATCGTCGGCTCGTCACATGATCAGTGTTTGGGACGGTTGAGTGTCTTGGACTTGAATATTTGAAGTGCGGGGGCAGGAGTGTGGGAAGGGAATTTCAGGTTCAGAGGGCATTTCCTTAGAAGGTGCTGTCGAGGAGACTTTTTTATTAATGCAAGCGGTGTGAGAGGGAGGGTAGGCTTGCTTTTTAAAGTGAAGTTTTTATCCAATAGTTCCAGTTTGTATGTGAGGTGGATGGTGGGATTTAGGTCCTTGGTTTATATGTGAGACAGTCTGAGGCTTATTCACAAGCCCCTTGCGCCGCCAAGGCGTCACTTTTTCCCATATAAAAAAGTGAGGAACCGGCGGCGCAAGGAGCTTCTCTTATAAGATGATTGACTTCTTGTGCTAATGATTTAAGGGTGTTAAAAATGGAAGCGATTCGGTCACATTTTCTCGTAGGAGTGATCAGCCCGGTTGTAAAGAGGGTTTAGCAGGACATAGGTAGGCCTGCCAATAGATTTCGCAGCCTTAGGTAGGTTGTTTACTGCATGTAGTTTATCTGTGGGAAGGATCGTTAAACTGGTTGGCAATAGGAAGAGCGCATTCTTTTGTATGTTACGTTTTTTCCAGGGTGTGTTGGTTTAATATATATATGAAACCATTTCATATGCAATGATGTGTGAGAACGTGATTTTTGTTTATAGGTCTTTAAGCCTAAACAAATGTTTGTGACTCGTGCTTTATGTGTGTACTTGAAAGAGTTTGAGTGTGTGTTTGTACTGGTGTTGGGGTAAAGTTGATGGATATAAGGATGTTATTACAGATCCTATCATAATACTTTCGCAAGTGCTTTATCAACCTTTCTGCTTCCTCAAATTTGCTTGAAAATGCTCTATTTATCCGCTCTTTTTTCAAAATTTTCTCGGAGGTGTTGTTAGGGCTCGCTCGCTCACCTCAGTGCATTACCATGATAACTTTACGCCCCACCACTTTCAAATGTCACCAGCCGCCACTGGACGTGGGCATACTACAACGGTTACCTGGTGAACCCCAATGCAGATGTGGGTGGACTTCAGCTGTTGCCGGGCGAAAGCCCAGCCCCGCCTGCTCTCCATCGGAATCCACAGAACACCGTAGCAGCCTGTCAGAAGGAGCAAGGCGCTGCCTTACATAATAACCGCCGCGAGGGACGACAGCAGTGTGACCGGCCCCGTGGCCCAACGGGACCTCGGAGCAGGTGGGAAGAGAGAATCCCCTTAGCTCCTGTAGCCTTTCAAAAGAGAGGCAGCCCCCGGAGCTGCTGCAAACGGTCGGAAGACGTCAAAGACCGCAGCCCAGGAACTGTCACTGTCCGCCGCACCAGTCCTTTTTGAGCTACTAGACGTTCCTTTCTTCTTCATTTACTGTGTATGTTGGATTACTACTGTTTTGTTCTTGTCAAAGATTAAATAAAAACTATTTCTTTATTTTTATAAACTGGTGTGGTGTCTCTTCTGTGGTGTTTCTTCTGTGTTACTGTGCATTGGGTGCAAATACTTTGCAAATTGCCTTTGGAATAAGCTTGTCTGCTCGTGCCTAGCTACCAAGGGGGGAGCAGAGGATATCTAGAGTGTGTAATCCCCCTACTCTGACTAGAAGCAAGTGTCCCTACTTGGGTGAGGTGCATGCCATGGCCAACTAGAAACCCCTATTTCTAACAGCTGGTCCATGAATGATGTCAAATTTTTCCATGTTAGCAATGAGACTTTATTGGCAGCCCAAGCAGGTTGAATATGTTACATGAGGGAATAAAGTTACAAAAGACTGGCATTCGAGTGAAGAAAGCAGTGAAATTGAGGATCATGAGGAATGTGACACTTTGACACAGTTTAAAGTGTTAAAGGATGTCTACAGAGATTAAAGTTCAGAAACTGGGAGAGACGTGGGGAAGTGTAATTTCATGTTTAGTTTAAGGTTGTCCAAAGAATGCAATATCAGTACTGATTTGTAATTTTGGTTAACATCAGAGGTGAGATCTCTTTGGAAAAAGTGATTGTTAAGAGAGATGATACATTTATTATGTTGTTGAATAATCCTCATCAAGAAACAGGTCTCGGGGGTGCATGGCTTGCCGGACGAAGATGGCAGATGTGTAGCTGCATCTCTCTGCTCTGCCCTACACAATTATCCAGTGGAATCAGGGTTGTGGGGGCCCATCCTACTCTTGCAGGCTGCCATAGTCTCCCACCCCACCCTGGATTGTGTTGATGGCTTGTAGCACAGCGGGGTGCTTGTTGTGCCTTTTGTGTGCTGTGGTCTTGGACTGGGTGGCCTGCTGATGACGAGTGGAGGCCCTGCCGTGGAAAAAGGGACAGCGTGGCTGCCGAGGGCTTCCCCATTGCAAGGTTGTGCTGGAACGGAGAAGTTTGCAGTAGTCCCGGCAACATTTGAGAGCCGGGATTCTGGAGGTGGACTCCAACAGAGATGCACCCGGGGGTGATGAGATCGGGCCTGAGAAGATGTGGCGATGCACAGCGGAATGTCTCGTGGTGGAATGCGGGCCCCCTGCACACACTGAAGGCACCTGGCACAGCACGGTGGCCCTAAGGTGAGACAACACCCCCCCCCCCTGGATTTATTGCTCTCCTCCGACAGTCCCCCTTGAGTTCTCTTACAGGCCTGGGGCGGGGCTGATGATAGCGGCCTACAGTGGCGGCCACGTTGAACTACCTGGCGGGGCTGCCCTTTGACCACTGCGGGCTTGTTGGAGCGGCCGCCCCATAGAGGCCTCTGATTGCAGCTGCCTGGCTTGCGTGGAGGTACCAGTGGAGGCGCGATCGCTAGGGGCCCTGTAGATACCTCTCTTCTTTCACTGGCAGCATCAATAGGGGACCATGAACTGAAGCCTCTGAAGATATACAGCACATAGTGCCAATATCAGCAACACTCCCCATCCCACATACAGCAATATTATTAGGAAATAAACCACACAACACCTTGTTTTTGGAGAAAATTGCTGCAGGTTTATTTGCATACCAAAAATGCCAACATGGTGGGTTATCTTACGGGCGATCCAAGGGCAGGCAGCCTCTCCGCATCCTGCCCGCCTGATGAGCCAAATTACACCGTGGTCGTCGCCAATCGGTGCTTACCAATTTTTGGGGAGGGGATAACCCCTCCCACCGGTGGACCACCAGTCCACCTCCTTACTTACGCCCCCGAAGAGGCAGAGCGTTCCAAGCAACACCCGGTTGCTCAGGCTTATAACCGCCCATAGGACTAACGGGGCGCCGTCACTCCCCCAGGATCCAGCGCAAGGACTTGCTGGGGAATTTGGCCTTTGCACCCTTTGTGCTCCTGAAGAGGGTACCCCTGAGTACCTTTCTGCCTCTGGATCGCCTTGTAACTCCGCTACAGCTCTGGGTGCGGCCACCGTCACGACCAGGGCCCCCACCAAGGTAGGCATTCTTACCTCCATCCTGCCGATTCCAGAGCCTCTTCCAGGTCCAGCAACACAAGTCAATGCCCACTCTAGACAGGTGAACCCCATCTTCTTCAAAACACCCTGTGGACGTGGCACAAGCCATGCCTGATAACGCCAAACCCATTCTGCTCAGTGAATTTACGCATGACACTGTTAACTCTCCTGCACGAGTATTCCACGGCAACCACTGACCGGGCTCCTCGCCACACTAAGCGAGGGGTTATTTCGGACCACTATAGCTAACATGCCCCTAATTGGTTGCTACATTCTACAATTTGCATGTATATATAAAACTTGTCCTAGTCCAGCCAAAACAAGTCCATGCCCACTATAGACCGGTGAACCCCCATCTTCTTCAAAACACCCTGTGGATTTGGCATGCAGCAGACCGTGTCTAAAGAAAAAACTCTGCTCAGTGAATCTGCGCATGGCACTGGTAATTCACCTGTGTGAGGTTTCCCCTGACTGGGCCCATTGTCCCAATACGTGGGATCCTCTCTGACCATCATGGCTCACATACCCCCAGTTGCTTGCTTAACTTAGTGACCAACATGTTGGGAGGAAAGACCCCCCCCCCCCCCCCCCAGTCTGTGCAGCAGCTTCTACAGCAAGCTGTTCCAGCGCATGCCTGGGATCCTCAACCAATTAATTCAGTCGAGGAAAACTCATGCCACCATTTCCTGACGCTCAGAAGGCCATTCACCCAGACCTTTGATCCTGGCAAAATAAAGAAATGCTAGGTTGCTAACACCCTTTATTGGGCACTGCACACCATTCTATACAACTACTCAAGTTTGCACATAATTTACACCTAACATAGCACCCCACCAAACATCTGATGCCTCCCAGGGTTGCTTTTGGTATAATTCACACTGAACATAATTCATTTACCCAGTCTTCCCGCCACTCCCCTGGGTGCTTACGGATGGAAGTACCGTTGCAACATTGGGATTCCCATCCTCCCACCTGCATGAGGCGCTCCGCTTACATACCCGCCCTGAAAGCTGCAGTCGCTGCCCCGATCCTGAAAGAGTGACTGCAAAAGGCGCTAGCCAGGACCCGCACTGCCTGACATTGTAAGGCATGCCTACCTGCTCAACCTGTAATTTGGTAAGGGGCGAGCTGTCAGAATGAATCAGTAAATAACCCTCTCCTAAAGGGCGAAGGGCCAGGCCTCCTTGGAGCTGCAGCACACCCATATCTGTAAGTATATAAGTAGGACTACCTGCCTTTGCTTGAATCATGGACAAGCCAACTTTTCTTAATACATTGTAGCCTTTAAGTGCTTTAATACCTTGTTTTCCCAACATGGGACATCTGCCTCCTATTAGATGTCCCCTTCCACCGGCCTAGCTGGACTGGCTTTCCGGCAAGTGGGGGCTTGTAACTGACACAACCTGTAACAAGGCCCCGGGTCCCGTGTGCAACTGTTCTCTGAGTTGGCCCCGACATTTGCACAGCCCATTTTGATTGCGAAACCATGGCGAACACTTGGCTGGTGTCAAATCTGGTTAGAGGAATATTTGTACTTAGCCCACCATTGCAGTCACTGCTCCCTTTTCGGAGTGACCCTTACAAAGCCCCCCGGGGTTACTACAGTAGCCCGATCCCAGGTACCCCTGTCTGCTGGCCAACTGTGACCCTTGGTGCCTAAAACAGCAAAAGCCCTAGTTTGCTAGATTCCTATTATACTGTTTTGGCGCAACCCCCCTTGTGTGGGTCAGGTGGCTTCCCTCTGCCTCCCTGCAAGTAACCTTGTTACTTCATACAGCTCACTTACTGTGCTTGCCTGACTCAAAGACAACTGGCAAAACATGCCGCCCTGCAGCTTGGTGAAGGGGATGTTTGAGCCCAACGTACCCCGGTCCGTGTGTTCCGCATTTTATCCTTGTGGAGGTTCACATTCGTTTGGAGTGTTTCAGAGTCCTAGCAAGGCATACCCAATAGTCTGTTTAACCTTGAAGGCTATCCCCCTATGATGTGTACAGGTTCATCTAAATGATGGGCTTTGAATGACATGCCTTTAAGCAGTGGAGTCTGCGAGTACTCGCCGTGAATCCCTCCTTTCCTACAGGAATTATGCCTGTCTAGTTTATCTGTGGTGTCTTCCCCCCAGGCTTCCACGGCTGCTTACTGCTGAAACATGTGAGCAGCTGCTGATGTTAGAGATGGCAATCTCCCCGTTGTCCCTTGCCTCATACACCGCCGCCTAATGTGCTCCATTGTAAGTGCTGAAGTACGTCCTTTCCCCTTGGGCAGATACAATAACACCGCATTGGTGATGAGAACCGTCATAAGCACCAACTTACATGGACAACCCCTTATAGAGAATGTCTCTACCCAGCCGTAAGCCCAGAGATACATATGCAGTAAAACCACCGATACACCTTGGGGGTATGTTAACCTGCCACAACATCTGCTTCTCCCCGCTACTGAAGTGGGAGCCTGCTGCCTGGGGTTGCTAGCCCTGAAACTCTCAATCAATCAGCTGGCTGAAGCTGTGACTCAATGTGTTAAATTTGTTTTCCCAGGCCTGTTGAAAGAAAATTGTATTTCTTTAAACAGATTCAGGGTGAACTTGAGGTGGGAGGGGGGACTAATATCTTCCCTTGCCGTACCGGCCTTATTGTCATCCAAATTTGTGGTACACCTGCCGCTGAAACTGGTCCTTCAGATCTCTGACTCCATCCCGTTGCAGCATGAACCTGTAGCTTTGCCCAAGAAAACTGTATGTATGTGCCAAACAAGATGCGTATTTGGTCGCACCGTAACCCTGAAAAGGTCTAAATCACATTTAAATGTTGAGGTGGTACGCTGTTCGATGTAGTAATAAAATTGGGTACATATAAAAACCCTACTAGGGGTGAACGGTGGATTGTTGCGGGACTACTGGCAACATCTCCCATGCTGTGTCAGGGGTACATAAGCCCCAGTTCCATACCCTCGTAATACCCCCTAGGCTTTAACAGAATTGACAATCTAACTGGGGTTGTGATGTTCCGGTAGATCATGGGTACTCACAAACATTTTCCAAGGGGCTATTAGTTTGGTCTGGGATGTGACCGAGGGCCGCATTGATGCCAACGTGGTGGAGGAAGGGCAGGGGGTTGGCATTAAGGTGGGTGTAGGTGAAGTGGAGCATAACTGCATAATGTGAAACCAGAAAACCTGAGATTAATCCCAGCTTCCCCACTTTATTAAATTGTGTGACGTTAGGCAATTGTTTTATTTCACTTTCCCACCTTTTTCTCCCTTATCACAAATGAGAGGACCTCAAAATAAATGACAATGTACACAACCTTTTCCTGTGTTTAATTTAATAAACTATAATGTTGTTCATTTATAATAGGAACCCAGGTCACCAAAAGAGTGCACATATCAATTGATTTACCTCTTTAGCTCACCATTGGTATTATTGTCAGGGAGGAGGGCAGGATTAATGTTTGTAAATTAACATTGAAACCCTCACTTTAAATAATAATGGTCAATGCACTGATATACTAAGATGAAAAGGTTCTGCAGGTTAATTAAATACTTTTTGAATTTTGAAGAGACTATCATATTTTTACACTTTTGATGCACAATGTCTTTAAAATTACAGATGTTCTTAAAGTTGAGCAGTGCAGGGCTCACTAGTTACTTCCTTTCTTTAACACGAATTAACATTTAAATAAATGTTTGCCTGTTTATTTAGCATCTTTTTATTGCTAGTGCTGAGACAGTAAACATCAGCCAGAGCTTTTTAATGGACATAGTTGGGCTTTGCCGGAGGAACACAGGGGGACTTTGGTGTCCTTAGTTACTCTTCTGATATTGCAAAAGGTCAACACCACCCCTTGACCACCTAAAGCACATGCATTGAATCTACACACCTCCTTTCTCTATTTGTCCTACACCAACTGACACTAACACACCTCCATGCTTCTAACACAAACAGTGTCTGGAACTAAACTGCTTAGCGAGGCAACTGCTGCTGAGTAATCAGTCTGCTATAATTGAAATTAGAGGTGTGTCCATCTATGGTTGCCGAACATCTTTGAATGAAAGGTGTAAGAATGGTTTGTTTCTGAACGTGTCGTACACTTTGTGGACATCTCTGTTGCTGGCAACGTGGAGATTGTTGCAAGATTGTCTGGAAGTTCTGTCATTATCCTGCTTCGATCAGTGACGAGGAAAAGTGTGGTTTTCCCTGACTGTGCCGATTATTGGGGGATGTCTGAGCCCTTGTAGTGCTGATCCCATTCCTCTTTGAGCTGATAGCCTGCACGGGGCGAACCTGTGACCATGGCAGCACCGACAATAGCCCAATAGCGCGATTGACGGCCCGGCCAGAAAATTAACAGTAATTGTCATTGTCAAGCAAGGCTATGCAGACACCCTGCGATGTAGGTTTCCTGATTCATCAATTCAAAGGCTAGAACATGCAAATGCCATTCTTCCACCCCAGATGTGCTGCGATCTCATAACCCCTAGCCACGGTAGGCCAGTGTCTTACCCATTAGGCCTCTGGGATCACATATGAAACGCCTCTAAAATTAGCATACAATTGGCACGGAGAACCCTTGCTAACATATGCAATGCACCTTTTAGAAATTATATACATTTGTAATCCACTTTTTAACAAAGAAACTAATCCAGGGACATCCCTTCACAAAATAAAGTCAGGTAGTGCGTCGTGTTTTCACACTGGGGCACTTTGCAAGCAGGCCGCTAAACATACGACACCACTGCTGCTGTACACCTAAGCAGTGTAACCCGAACACCCCCCCACAAATGCACCTCAAACCCTTCTGTGGCCATGTCAGTTTTCAGCCCAGTGTGGGCTCAGATTTTTCCAGACACTTTGAGGCCTGCATGGCGCAATCTCTTGACCGTATCGATGACAGCTTTACCCTTTACAAAAGAGTAGGGATAGAGGCCCCCTTACGAAGAAGAGGCTGTAAACAAATCAGCCAGCACAGGAATCGGCTTCAGGAAAAACGCATTCCCCATTGATAGAAGCGTTGCACGAGTAAGTGTAAGACCCCTCGAGTCAACAAAGCACGGGATGCGCAGTGTCACCTGGTGGCCTTGATACCTCGTGGCACCCCCCTAAATGCACGACTGCGAGGTGCGTATGTTTTCAGTCTCCAAGCGCAGATTGCACCGTGGCTGTAAGAAGACCCTCCAATGAAGATCAATCAGCAGCCTCTGCTCTGACATAGTATGGCGTGGTGATATGCTGAGGTGGGTGAAGTTGGCAGACTTTGCTCTATGGAAAGTTTGTGCCGTTTTGTTCGTCAGGCTGCGGTCACACTACCACTGGGTCACTTGTTAGCTTGTACACAGCGAAGCCCTTTCCTCTGCCCTGCAGCCTGAAATAAAGCCATAAACTATTATGCGGACCTTACCGTTGTCATGGTGAGGAAAAACCTTTGCTGTGACTGGCCTAAAGAAACCTAACTCTGAGCAGAGCTAGTGGCAGGAAAATTGTTCCACCGTATGAACACTGATGCTGCCGGCAGGTACAAGAATGCGCTGTGACACGAGGACAGCGTGTCCAAGAAGCGGTGTGACCAGAGGCATGTATAACAGCCGCCAAAGGTCCAGACTCACCGCCGCAAACTACCGCCTGGCGATCCGAGGCCCCCCTCCTCCGCCGTCTGGACCGCACTGGCGGCATGGCAAGGAAACCTGGAGATGCTGATGATTGAACCTGGGGCCCAACACATACAATGGATGCGCCCTACCACTGAGCTAACTCCCCACGCCCTTCAAGATTTGCCGATGCCTAACTGCTGCCGTGACCATATATCCACCATGTGAACAGAAACAATTTGCAAATGTAAATCACATAGAAAATACGATCAAATTAAAATCGTATTTTCCTATATTACTAAGCAGGTTGAGGCCAAGCACTGCTCTACCAGTCATATCAACCCTTGATGCAAGTAGCAGAAAAACTGTGCCAGAGATGTTTAGCTCAGCCACACTGTATAAAATATCTGCACCCGTCATATCACACCTTCCAGAATCGCATACCAAGCCACTCTTGCACAGTTATGCAGATCCCGAATACCCTTCCTAAGAACCAGCTTGCAGCCCCTGAATGGAAACCCGTGTCGTGTGCGACATAGTGTGACAATTAATCATTTGAGCTGCCGCCGTCTTATCGGGCTGCTGAGGCGGTGCCCCGACGTGACCAAAGCGAGAGGGCCCGGACCCTCCTTCGCCCCCCCTCACGCCTGACCTGCTGTTTGTGTCTAATGCCACGCACCCAGTCGCTTCTTCTGGGTGTCATGACCAGACCAGGGGCACTAGGACCCTGGGGCAAAGGGCAGAGGCCAGAGGACACTGGACACCAGGTCCAGTGAGGGGAGGGGAGGGGATAAGGGGGACAGGACACAGTCGAGGGCAGGACCTCAGGGCGTGAGGTCAGGGACAAGGAACGGAACAAGCCTATAAGAAATAAAGAATACCTGAACGATCCTGTGTCTCTCGTGTCTTCTGTGGGATCGGGAACACGACAACTGGTGACGAGGGTGCGTGATCGTGTGCCCAGCAGAAGAAAGAAGAGCGGCGGTCCGTCACGTTGAAGGACACCGTCATCGAGACCAGGAGCCCACCCTGGCTCGTGTGTGCAGCCACGCAAGGAGACACGGCGCGGGAGCCCACCCCGACCGTCGCTGAGCAAAATAAAGACTGTCCTGCACCACCCGGTAAGGAGAGTAGAAAGCCGAGTGAACGCGCGCTGTGAGCAGTTTGAAGAGCGAAATATCGCGAGAAGAGGGGCAGCAATTTTGGAGTCAGGCGGAAGGAGGGACATTAAGCATTAGAAACAGCGGGCGGCCATTTTTAAGTCAGGCAGCGCCCCGATTGGTGAAAAAGCATCACGAGACCACCGGCGGCCATTTTGAGGTCAGGCAAAGGCAAAAGTGCCAAATAGAACACTGAAAGGAGAAAACAAGCATTGGCAAAGACAAAAAAAAAAAAATAATAATAAAAAAAATAAAGTAAAGAGGGCCAGAAGTGACAAAACAAGCGTTGGCAAAGGCAAATAAAAAGGCCAGAAGTGTGTGTGTGGGGGGGTGGGGAACGGAACAAGCATTGGCAAAGACAAAAAATAAATAAATAAAGAGGAGCAGAAGTGGAAAAACAAGCGTTGGCAAAGGCAAAGAAAGAGGCAGCAATAAAAGAAAGGGATGGCAGAAAGACAAAGTGCAAAAGCAGGAATACGGTGGGAGAAATGGATCAGGCGTTTTGAAAGGTACACGGAAGTGACCGATGTGACAGCAGAGAAGCAACTAGGCCTATTCCTAAACCTAGTAGGGGATGAGGTTGAAGACCTACTAGTGACACTGCCAAAAGAAGAGTCTACCACCTACGACAAACTAAAGGCGTGCCTGACAAATAAATTTGACCCGCAAAGAAATGTCGATTTTGAGCGATACAGCTTCACGATTGCTTTCCAACAACAGGATGAAACGCTGGATGACTTCGCAACGAGACTGCGAAAGCTCGTAACACACTGTGTGTTTGACAAATTCGATAACGAACAAGTCATCAGACTGCGCATCATTGAGGGCTGCCGTGACACGGAATTTCACGCAAGAATTCTAAAGGAACCAACGTTGTTAGAAAACATCCTATCACTAGCAAGAGCAGAAGCAAGAGCGACAGCACAAGCAAAGGAAATGGAACGAGGAAAGGAACGATCAGTGGACCAAGTGCACCGAATGACAAACAATAACCGCACAAGTGGATGGAAAAGAGACAGAAATGACCAGACAGTGAAGAAACGACCAGAAGGAACGTGCTACAGGTGCGGACTTGAATTTCCACATCGAGGTCCGTGCCCGGCGTTTCGTCAGACATGTCGGAAATGCAATGGGAGAAATCACTATGCCAGTGTGTGTCAAGGAATGCAATTGAGGAACGATAGAGGAAGAACAGGAAGACCACGAGCATCAGCCAGCAGACATGTCCGACACATTGAAACAGGAATAAGGAGCTCCTCAATAGAATCTGAAGAAGAAAAAAAAAGAGGCACCGACGGGACGACTATATCTTATGTCGGATGTCACTACCGAACATGCTGAAGAGGGTGAAAGCGGAGAAAGCATATGTCTGGTAGACAAAAGCAAGATAAAAAGGACAGAATCAGTGACAATAGGTGTAGGGTCGCACAAAGCATAGTTTGTCTTGGACAGTGGCGCAACATGTAACATCATGTGTGTGTCGGAATACGAAAAAATTGAAATAAAGCCAAGCTTAAGGCCGTCCCGAGTTGAAGTATTCACCTGGGGGTCCCGGACGCCAGTAACGAACATGGGGAAGTTTACAGAAGAACTGACATACAAAGACCAAAAGACGATGGAAGAAATTCATGTGCTAAAGGGTGACATCCCAGCGCCATGCCTATTGAGCAACATCACGGCTCAGATGATGGGTCTCTTTGAAATGACTTACAATATATCAGATAAAGGAAGCATCCTGAATGAATACCCCAAACTACTGCAAGGACTAGGGAAGCTAAAGGGGCCGCAAATAACACTACACATTGATGAAACAGTAAGACCGGTAGCGCAACATCATCGGAGGGTACCAATACACCTGCAGCCGCAGGTAGAAGAGGAATTGGATGCATTACTAAATCAAGACATCATAGAACCAGCAGAAGGACCAACGCTGTGGGTGTCACCGATCGTGGCCGTACCAAAGAAAGATATGTCAAAAATAAGAATCTGTGTTGACATGAGGATACGAAACAAAGCAATTGAACGCGAGAGACATCCCGGACCGCACATTGATGATATGATCAGCTGTCTAACAGGCATGAGGCGGTTCTCTAAACTAGACCTGCGCAAGGGATACCACCAGCTAGAACTAGATCCTCAGTCTCGATACATCACGACGTTTTCCACACACTTAGGCCTGTTCAGATACAAACGTTTGAGTTTTGGTGTATCGTCGGCTACGGAAATATTTCAAGAGACAGTACGACAAGTAATAAGGCCGGTAAAAAACAGCCTGAATTACAGCGATGACATCCTGGTGTTTGGAAAGTCAAACGAGGAGCACGACAAAGCGCTAAGGGAGGTATGCTCTCACTTAGTGCAGGCGGGTCTGACACTAAATAAAGAGAAATGTGAGCTGGAGCAAGACGAACTACTATTCTTTGGCCACATCTTCTCCAAGTAAGGAATGCGGCCGGATCGCAACAAGGTAAAAACGCTGGAAAGAGCACAACAACCAAGCGATGTGGCAGAAGTGAGGTCATTTCTTGGCCTGGCCAGCTACTGTGCAAGGTACATTCAAGACTTCGCTACTGTAAGTGCACCGCTGAGGGAATTAACAAAACAAGGACAAAGTTTCGCATGGACTGGAAAATGCAGCAAAGCTTTTGAGGAGATAAGAAACGCCGTAACGGCAGTAGACCACCTAGCATACTTTGATCCGAGGCTGTGCACTGAACTGACAGTAGATGCTAGCCCAGTGGGGCTAGGGGCAATACTGGCACAACATCAACCAGGAAAAGACTCACCAAGACATGTAGTAGCCTATGGAAGCAAAAGCCTATCGGATGTCGAAAAAGGATACTCCCAGCCAGATAAAGAGAGCTTGGCGGTAGTATGGGCATGTGAACACTACCACATGTTCATTTACGGAAAACCTTTCACAATAATAACAGATCATCAAGCACTGATAACAATATACGGAAATCCAAAGGCAAAAATACCACCCAGGATAGAGAGGTGGGGGATACGGCTAATGGACTACAACTTCAAAATAATACACAAACCAGGGAAGGAACACAATCCGGCTGATTATGTGTCAAGGCACCCCCTGCCACAAGCATCTCAAGTAACAACCATGGCGGAGGAATACCTAAACTTCGCACTCAAACATAACACACAGGCAACGATATCAATGGAAGAACTGGAACAGGAGACAAGGAAAGACCTCACCATGCAGGCAATACTGAAAGTGACGAAACAGCAAAGGTGGAGGCACGTCAACAACAAAACCAGCTGGGAAGAAGGAGTGAGAAAAGAAGAACTGCTTGCATTCAAAAAGATCAGCGAAGAACTCTCAGAAAGCGAAAATGGAGTAATAATGAGAGGCACCCGAATTGTAATACCCCGAACACTCTGAGGAGAAAGACAGTAGAAATAGCACATGAGTCACATCGAGGGATTGTGGCAACAAAAAAAATGCTACGAGAGAAAGTGTGGTTCCCGGGACACTGGGTTGCCCCAGCATTGTCACCAGAATCTAGGGCGAGTTCAGCCATGACCAGGGTCCGGGAGAGGCTCACACCGGCCCTGCAACTCTTGAAGTCCCCTTCTTCAATCCGGCCGATGCCCTAAGCCGCACCTCCCCTCGGGCTGGTACAACGCGGTAGTGGGCCAACACTTAGTTCACCCCCCCTCATCCCGGCTAGCAAAGGATGAGCTCCGCCGCTCCAACCCACCTGAACGAGAGCCTACGCACACCAGAACCGTCACCACGGCGCCTTAAGGCTCATTGCGCTAAGGACCGCGCAGCTCCTGAAACGCTGCCGGAGGGCCCTGGGCAGACGCAGCGGTATCCCCCGCTTAACAACGCTTGCGACGAACACTTTGCACTCTCGGGATGATAAATGCCCTATGTGAGGATCGGGCTCAGGACCCTCACACGGTGACTCTAACCACAGTACCCCCCCAAACAGCTCAGAGCCGCGGCTGACCATATTCCCGACAGCCGCACCCATTAGTCAGAGCCAATCCTTGAAACGCGTCGCTGTGCCCCCCATGGGCATCATTATCGCAGTTTAGCATACTGGGGCCTTGCTAGATGCTGTCACAGCCCCCTCCTCATACACGTTGGTGTGCACCTGTGACCCTCTGGACTGCAAACAAGGACCCCCGATTTTTTTGCCTGATGAACCTGTACACTTTTGCCCCTGCCGCCAGAGACTCATCCGCATTACCCATGGGTTGTACGCTCATGGGAAAACCAAGGGACAGGCAAACTGGCAAGCAGGCAGGTACATCTGCGCCATTGCGGATAGCAGAAGGGGATGGAATGGATGCTGCGCTACCCACCATGCAAATGGAATTTGATACGTTCCTGGCAGCTATAGCGGATACCAAATTCCCATGACAGCAAGACATCAGTGCTTTTTCTGTGAGCTTAGACTGCTGCGAGCAGACCACAACAAGTTAGCAGATAGGATGAAGGAGGTGGTGTCGGAGGACTTTGCCTAACTCATCTAGAGCTGGTCCGACAGGTTGCAACTCTGACAGGCAAGGTACCTACACTGGAACATCATGCAGAGGGCCGCAACAGATGAAGCGATGTATGGGTGGTAAGCCTCCCGGAGGGTGATGACTTAATGGCCTACCTAGAGAACTGGATGCGACACGAGGTTACGGCAAACACCCTGACACCTTTCTTTGCCCTTGAGCTTGCTCACAGGGCCCCGGCCAGACTGCCAGACCCTGGTAGACCGCCCTTTCCTGTGGTGGCTACGTTCCTCCACTTTAATGATCGAGATGTTTTGTTGCAATGAGTCTGGATGGCTGGTCCATATTAAACTGGAAATGTGCGGGTCTCCCTGTTTCTGGATTACACTCTTTCGGTACAGACTAAGAGAACATCCTTCGCAGAGGTGAGAAGGGCACTGAGAGAAGAGGAGCTGAAGTATTCCCTCATGTTCCTAGCCAAGCTGAAGATTATATTGGATGTGAAGAAACCAATTTCTGTGAGAGCCCTCGGGAGTCGTTGGACTGGCGGGTGTCCTACAGGTCTGAATCGGCCATATTGGCCCAGCAGCAGGAGTCTCGTGAAGGATCAAGCAAATGTAGAAAATGAACCCGAAGGCTCAGAAGTAGCAGTGCAATACTGAAACCTACTAAAGCACAGATGAAGCAGGAGAGGGCAGAGCTACTCCTTGCAGCTGTGGACATTATTACACACAGGCAGGGTCGGAGGCAGGGAGTGGCTCCCCATTCAGGATACAGGCTACATTCTCGGAGACAGAGGTCTCGATGGATGATGGAGGAGGAGGGCCTCCCCATCGTAATTCTGCAGTCTGCAGGAGATCTGATCTGACCTGTGATTGTTGTAAGTGGAGCACTGCTGAGACTGCCATTCCTACCTTCATTGTTCAGAGAAGCCCTGTGGGCACAAGAGACAGGTTTGATCTCCACCCTTGACCCCATAGAGAACGGTGTCTGTTCTGCGCCCCGGGGCAGGGGAGGTGCTGACATGGGCTGGCCCGCAGCATGGGATGGTGACACCTTATTCTCCCCATGGGTACGCCACCTGTGGGCAGGAGTGGGCAAGATGGAGTAGGCTCAACTATGCCTGCCACCACAACTTGACACCAACTAAGAATCTGGTGGAACTTTATTAATGACTTTGTTTTCAGGTTGTGACGTGTTTGGAAGGACAGCTGTTGCTGCTCTACCCTGGGACTGGGGAGTTCAATGTTGGGGAATGTATTATTTCTTTTGTTTGTATTGAGGGACTTGGGTGGGGTGAATGGGTTCTCAACCTGGTCTGAACGATTGTGGACCACAACGCAGAGGATGTTACTGTCATGGCTAATAGAAACCAAGACTTTAAATGCATGACCTGGAAAGGTGGGGTAAACACTGTTACCTAAGGCGCAGGGGAGTGCAAACCGCCATGCTCCAGCAGATCCATCTCACCAGGGTGGGGGTTGAGCGCCTATGCAATAATGGTGGGCCAGTTGTATGCCACATAGTTCTCTGCATCTTATCTTGCTATACGGCGATGATCTCCTTTTATATCTATCGAGCTGATCAGATTGAATTTGGGGTGCTACGCGGCTCTTGGGGGACTCCAGGGCCATGTCTGGCCAGAACAGCACTAAGACATGTATATTTCTGTGCAGTTGTGGTGCCCCTTGGCCCCGGATCGCCTTACCAGATTTCTTGTGGTCAACCTTTAAAACCACAACCTGGAAGACCTGCGGGAGGGAAACTTGAAAGTGGCGCTCCATTCCCTGAAAGTGTGTGTTGCTTTCTGGAAGTCCTTACGACTGTCACTTATGGCGTGTGTATCGATCTCCAAGATGGTGATGCCCCCTCGTTTATTGTACCTTTTTACGAACCTGACGATTACAATTTCCGTGACATGGTTCAAGCAGCTTGATGCCCTCCTCTGTAATTTGATTTGGGACAATGGCTGCCATAGAGTGTCTTTGGAGGCCTTGAAGCACCCCTCCCCCTGGATCTTGGAGGATTGGGGACCCCGGATTTCAAGCTGCACTATGTGGCAGCATAGTTGATATGGGTGACTTGACCATACCCATAAGTACAACTTGGACCGCCTGGGTCTGATCCCCTATCCGGGACTCCTGTTGGCCCGCCTGCTTTGTCTGGAGATAGTCATCCTACTGCCCATTACGCTCCTACAACTGGCATAGCTTTTCTGGCATCGCTGTATTGGGCGTACCCAGATATCCCCACTGTATGCCCCAGCTCTTCAATTGGTGGACCTCCCTCATGGAGACCCTGTTGCCAGTTTCTCCTCTGCCCAACTTCCTGAATGGACAAGGACAGGCCTCGAGATGGTGGGGGATTGTTTTTGCAGGGAGTCCACATTCCGCTTGAGGACTTGTCTGAAAACTATGCACTGGCCGGAGGTCACTTCCTGACCTAAGATGCATTGGTGCGGACCTTTGCGAGCCTGTGGGACAACCGACGAGAAGAACCTCAGCCCCACATGGTGCTTCAACTTCTTCTCTCAATGGGTTCCGACGTCACTTAGTGAAATCGTTCTGCAAAACACTGAATGAAAAGGGGAGGAGGCCTCTATTGGCTTTTAGAGCTTGATGGGAAGGGATTCTTAGCCATGATATCGCAGACAGGGAATGGGATAGGGTGCTCGCCTACCACAAAAAGATCTCACAATTTCAAGGCTGAAATATATACAATTTAATTACGTACATACCTAACACCGCATAAATTGCAAGTCATATATGGTGAAGCGCCCCATGGGTGACCCCACTGGCAGGAACTAGATGCAGACTTTTGTCATATGACATGGGGGTGCCCCGCACTGTAGACTGCAGGGAACCCCCATGTCTGCAGGTTCTGCTGTGATTCCAGGCTGCATTGGGATGCACTTTTCCCTGCACAGTACAGACCTGCCTTTTGGGAGGTCTCTCCAGGCCCAAGAAACGCAAAGTGGGCTCTCGATTCATAGACTCTGCTCGACATAGAATAGCAATTTCATGGAAGTTGGAGAGGGGACCAAAGCTGGAGACCTGGGTGAGGGAAGTCACAACATGGGGAGGCAGAGGGCAATGCCCTTAGATGGAAGGATGCCAGAGGAGTGCGTAGGCGCCCACTCACCAAGCTATGGGCGGATGTCCTGTGGAGCTGAGGGCTTCCAGAGGGGGACACAGACTTGGAACCAGGCGACCCTGTGGATGAAGATGGAGGAAACAAAGGGCCCTCTGTGGACGTAGATTTGAGAGGGAGAGATCATGAAGGAAAATGAGTGCCCCGATGACAAGGCCTGCCCAACCCAGAATCTCCCCAGACTTCCATGCGATACAGTCGCTGCTACCTCCCGACCCCCCCCCCCCCCCCCCCACCGGACTTGGGCATGCCGGACTTAAATACCATGAGATTCGAATATGTTGACAATCATTATTCGGTTGCACCACACATTACATAATCTTCTGTGGACCGGACTGAGACGGTCCCCCTTTCTCCACTCCATTCCCCCACCAGAAACCAGGGGGCTTATTATCAAGCGGCAATGATAATTATCGCTGGCCGCTCTTAGCGTGAGGATTTTTATCGCCGGCTATCACTGGAAATTATCGCCATGCTAGCGCTGTATTAGCAACGCATAGCTCAATGGCGATAATTATTCCAGCAATAGCGGTGTTTTCCATGGAACATCTCTGTTTTTTCAGCGATGTTCCATGGAAAACGGCGATATCCTTGATGATAGGGCCTGTGGTCTTAGCCACACAATCCACCCCCCATGTTAGGTATGCCTTAGTCAGGAATTTAACAGACGTTAAATTCCTGCGTTAAGGCATACTTAACACGATTTCAAATATCGCTGCCTCTCGTTGATAACGCGAAGCTGCCTTTGTGATATTATCCCATGTTGTTTTCACAGCCACGCCTCCTTTGCATCTCACTATCGATGCGAGGCGTGTGAAAAACGGGCACTAAGTCAAGGAATCACGCGCTAGCGTGTCCTTCATGATAATTATCGCTGCTTTTTGCCTGAAAACGGACGCTAAAGCGGCAATAATTTTATCGCGGCCCCTTGATAATATGCTCCCTAGTTAGTATATTGTTTGATTGATTACTTAGTTTAATTAGTTATGATTTCTCCCAGTTTCCCATTTTCTAATTGGCCCATGCTCAAAGTCAAATACGACCCACAATACAGAAACATCTCAGAGAGCATAACAAACACCATGTCCAGGCGTGGATCTCATGCTCACTGCACCACTGGATTCAAGTGAGCCTGGTAGATGAGGGGTGATGCCCCGAAACCGGTCTCAAGGTTTGCTTGTTTGTGGTCCAGGGAGGACCTGGCTTGGCAGTTCAGGCTGGACTGTTCCCACAAGGAACAGGGCCAAGACTGATTTGCATCTAGCTGGATCCAAACTAGGGTGGTGTGGTGAGCAAAAGAACTATGGATTAAACCCAGATCTTTGTGACTGGGGTGAATATTTGCATTTTTCAGTATTCTGTCCATCAATTGTTCCTTTTACACGTAAGACACAGCCTTTGCATTGGTGGCGTAAACACATTCTAGGTGAGTGAAAATAGGACAGAATCCACCTCGTTTGATCTGTCCCTTGTGCTTACATAGAAGGAAAAATACTTTAGAAGGAAAAACAGATCTGAAGTTACAAACAAAAAACAAGAAACATTGCGACGTATACCATGGGCTATAAGAGGCTCAGTAACCTGTAACTAAATATCACTGAACCGATGGTGGCTGCTGAAGAGAAACAAGTCGAGCTCCTTGATACCCCACTTACATTGGAATCTGTGCAACTCCACAATCTGCAGACATGTTTCCACCTGGGAAGAATTCTGCAGAACCCCTTCATTCTGTGCTTCTCCGAACCCTGAATGGACTCACACTGATTCTAAATATGAACAGAATGACCAGAACACACCCTCGTTCGTCTCCAAGCACCTGCAGAACATGTGACAGTGTAGGTTTCCAGGTTTTTCGTCTCAACATTCCACGCCCCTCGATGGTTTAGAGTAACAAGAGAGAAGCTCAAAGAAGCCTCTTTGAAGGATAAAGCGTCGACCGAAGAACCAATCGTCTCCTGGATTTCAGACCGTTCAGGGCTCGCAGGCCTCAGCTCATGGAAACCATTTTGCATGTTCTGCCTTTGGATTGCCGCCTTCTTTGCAAATAAACATTTCTCGGCCCCTGTAATATATTTATCTGTGTCATTGCTTAAGAATGTAGAATGTAAGATTCGAGAATGTAGCTTTAAGGAATGTTAGGGTTAGAATGTTATTGTGGGAATGTTTGTTCTTGACTGGGTGCAGAACTGACTTGGAAACTGGAGAAGAAGGTCGTGGGTCTTTCCTCCGATTAAATCTTCAAATTTACTTTTGTGGATCAGGTTTTATTGGAATTCCTAATCCACCTTTACCACATTTAATGGCGACGATTATATTTATGGACCCACCGACAAAGATTTAAACCGCGTGAATTTCAACGATCTCCAATATAACTAACGATAGGAAGAAAACGGAATTTGAATCCTTCAAAGAAATTGGATACAAAACACAAAGGAGGCATTCGGTATTGTACTATATTAATTTTCGTGCAGAGTGAGTGACTTGACCTAGCGCATTCTTTCATGTGAACTGTGGCGCTGACGGTTTTGCTTTCGCACTCGCAGAAAAAGTTTGTGCTCTTGCTGGAATCGAACTTTTATTAATTTAAATGCCTTGAAAGACTACTTGCGTCTTCTATGTCTCATTCTCTTGTGGAATCGTTCGTGTGGCAGTTAACATCCGCGCTATTGAAGCGGAGTTTGAAGTTGTTTATTGGCATCTTCTGAAAAGGTTTGTACAGTTCAACGGAGCGGCATTCTTTTCCCGTGTGGCGTAACAGAACAGGCGTGAAGTTCTAATGTTCAGCTGATGCGCTATCTCTACGTGATACTTCAAGTGTCATCGCGCAAGACTACGCTGCGTGCCTCCATTTTGTCAAGAGTCAATTAGTTGCCTAGCAACCATACAGAGCGCGTTTTAACGCGTAGGACATATTTTGGAAGCGTTTCTTTACGCGTTCAATGTGAAGTAACTTGGAACAATGGTATTTAGCTAATTCATTTACACAGTTCTCACATTTTAATTGAATTGTACTTTTTATTGTTTTTATTAAAAAAAATGTTTACTTAATTAACAAGTGGGTAGATAATGGATTCTAGTAGCAGCTCCAATGTTATGCAACCTCCTCCATTTCTTGAACTACCTGGAAAACCAACAAAACCATGGCACAAATGGTTAAGAATTTTTGAAAACTATCTTGAAGCCATAGACGGTATCAAGTATTCAGCAGCACGTAAAAAAGCAATATTGTTTAACCATTTGGGCAACTCTGGGCAGGAAGTTTGATAACTTACCTGTAGTTCCTGCACCATCTGGAAACGATTCATGGGATGTCAACAAAGAAGCGTTAGCACGTATTGGAAAACAATATGTTGACGAACCTTCTGTAATGGTGGAAAGACACAAATTCTTTAAACGTAAACAGTCTGCAGAGGAATCTATTGAAGACTATTTAGCTGTATTGCGTGTTTTAGCTTCTAAATGTGTTTTTTTTTTTTTAAACATTTTTTATTTATCAAGAACACATATCATGCCAGTCCCTGTAACCCAGAGAGCACTGCCCAATCATGACCACATCACAATATCTTGAAATTTTTCTTTGTATATTAAAATAATGCAGGGCATTTCAAACCAAATATGGCACCGCGAAATCTGAAATTCCCCCCAACCCCCAGGTCCCACCCCCGACCGCTAACCTACCCATGGCTGGCAATGAAATATAGTGCTCTCCCTCCATTCGCCCAGCTGACCCACCGTCTTCATTGCTTCGCTCGGGGGACCTTCCACCACAGACCACTCACACCCGCTGTTCGTCCTGCCCAACCGCCGGCGGTTCCAGAAATATCCCCCTGTAGTCAGCCCAGCGCTTCCAGATTTTATAGTGCTTGCGGGGGCACCCCCTAGCCTCTAACACCGGGAGCTCTAGACCCATGTTAAAGTTTAGACCCCTCTTCCATACATTGACTGAAGGGGCAGCCGGCGCCTTCCATGCCCTGGCCACATCTCTTTTAGCCAGAGTCAGACCTAATAACAACAAATGCCTCTTATATATGTTACCCCCAACGGCGTCCATCACATGGAGAAGAACCAACCTAGGATCCGATGGTATGTCCCACCCCAGCACTTCCGCAAGGCACCCAAGGACCCCCCTCCAAAAGCAGGAGAGGCCCTGACAAGACCACACCGTATGGAGGAAATCCCCCTCCGCATGTCCACAGCGGAGACACTCCGGGGAGGTGATCAGGCCTGCCCGCCATAGTCGCTGCCTAGTATAATATACCCTGTGAAAAATTTTTAATTGGATCAGGCGGAGGCGCATCGCCACCGCCGCCCCGCGAGGCGACGCCAGCGCCTCCATCCAGTCTGTGTCATCCAATGGGCATACGTCCTCCACCCACCGGTCTCTAAGAGTCTGCAGGGTTGGGGCCCCATGAATGACCAAGGCTTGATATATCCGAGAAATCTTGCGCTCCCTGAGGTCCCCCATAAAGACCCTGGCTTCCAGCGAGTTAAACTCGGCTATTTCATCTATGCCCTCCAAATACAGAGTGATTGCATGCCGGAACTGTAGATACTTGAGAAACTGCGATGAGGGCATGCTGAACTCTCCCCGCAGGCACTGGAAAGACTTTTATGTTACACCCTGCACCACATCCCCAAGCGTGGATATGCCCATGCGGTCCCAGCCCACGAAGCCCGACAACGCAGCCAATTGGGGCAAGAGACCATTATGCCACAGTGGGGTCTCCAATGTGAGCCTATTCCACCAGCCCATCCGCCTCAGGGCCTGTCTCCAGATTTGGAAGACAACTCGAGTCACCGGCAGCAACGCAGGGGAGCCGCATATAAGATCGTGTGTAGGGTATATGGATCCATCAACCGTCGCTCGACCGCATACGCCAGATCACTCCTATCCCCATACCACCACTCATTGAGGACGAGGAGATGGGAAGCCTGATAGTAGGAGTGTATGTCAGATGCTGCCAGGCCGCCACTATACACCGAGAGGAAGCAGGTTCGCAGTGCCACCCGCACCCCGCCTCCCTCCCAAAAAAATTGTCCCAGAGTTGTGTTCACTCTACGGAACCAGCCCGGTGAAATAGCATACGGATGGTTCTGCAGCCGATACAGCAGACGGGGAAGCGCGACCATCTTGAAGATGGCCGAACGACCATATATTGTCAGTGGCATGCGCGCCCACAGCTTAACATCTTCACGCACCCTGTCCCATACGGGGACCACATTTCTCTCCCATGCAATGGCCGGAACGTCAGACAGGAATAAACCCAGATATTTAAGCCCCCCAACTGCCAGTTGAACCGAAGCGCGCCAGCCCCTCCGATGGGCCTCACCCCCCAGGACCCACAGTGCAGATTTCTGCGGATTCATGTGGAGACCCGAGGTCTCCCCAAATATTTGCATGATCCGCAGCAGCCTCGGCCCCGTCCGATCTATATCCGTCAGAAAGAAGAGCACGTCGTCCGCATATAGTGCTATGCGGTCCGACAGGCCCTTGGACCACTCAAACCCGGCAACCTGTGCGTCTACCCGGACCCACGCCGCCAATGGCTCAATCGCCAGCGCGAAGAGATATGGGGACAGGGGGCAGCCCTGACACGTGTCCCGACCTACCGGAAACTGGGCAGAAATCGCCCCGCCAGCCGCACCGAAGCCGATAAGTCCGTATATAGCAGCAGCAGATACGAGAGGAATCTTGGCCCTAGGTTCAGGCGTCTCAACAGGGCAAAGAGGTACTGCCATCTTAGGAAATCAAAGGCCCGATCCATGTACGCCAAAAAGAGCGCCGCAGGTACTCCCAGTCGTTGCACGGCCACAATTGCTACGTGCGCTCATCGAAAATTATGGCACGTCGCTCTGTTTGGCATGAATCCGGCCTGATCCGGATGGATCAAGGACGTAATATGGGGCAGCACGCGATTCGCCAGGGCTTTCACCAAGATCTTAGCCTCCACATTAAGGAGGGATATTGGGCGATATGATGCGGGGAGTTCGGGGGGGCCTACCAGGCTTGTGGAACACCACTATTTCAGCGTGTCGCCAATCACGCAGGAGTATCCCCCGCTCGCGAGCCTCCTCAAGGGCCGCACTATAGTGTGGACCGAGCTGCAGGAAATGTTTCCGAAAGAATTCAGCGGGGAATCTGTTCGGGCCCAGCGCTTTACCTGAGTTGAGACCACCCAGCGCCTCTCCCAGCTCTTCAACCGTTAGTGGGAGTTCTAACTCCTCTCGTACCGAATCCGAAAGGGCCCGAGGAGGAATGTCCACAAGGAACCGCTCAATCATCTCTACCGATAGGACCTCCAGCGGACCATAAAGGTCCACATAGTACACCGCAAAACTCTCCGCCAGCACACTAGGATCCAAGATGGGCCCCCCAGCTGCATCCACCAGCCCCGGGAGCACCCGCGAATGGTTCATGCCCTGACACAGCCTATGGAGCATCCGGCCCGACTTATCCCCCCCATTGATAAACCCGACTACGGGTTGCCAACCATGCCTGGCGCGCCTCCTCCATTAACATCGAGGCATAGTTCTGTTGCGCGAACAGGAGCTGACGACGGGCCTGGCCTCCACCCTCCCCGGTGCTCCGGCTCTCCAGGGCGGCAATCTCGTCCTCCGCCTGTGCGGCCCTCTCCCCCTTGCGCTGTCGCGCCATGGCACAATACGAGATGTCCACCCCGCGAAGCGTCGATTTAAGAGCCTCCCACACCGATGCGGCCCCGGGGACCGAGCCCACATTAACGGAAAGGTACTGATCCAACGCCTCCAGCATGCACGACCCATATTCCTCCTGCTGCAGGTGCCACACCGACACGCGCCACCGGAACGGCTGCCGCGAGTGCCCCAGGCTCAACGCCGCCGCCACCAGAGAGTGGTCCGAAAGGCCCCGCGGGAGAATCTCGGCCCTCATGGCCCTGCCGGACAGGTCTCGGGACAGAAAAATGTAGTCCAGCCACGAGAACGATCCATGCACTGCGGAAACATATGTATATGCGCGCTGCGTGCCATGAAGACGACGCCAGACATCCACCCAGTCTAGGCCCTCCACCAATGCTCTCAGTTTGGTACGGGTCGCACTATCGGGCGCTCCCCCCTCCCTCCACCGATCCCTGGAACCCTCCATCACCTCATTCCAATCTCCGCCAACCACACATGCCACTTCTGAGAATTCGGTCCAGACGGCGGTGATCTTCTCCACCAGTGCCCAGGACATCGGGGGTGGGGCATACACGCTTCCAAACACCACCCAGTCACTCCCTATTTGCCCCTTAACAAAGACATAACGTCCCTGAGCATCTGTCCACACCCTAGCATGTGTGTACGGGACACGCACTAGGATAGCTACACCCCGAGACCCCCGTGTGAAGCCTGCATGAAAGACCTGGGTATACCCATACCTCTGGAGGCAGGGAGTCTTCGTACCTAGCAGGTGCGTCTCCTGCAAGAGCAGTATGTCTGCAGCCACTCGCTTGGCGTATCGCAGGAGCGCCCCCCGCTTAATTTTATCTAGGGCCCCCCTTACATTCCAACTTACTACCATAACGGTACCCAGCTGCGCAGTATCTTGTGCCATACCTCTTGCTCCAGACGTACCATGGGAAACATGCGGTCAACAATAACCATACAACCTTCCAACACCCCGTGACCCTCCCTCCCCCCAACCCCATACCTCAAAAACATTGAAGCACCTGTCGCGGTGGAACTCGCCTCCAGGCTCCAACTGGGAACCCCGGGTCGTCCCATCCAATGGATCCCCCCAACCGCCCAAAACTACCGGTGCGTCGCCCGTACTACGCTACCCACACCGCATAAGTCCCGTACCCCCCCCCCCCGATCCCACTCCCCAAAAATACAGAAGCCGCAGGACCAGTCACTATGCCGAACTGTCAGATAGTACCCCTTCAACTGCCCCCCCGCCCGTGGAGCCAGTCCCAGACACCGAGCCACGGGATCTGGAGCACCACCGGGATCTAGAACGCCTGGGGTGCTTCCATTTCGACTTTTGACTGTCCTGAGCCGCATCAGCAGCCTCGTTGTTGGTCCCCCAGCCCGGGGCGACTGTGGCCGAAGACATACATTTTCATCCGTCCATTTAAAGACCTCCTTGGGTGAATCAAAAAAATGTGTTGGGGACCTGTAGACCACCTGCAGCCTGGACGGGTACAGAAGAGCATAAGGCAGCTTCAGGGCACGAAGCCGGGCCTTTGCCGGCACGAAGGACTGTCGTTGTTGCTGCACCAGGCGGGTATAGTCCGAGAATATAAGAATGCGTGTGTTCTCAAACAGGGGCTCCTTCACCCTGGCCTGCTTCAGGATTACGTCACGGTTGTGGTAGTTCAGTATTTTGGCAATCACAGGCCGAGGACGAGAGCCCGGTGGCGGTTTCTGCGCAAGGGCCCTGTGCGCCCGCTCTACCACAAAACAGCAGGAGAGGGCGTCCGATGGCACCCAGCTCTCCAGCCATCCCGACAAGAACCGCTCCATGTCCCCCCCTTCACAGCCCTCCGGAAAACCCACAAAGCGCAGATTGTTCCGTCGGGCCCTCCCCTCCGCATCTTCCACTCGCTCCGCCAGGCTCTTCTGCACCACTTCCAATGCCTTAACTCGCTTCTTAAGTGTCCCCACGTCGTCTTCCACTCCAGAGACCCTTGTCTCGGCCTCCGTGATACGATCCACGGCATTCCGCAGGTCTTGGTGGAGCAGCGTGACATCCGCACCCACAGCCCCGATTTTGGCGTTCAGCAGGTCTCTTGACTGCGTAATTGCAGCCATCAGCTCAGCATTGCTGGGGCCACCTGGCTGCGACGTGCTCGGGACTGCTGCGATCGCCCCAAGGCCAGTGAACTTGTCTATCGGGCCCGGTTTGGCCTGGCCGTCTCCCTTGCCATCTCTCGTCATCATGCGTCGCGGGATGCGGCCCTCCCTGTCCCGGTCGCACTCTCCGCCGCCGCAAGGGCCGCCCCCCCGGTAGCAATATGGTTGGCCGTCCCTCGCCGCCGCTCTCTTCCAACACCAATACTGGATCGCCCCGGAGGGCAGGTGAGCTGAGGACTACCCCCTCCAGTTGTTGACCCTCTGTCCGGGGGCCACCAGGCAGCGCTACCTCTATCGCACCATCAGATAGGGGGGAGGGGGGCAGGGGAAAGGGTCTGGCCACCGCAGCCCGATCTAGCTGCCGAGACCCCCGCTGCCCCAGCGACCCGTCCGTCTGCCGGCCTTCTCAGTGCACAACCCAGAGAGCCCCTCCGCGGTGCGGGGATCGCCGTGTTCCCCGTGGTCCAGCTCGACCACCGAACTCTCACCTCCCAGCCTCGCCAGCCGCTCCAGTTGTAGTGAGCTCGTGAGGGTGGGCCCCCCCCACCCCCCGGCCGCACTCCCCGCCATGGATCCAGGCAAGACAGCCGAAGCCTCGTGGCCCCTCTCCTTCGGGGCCCCAGATGTGACTCATCCCCTCCTCCTCCTCCGGGCACGGCTGATGATGGGGGACACAGGGAAGGATCAACGCCCCCCCGGCGGCACTCACCAGCACGCCGTCGTCCCGCTCCGAGCGCCGCCGCCTCTCCCAAGCTGCTCAGATCACCTCGGGCTCCCAGGCACCATACGGAGCTCCACTGAGGCCTCCTGCGATGACGGGGCCGCCGCCGCCTCTGCCACGCAAGGGCGCCGCCTCCTCTCCGTCGATAGGCCGCACACGGCCGCAGGATATCACCCCCGGTTCTGCTGGCGTCCGGGCCCCGTCTCGCTCACTGCACCACTCTGCAGGGGGGCACCGGTCCGCCGCTCCGCCAGCCAGCCGGATATCTGCGCGGGATCGGGTGGGCAGGATGTCGGGAAGGATTTTGCTATCGGGAGGTGCGGAGCTAGCTCAAAGCAAGTCCACCATGTTGGCTTGCTAAGCCACGCCCCCCTCTAAATGTGTTTTTGACAATTATTTGGATACTGCTCTACGTGATCAGTTAGTTTTTAATTGCTTTAACAAGAAAATTCAGGAACGCATATTGACATGTAAGAATCCATCACTGGATGAGGTTATGGATATAGCTAGGAGTATAGAACGTTCTGTGGTTTAGTCAAAAATATTGTCTGAATCCTGTATTAATGTGTCTTCAGACATTTCTAAGGTCTGCTGTAGAAGTCACATCAGGTGGTAATGATACAAACATGCTTTTGGTATCACAAAAGAATATAGGCAAAAGAAGCAGTGACAAGAGAGTGAGTGGAGATTGTTACAGATGTGGTTCGAAATTCCATTTAGGCAATGTTCAGAATTGTCCTGCTCAAGGGAAGAGGTGTAACAATTGCAAAAGAATTGGACCCTTTTATAATGTTTGTCATGCTAACAAAACAAGGGTCAGAGTAAATCAGCTTGACGTTGAAAATGATATATTGTCAGAAGCTATTAGTAATGTGTCGGTATCATCAGTTGGGAACAGTGCACTGAGGGATTATGAGAAACGATGTAAAGGCCCCATTTGTGATGTGAAAATTGGTGTAATTGATTTAGACGTAATGGCGGATTCAGGATCTCCAATTACAATTTTGGCTGAGAACACATTTTATAAGTTCTGGTCAGGGAAATTATTGAAATCTACAACCATTAACCTCAAAGCTTTTGGGGAGTATGACATCATAACGAGAGGATATTTTGAGGATAGCATTTTGTTTAAAGGGAGAAATATTTTAACAAAAATGTATGTAGCTATTAATGGACGCGACATTCTGGGTTGGCAGGATCAAGCTAAGCTAGGTATCATTCTAAGGGCGGGTCATGATGAACCAGTCATACTCGGCGATATGCCCATTTCAGCAATTCAAGAGACAAACATCTGTGATAATTTTACTAAAAGGTTACAAGCTAAATTTCCTCAAGTATTTTCTAACAAGGTTGGGGTCATTAAGAATTTTTAACATAATATTGTATTGAAGAGCAATGCCATACCTGTCATACAAAATGTCAGACCAGTTCCCCTTTCAGCCAGAGACGATCTTAAAAGATTACTTGATGACATGTGTCCTCAAGGTATTAAACAAGTTGAATCATCAGAATGGGTTTCTGCGGCGGTCGTCGCACGAAAAAGCAATGGGGATATACGCCTATGCGCTGACCTGAGAGTTCTCAATAGAAATATTCTGGTTGATTGTCATCCTCTCCCGCGAATTCATGAAATGCTAGCCAGACTGCGTGGGAGCAAGTATTTTACAACAATTGATTTACGCTCTGCGTACCATCAGATATCTTTATCTGAAAATTCACAACACCTGACTACTTTTGTAACACCTTTTGGTGTATATATGTACAAGCGTATGCCATTTGGATTGGCATCCGCTGCCAGTGTATTTCAACGTCTTATGGATCAAATTTTTGGGGGCCTAGAGGGTGTACAAGCCTTTCAGGATGACATCTTAGTTCACACAGAGAGTTTAGATGAACACATTACACTGTTGGAAGAGGTCATTAGCAAGCTAGGTACTTGGGGCATGACAGTCAACTTTGAGAAATGTAAATTTATATCACAACAAGTCAACTATTTAGGACACAATATTTCAGGGGATGGCATTAAACCCAAAGTATCCTTACTAAAAGGTATTAATGAAGCAGCCATTCCAAATGACAAAGATTAATTAAGGGCTTTTTTAGGCTTAAGTGAATACTATGCACGTTTCGTTCAGGGTTATGCGGTTATTGTGCATCCTTTAAGGAACCTTTTGAAGAAAAATGAATATGGTCCAATGATTGTCAAGAAGCGTTCGAATCTGTAAAACATTTAATCACTTCTGCCCCTGCCATTAAGCCCTTTACATATGGTGCGAAATGCATAATTACGGTAGATGCCAGTGCCAAAGGTTTAGGGGCAGTCCTCAGCCAAAAAATTACAGGCCAAGAGTGGACTATTGCCTTTGCTTCACGTACATTGAATGTTGCAGAGAAAAACTATAGTACAATTGAATGTGAAGCACTAGCTTGTTCATGGGCTTCAGAGAAATTTAAAATGTATTTTTGGGGAACAAAATTCGAATTACATACTGATCATAAACCCCTTATATACATGTTGGGGGATAGTTGTTCTAATAAAGCCTCATCTAGATTAATAAGGTTGTTGGCAAGGTTACAAGAATTTAACTTTGACATAAAATACATTCCTGGAGGAAAGAATGTTAGAGCTGATTGCTTATCACGTTTACCAGTAGAAGGTGATAGTGTTGAGGACGACAACAGAAAAAGTTGGGAAGATGTGGCGTATGTTTTCACAATTAGTGATATAAATGAACAGTTTAAGATTTCAGAGAAAGAATGGTTAGATAGTTGTGATAAAGATGAATGCATGGTCCAAGTGAAGAAATTTCTAGTTAGTGGGTGGCCAGGTGATAGATGTATGTCCATGGACTTGAGGTGCTTTCATCAAGTTGCTTCAGAGTTGTCTTTAGTCAATGATATCTTGTTTAGACAAGATTTTTGTTCCTCCTAGTAATCTTCGTTCTAAAATCATTGCCTTAGCAAATGAAGGACATTTACGAATTTCTGCTACTGCAGAGAAAATTAAACAAATCTATTGGTGGCCAGGTATTGATGGTCAGGTCAAAAGAATTGTGGAATCCTGCGCTTAATGTTTGTGCTCGGACAAACACTGGAAATCCTCCACTGCTCAATTATGTCCAGTAAGTTTGCCAAACAATGCTTGGGAAAAGATTGGGTTAGATTTCTCTGGTCCTTTTAATGTTTTTGTTTGGGATAAAAGATTTGATAGTGCCAATAGATTACTATTCGAAGTGGTTGTATTTTTCTTTTGTGAGTTGTGCTGATTCTTCTTCTGTAATATCATTTTTGAAACATCCATTTTATATTGAAGGCAGGGTTAAGGAGGTGGTTACTGATAATGGTTCCCATTTTGTCTCTGAGCAGTTCACCAATTTTCTTGATAAAAATGATGTAAGACACATAAAAGTACCGTTATATAGTCCAGCTTCTAACGGTCTAGTAGAAAGAGCTAATAGGTCGATTAAAGAAGGGGTTCAAACAGCAGTTTCTAACAGCCTTGATGTGAAAGATTATTTACATTTTAAGGTCTGGAATTACAATATTACTCCTCACAGAGTACCACTGATATAGCTCCTTTTGTTTTGTTAAGAGGGAGAAAACCTATTAGTTCCATTAGTCCAACATGGTTATTGGACAAAGTTGAACGTTATCACACTATTGATTTGCAAAGTCTCAGAGAACATGTCAGGGAAAAACAAAATTGTTATAAAAGGAATTATGATTCCAGAATGCATGTGAAGGAAGGAACTTTGAATATCGGTGATTGGGTTTTAATTAAAAACCCAAATAGAGTCAGCAAGGGTCAGTCAAAATTCTCAGAACCAGTACAAGTTGTGAGAATCAATAGGACAGCAATTTTGTTACACAATAGAGGATGGTGGAATTGCAATGCTCTAGTTAAGGTAACTCGTGAGCAAGCAAGAATTATTTCACAAAGAGTAAGTGCACATGTTGGCAATGCTAGGCAGGATTGGTTTGATTTAAATGCTTGAACACATGCTGATCTAAATAGGGATTTTGAACCTCATTACCTTCTGGAAACAATCTAAATGCACAGATTCCTTTGAGTGATGATAATTTAAATAAATAGAGGTGATTTTGTTGTGGGTGTTGGAAATAAAGCAGCAACATCTATACCATCGGATATTATTCCAGGAGGAAGTGGAGACAATTCTATCAGGAGTAGTTTGAGAATAAGATCTGCTCCTATCCACTCTAGAGACTTTGTATATTATTGATGAAATTGTATATATATATATATTTGTTCTTTTATCTATTAATTTATTTTATTTATTTAATGGAAAGGGGGATGTGTAATATATGGAAATGTATTTATCTATGTCATTGCTCAAGAATGTAGAATGTAAGATTCAAGAACGTAGCTTTAAGGAATGTTAGGGTTAGAATGTTATTGTGGGAATGTTTGTTCTTGACTGGGTGCAGAACTGACTTGGAAACTGGAGAAGAAGGTTGTGGTGCTTTCCTCCGATTAAATCTTCAACTTTACTTTTGTGGATCAGCTTTTATTGGAATTCCTAATCCACCTTTACCACAGCCCCGCAAGTGGTAATTAAGGGACGTGATGTTTACTGCAGAGGTCACAGGTGTGAAAATGTTGCATTACGTTCCCACAGTGTTTACTGCGATGTGAAATGACACGAGTGTGCTCATGGCGAACTGAAAATCCGAGCAGCATGTGATTTGATTTTATGGCTGTCAGCGTGCTCCTGTGGGTGGAGATTTTCTATGAATAACGCCGAGTGTGCGGGGAACTAAATCACTTGAATTATGTTAGTCCATGCCCTGAAGAAAAAAAATATTGTACATTTTAGCGATAAAGGTGCGAGGTTCCCTGAACTGCCACTAGCCTGGATAGAAAGCGAGGACGTTACAGAGTGCTTGCTGTAACGTGAGCAGACCCGCGTCTCCTCAACCCAACCCTCAACAAAAGCAGAAGGACGTGTGCTAAGATCTTGTCTCCACAACGGCCTCTTCCGGAGTCAAGCACAGCTCTGGCCATGGCTGGCCTGGGCGCGTGCAGGGTCACGTGCCATGGCCTGGACTCGCGCAGCGTGATCCCGGCTGTAGTAGTCTCAGACCTCTGCCATGACATCAACAAGCGAGAGGGAGAGTTAATTGATAACGCTCTCCCCTCCCAGACTCGGCCCAGCGCCAGCAACAAGCACATAACACTCTTGTCTGACAGCCCAGAATCGGCTAAGCGCCAAGCCGCGTCTGCGCCAGGGTTTAACCCGGTCAGGGTTCCCGTCCGAGATCCCAGTAGAGCGGGTGTTATAGAGATGTTTTACTATATTCATGCTATGTCTTTTAGAGTCGCGTGGGTTCACGCGACTCATGTATTCTCTTTGCCTGCATTCTGGATCGTTGTCATCCACTTGTGAAGATTCCTTACTAACGTCATTCCGGACGTTGGATTCTTCACGGTTGGATGGCTCCGGTCGTGGGTGCTTTGAACAAGAATAAACAACGCTTCCAACTTCACTTACCTCGTGTGTTATTTAACAGCGGGCCACTGACAATGAGGTGGAGGGGGGGGGGGGGGGGGGGGCTTTAGCCCCTAGACCGCCCCACCACAAACCTGGAAGAGCATGGGGACTGGGGCACGTGAATACATGAGTCGAGTGATGGAGCGGGTAAAATAAAAAAAATGTGGTATACCCAATCCATTTATATATGTTTATATTAAAACAACTAAACGATTAATTGTAATGATTAAACAGTGTGCTGTGATGAACTAACCAACCTTATTAATCAAGAGAATATACGTGGGAATGCATTAGCATGGCTAAAAATAATAAGTGAACTAAGTTAGTATGCATATTAAAATTTATATGTTTAGCTTAAGCAGTGTTAATGTGATTTGCGCTTAAATTAACCAGCATCAACGGCTTTAAATGTCGCATATGGCTAGATAAATGCATACACATAAGGGTATTAGTAAGGGAATAACACTGTTTAAATCATTTCTATGTATTAATTACGATTCTTGTGTCTCTTTACTTAAGTTGACTATTTTGGCCTACTAAAAGATGGCTGCCGACTGAATCCTCACTAAAGTACATGACTTCATGCACTGAACAATGGAGGAAGGCGCCTGCACTGACTACGTAGTGTCCTCTCCTTGAACCTCTGAACCGGGTCTATGAAGACTACTCTGGGCGAGATGCCAATGTCCCTGAACATGGAAGAAATGTTGCCATCTGGGGACCAAAAGCCACCTATTCACAATAGACTGATACTTTTTTGACCTGGAAACGACTTTCCCATGCGCCTAGTTTATACATCATCCGCATGTGAAATTTTGAAAATGTTGCTTAAAGTATGGGGAAGGGACTGAATTCAGCCAATCAATGTCCTGGAAATAATGAAAATGCAACATGTATATGTAAACTTTGGTATAAATATTAGTAGTCTAGAGAGGGGAAATTAGGTTACCACCCAAAGAGCTTGAGACGCACCCTGATCGATGATACTCTATGCGGCACTCCACGCTGACAGCAGAGGACGGGACGGTAGAATCTCTGATTAATTTCTGAGGACCAGTTTCTGACTTAGAGAACGACAATTAGCCAGAATAGGCAATTATGACAAAAGATAATATTGCATTTGTTAGGATTTTAACCTGCAATTTAATTAGATAAAGAAAAAATCATTGTTTGATGAACTGTGTCGGGTGGTTATTTCTTGTAATGTATATTGATTAATAGAAGAATTGAAGGGTTATCTATCAAATTCAACTCAACTAAATGATCCGATCGACCTCCGGATGGAGGAATTGTTAGGGTAATTTAATAGATGTGGTTTTCTCCATCCAATTGGAAAAGAAATTATAGTTTGGGATATTTGAAGATCCCTCTGTAGGCACGGATAGGATTGATGTGGAATGAGTGTTGGTGTTATGGGCCCCACCAGCGTGTGATGTGTGTATGTGCGTGTGACTGAGGAATCATTCCGTCCGTGGAAGCAGGAGGAGATTTTATGTTCAGAACTGCACCACGAGGACCCCCACATAACCCCTAAAAGCCGCACGTTGATTGAAATCCATCCAGAGAGCTCTTTGTTGCTGTGAGATCACGGACTCACCTACACCCAAAGGCTGATGGGTTTTGTGAGCATCACTACCCTTAGAGGGCATTTCTTTACTCATCCCAAGATAGCACTCACCTTCACAGACAGGCTACAGCCCGCATACACGCCGACCTCCGACCCCCACGCACACTTCAAGAGAACGTACCACCCTCTGACCCTCGGAACCCTCTCACACCTAAAGAGCTGCGTCCACCACGTGCCCCGAGATCTGCCCCATCTCCCGATAGTAAACCGTTTCCTAGACTTCTCCGCTTAAGCCTCCGTAGTGAACCGTCCCTCCCGTCCTCCTTCCACAGTGACCCCTAGACACCAGACCCGCCCCCCCTCTATCATGAACCCCTCCAACCTCTCACCCTCCACGGCGAATCGTCCCCAGGACGCACACCCCACCAGCCTCCGTATTGAAGGCCCATCCACTTCTCTCCAGCACCCCCTGCCGTGATCCGCGACCGCCCCCACTACTGTCCCCGAGACCACTCTGGCAATGAGGGGCTGAGGGAGTTCGATCCGCATCCTTTCATCACAAAATGTTCTCACCGATAGAGACACTATCAAAATAACGTCCCAAAACTAATAACACTTCCAGAGAAAACACCCCTACCACTGATCCTCAGACCATCTTCACCTCCAGGAAGAACCGTCCCCATCTCTGCCTGGGGCTTGTGTCAGCTCCACAGAGAGCGCACCCCTCCTCTAAATGTGCCTTAACGAACTCCGGGCATGACGGCCATCGCCAGTGACTCTGGGTCCCCTCCCATCCCGGGGAGCGATCGCCATCTCTGACGCCACGCCCCCTTCCACTCTATGGTAAATCGACCACATCACTAACCACGTGCCCCCTGTAAACCCTCACCACAAACCCTGGAACCGAAACCCACCGTCCTCCCAGCCAGCGCGTTTGCAGACAACCTCTCTCTGACCCGGGCCGGCCGCAGACTGCCGCCTCTGCGCCGAGTCAGGAGGGTGGCCGCTCCAGCCTGTTTACAGTGGCTGGCTACACCCCGCCCTCCCCTGGCGAAAAACTTCTGGGGCTGACCTCCCCGCCGCTCCTCCTGCTGCTTATCAGATGTTACTAAAATCAATTTAGTTGAGCCTGAGTGCACTCAGACCTTCTTTCGCGCCCCAGGCTCGGTGCTTCCCGCCCTCCTCCGCCCCCTCGCCTTTCAGCAGGGAAGGTGCGCCTGGTGGTTGGAGGTGCAACCTCCGTGGCTTGGGAAGGAGCGGTGGAGCCTGCACGCCCATGAGAAGCTCTCGTCCTCGTTCAGCTCCCTCCCTGGAGCACCCCAACCGGATGCGTCAAGGAGGCCCTATGAACAGCGCTCCTCCCTCCGCTCCCGCGCCTTCAAGCACATCTTGTGGGGAAACTGCATTTCAGAGGAAGCCAGCGGAGCCCTTGCTCAGCCTCCCTCTCGCTGCCTCCCTGCTTCACTCTGGCTGGACCGGGAGTAGATTTATGCAGGCGTCCTTCTCTTTGCCCAAACCCCTTCTCTATGAGCCCTCCGGCCAGCTCTCCTCCCTCTGTTACGGAGAACCTGTGCTCCAGCCCCTCTACTCAAACAGTCCTTGCACCCTTTCGCTGCAGCTCTTAATACTCTTGTCTCTGCCTCCGCCCCCGGCTCAAGCCCACCTGCCTCAGCTCTCACCCCCTCCCCCGGCCTCCTCCTCCCCTGCTTCAGCCTCCCCGTTCTAGCCCCCTCTTCCCCTACCCTCCCTGGCGCTGCCCCCGTGAGCATCTTCTCCTCCTGCATCGGCTCTCTTGATCCAGCACCCCTCCTGTTCCAGCCTTCTCTACCCACCGCCCCGCCCCACACACAGCCCCCTCCTCATTCCTCGGCTGAGCATCAAGGAGCTCCTTCGGACCGCGCGGACTCCGCCACTGCCCTGCCTTGCAGCTGCTAAATCACTGCGCCTTAGAGGGCTTTGGCGGCGTCGCACCCTGAAATATTCATAGCCGCTGCTAGGTAGCCCGGGGAGCGCAGTGCCTTCGTCCGTAGGAAGGGCAGTTTCTGCTGGACAGACATTGGGCAGTGCCCTAGGGCGGACCATTCATCTGCCCCCGAAGGAGGCAGGCTCGTTCCTGCACATGTGTTGACTCCATGTGCGCGGCTGGGGAGCACCAGGGCAGCTTGAACCGCTGCACGCGGAGGTAGACTACCGGTACCTGGGCCTGACACCTTTAGTGACTGCAGGAAAAAGCTGCAAGAAGGAGCCCGCAGGGTCAGCACCCGGAGAGTCTGGACAGCTCCCTAGGAAGACAGTGAGCTGACAAAGAGCGCTGTTTGAGGTCAGCACCAGTTCAGCCGGGACAGCGCCTTAGGAAGGAAAATTTGTTTCACCTGCAGCAAAGACCATCCTCACCGAGTCCAGGCTCGAAGAGGTGACATCTCATTCCAGCACAGGCGGGACTGCTGCCCGAGAAATCCACTCGACTGTCACCCTTCTGCACCTGTGGGGCTTGCGTAGAAGCGGCTAGAAGACGTGCCTGTGATATTGGCTCGCGCGGTGCCTTCGCAAGATCCCTGAAAAGAGTTTGTCGCTTCTGCTCCAGGAGAGGAAAGGATCACCTGCTCCCTGAGGTGTAAGTTTGGCTGAACCTGCCGCGTGCCCGGGGTCGCCCCCTCATAGCCTGTGAGGGTTGCACGGGCTAGCGCCTTTGGTGAGGGCAGAATACCCCAGGACGCCTGCTCAGTGTCAATCTCTAGTTTTTCCCGAACATCTCATTGTGAACAGCAACCCCGGCCCCACGCACCTTCTCCAGGTGCCCGGCACCTGGTTTAACAGCAGGGTCTTCTTCATCAGGAACACCCTGCACCACCTCCTCGCCAGGACCCCTGAATCGCTTCTGTACCGGGACCACCTCCCTACAGCCACTGGACTTGTTTTGCAACAGTGTCTGCTGCTCAGCTTCTGCACCAGGACCCCGTGCACCTGCTTCTGCACTGGGGTCTAGCGCACCTCAGATCGCGCCAGGGTTTCCTGCACTAGCTTCATCACTGGGATCTTAAGCATCTGATTGTGTTCGTGGGTCTCCTGCGCCCGTTCTGCACTAGGGCCCGTCTAATCTTATTTTACATTACGGTGTACAGCATCTGCGGCTGCGCCGGAATCCTCATACCTTCAGCTGATTGTGCACCAGGTTCTTCCAATTCTGCACTTACAACAGCGTCTTCCAGCGCCCGCTTCTGAGCTGAGATTTCCTGCTCTTACCTATTCTCCGGGGTTTCCAGGGCTTGCTCTGCATCAGGGAGCCCTGCACCTGTTTTTTTCTGCACCTGCTTGTGTCGTCGTCTTTGTGCTGCTGCGCCGGGGTCTCCTGCACCTGCTGCTGCGCCAGGGACATAGAGTGCCTCTTGCTGCTCCCGTCCCTCCCCGCTCCCTGGACCTGTGGTGATTGCACGGAAGACGCCAGGACATTCCAGCACCAGCGCTGCGTGGACCGCTCCCCGGGACGCAAACTCAGGGTCCGGACATTCTCACGCACCTGTAGGTGACCCCGCACTGCTTTGACGAGCGCTGTCTGCAGTGAAAGGGGTGTCTGAGTCTGCAGCGAGGCGCCCTTCCAGCACCCCAACGTCCAATTTCGTGGAAGACGCACGTGTGCAGACTGCACCCTTTTGCACAGGTAGGTCTACGTTGCTTGTGTGTGTTGTTTTGGGCAATCCCAACTCATATTCTGTTTCCAGCAGGAAAAGGGTTATCAGCAAAAATATGAGAAAAGTACTGAAGGGCCTCGCGTGTGACTGATCATAATCCGCGTAGCCTGGTTGTAATATGACACTGGTAGGGGGCGAGGGGTGTAGTAGAGGTGTGGGCCATGGATGTAAACCACTAGAGACTGCGGTTGTATCCGCGTCATTCCCGGCAGCGGGGGAAGCCGGCGGTGTGAGTATGTGTGCAGAATGGCCCCAGCCTGCTCTGCACCTGACGCCGAGGCGCTCGCTCTCAGCCGCCCAGCCAGGGATCTCGGGCTGTGCTGTGCCTCGCACAGCGAGCCCCGAGCAGAAGGGCGCTGCTAATGGGCTGTAATAAAACACGAGCGGTGCGCCAAGGACGTCTGAGTTATGTCTCTCCATTCTACACCGCTGCCTGCAAGAATAATATGCTCAAATCTCTTGTGTACCCCGAGAAGAGAGGCGGGGACAGGTCAGGCACACTACCCTCCCAATACTGCTGGGGAAGCGTCTGAAGCAGTCTTAGCACTCTCGGGGTGTGGAAAGAGAGACTGAGTCAGATGTGAGTGGTAAAGTGAATTTATATATTCCCAGTCCGCCCGACGGGCTTGCTGGCTGCTTCACATCGCTTGGTAACACGCCACGAGACGGACACTTCCGCCTGCCTTGAACTCAGAAGCGAACCAATGTCACGCGCTTTGCCTGAGTGTCTGACAATTAGAGGTTATTCCAAGATTTGCAAAAAAAAAGTTCTTACATATTACATTTTTATTGTGTTTCACATAATGGTACCGGAAACCGTAAGAATGTTTATAATGTCAAGGCTGCCCGGGGGGCCACGTAGTGACACAGGAAGGCACTGGAGTCGGCCTCCTAGGCTCCCTGGGCGTGGGACCAGGGGGACTTCCGGCCGGCCACTTCCGGTAGTGGGAGTGGGGACAGGGGTACATATACTGGCCCCCACCCACTGGGCAGTCTCTTGTCCGCTGCCCGTCTCGCCTTTCCGGTCATCCGAGTCCCTCGCGGCCATCTACGTTGGGACAATGAGGTTAGTTTGAATTATATTGCGACGAGCACCTGGCTAACGGACTCCGGCGCTACGTAGTAGGCCCAAGCTGCACTCTTGGATGTGGTCCGTCAGCTTAACCTGCCGACTTCGGTATGGGAACCCAGGGCTTGAGCCCCGAGGGCGCGTCCACATCCGGTGAGTCTGTTTGCGTAGTGTAAACACGGAGCTCAAGTACAGCGCTCCAATTTCTGGGTAAGCATATACAGTGGCCATGTTGGTGCTCTGATCTTTATATGCGGGGCTCGGGGCAGGCAGCGCGGGTAAACAATTATTAACTTAGGGCGAACACCTGGCTCACGGCCCCGGCGCTCAGGAGATGGGCCAGGCTGCTCGCCAGGGAGGTGGTCCCCCGGCCCATTCTGCCGAATTCGGTGCGGTTATCTAGGGTCCGAGCCCCGGGGGCGCGTTCTCAATCTGTGAGTCTGGGCAAACCAATTATTCTCCCGTGCCAGATTGTTATGTTACGGTGGTCAGGTATAGCACTTCATTACTTGTCGGGGATCGGGGCAGGCAGCGCGGCGAGACATCGGGGCAGGCAGCGTGGCGCTCCAATCCGTATGTGCGAGGCTCGGGGCAGGCAGCGCGATTAATTTTACCTCATGGCGAAGATCCTGGCTCACGCTTCGGAGACGGGCTAGGCTGCACGCCATGGAGGAGGTCCGTCGGCTCAATCAGCCTATCCAGTGCGGGAAACCAAGGTTCGAGCTTCGAGGGCGCGTCCACATCCAGTGAGCCTCGGCAAATCACTTCCCCTGTGACAGATTGTGCAATGTATATTATACGGCGCTTATGCCAGCGCTGCATTCCTCGTGTGCAGGGCTTGGGGCGGGCAGCGCGGTGAGATGTGCGGGGCCCATGTGTTGCGCTCCGGCCCGTGTGCGCGGGGCTCGGGGCAGGCAGTGCGGCTGTACGCTGGTGTACAGCAAGCACCTGGCTCGCGGCCCCCGGCATGACGTGCATGGGCCGGGTTGCATGGCTTTGATGTGGTCCGTCAGCATGGTCTGCGGAGTTGGGTGCGGGGGACGAGGGCGCGTGCCTCGGGGGCGCGTCCTCGTCCTGCGGGCCTCAGCGGGTCTCCTGCAGACTTTGGTGTGGGATCTGGGTTCGGGCGTCGCGGACGCGTCCACTCCCGGCGAGCTGGACTGATCGCTGTCTCCCCGTGCAATATCGCGGTGTCTTTACGTTGCCCAGTGTGGCGCTCCAATTTTCAGATAGTTGCACGGTGCTCATGTGTAGGCTGGTCGCTTGTCGTCCCCCCGTGCAAGATCGTGCAATGTGGATGCGGGTGCTCGGGAATTGCGCGCCAGTTTGTGGTGTTTTGCGGTGCTCAGGTGCGGTGCTCCGGCCTGGGGGGGGGGGGGGGGGGGGGAAGGAAACCGGCGACGTTGTCTGCACGTTCGCGCCCCCCCCCTTCTGGGCGGGTGAGCCGGCGTGGGCATCCGCCCTGTTGCACGCGATCCTGGCCGAACTCGAAGTTAAGCAGGGTCGGGCCAGGTAGCACCTGGAGGGGAGACTGCCTTGGTCTTCAGGGTTGCAGGCATGCACAATTCACCGGTATTCCTGGTAGCTACAGTTGTCACAGGGTCATACCTCTACCCCAGGCCTAGCGGCTTGCAGGAAGGGTAACAAGCATTTACAATGCAATGGTCTCGGCATTGGTAAAGTCAGAGCTATTGGCATTGCTCATGACATTATTTTTGTTTATGTTTTCGTTTTTAAAACATTTAAAGAAACAGCATTGTCATGAGCAATGCCAATAGCTTGGAAATCCATGGCTATCCGCCCCTCTTCTCCCCTGTTCTCCATTGGCTGGCCTCTTGAATGCTGGCCAGCCATTGGAGAAGAGGTGCCGTCACTCCGATCAGACCCCGTCCTGGACGCTGCGTTTCTCCGAGGCATTTCTGCTCTGCCTCGGAGAAAGGCAGTGGTGTGCCTTTTGCTCTGCCTTATCTAACCCCTCAGCGGTTGTCTCAGCCATTTGTTATACGTGTTCTACACTCATTTAGAAAATGTTCGAAATTAACACCGGAACACGCGCCCCCTCCAGGGAAAAGAGTGAAAGGGCGATGTTTTCCCGTTTGTCCGTTGCTCCACCATGGACTTTGGTTTTCTTGCTATATTAACTCTTCTTTCTATCAGTTTTAATCTTCTACAGTGATTTTTTGCGGACACAAACGGAAATATACAGCCCGACGCCAAAGCACCAAAACTCCCAATTGGTGATGCGCGCCCGATCACAGGTAAATGCGGGAGAGAACGGGGTTGTTGAGCAGGGCCGGGCTGGCTTGCCCGGGCATCGGGCGTTTCCTGAAGCAAAAGTGCTTCCCAGTTAACCTCCCCCATGACCCTCCAGCTGTTCCGACATAATTGCCAGGCCTACTTTGGGGTTCCAGTTCGGTCCTGTTGTTGAGTATCCGACCCACGGCTTTAAGTGGGATAAAAAAAAATGGGTGGGGGTGGGGGGCGGTGTTGCGCGGGGTCTATACGACTTGTATTTTGCTGTCTCTTTTGTCATTGCATCCAGGCATAATGATACAGCAAGTAACATGATACCTACAACAAGTACCGACTATTGGCTTTGTCAATCGTTGTTAGTTGCATAAGATAAATTAGCAGTAACTGTGGCTTGTATAGAATATTGAAAAAGCATCCACTTGCAGCCCTAGTGACACCACGACAATGTTACTGCTCCTGAGTTTCAAAAAGAGACAACAATATAATCATGCAGTGGCTGAACTGAAAGATTAAGAAATATATCCCAAATTATATATAACAGTCGGTAGACGCATGCCTCTACAGTGTTCTTATATTTTGAAACCAGAATTGTTCAAGTTCGTATCCTTTCAAAGTTCCCTTTTCAAACAATCATTATCAACGCCAAGTCTGGCCCTGGCACGGTAGTGCGTTTTTTGTTTAGTATTAATAAAATTTGACACTTCAGAGAGCAGTTTCAGCAGAGAGGACAAAGAAGGAATGGGCATGGAATCCAAATACAGAAACTGAAACTTCTCTATCAAGGGGAAACATCACTGCCAAAGTTCAGAGCTTGTGAAAAAGCGACCAGCGAAATCACTTGCTAGTTAATGTTGGGGGGGGGGGGGGGGCTAAGCAAAAATTTCGGGGGGGGGCTGAATCTTTAAACAGTAGGCAGAGTGGCGCTGATTTCGGGGGTGGGGGGGCTGAATCTAGGCAGAGTGGAGCTGCGGGGGTTCTTACAAGGGGTGAACCAACAGCGAGGCCTCATTAACATGCAAATGGTCTTTTTAAAGACCTGTGAAGTGCTCAGGCGCGGTTTATTGTGTAGTAGAGTATTGAATAACTCACTGAGCCATATGGCTTGATTTAAGCAGTTTTAAAGCATCCGAGGGGAAGGGGTGCTGGAAACGAGCTTCTTGAGCACAAAGGTCAGTCTGTGCTGCATTTGTTGGTAATTGTGTTCTGTTTCCATTGTTAAGTAGAGGGTTGCACAGGCATTTCCAGTTGTAGGGTGACCCTTACAGACAGCGAGCAGGAGATGTGGGGGAGGGGAATTCCATCAGGTCCGAGACTCTGCACTCCTGTTTCAGCGCCTAGTAGACCCGCTGGCACTGCGTGTGTTTATTTTCAAGCCACTACAATATAACTGTCCTTGGAGCTAATGTCTGCCTCCTAACAAGAGCATTAGCCTTTCAGTGCACACGTCCAACCACTGTCCAGACTCCGGCCCATGCTCACCTCACCGACCACCACCCACAGTGACTCATCTCTAAACAGCCTGAGACGTAAACAAACATATATCAGCAGACCTCTTCCTGTCACCCACTAGCCAGGGACAGTAGGGGTCCGGGCGCCTAGATTCCGAAAGCGCCACGGAACTTCCAAGCTGTAGTAAGCGCTATTCACATGCACATAACTTAGGAATGTAGGGAGGGGGGGGGGGGGCGGGGCAGACAAGGTAGAGCCAGACGAGAAGTGATAAGTGGAATATGTTGTGAGGTTTAATGCAATGCGTCAATTTACTCCATGTCAGGCTGTATATGGCAACAAAATACTGCTTAAGTGGCTTCATACTGTATTGCAGGGTGTTGTGTTTGAATCCCAGAAACCTCTGGCGACCAGCGGCAACATGTGATCCTCGACGTTTATTTGTTTAATTCTAAATTTAGCTCCGGGTGACTATAGGGCTGATGCAGCGTTGAGGCTGTTTGTTGCTGGTGATAGCACGGGCATCCTTCTCAAGGCATCGAGATGTGATCAGACGTCACGAGAGAGAGGCGAGGAGGAGGGAGGGAGGCAGAGAGGCAGAGGCAGAGGGACTGGGGGAGAGAGGGCGCTGTGCATACCAATGCTGAGGGAGATCGGGTCCAGCTGAGACTGCAGAGGAAGAGGCTGAGGAGGGGGCGGCGGGGGAGACAGTGAAAGGGCGAGAGAAGAGGCAGAGCTGAAGCCTGCCGGTAAAAAAAACGCAAGAAAACACAAAATTCTGAACGGAAATTCATATCTTTACCGGACTTGTGAAAACTGTGCTGTACTATATCCTGAATCACACAGACGCCCTTTTTGAGCTAAGCTTGAACTGTTAGTCAATAGTTGCCATGAGAGTCTAGGAAACTGGATACATTCACTTTCTGTTGCAGCTGGGAGTCAAGTACCCACGTTAGCAGGGAGCATGCGCAGCTTACAGACTCAGCCGATTGTCCTTGCAACTTGGAATGTTAGAGTAGAGCAATTAAGTTCATATTTTAAAACTTTCTACCGAAAGAATGCCTGAAGTAGTAGCAATGCTCGCATGCCGAAAGCCGTGAATGCTGGGCCAATGAATCAGCAATGCAAGGTTCGACAAATAAAAATAAAAGATTTCCGGTCTATGCATCTGATGCCCTTGTTAAGGGCCGACGCCCAGCATATAGGAGAAAGCGCCCCTGACACAGACCCTGTTAAGAACCACAGTGGGGCCCACGCAGCAACCCTTCCTGGTCTTGTCATCCCTTCTATCCCCCAGAGACCTTCTGCGGTCAATCTCAGCTGACCCCGGGCGTGACGAAGCCTCTCCTACTAAATGGACTGTGTAAAGTTAAAGCATATCAAACGGCCACATGCCAGAGTTTAAGAGACGAGCGTATATCAAGCAGAGCTCGGAGCTGCCAGGAGGCAAATCAAAAACAAACACGGCAATATGTTATAGCAAAAGAAAACAAGGCAGAGCAAAAGGCACACCACCGCCTTTCTCCGAGGCACAGCGAAAATGCCTCGGAGAAAGGGAGCCTCATTTTCGGATCTGGGGGCGTGTTTTGCTGTTGTCTCCTCCCTGAGACTTCTCGCAAAAAACACGCCCCCCGATCCGAAAAAGATGGGGCTTCAACGGAGTGACTGGACCTCTTCTCCAGTGGCTGGCCAGCATTTAAGAGGCCAGCCAATGGAGAACAGGAGCGAAGAGGGGCGGGTGCAAGCCCCTCTTCTCAATGACATTAAATCTCCGGACTTCCGGTCTGCCGACCGGATGGTCCCGAGACCTAAAAAGGAGGGCAAGGATAATAAAAAGGAGTGTGCAGAAAATGATATATTAGCTCTAGATAATATCCCAGTGGTGTATAAATGAAAATTATATATATAGGTAAAAAAGAAGCTAACAAGTTTTATAGACAAAATATATATTTAATAAATATTTGTTTGTAGTAGTTATTATGAATCAATAAATATTCCTAGTAACTCTTATTTGATACATGGACAATGATAATTTCTAAAATAACTATTATTTAAATACACAGAATGATATACATATTCTGACATGTAACATGACCAAAAGTATATATGTACATAGAACAAGACAGAACCCTAATGACGATTTTCTTCACACAACGCGTTTCGGCTAAGCCTTCATCAGGTGTCCGTTCATGATGATTTAACTAAACAAAAACAAATCAATTTATTTACAAACAGATAATGAATTATCTAGAGTTAATCACTAATAAAAAGCTCAACAATTGAGCTTATAGCACACAAGTACATGTTTAGCATGATACAAAAAGTTAAAGATTCCTAACTAACATTCCAACAAGATTTGATAAGTGAAAGAAACACAATTCTAGAATAAGTGATTGTCAAGAAAAAGTAAAGAATAGACCTCACCCAAGTGCATAAGAAAATAAATAAGGCACTAGAATAAAGTGATAATAAACCACTGAGTTGATAGTAAGATGAATAGAAGTAGAATATAATAAATGTACCTGAGTAATAATTTAAGCAAAAAGGAACACCAAATAACCATGGTTCTAGATAAGCGAACAATCTCCAATATGAACTGGAATCTGATCAGAAAAAGAGCTGAAACAAAAATAAACGTGAAAGTTGAAAACAAAAAATAAATAATGAAAACAAGATGACAAGAAATATGGCCTAGTTATGTGCCATAAAATAATAAATACCTGTAATGGGCCAAACGTAGGCCTCTATTCACAAGCTGACCCCAGAACTGTATTAAATGGGGTTTAAAGATACACAAGCCTGGTACCTGATGTAAAAGAGAAGAAGGCCCACAATAAGGATATCGTATTACCTGATGTGCCGTAAAGGCCCACTACTGATCAAAATACTTGAGCTGACTAAAACCTCACTGTGTGTAATGTAAAGAGTATAAAGGAAGTTACCTTGAGTTCCTTTATAAATGGGTTAGATGTTTAAATACTGCTAAACAGACGAACCAAGTCGGTCCATGATAGTAGAAAAATGGTTGACCTAAAGGAATACATAAAAAAGAAATATAATCCAGACGAATAATATTGATAGAAAAAACCACCATGGGAGGAACACTCTCCCTATCTAAACAAGAGAAAGAAACTGACCTGCTAATAAGCATGATGCCAGAGCCTACTTCCTGAATCTTGTATCGGTACATTTGATGTATGTCATTCTTCTCAGTTGTGCAGCCTCTGTATGATATGTAAATTCAGCTGAAGAAAAACCAAACGAGAAATTATGAAGTAATGTATAATAATGAGCCATGTATATGCCTGAACCATGGAACATAACAAAATAAAACCTAAAGTCTCTAATGTTCCGTTAAAATAAATATAATATTGAAGCCAGACAGACAAACCAAGGTCACCAACTGTGACAGATTAAATGGCTAGGCAGCTCACCTTGGGTGTAAACACCGCTTAATAGTGGTAAAAGAATGCACACAAACCAGGGAGGTCGGATGCATGCCACTAAATGTGAAAGAAAACTGATAACTAACTATTCAGCTGGAAGCAGATAAACGCGTCTGTTGCATTAATCAGGCTCAGAAAATGAAACGAAGTCCCAAAACGGGCCATGCCAAATGTAGGTAGACCTCGGTGAAAGTAACCATGCGTGAAAATTAAGCTAGCGCAGGTAAAACATTTCAGAAATACATCCAATAATGTCCGGCAGTAACTAATTAAGGAAACAAAGGTCGGAGGGGACAAGCATAACTTACTATTTGACAGATAGTGGTGAAAGAATGCACACAAACCAGAGAGGTCGGATGCATACCACTGAATGTGAAAGAACACTGATAACTAACTGTTCAGCTGGAAGCAGATAACCACATCTATTGCACTGATTAGGCTCAAAAAATGAAACGAAGTCCCAAAACGGGCCATGCTAAATGTGGGTAGACCTCGGTGAAAGTAACCATGCGTAAAAATTAAGCAAGCGCAGGTAAAACATTTCAGAAATACATCCAATAATGTCCGGCAGTAACTAATTAAGGAAACAAAGGTCGAAGGGGACAAGCATAACTTACTGTTTGACAGAGTTCTGACACGAATAAGGGCGCGAAGCTTATGATGTAAGATGGAGTGCTCTTTTTATGTGCTCAGCGTGGAGAACGTGAAGAGCACAAACATCGAAATGGAGATAGGCATAATGGTGATCAAAAACGGACTAAAAGTACAGAAAGTAAACTTCTAAAAGAAACGCCATGTTGGTATGGGGACTGGCCCAACAGGACGAAATGTTTACTAGATTTGCATCGAGTAATTGAGAGGGAAAAGAGTATGGATTAAGCAAAAGTGGAAACTATGCCTCAAATGTGATTTAAAAGAAACAGAATCACATAAGTTTCCAATATTAAAAATAATGCAGCAAAATCCATACACAACAACGGATTAACTCAGGATATGTTGAAGTGAAAATGGAAAAATAGTAAACATTAATGCAAGAATGAAAAAAGCGACAGAAGTTCTAACCACTGTTTTTAATAGCTTGATCCCACGGGATTTCTTGATTGAGTCCTACTGTTGCAGTACCCAGAGTAAAAATCCAGAAAACTTCTCTTAATTTTCTGGTTTTCTCTGTGGTGGAACCCTGTTTTGGATGAATTTTTTCCAGAATATACCATTGTATGGCTTCCGGCGCATGATCATGTTCCACATAATGTTGCACCATGGGTGCTTGAAGTTTCCTGGTACGTATAGCTGAACGATGTTCTGTAAGTCTGGTGTTAAAGCTTCTCCCTGTTTCCCCTACATATCCTAAGCGACAGGGACAGATGAGCAAGTACACCACATCTGTCGTTTTACAGTTGTTAAAACTCTTAGGTGATATTAATTGCCCATTGAAATTGAATGTGGGCGATTCAATAGCTGTGTCGCAAGATTTGCAAGTGGAACATTTAAAGTTACCCACCACTGTTTTATTGCCTGCAATATTTGTTTGTAAAAAAGTATTAGTGTGTATAATTCTTGAATTACCCACATGATCTTTTATACTTTTATTGCGTCTGAACGCAAAGAGAGGCTTAGGGATGGCCCTGTCAATATTTAAAATTTGCCAACTTTGATACACTGCCTGACGTATTCTGTCATTGAGCATGGAATGTCTCGTAATAAAGACCAAGGAAGGATCTTTGTTGGTCTTGGTGTTAGATAGTAAATGTTGCCTATCAAAAAACGAGCTCTTTTGTACGAGTCTCGTACAATTTTTTTAGGGTAGCCTCTGGCCGAAAACTTATTTTTCATGCTCAATGATCTGTCATCATAATCTTTTATATTTGTACAATTACGCCGCAGGCGTAAAAACTCACCAAAGGGTATACTGTTCTTTTGAATAACCGGGTGGAAGCTATCATAGTGTAGAAGTGTATTTCTTGCTGTGGGTTTGATGTACAAGTCCACTACAAGATTACCCTTATCATGTTTAATTAGAATATCTAGATATTCCACCTTTTCGGAACTTATACTGTGTGTAAAATGTATATTATCATCACAGAGGTTAATCCACTCGATAAATACCCACAGTTTTTCTTGTGTGTCTGTCCAAATGAAAAAGACATCATCTATGAATCGCGACCATTTGGTCACTGATTCATAGAAAGGTGCCATTTCATTGAATACAAATTTTTTCTCGAAAAGGGATATGTAGATATTGGCCACCGTGGGGGCACAAGATGCCCCCATGCTGACGCCTTGTTGTTGTTTGAATAGCTGATTATTAAATTCAAACACATTGTCTTCTAGGACCACTTTAAGGCATTCTAGAACAAAGAGAGTGGGACATTTGATGTTGTAGGCATTAATGAACCAATGAACCGCTGCTAAAGCACCTTCAATAGGGATGTTACTATAAAGGGCTTCAATGTCCATGGTTACTAAAAATTGCGCATCAGGACAGAAGGGTGTGTTCTCGACTAGATTGATAATGTGTCGAGTATCTTGGACAAATGCTGGTGTTCTTGAAACATGAGTACATAGCAGGGATCTACATATTTAGCCAATGGTTCAGTGACTGACCCAATTGTAGTAACTATGGGTCTGAGAGGGGGATCTAAGGCATTTTTATGTACTTTGGGTATGCCATAGATACTGGCCATTTTGGGTTTCTCCTTATTAAGGAATAACCATTCCTTTTCACAGATATCTCCATCTCTCAGAGCTTTGTTAGTTAATCTCTGTATATTTCTTATGATGTTGGATGTGGGATCTCTGGTGATGGGACAGTAAAACCGGGTATCTCCAAGCATATGTTCCATTTTGGAGATATAGGTGGATGTATCGTAGACAACAATGCCTCCTCCCTTATCACATGCTTTAATGGTTCTATGCTGGGTATGTTTCAGATCTTGCAAAGCTGTGTATTCATCTTGACTAAGGTTAAAGGGGGTCTTTTGCACATGCTTGGTGATATTAATGATCTTGTTGTAGACAACTTGTTCGAACACCGCTACTTCAGGTGGCAGTTGTTCGATAGTGGGAGTAAACTGGGAAGGGGGTGCCAGACCAGATGCATTAATAATTTCCAATTGTGTGTCTTTATTAGTGAAAAAAACCTGTAGTCTGATCTTTCTGAAAAAAGCTTTTAAGTCTCTGAACAACTCAAACTTATTTAAGCCTGAGTGGGGGGCAAAAGTTAATCCTTTAGATAGTAACGAGATAGTCGGCGCTGTTAGTGAGGAACTACTAAGATTGAAAATAGGTAGTGTCTCTATTCCCTCCAATATTGCGCGTTGCGAGTGACAAGGTATTGGTTGAAATCCATCACTGGATTGCCCTGGAAGCGCGGTTGGTATTGCGTGTTGGTTTGGAATCGTGGCTGGTATTGAGGTCGCCAATTGTTGCGCCTGTTGTATCTCCTCCCTAAAAAAGGTTGTGTGCCTCGTTGTCTTCTATATTGATGTCCATTGCCCCTAGTTTCAAAACCACCTGACTGATCCTCACTATCTGAGTCTGATGTATCTGAGAAAGTAATCACCTTTCTACCAAGTCCTGATGGTCTATATGGTTCATATAGCATGTTGTCAACTTGATTGTAGTAACTGTCTGACAAGTAAGGATAGGCTGTCTCTTTGCTAAAGAAGCGTACATCTTTCTTTAATTTTTCTAATTTACGCTTAGTTAGATACTCTGTGTAGGAATGCAGATCTTTATCAATGTCTTCTAGTTTTTTTTTTTTTTTTTTTTTTTTTTTAGCGGCTTGCAGGTACAGCGACCTTGTGGTGGTGGGGTCTGGGCAGCAATTACCTCTTGTGCCAGCACCAAGGGAGTTGCCAGAGATCAGGACCAGGGGGAAGAGAGAGCACACCGTCTCTGGTTCGAGGCTCGGCATCAGCTCACTAACCTGTAATTCTGGGCATATCTCGCATCCTCCCCGTGGCCACCATATTGACCGTGTCCTGTGGTTTGTATCGGGTCCGCAACTAATTTCTCACCTGTAATTGCACAAAGCCCAATAGTAGGAGCCTCAACAAGACAAGTGTTTTCAGGGATTCTCATTTGTGTTAAAGGCAGACAGGATCTCGCAGCACTATGACGTACAGGTCCTCCGCTAGGGGCTAGTAGGGATAGTATAGGAATGTGAAGGAAAGTTATTCAAAATCACACACACCAAAGCGCACTTAGGTCACTATGCTCTGCATTTGGCTAATTGTGAATATTTCCAAGACACTACACTACTGCATCAGCACACAGGCGGTTTGCAAGTTATTGCCCCACCCAGCTTCTTATGAGAATGCAGGTAGGCACCTAAGTCCTCGGAACTGACAAATAAGCTTGAACCTGCTCGTCCGCCTCCCCCCCCCAACCAGTGAACTAGCACAAAACATTTGCTAAGGAAATGCGCTTGAACCTGGACTATGGGTTCAATCAGCAGTGGGGCGGGGGGGTCCGTTAAGTTATGCATCAAGTTGATCGGTGGAAATTTGACTGGGTGGTTTCTGGTGCACGGCATCGTCATGTGATTGTATGTGAATTTGCATGGCGGAGCTTTATCCAGAAGGTGTCAGAGCGCTTTCTACTGGCCCTGTTACATTACACCGAGGCGTCAGAGTACATGTTTTCTTCCATGATACAAGCACTAAGGCTCTAATTCACTAGAGTGTTAGAAGCTGTACTTCACCGCAGACACTAATGGTAAAAGTTTTGCACTGGCGATTCTATAGATTAATCAGGGTTGGATACAACATGGCCATGTATTTATTCACACAGTTGGGGCATTATAGGTGATTGTAACACGTTGGGCATTCCAGTTGATTGTAACACATTCCTTAGGTAGCCAGTAGTTTGTTTAAAATCATCGGCCTACAAGGGCCTGGGGAAGTTCCCGGGAGGGTCTGTGTCATCAAAGGCCAAGGTGATGCTCCAAGGATGTCAGGACAAAATACTTACATTGTTTGGGGGCTAAAATCTAGAACACAATTTGTAGTCTCAGCAACAATACTCAACATCCTGGAATTCTGGGCTAATCACTTAACCTCCCCGTGCCTTATAAAATGTATGGGCCCCCAAGTAACGGATCTGGTGCTCATGTAAAGCGCTATGTTACCCGACGTCTCAGGTCGTAGTTTGCGCTGTATATAACTATAAATATTTGAAATAAATGAATATTCTTATCTAGTCCTGAAGGCACGCTTAGATCCAGTGACCCAGCCGCCCAAATGATAGGCAGAGCTAGCACACAGTGGATACAGGATAACAATGAAAATGCTGCGGTTTGTATTCCAGTCAGGGACATAAAGGTATGCTGCAGCTTTGCACTGGCTATTCCGCCAAAGAGCAAAGATAGACTAAAGGCAGTTACTTAAAAGAGGGGGGGGGGGGAAACCCATGCTTAAGTTACTTGATTGGGATGACATCAAGAAAGGATAGGGAAGGGAAGCTTGGCAAATATATAATTATAAGAATTATGTGGTATTCACGAACAGTACTATGCCTCTCACGGACAGTTATTTCAGTGTCAAGCTCTTTACCCAGCCATTGGTTCTTTAAGCAATTATATCCGCCACCCGGATCTACATGCTTTTCTGGTGGTCATGCGTTGCGAAAGTCTTACCATGCGATGAACCACAGCTAATGTAAATATACTTGGGGAAGCAAAGGACTGCCAGAGTTTGCCCAGGCTTACCAGTGTTGAATATGGCAGCCCGCTTTGGATAATGCAGTGGTGTAAGGAAAGTCTAGGTTTCAGGGGCTCCAAGCCAACTGGGGGGGCTCCTAGCGGGAGCTGGCTAGTGTGGCGGCTAGCTCGGCCTTAATTTGGGGCTAGAGCAGGTATTTGCATGAACTAAGTACTCAGATGCTAGTGGTCTGCCCTCAGGGGAGGGTTCCCACAGTACACCCGTGCATAAGCACCTGAATGGGTCAACCTGCAACACACCTGGCGATCATGTGCAATGCGATATACCTGGGCAGCATGTGCGCATGAGAGTAACTCCGCGTAAGGGTAGTCTCAGGTATTTACAAGACAGTGAAGGAACAACAGAGACTTATATTATATTGGATTCACTATTGGGTAGTCAATACTCCAGGGGGGAGGGACCCATACATATTGCTCCCCTGCCACATAAAGCCACAGTGATACACTCTTCACATACTTGAACCGTGCAGTATGTCTATCTGATTGAAACACAGCGTGCAACCCCAGGAGCACCGGGTTTTAGGTCTGCTCCAAGACTCCATTAGTAACGGCAGGACAGTCATTTGTTCGACCCAAAATGACATTAACTGATTGTGGGCATGTTGCCCAGTGCCAACCTAAAAGCTTTGCATGAGTATACAGATGGGGGGCTTTACTTTGAGTGCTCAGGAATTTTATGAGTGAGGCAGTTGAACCGATACCACTAGGGCCATCATGACGGTCTTTTGTTGGCTCCTGTTGAAGGTAAGGGTACCCATTTTCGCAGTAACTGTGTGCTTTCCTGTGGTAGGATTTGGTTTGTCGGTTACAGTCAGCTTTCCTCCTGCCCAAGCCATCCTTCTAGCCTTGGAGGGGGGGGCTTGATTGCCTTATTTGTCATACTTGGAGTTCAAGGGAAATAGAGGCGTGTCAGCTCTCTAAGTTCGATTGCCACGTTTGCTGCGCTTCAATGACAGATGTTGAATGTCTCCTGACAAGTGCTGCTTGCTTTTTAGTTTACATTGGGTTTGGTGAATACATTATCCTTTCACTTGCGGTCAGAGAAAGTAGATAATGTAGTTGGATATAGCATTGTATGACCTGGGACACTTAGCGGTAAAGCAGGCTAGCATTAAGCACATATATCGTTATCTGGAAGGGGGATGCAGATGTCAGTTCTGTGTGGACAAATGCTCCGTTAGTAAGGGAACTCCCTGGGTTAAGGCGTGCACGGCAAGGATCTGAGGGTAACCAGCAAAGGCTTGCTTCCAGGGTTTGTAAAGTTGATCAGATGGGCCAAGCTGTGCTGCAAAGCACCATGCATAATCTATAGGTCACAGTTTTGAATGCTAGGTCCTATGCACAGTTTCTATTAGGTTCTGATTCCTTTACGCCTGCACACCATCACGTATATTGTACATTCGGGACACATGTTATACGTTCCACCGACCCACGATGAGAGGTGACCACACATTATCAGCGATGTAATTTTCTACGGGTCAAGAGGGGCGAGTTGTGGTGGCAACAAGACACCTGCAGCAGGGAGTGCCGCCAAGCGGCAAGGAGTTGGCGAGTAAATGGGATTTGAAGGTCCCGCTGGATGCCTGCCACCTGGCCACTGCAGGTTGTTGTTGGTGATCTCTACTGGGCTCTAGTAGTGGTCATTACAAAATACACCGGGGCTGATTCACAGGCGGGTGTGGTGGTCCCTACCTCATTTCACATGATCCTCCCTGTCGGGTCTGTCTAAAGATCATCCACAAGGGCTTTAAATTAACAGCCTCTCTTGTCTCAGCCATACTGTGAGCAGTAAGCAAGCGGTCTGTGCATCAGTAGGTTGGGGTGAGCACGCCCGTTCCCGGCGTTGTGGCTGTGATTCCTGATGTGACTCTTGGAGTCCTAGTCCTGCTGGCTGTAGGTGGAATGATGAGTGTTGATTACATAACTGGATGCGATGGATGAGGAGGCAGAACCTTGCAGCACACTCTGCTAAGCAATGTTCCTGGCGATTTGTATTGACCCAGGGCCGAAGCGAGAGCCCCTAGTGCAGGGCCAGAATCATTAGGCCAGGCAGCATGACAAAGGTCTTTTAGGCACTGGTAGAATGGTGCATGTCAAGTAGTGCTGTAGGCCCACCCCCCCCCCCGGCAAAGATGGCAAGCAGGGGTCACACGAGGAACGGAGCTATCAGCTGCCAATCTGTTGAGCATTTAACCAGCATGAAAGTCGGAGGGAGGCTGCTGAGTTGCCCTAGCATTGTTTGTCTCGCTTCAGGGCCAGCTGGGGTTACTGCTCAGGGTAAGGTTAGATTTCTTGGTTGCGTTTGGATACTTTGACAGGTTGTCCTTGCTCATGCAACACGGCGATAAGTGGTAATTTTGTGGGTATGAACTGGGTGTCCTTCAAGAAACTCATTAGATCTTGCAGTCCCGCCATTGCAGAACATAAGATTTGTCAACTTTCTTCAAGGAAACCATTATTAGCAGGAAGGTATTGAACCATGGAGAGCCAATGGTTGTGGGTTCGTGCACAACAGTAGTATGGGAATTACATTCAGTTTCAACAGGCTATGTGTACCATCAATAGCACCAGGAGCTGTAAAGCTTCTATTCTCGCCCGGGATTGGGGCTGGCAATGTCATCAAACTTTGCAGCCAGACACGGAATAGGCAAAGACATACCTGTGATGGTGCAACATGCACTCAGCAGTAGAGTTAGCTGAGTTTCAGCATATCCTGGTATACTGTCAGTGATAAACGTAAGGTTAGGGGCTACACACGAACAGGCACTTTCTGTCTGCTGGGGGTGGAGTGTGCCAGTGCCAAGAGGGTGCGGGTTGCCTGGTTAGGGCTGCTTGTTGGGAGGGAGCACTAATACGGATAGCCATAAGAGCTCATCTTGCATTCATAGAAGGCAAAATTGATACTTTTATGGCAGGGTGCCAGTTGCTTCAGTTATGCGCATTTTCCGTGGCAGTTGTCAGCGAACATTCAGAATGCAATGTTGGTGGTTAGCCTGTTGTCATGCCTTTCAGATGTGTTTTAGCTCAGGCATGGCCAAGCATGGGTTAGATGCCTGAGGTCCGCCCTGGGATACATGTTTACAGGCATGTGGAGCGGCAGAACTTAGAGGGGCTTGGGTCCGACCTCTAGTTACAGGTGCAGATCCTGGTGGGTTCACTTAGTATCCCGACCTTCTGAGTTCGATGAAACAGGTACCATTGATTTGAGTAACGATAAGGTGTAATTTCTCCCGCCCTTCAGCCTTGGCTGGCAACTATGCAGGTTGTGGAAGTTGTCTTCCAACTAGGACGATATGGTCCATATGTTTGGGGGAAACGCCTGGGTTAAACACAATTGGGCTACAAAGTAGTAGAAGAACACTTGGCATTCCCAGTATTCAAAAGAAACAAAAGAGAGGTATTTATACTTTGGTTCCCCTCTGGTTCACTCTGTCCTGTCTGCTCCCTGGTATACTAGCAGAAGTTTGGGGAGGGCAAGGCTTCACATAGGGTGGTGACTGACGGAAGGCGATGGACATACTCCGACTAGTGCTAGACTCAGATAACTGAGTGAAAGAGGAAGTAAGGCGGGCTTGTCAACTCTTACCTCCACCCGCATTGGCATTGCCTGCCAGGAGTGGCTTAGCAAAGGTATTGCTCTTCAGCCAGGCAATGTTACATTGAACCAACACCTAATTATTGGTTTTAGGTCATACCAGTCAAAATTCCACGGGGAGTTTAGAAAGGATGAGGGCACCTGTCCAGAAAGGGCATGCTGGCCTGTGGTCCGGTATGGGCTAAAGACTTGTTTTGGCTGGACCTGGGAGATGCCCGGTATCAGCATGTTGTAAGTAAAGAGGCCTACCTTGGTGGGGGGCCCTGGTTGTGACGGTGGCCACCCCCAGAGCTGTGGAGAAGTTACAGGGCGATCCAGAGTCTGCAAGGTACAGAAGGGTACTACATGCAGCAGCACAGTAATGGTGCTAAGCCAAGGATACCCAGGGATGTCTTAGCGTTGTCCCCTGGAAGAACTACGGCGCCCCGTTAGTCCTACGGGCGGTTGTGGGTCTGAGCAACCGGGGCCTGCCTGAAACGCTCCGCCCACCTTTTAGGGGGGCGTGAGTAAGGTAGTGGACTGGTGGTCCACTGATGGGAGGGGTGGCCCCTCCCAAGAATTGGTAAACACCGATTGGCGACGGCCACGGTGTAATTTGGCTCATCAGACGGGCAGGCGGCATAAGGGTTGGCCTGCCCTGGGATCGCCCGTAAGATAACCCACCATGTTGGCATATTTGTTATGCAAATAAACCTGCAGCAATTTTCTCAACTAACAAGGTGTCGTGTGGTTTATTGATGTATTTTGCTGTATGATAACTGACTACTGTTGCCGATATTGGCACTATGTTGGCTGCATTGTGGTTCACGTATTGGGAAATCGTTTCTGCTGTTGATGGGAGCAGGGAACAGCCGCAAAGCAGGGTTGTAGGGATGATGCGCAACGATTTCTCCCCGCCCTCCCGACCATGGGAGACAGGTTTGCCGAATCATATGTGGAGCTGTGCACCAGATCTCACAAGCATCTTAGCTGAGCCCAGATGTCAGTGGGGCTGGGGAATGCCCTCAGTCAGGTGGTGCTCGATGACCCATGGCGGGGATCTGGGAGGGAGTTCCAGGCCCCAGCCCCATAAACGGTAGATCAACCCTCATATATTATTGATGTGTAGCGCCTATCAACTAGTGCCGGGGCAACCCAAGCAGGGAACATGACCTAAAACAGATGGGGTGCTAATACGTATCTATAAATATGCCAAGTGACAGTTGGGGGGTGAGGTCCTAACTTTATTAGGGACAGGTCAGGCCAGATTACCAATGTGAAAAGGTCCTGCCCGCCTTGACTTGGGCTCCTCACATAAATAATTGATGGCACCTGGGCCCCTCAATCGCACATAAGTTGACGGCTAGGTCCCTAAGGTAACGCAGCCAGAAAGGAGTAGTGTGCTACTTGCCAAGAAAGTGCTTCAACATCCCTTTAGGGGTAACAAGCGCTACATAAATGCAAACGTTTTTTCCCTCTTCTATCCCTCCGCTATCCTTCTCAATGCAAATAACTGACTAATATCCACCACTCAAATTACTTTCATATTTCACTATACTAATTCACCACTAATTCTTTATGGGTTCCGGAGTAGCGTGCTACTCGCCCAAAAAGTGCTTCAATGCCTCGTTTGGGGTAGTAAGCGCTATATAAATACAATTACAATACAATACATGAATTGTACATTTGAATGATTTCACACTTTGCTCCATTATCTGCACTGAATCACTCACTCACTCCTCTCTCATAGGGAGTCACGTACACTGTAAGAGGGCTGTGCGAGGCCTCTTCTCCCTTGGTACCAAATCTTTTTGACCCCATTGAGGAAGACGAGTGAATGGTTTGAGACCCCTCTGCCATGCTCGCTTATACCCTATACTCATTGTACCACCCCCTGTCATTGCCACGGTAAGTGGTGGGACTGCGATACTTACCTCCCCAGTATGGTTCTTCACCCAGTTGCTTTACTGTAAAAACTAATTCATGTGTTAAAAAGCTAACCCAGCCACGCACGCCTACACTATTGAATTGCCCTACTGCATCATAGAGCAGGAGAGCGTAGAGCGTGGCTCGTACTACAGACCAACCAGACACTGAAACTCACAGGAACTGAGGCTGCATGGTTCTGGAAGAGAAAACGTTTGGGGTTTTCACTTTTTCAGTGGTACTGGGGCAGCGCTGTGACGCAGAATGGAAGTCGCACGCTGGGTCTGACGAAGGCAGGCCCGGTTCTAGGGGGTGGGCCGGGTGGGCCCTGGTAATGAATCTGCCACCGATGTACAACAATAATAAAAAATGTTTAGATAACTGGTGATTTATGATCCTGCTGGAGAGCAGTCATTTGTCTGTTGGTAGTTTTTAAATGCAGATAAACAGTATTTTATGTGGATAGCTCAGTGAGTTACTGCCTTTGTCACAGAGGTTCTTGTGTTACTTGCAGTTCAGAAGTTACAATCCTAAGATAGGACAGTGACCTATGAACTGTCATCAAAGAGCTGCAAACAAACGTCACTTTTTTGTGTTGTGATTGTTAGACCTGGCACCTTGGCGTGAGTTTCCCTTCCACTTTTTGCTGATGTGCCTCATTGTGTTTTGTTGGTGTTAGTCGCTCAGGGCACTGTGCCACTGCTAATCAGTGCCACAGTGCAAGGGCTCCCTTTTGAAAAGTGTATACATTGATTGGTGTCCATGTTTGGCTTATTTGGTTTACTATCAGCCCCTAGTAAAGTGCACCAGGAGTGCCAGGGCTTGTAAATACAAATGCTGCTGGTGGGCTTGCAGCACTGGTTGTGCCACCCACAGAGGCGGCCTAGTAAAATGTGTCTAAGGTCTGCCACTGCAGAACCTGTGTGCAGTCTGGTACTGTCGCGCTGACTGCGCAAGTACACCCACTTGCCAGTCCCCAAACCTTCCCTTAACTACATATTAGTCACCCCTCTGGTAGGCCTAAGGGCAGGGTGCATTGTAGGCATAAGGTAAGACATGCCCTGATGTGTGTGGCATGTCCTAATAGTGAATTACAGCCATTTTCGTTTTTCACTATTGAAGGCTACCTGCTCTCCATAGGCCAGAATGGGCTGCTGGAATTACTACACGCTGTAATCCCAGTGGACTCAGAGAGCATGGTAGAAAGTCAAGTTTAGTATGCCTGAACTCAGAATAATAAAATACTTCTTTTAGTAAAGTTTATTTTAATATCCTGTGTTTGTAAATACTACTTATAGAAAGTTAGTATTTACTGACCTGGCCATTTCAGTCCGCCTCTGCTGTGTGTGTGTGTTCTGCCCAGCAACAGTAAAGGAGCAGGGCTGGGGAATTCCAGGAGACAGGCTGGCTGCCAGGTGGTGGGTAGAGAGATTACACCAGGATGGGTGGGAGGAGTACACCTTTGACTCTGAATAGACCTGTGCTCTGCCGCCACAATGCCGGCTCCGCCCCCTGTGGAGCGGCTGATGTCTCTGCCCTGCTGCTGAAAGGAAAGAGCAGAGTCACCACAACAAAGTGCTCCAAAACTGGACTGAGCCAGGCCCAGGCCCCCTGGCGACAAAGAACAAAAGAATTGTGCTCTAAAAGAAGGAGCCCTGCTCCTAAGAAATTAGATCCTGTTTGCGCCAAGAATAAACTCTGCCTGAAGAGAAGGACCTGGGAAAGCTGCATGGAGGACTACTGTCTCTGACCTGTGAGACTGGCCTGTGGTGGGTGCCTTGCTGCAAGAAGGAGAGGAAAAGACTAAAGGAAAAGACTTTTGAATCAACTTGTGCTTTGAACAATCTTCAAGGGCTTGCTGGTGAACTTGCCCCCTGAAATGCGCCCCAGGAACAGTGGGCGCTACCTTCCCCCAAGGAAAAGAGGAGCTGCTGGAGGTGATCCTGTCACGCTGACCCCCAGAGAACCTGTGTGCTCCCCTCTCTCTCCGAGCACCGCGACGTCTGCCACCGGGGCTGCTGTAAGCACTGCCAAGGCCGGCCTACCTGGCCCTAGCCCAGCAAGCAACTGCCCCCCGAGCCGTAGCTCGCAACGCAAAGAAGAGACCCCGGACGTCCAAACGCCGAGCCTCTGCTTCCCTGCGCCGCTGAGATCACTGTGAGGGCACCGAGCACCTGGTTCGCCACCCTGAGGAAAGCCGACAGCGCTGCAATGCACTAAGAATCACTCCCGAGCCGCCCCTCCCGCTCCTGAAATCATCGTGGCCACTGAGATCCTCCCCGAGCACCCCACGAAGCCTCACCGTCCCCTGGAGATCCGGGACTGAAGCGCGACGTGGGACGCCTTTGTGCGGGACTACGAGGCCGCCACGAACCTCCTCTACAAAGAACCAAGGTATTGTGATCAGCGCACCTTGGTACGACCCGTACTGTCCTTTGTACGAGCCGTACCTGCTCTGCCGTCCGTGTACGGCGCATCCCTGCATCTGTACGGTCCGTACAGCATCAAAAGCATTGCCGGCGCTCACGTGGGAAGCGTGAGGTTTGGCACGAGACGTCCCGAACGTGTACAATGCGTACCCACGAGGGTACGGTCCGTACGGTTCGCGTCCAGCATACGCGTCCTCACGCGAGAAGCGTGAGACACGGCACGCCGCGCCCAAATAGCGGTACGAAGCGTACCGGAGGCGCTACGAAGCGCACAATACCCCAAAGAAGCTTATTTCGAATAGAAGAGTGCCATTTTAAGAACTGTGGACTGCCTAAAAGCATTTAAAGTAACTGGAACCTTATTTAAGTGAAAGAACTGTATTTTGACATCCTGCTTGAAGAAATCTTTTATATAAAGAACTTTTATTTTGATATAAATACAGCCTTGTGTCTTTGTGTGGTGGGGTGGTGATTATTGTGTGGGATACCTTGAACGCTTAACCTAATGCCCTCTGGAAATTTAGCCTGACTGCTCGCGCCACGTTACCTAGAGGGTGAGCAGGGGTTATTTTTAAAGAGGTAATCCTACGCCCTGACTTAGAGGAAAGGGTCCCTGCTTGTCGCAAGTGCATACCTGCGCCAACCAGAGACCCCGGATTCTAATATTGGTGGCAGCGGTGAGGATTCACGGATTTGCGTTCTTGGTGTCTGCGCAGTGATTACTAACCATTGCACAGTGAGGACAGTCCAGTAGCTTAAGCCACAGAACTTTTTAATTTCGCTTGCCAAGAAAAAGAAGATCCCTTGTGTTTGGAGTCATGCCTGGCCCAAACAGCATTGAGAAGTCCATCTCTGAAACCTCCGGATTGGAATGGGATGAGTCAAAACTGGACGACTGCTCAAGATAACAACTCAAGCAGTTTTGCAAGAGATTCAAGGTTCCACATAGAGGATGCAAGCTCAAAGCACACTTCTACACGGCACTGAGAGCCTGGGTGGAATCAAGGGATGCAGCTGAGAATGTTGTACCTGAGGTTGACGTAGTGGAACCAGCGGAGAGCATCCATAGTTTTAGCAGAGGCCTGTCGCCAGAGGAGCTGGCAGATAGACAGGCCGCAAGAGATCATGAGATTACTTTGGCAAAGTTGAAATTAAATGGCCAATTGGAGCTAGAGAGCAAGAAAATGGCTCTTGAAGAAAGAAAGATTCGGATGAAGCACGACGCGAGAATGAGGGAGCTGGCGATAAAAGAGAAAAGTTTGGAAAACCCTCCCTCTGGTGGCACCGCAACGCCGGTGCAGGTAGAGTCAAGTGTGTACATGCCAAAAGATGTAGTCAAGGAATACTTTAAGAATGATGACATAGGGCAATGGTTCAAGGCCTATGAGGTAGCCATGTCTTCCCACCGGGTCCCTGAGAGAGATTGGGGAGCGGGGTTGTGGGGACAGTTCCTCAGTGAGGGGCGGGACACACTTTTAGATTTGCCCTCTGACATGTATAATTCTTACCCCCACATGAAGGAAGCTTTAATGACCAGATATGGGCTAACTCCTGAATTATATAGGCAGAGGTTCAGGGGGTGTACCAAGATTGTGGGGAGTACGTATGTGGAGTATGTGACCTTTTTCTGCAGAGCACTGGATGGCTGGGTGAAGGGTAGAAAAGTTGATGATTACCAAGGTCTCTTTGATTTAATTGCATGGGAGCACTTGTCGCTTAATTGTTTTCCTGAGCTACGCCAACACCTGATAGATAGCAAGCTGAATAACCATAGGAAGCTTGCTGAAGAGGCGGACCGCTGGGTCAGCACCAGGGTCCACAAGGGTCAAGTGGGAGACTCCACCAGGGGTGGGCAGGGTCCCCAGCAGAAGAGTGGGGGGGACAAGGGAAAACAGAAAGGGTTCCAAAAAGGCCCCCCAAGTAATCCCCAAGGAAACCAGCAGAAAGGTTCTCAGCCTCCCTGTTCTGCTTGGGTTCTTGGATCAGGTGGAATTCGCTCATCAGAGCCTTACTAACCCAGCCAGAACGTTTCTTCGTCCCTAGGACCTATCTACAATAGGTAACCACATATATCTACCGCCTAAGGACAGGGAATTCCTAATACACATACCAAGACCTCTTACAATCGGCGGCCTCGCGGTCCCATACGAACCCAGGACTCTCTACCCAGACGGCAGTATCACAAGCGGCGGCCTCGCGGTCCCATACGAACCCAGGACTCTCTACCCAGACGGCAGTATCACAAGCGGCGGCCTCGCGGTCCCATACGAACCCAGGACTCTCTACCCAGACGGCAGTATCACAAGTGGCGGCCTCGCGGTCCCATACGAACCCAGGACTCTCTACCCAGACGGCAGTATCACAAGTGGCGGCCTCGCGGTCCCATACGAACCCAGGACTCTCTACCCAGACGGCAGTATCACAAGTGGCGGCCTCGCGGTCCCATACGAACCCAGGACTCTCTACCCAGACGGCAGTATCACAAGCGGCGGCCTCGCGGTCCCATACGAACCCAGGACTCTCTACCCAGACGGCAGTATCACAAGTGGCGGCCTCGCAGTCCCATACGGACCCAGGACTCTCTACCCAGACGGCAGTATCAGCACAAGTTCATCCTATGATTACTATAACATCATCACACCAAGACTGCTAGTTCGAGCACTGCCTGTTCTCTGGTTCGAGGGGCTCCCCTTCTCCCTTATTCAGTTACCACTCATCCGATCAGGATTGACATCTGTTCATATAGCCGCAGCTGACTAGAGGAACAGGCTACCCTCTTATACGAGAACACGCAGCACACATTAGTCCACTACGAATTGGGGTATCATTATTCATCAGATCACACAAAGATTGCTAGTTTGAGCACAACCTGTTCCCTGGTTTGAGGGGCTCCTCTTCTCCCTTATTCAGTTACCACTTACCTGATCAGGGTTAACATCTGTTCATGTCAAGTCACAGCTGACTAGAAGAATAGGCTACCCTCTTATACAAGAACACGCAGCACATGTTGATTCACTACAAACTGAGTACTTTATTACCAATTACATACACAATCACATGACAGTACTATATGACACATATCCTGCAAAGAAAAGTGAAAGATTAGATTGTATACTCAAATAAGAAAGGGGTCGACATCACCTTAGTCGTGTGTAGCCTGCACTCAATGGTCATCTAGGTTCCCTCCTCGTCTGTGCCTCGGCTCGCTTGGAAGTAACACCTCCGCAATCACAGGTCTGTTCCCTTCTCCCTTCTCCGAGTCACTGGGATCTCTTCCTCATCGGCTACCCTCTCCTCTCTGGCTATTCTGCTAGGAGGGTATCTGCTCCTCGGTTTTTCTCCATCCTTAAGTTTATCATCTGTCTTCCCTGGAATAAGTAGTAGCTTTTCTGCTAATGGCTAGGTGCCGCCTATGGATTGAAAGAATCAGTGCCAGTATCTGCCTCAGACTTTCACTAATATAGAGGTGCATTTTCTCATGGAAAATTCCAGCCCGTAACCTGCCGCCCACCAAATTCTTGTACCTCCCCGTGCCAAGGACACTTTCCCAGCCGGCCGGCCTGATGTAGCGTCTTCGGCATGAAGAAAAATACAATCCTTCGATAAGGGCTGGTCTGAACCGGTTCTCTCCAAGCGAATAACACCTCATAACTAAAACATCCCCTTTAACCTAGAAGCATCTCAAGCTGCTGGAACAGAAAGAAAGATGGAGTCTCCCCCGTTTGAGGCCTACCAGGCCTGAATTCAGCACGGCTCCATGAAATACCCTCACTACAGGGCAGGCTATCCCTAAGACTAACAAATCTATCCCCTAGGATATGTGTGCAAGCCCTGATCTATGGGGAAGAACACAGGATCATGTCGAAGTGCCTAGAAAATAGACTTCATTCACTACTCTAACCCTTAGGCTTGAATGTTAGAGAGACTGAAGTCACCCTAATCACCCATCAACACAATAGGGCCGGGAAAATCGAGCAGTACACTCCCCCACCCCCGAAGCCCACAGGGGCCCCTACAGGTAAACCTGTTCCCAAGGGGCCCCCTCAATGTTATAAATGTGGTGAACTAGGTCACTTTGCCAGTGATCCCAAGTGTCACCAGTATGTGAAACCAGCACCCACTGGTGCTCTACCGAAGCAAGTGGCAACAGTAGCCTTTGGGGAGGAGGTAGAAGTCCCAGGTGGGTGGTACCCCGTCCAACTGACCTTAGTCTCACTAGGAGACAGTGAGATGGTCCCAAATGCCGACTTGCCCTCTAACACTAAGAAATATGGGCAAGTAGTGACCGTCAATGGGAAGAAGGTAGAGGCTCTTAGAGACACAGGAGCCAGCGTGACTGCAGGGCGGCAGCACCTGGTATCTCAAGAGCAGGTCGTACCCCATGCCTATTGTCGGGTTGTCAATGCTGACAACACAGAGAGTCATTGTCCAATGGCTCAAGTTCCCTTTGAGTGGGGGGGGGTCTCTGGTACTCTGCAAGTCGCTGTGAGAACTGCCATGCCTGTAGACTGTCTCCTAGGGAATGAATTGGAGAGCTCCCCTTGGGAAAAGGTGGAGAAGACAGCTCACCTGCGGATGGTGGGTTTACCTGATTGGGCGTGCGTGACCACCCGGTGGTCGATGGCAGCCAGTAGGGGTGTTGAAGGGACCCTGGAGCCTGAGGGAGAGGCCCAGGAACCGGCTTTAGGGAGAGGGCGCAGGAGGCACGGGAAACCGGCTCCTAAAGTTCCCACGGCCCAGGAGGAAGCAGACCTTGAGGGAGATGCCCAGGAGCCTACCGGGGAACAGATAGCCGAACTGGGGGACCTGCCTGAGCTGACCCATTGGCAGCAAGAAGGAGGCCCCACCAGGGAGGAATTCTGCAGGGAGCAGAAAGAGTGCCCCTCTCTAGTGGGTATGCAGCAGCAGGCTGCAGCCCAAGCCAATGGTGATCAGTCCGGTACTCACTTAATCTACTGGGAGAACGACCTCCTGTACTCAGAGCCTAAGGTTGCTGAACCTGGGTCAGCCCGTGCGCTGGTGGTACCCCAGAAGTTCAGAGCCTTCCTACTGGGGCTGGCTCACGACGTTCTGTTAGCAGGGCATTTGGGGCAGGACAGGACCTTCGAAAGGCTCGTCACCCACTTCTATTGGCCTCAAATGCGCAGGAGTTCTGACACTCACTGCAGGACATGCCAGACTTGCCAGGCAAGTGGCAAGAGTGGAAGGAAGCTCAAGGCTCCACTCCAACCTTTCCCTGTGGTCAGTACCCCATTCCAGCGAGTGGGATTGACATTGTGGGGCCACTGGACCCCAAGACAGCCATGGGCAACAGGTTTATCCTGGTCTTGGTGGACCATGCCACCCGGTACCCTGAAGCCATCCCTCTGAGGACAGTGACGGCCCCCGTGGTGGGACGGGCACTGATGGGAATTTTCTCACGTTTAGGATTGCCTCTAGAGGTGGTGTCCGACAGGGGGACCAATTTGATATCGAAATATATGAAATCCCTTTGGCAAGAGTGTGGTATGACATACAAGTTCACCACCCCTTACCATCCCCAAGGAAACGGGTTGGTTGAGAGATTCAACCGAACCCTAAAGGGCATGATTATGGGTCTTGAGGAACCCATGAGGCGTAAGTGGGACGTGCTCTTACCATGCCTTTTCTTTGCGTACCGTGAGGTGCCACAGAAGTCTCTGGGGTTCAGTCCCTTTGAGCTTCTGTATGGCCACCCAGTACGAGGACCTCTTAGTCTGGTCAAGGAAGGCTGGGAGCAATCTCCCAGGAAACCTCCCCAGAATGTATACAGTTACATGCTGGCCTTCCGGAACCAGACTCGGCGTTTCAGGCAATTTGCTGAGGCAAACCTGGAAGCCAGCCAGGAGGAAATGAAGCGGTGGTACGACCAGAACGCCACTCTGGTTGAGCTTCAACCTGGTCAAAAGGTATGGGTCCTGGCCCCTGTGGAGCCTTGTGCACTCCAGGACAAGTGGGCAGGACCCTTTGAGATTGTGGAGCGCAAGAGTTCTATCACCTACTTGGTGGACTTGCAGTCTCCTAGGAACCCCTTGAGGGTCCTCCATGTCAATCGACTGAAGCCCCACTTGGAGAGGTCCGAAGTGGGCATGCTCTTGGCCACCGATGATGGGACGGAGGAGGAGTCTGAGCCTCTTCCTGACCTCTTGGTAGCCTCAGAGCGAGACGCGTCAGTGGATGGAGTTAACCTCTCACCCACCCTGACCCCTGAGCAACAGGATGACTGCCGCCAGCTGTTGGGGCAGTTTCCTGACCTGTTCTCCCTGGTTCCTGGTATCACAGATTGTTGCGTCCATGATGTGGATACAGGAGACAGCTTACCTGTGAAGCACAAGGCTTACAGGGTAACTGACAGGGTCAGAGCCTCCATCAAAGAGGAGGTCTCAAAGATGCTTGCTCTTGGGGTGGTTGAGTCCTCCAGCAGTCCTTGGGCCAGCCCAGTGGTCTTGGTCCCAAAGGCTGCAGCGCGGGTGCCACACCTGAACTCCGGTTCTGTGTGGACTACAGAGGACTCAATTCAGTCACGAAGACTGACGCGCACCCCATCCCCAGAGCTGATGAGCTCATCGATCGGTTAGGGGCTGCACGGTACCTCAGCACGTTTGATTTAACGTCTGGGTACTGGCAGATCGCCTTGACTGATGGGGCCAAGGAGAGGTCCACATTCTCCACACCAGATGGGCACTACCAGTTCCGGGTTATGCCATTTGGGATGAAGAATGCCCCTGCCACCTTCCAGAGGTTGGTCAACCAGGTGTTGGCTGGGCTGACCGAGTTCAGCGCCGCATACCTGGATGACATCGCAGTGTTCAATGGCACATGGAAAGAGCACCTGCAACATCTCTGGGAAGTGTTGATGGCGCTGCGCAAGGCAGGCCTCACGATCAAGGCAAGCAAGTGTCAGATCGGGCAGGGTTCCGTGGTGTACTTGGGACACCAAGTAGGGAGCGGCCAGGTGGCGCCCCTACAACCCAAGATCGAAACCATCCTGGCTTGGGAGCCCCCAAAGACCCAGACGGAGGTGAGGGCCTTTTTAGGACTCACAGGGTACTACAGGAGGTTTGTCAAGGGGTATGGCAGCATCGTTTCCCCCTTGACAGAGCTGACTTCGAAGAAGCAGCCCAGAAAAGTGATATGGACTGACACCTGTCAGAAGGCCTTTGACACCCTGAAAACTGCCATGTGCACGGCGCCCGTGCTCTTGGCTCCTGACTTCTCCAAAGAATTCCTAGTGCAGACAGACGCATCAGAGCATGGTGTAGGGGCTGTTCTCTCACAGATGACTCAGGAGGGCTGCGACCAACCTGTAGCCTTTATTAGTAGGAGGTTACTTCCACAGGAACAAAGGTGGAGTGCGATAGAGCGAGAAGCATTTGCTGTGGTCTGGGCGCTGAAGAAGCTGAGGCCCTACTTGTTTGGGACTCACTTCCGGGTTCAGACCGACCACAGGCCCCTCAGATGGTTGATGCAAATGAGGGGTGAGAACCCAAAACTGTTGAGGTGGTCCATCTCCCTACAGGGTATGGACTTTACGGTGCAGCATCGCCCTGGCACAGATCACTCCAATGCTGACGGTCTGTCCAGGTTTTTCCGCCTTAGTGAAGAGGAACTCCCTGGGGTAGGGTAGTTCCCCCCACATTTCAGCTGGAGGGGACACGTGTTAGACCTGGCACCTTGGTGTGAGTTTCCCTTCCACTTTTTGCTGATGTGCCTCATTGTGTTTTGTTGGTGTTAGCCGCTCAGGGCACTGTGCCACTGCTAATCAGCGCCACAGTGCAAGTGCTCCCTTTTGAAAAGTGTATACATTGATTGGTGTCCATGTTTGGCTTATTTGGTTTACTATCAGCCCCTAGTAAAGTGCACCAGGAGTGCCAGGGCTTGTAAATACAAATGCTGCTGGTGGGCTTGCAGCACTGGTTGTGCCACCCACAGAAGCGGCCTAGTAAAATGTGTCTAAGGTCTGCCACTGCAGAACCTGCGTGCAGTCTGGTACACTTGCGCTGACTGCGCAAGTACACCCACTTGCCAGTCCCCAAACCTTCCCTTAACTACATATTAGTCACCCCTCTGGTAGGCCCAAGGGCAGGGTGCATTGTAGGCATAAGGTAAGACATGCCCTGATGTGTGTGGCATGTCCTAATAGTGAATTACAGCCATTTTTGTTTTTCACTATTGAAGGCTACCTGCTCTCCATAGGCTAGAATGGGCTGCTGGAATTACTACACGCTGTAATCCCAGTGGACTCAGAGAGCATGGTAGAAAGTCAAGTTTAGTATGTCTGAACTCAGAATAATAAAATACTTCTTTTAGTAAAGTTTATTTTAATATCCTGAGTTTGTAAATATTACTTTTAGAAAGTTAGTATTTACTGACCTGGCCATTTCAGTCCGCCTCTGCTGTGTGTGTGTGTTCTGCCTAGTAACAGTAAAGGAGCAGGGCTGGGGAATTCCAGGAGACAGGCTGGCTGCCAGGTGGTGGGTAGAGAGATTACACCAGGATGGGTGGGAGGAGTACACCTTTGACTCTGAATAGACCTGTGCTCTGCCACCACAATGCCGGCTCCGCCCCCTGTGGAGCGGCTGATGTCTCTGCCCTGCTGCTGAAAGGAAAGAGCAGACTCACCACAACAAAGTGCTCCAAAACTGGACTGAGCCAGGCCCAGGCCCCCTGGCGACAAAGAACAAAAGAATTGTGCTATAAAAGAAGGAGCCCTGCTCCTAAGAAATTAGATCCTGTTTGCGCCAAGAAGAAACTCTGCCTGAAGAGAAGGACCTGGGAAAGCTGCATGGAGGACTACTGTCTCTGACCTGTGAGACTGGCCTGTGGTGGGTGCCTTGCTGCAAGAAGGAGAGGAAAAGACTAAAGGAAAAGACTTTTGAATCAACTTGTGCTTTGAACAATCTCCAAGGGCTTGCTGGTGAACTTGCCCCCTGAACTGCACCCCAGGAACAGTGGGCGCTACCTTCGGAAAAGAGGAGCTGCTGGAGTTGATCCTGTCACGCTGACCCCCAGAGAACCTGTGTGCTCCCCTCTCTCTCCGAGCACCGCGACGTCTGCCACCGGGGCTGCTGTAAGCACTGCCAAGGCCGGCCTACCTGGCCCTAGCCCAGCAAGCAACTGCCCCCCGAACCGTAGCTCGCAACGCAAAGAAGAGACCCCGGACGTCCAAACGCCGAGCCTCTGCGACCCTGCGCCGCTGAGATCCCTGTGAGGGCACCGAGCACCTGGTTCGCCACCCTGAGGAAAGCCGACAGTGCTGCAACGCGCTAAGAATCACTCCCGAGCCGCCCCTCCCGCTCCTGAAGTCATCGTGGCCACTGAGATCCTCCCCGAGCGCCCCACGAAGACTCACCGTCCCCTGGAGATCCGGGACTGAAGCGCGACGTGGGACGCCTACGTGCGGGACTACGAGGCCGCCACGAACCTCCTCTACAAAGAACCAAGGTATTGTGATCGGCGCACCTTGGTTCGACCCGTACTGTCCTTTGTACGAGCCGTACCTGCTCTGCCGTCCGTGTACGGCACGTCCCTGCATCTGTACGGTCCTTACAGCATCAAAAGCATTGCCGGCGCTCACGCGGGAAGCGTGAGGTTTGGCACGAGACGTCCCGAACGTGTACAACGCATACCCACGAGGGTACGGTCCGTACGGTTCGCGTCCAGCATACACGTCCTCACGCGAGAAGCGTGAGACACGGCACGACGCGCCCAAATAGCGGTACGAAGCGTACCGGAGGCGCTACGAAGCGCACAATACCCCAAAGAAGCTTATTTTGAATAGAAGAGTGCCATTTTAGGAACTGTGGACTGCCTAAAAGCATTTAAAGTAACTGGAACCTTATTTTAGTGAAAGAACTGTATTTTGACATCCTGCTTGAAGAAATCTTTTATATAAAGAACTTTTATTTTGATATAAATACAGCCTTGTGTCTTTGTGTGGTGGGGTGGTAATTATTGTGTGGGATACCTTGAACGCTTAACCTAATGCCCTCTGGAAATTCAGCCTGACTGCTCGCGCCACGTTACCTAGAGGGTGAGCAGGGGTTATTTTTAAAGAGGTAATCCTACGCCCTGACTTAGAGGAAAGGGTCCCTGCTTGTCGCAAGTGCATACCTGTGCCAACCAGAGACCCTGGATTCTAACAGTGATATAGTTAGAACTTCTCTAGTCTTTCATTATTCTAATGTTGCTAAAAAGAGTTTGTTTGGGCAGTTACACATTTTTATCAGTAAAGCCAACCCCCAACCACTGGAGTACTCTTTAAGTCCTGAGTTTGTGCTTCTCCAGACCAAACCCTCGTAAAATATATTGCCTACCAGTATGGATGACATGTGCTTCCTACACCTTGTAATCCTCATTGGCCTATGTGACATTCCCCATAGACTGATTTATTGTCTCTGTATAATGCGTGCATGATGTAAAGTACTGTGACACCCTACACTGATATGAGTAGCGCTATACAACAAATTAAATGCATATGAGAGAGGGGCAACGGAGAGATGAGGGGCACTGGTTGAGGGTGGCGGTGAGGGAAGCCGAGGAGGAGGTCATGGAGTGGGGGTGGAGCTATGGAGAGATGAGGGGCACTAGTGGAGGGTGGCAGTAAGGGAAGCCGAGGAGGAGGTCATGGGGTGGGGGGAACTACAGAAAGATGAAGGGAACTAGTGTAGGGTGGCAGTGAGGTAAGCCGAGGAGGAGGTCATGGGGTGGGGGGTCTGCGGAGGGATGAGGTGCACTGGTGGAGGGTGGCAGTGATGGAGTCTGAGGAGGAGGTCATGAGGGGGCGGGTCTGCGGAGAGATGAAGGACACTGTTGGAGGGTGGTAGTAAAGGTATCTACGGAGAAAGAGGTAATTTTGCACCAGCACTAAAGCCAGCTCTGTCATGACCTTTTTGTTTTCGTATATTTAATTAACATTCGGATGATTAGGAAAACTGTGAAGCACACTTTAATGTGCATGTTAATTACATTTACTGCTATATTCAATGTTTCAAGTTTGAAGGTGATTTTACTAATGTTTTTTACCAGGAATAATGAAAATGGAACTGGATGGTGGCTCATATGGGGCTGGGGCCCATGGTCAGCTGTGAGATAAGATACACTGAAGAGGGGTGGTAGAAAAGTGGATAATTAAGCCTGTAAGGGAGCTCACTGCAGAGTCAGGGGTCAGGTGGAGGTCGTAATGAAGAGGGATTCTCCCTGAAGGTTTCCATGGAGGGAGCCAGAGTAGTGTCACTTACCTGATACTCCCACCTTAGAAACCTCCTCTTCCCATCAAAGGGACATTACATGGAAAAAAAGACTTTTTGAGAGTGATAACATTTAGAAAGAGATGTGTAAAAGAGTGCCTTTTACTGGGCCTTGTAAGACTAGGAAGAGATAAAGGAGGGCCCGGAAGCAGGCCTGGCTAGACATGTAAGCGACTAATCGGGCCTGTAGTGGCCCACCCAAATGCACCCTTGGCCCACCCAAATAAAAGTTCCTGGAGCCGGGCCTGGACGAAGGACACTTTTGGAGCACCATCGGCATTTCTAGTGACTGCGAGGCCCTGCCGCCAAACTCCTTCCACTGTCGTGGTGCCAGCGCCACGATTTGACAAGCGCGAAATATAATGAAGCGCGCACTTAGGACTCGGCCCCCCGGGCGCCCGGGCACACCCTCCTTGGTGGTCCGCATCGTAGAAGAACACGGGACGGCAGCATCAACTTCATCCGGGCAGCGTCGTGACGTCACTTCCGGCTGCCGGCACCTCGAGGGGAGGGGGCGAAGGCCTATTTAGGGCAACTGGCCCTGTCCTCGCCCTCTCTTTCTTTCTGCGCCGGCCTCGAAATGCAGGGGGCTCCGTTTAATCTCCCACCCACCCGTCCCTATGGATAGAGTTTGGTGAGGTGTTGGATTTAGGTTAGGGAGCGGCGGTAAAGAGGCCACATAAATTGCCTTTACATTGTTAAGGGGAGTCCTCCTGCATACTCCTTAGGCCAGCACTGAGGCGGAGAGACGGTAAGCTCACCCCAGAGAGAACGGGACACCGGCTGGGGGCAAGGGCGCCAGTTTAAAAATAGGGCATGGGGCTTCCGCCCCTGGTTATTCCCTACGAGCCCCGATGAGCAGCCTGGTGGTGAAGGGGTGGGCCCCTCAGGTGGCGGACTTAGACCAGGTGACAGGGGCTCACCCTTCAAGGACGCAGGTGGGTTGCGCCTTGCGTGGTTCTCAGTTGGTCGAGGGGGACGCGAGCCAGAAAGCCCCTTAGTGCTGGAGCAATAGACAACGTTCTTCGTGTAAGTAAATTGAGTTCTGCCCGACTTGCGGATGTAGCATGAAGCTAGGGGCAGCTTAAATAAAAATGGTGTTTAACGTTTGAATTTGATAAATACATATCCTATCAAATTGTATGATTTATTATTGTCATGTTTGTGTGATGATTTGTAATAAACATGGCCTTTTTAACCCACAGCTGGTTGTTAAGCATTGTTTCGTGGGTTTGGATGGGGGCTGGGCCGGGAGCCATACTGGGGGGTACGAGTCCTATGCTCCAATGAGGCCTGGCCGACGCGCGCGCCTGCGCAAGGCCCTTTGTTTATTTTGGTTTTTCATCAGGATTTGTTGCCGTACGCCGATCCCTTCGATGGCAATTACCGCTAATGGTTTTGATCTACAGCTCCCAGGCAGCCTGTGGGATTTCTCCCATCTTCCCAATCACGCTGGTTTTGCTAATCTTTCCTCAAATTAGTGAATTCCCCCATCTCCCTTGGACAATATGGCAGCTACAGAATTGGAAATTAGTTCTTTGCTTTTGCTGATGGAGGAATGTTCTTTACAATGAAGCACTGATGCTTGCGCACAAAAACAGAGTACAGTGCGCTTAAAGAGGCACACTAAGGAAGCACAGGCACACGCAGGAAATAAGGCACCAGGCGCAAGATACACAACTCTGCTTCCATTCTTAAATACTAAGGTGAGACACGCGCCCCCACAGAGACAACTGCCACACATGCAGAACACCCCCGTAGAGTGGACCATTTCCATGCACTGTGTAACAGACGCTCACAAACACCCAAAAATAAACCCCCGCACACTTTAAAATAGACTTGTACTTAAAAGCAATGAGCGCCCAAGGTGTCACGCATCGATTGTCACTACTAGCTGTCTCAAACGTAGATAAGAATCGCGCACTCCGTAAAACAGAAAGTCCTGAGCTGTGTGTGTAGGGTTCACAGACCCGGCCGTTTAATTTTCACCCAACGTTTGTCTAAGGGGCTCTGAATCGGACAGGACATTTGTCCTGATACCATGCTTGACAGGATACCAGCCTTTGACTGATGTTAGACTCGACCGGATACCCGTTTTTGATACCAGTTATGGATAACAAACACAACAGTAAACCAGTTGTCGATACCGTCTCAATACCAGACTCGACTGGTTACCATTTATGATACTATCTCAGCCATATACTGTCATACCAGTTCTCGACACTAGAGTCTACAGGATACAGTCCATACCAGCACTCGATACTAGATGCTACAGGATACTGCTGATACTAGTTCTCAATACTAGACTCTACAGGTTACTAGCAATACTAGATCTCTATACTAGACTCTACAGGTTACTAGCAATACTAGGTCTCTATACTAGACTCTACAGGATACCGCTGATACTAGTTCTCAATACTAGACTCTACAGGTTACTAGCAATACTAGATCTCTATACTAGACTCTACAGGTTACTAGCAATACTAGGTCTCTATACTAGACTCTACAGGATACCGCTGATACTAGTTCTCAATACTAGACTCTACAGGTTACTAGCAATACTAGATCTCTATACTAGACTCTACAGGTTACTAGCAATACTAGGTCTCTATACTAGACTCTACAGGATACCGCTGATACTAGTTCTCAATACTAGACTCTACAGGTTACTGCTGATACCAGTTCTCTATACTAGACTCTACAGCATACCACTGATACTAGTTCTCAATACTAGACTCTACAGGTTACTGCTGATACCAGTTCTCTATACTAGACTCAACAGCATACCGCTGATACTAGTTCTCGATACTAGACTCTACAGGTTACTGCTGATACCAGTTCTCTATTCTAGACTCAACAGCATACCGCTGATACTAGTTCTCGATACTAGACTCTACAGCATACTGCTGATACTAGTTCTCAATACTAGAAACTACAGGATACTGCTGATACTAGACTCTACAGGATACTACCGATCCTAGTTCTCGATACTAGATTCTACAGGATACTGCTGATTTAGACTCTACAGGATACTACCAATACTAGTTATCAAAACCAGACTCTACAGGATACTGCCGATACTAGTTCTCAATACTAGACTCTACAGCATACCGCTGATACTAGATCTCTATACTAGACTCTACAGGTTACTAGCAATACTAGGTCTCTATACTAGACTCTGCAGGATACTGCTGATACTAGTTCTCAATACTAGACTCTACAGGTTACTAGCAATACTAGATCTCTATGTTAGACTGCGGTATCCTGTAGAGTCTAGTACAGGTTACTGCCGCTACTAGTTCTCAATACTAGACTCTACACATACCGCTGATACTAGATCTCTATACTAGACTCTACAGGTTACTAGCAATACTAGGTCTCTATACTAGACTCTGCAGGATACCGCTGATACTAGTTCTCAATACTAGACTCTACAGGTTACTAGCAATACTAGATCTCTATGTTAGACTTTACAGGTTACTGCCGCTACTAGTTCTCAATACTAGACTCTACAGCATACCGCTGATACTAGATCTCTATACTAGACTCTACAGGTTACTAGCAATACTAGGTCTCTATACTAGACTCTGCAGGATACCGCTGAAACTAGTTCTCAATACAAGACTCTACAGGTTACTAGCAATACTAGATCTCTATATTAGACTTTACAGGTTACTGCCGGTACTAGTTCTCAATACTAGACTCTACAGCATACCGCTGATACTAGTTCTTGATACTAGATTCTGCAGGATACTGTCTATACCAGTATTCAATACTAGACTCTACAGGATACTATCGATACTAGTTCTCAAAACTAGACTCTAAAGGATACTGTTGATACTAATGCTCGATACTAGACTCTACAGGATACTGCCAATACTAGTTCTCGATAGTAGACTTATAAGGATACCAGTTCTGGATGTGGGCCACAGAAACAGTAGGCTTCTGCTGGTCTACCAGCAGTCTTGTGGTGATTGACTCTCTCCTAGCTAGCTAGCTCCTTCATAACTAGTTGCCCTGCCTCAGACCTTTCTTCACCAAGATGGCAGCAATGCGATTGTTCATATGAAGGGATCCTTCCATCGTCTCATGTTAGTAAGTACCGTGCTTCCAGCGAGGTGTGTGGATTTTGCGTGTCAGGATAGAGCTATTTCTATATTTCAGCATCCAGGATCCAAGATCCTCTGTCCTCTCAGGGGCTATCCTGAGATCACCTCTGCCAGCCTCTGAACAGCTGCCACCTCAACTAGGCGCTTTGAGGATACCTCTATAAACACTCCGGAGACAGGGAACAGTTTACAAGGAGATGCTGGTGTTCCCTATCCTCCTGCTTGTGGCCTGCCCCCCGCCCCAATCAGCAAAACCACATGGGAATTCCGTGTCTATTAATGTATGTATGCATATACATATGTGTCTTACCTTATTGTAGAAAGATAATTACAAAGCATTGGAACCCTGTATGTGAAAGGGGTGCAGTGGGTCGCGCAGAAGGAGGGAGTTTGCAGCTGGGTAGACGGTGCCAGCACATAGAGGGGATGGATGCCAAGCTCAATAACTGGAAGGGACACGTTCATGTGGGGAGAGGTGCAGCTGAGGCTTGTGGGCAGCCTGAAGGGTGGTAATGAGGATTCATAAGCTGGGCTGGCATCCTGACGAGCACACTGTGATGAGGTGTTGTTTGAAGAGATGGGTTTTGCAGAGTGGAGACGCGATGGGGCTTGTTGGGGATGGCCTCCCAGACCCTTGAAGCAGGGCTGGAGAATGCCTGGCATCTTACCTTCTTGCATTGGCTGATTTCTAGCCTCTGTGTTGCACTTGCTTGACGGATGCATTGACTTTGGTCACTAGGATAAGTGTGGAATCGTCTGCCTTGTAAAACATGCAGCAGGTCATGCATGCGATAGGGCAGTAGTGGGAGCCGGCGCAGCTCTGAGAGAATCAGTGTAATTCTGCTGTATTTGCAGAGACCTTTGATGAGACATGCGGCTGCATGGAGGATGCTGTTCAGTGGAGTCAGGCGGATGTCCAGTGCTGGCCAGGAAAGCATTACCCCCATCCAGATGGGAAAGGATCAAAGACTGCATGGCAGTTTTGAAGTCTGCCTTCAGTGGGAAGAGCTTCCCTCTGCAGACAAGGCCCACTGGTGCCAGCAGTGTTTGTTTATTGTGCAATGTGAATACACACATCTTCTGGCCAAGGATTTGAGTCACTTTTGGAGATGCAATATTTAAATGTACAATGCCTTTGATCAGAGCGTCTTTGGAGAATGACTGTGGGAAGTGTATGACTGCAAGAAGAACCCCGACTACTGACAAAGCCACAAACTGCTGTAAGTATTTGAGTACTGGAGGACTGCATCAATGCCAGAAGCAGTGAGCAGCGCTAAGATGCCTACAAGATTGCGGCGGACCTCCCATAGTGCACCTAGTTGCAGTACGGCTTTGTAAGACAGAAAGCTGTGAGCTTTTAGTAGCTTCTTGGTTTCCGTAGTTGAATCATCACTCCCAGAGCCATTATCAGACATGGAACAATGTGGTGATTCTAAATGTGCACAACAGAATCCTGCGATGCCTGCTGGTTGGGGGTACACACTGCTCATCCTTTCTCAAGTGAATACATTACCCTATCTACTTGTAAGGTGTCTGTTTGGATGAGGGCAGGATGAATTAACTTTTTGGGGTGCAATATTGACTAGGGCACTTAGGGTGAAGCTCCCCAGCAGCTGGAACTTGTTCTCCGAAAGAGATTGTATGGCCCTTTGCGTTCTTGAACCTCGCGAGATGAATGCGATTTGTGGGGAAGAATGGATTATCTTCCACGTTTACCTGCAGTGGCCAGAGACTGTCTCTGGTTTGAATGACCTTGAAGCTGGGGTGTCCCAGCCAACTAGTGGTTTACAAATCAACGTGGTGGGTGTTTCCATCAGGTAAACATCATCCACCTCTTGAAGAACCGACATGGAACTAAACCTTTCACATATGGCAGCTCAGGACCCCATCGGAAGCATCCCCCACAAAACAGCTCTGAAGTCTCCACTCCAGCACTTGAAAAATTCACCACTCTGATGTCCTCAAATAAAGTAACACTGGGTTCCAATCTGACACTTTTTGCACACTAATTTCTGATTGAAAAAGTGCACTCATGTGCACACACTTTTGCCTGTGTATCTAAGTGCATTTGTTCCCATGGCCAGTTTCATGGAATTGTCATGAGCAAATCTAGAGTAGGGAGTCTGTAGGAGTAAATTAGGCCTGAGCAAGAAATTCCGTTCACTGAGTTTGAGGAGTTTTTCCCACTTCATGCAGCACGTGGAGTTCCGAAAAACTCCGTGGAGTGGAGCATAGTTTTTTCCTTGCTCGCGCTTGCCAACATTAAGTTGGCAAGTGCGAGCAAGGAAAATCTTACTCCAGACCACTTCCGGGTGAGATATCTCAATGCAGGATGAGAAACCTCTCCTCCCATTGAGGAAGCTGCACTCGAGTAGAACATTTCCTCAAGAGGCAGCAAGAGGTAGCGCCCTCTTGCGTTGCGTGTGGTTACGTTCACGTTGGTTTTACAGAGTGCTTTAAATGGGAATAAATAAGTGCAGGTACTCCTTAAAATGAGTTAGAGGTGTGGCAAATGGGCGGGGCTAGGGGCGGGGCCAAGGGCAAGATATGATGTTACATAATGACCTCTGTACCAGTTATAGCACATATCAAAACGCATGAGAAATGAGTTTAATAAACCTCATTTATCCACTTTACATCTTCGTTTCCTGCTTCAACAGAGGGGCACACAAAGGAAAGCAACCTCTGTTCTGTACAAAAAGATGGAGAAAAAAAACGGCTTTGGGTAAGGTAGAGGTGTGTCTGTCGCTGCCGCTCACTTTAGTACGGCCAGTACAGACAGTTCCTTAAATGGGACAGGATTACTGACTGGCAGCCCCAGCCCATTTCACACTCATGATGGAGGAAGGGGGTGGAGGGCCCTTAAGCACTTTAAGCCTAATAGCCATTGCGCACCTGATCAACAGTGCAGGGTCTGTCTAGACCCTGCCCTGCTGATCACAGCATGACGCAAGGCAAGCCCGCTCAACCCCCTGCAGTCTGGGGGCATTCAAGTGAGAGCTGCTGGTATCTCCAGCAGCGATTGTGCAAAAGGCCACTGAGGGGCTCAGTGACTTGCAAGCTCGTCGGAAGCAGGGCGGCATCTGCCCTGAGGAAATAGGTAACCTGAGCCTGCTGTGCTCCCAATGAGGGTACCGGTACTTTCCCTCACCTAAGAAAAGTGCCGGTACTGACGGCCAGACAATTGAGAAGTGCCGGTACTCAGTACCGGTGAGTACCGGCCCATTTAAAGCACTGGTTTTACAGCACGGGAACAAACACCCAGCGCTAAAAATCAGTGCAAACGGTGCGACAAAACGCACTCCGCCACTTGCGGAACTCCACGTAGCACAGACGAGTTTTAGTCATGCAGACCTCAGCAAACTCCGCCCAGGAATAGTTTAAATGCGCACATTTACAAGCTTCCGGGGACTCACCAACATTCTTGAGCCAGTTTTGCTTCTAAAACGCACTTGTAAGTGCAATCCTGTTATGTTATCCTATAATAAATAAATAGACAAACAAACAAATAAAGAAGTTGAGTGTCCCACCCTTTTCTTAGTAGTTCACCGCCTATGCTGTCAAATGCTAGGATGCAAACACCAAAGTTTCCTCTCTTGATTCCACTTCATGCCTCTTTCTTCCACCACCCCTATGCTTCTTGTCTCTTAAACTTACTTATGCGGTTCTTTCTCATTCCTACCATTTCCCTTCGTCGCCGTCCTCGTCCCCCCCCCCCCTTTTTCTCACCTTTGCTGCATGTGTTTCTTGCCTGATGGTGAAATGTACTTCCGGTCCGTGATTATCACTTGATGCCTTCTCTGCAGGGTAATATGGGGGTCAGGCTACAGGTCAGAGTGGAGAGATAAGTTGTGCACAGAACCGAGAGAGCCGTGGCGTCACTTCCCGTTACATAGGATTAGAGTGTGCCCATTGGTTGCTGCCCGTGGCGGCCTCACAGTGACCGTGCATACGTAACACGTAAATATACAGTAGGAAATAATACACACTCACTCGTACGAACATTAATAAACAGACAGCCGCCCACGTGCACACTCCACCTAGTCAAATAATGACATGAAAACTGCTCTTTCAGGAAGTGGGATACATTAACCGTTTAAAAGGATCAAAGACAGAGAATGCCGCTGCCCGCGTCCCAAGCAGTGGGACATCAGCAGGGCAGCATGTTAGTGGCCGCCCGTCGGAGCCTTCCCCCCTTGCTGCCTCGCGCGCGAGGCTACGCCCACTAAGGTATGTCCCACCTATGGTTTTGAACTGGAGGCGGGCCACTGGGGGCGGGGGGCGCGGCCGCTCCCTCTACTTAGGTGGCCCTCTCGCCCAGTTCCGCCTCTGTTTCCCGCGCGCCGCCCCAGCCTGGACACGCGATTTCGTTTCCCGGGATCTGTTGTTGCCGCTACCTTCGATCCACACCTTCCCCCCACCTTCGGCGACGTCGTGTTTCGAAGTCTGATCATCCGGTGAGTCTTGCTGTCCTCTCCCACCCCGGCCCTGTCCCTGGGCATGACCAGGTGTACAGGGCCCTTGTGGCCCGGGAGGCCATGGGTGTGGGGGGCGCAAGCCATGGCCTGCGTCACAGCGGTTTAGGCGGGTGTTGGTGGATACGAGGTGGGGGGCAGGCGAAGTGGGGCTGCGTCAGGTCAGGTCGGGCGGGGATCAGAGCCGAGGGCCGGCCCGTCCCGCATGTACTGTGCATGGAGGGTTGTGCCTGGGGCGTATGCGTGTCAAGGGTAACGCTTGTTCACGCAGATGGAATTGGCCCCCAGCGATCGCGCAACCATTTGGGGTTTGGATCAGCATGGCCAACGCGCGGCGCCTGGTAACTGGAACCTAGGAACATCGTCCCCACCGTAGGCAGGCCAGAGGTGCTTCTGTGCCTGTGTGGTATAAGGGCTAAGGCGTCTGTCCCCGGATCCCAAGCGTTAGGTCGCGTGCCTTTGTGCTCAGGTCTGGTGGCTTGGTGGTTATTCAAATCCCCCCCCCCCCCCCTCCTCCTTCAATGGCGTCGGTTGCGGAATCTGTTTATTTGCAATGGGGCCTCAGATTCACGGTGGGGTGGGCCACTCGCGGCCTCGCGGCTAGGGCGGTCTTACTGTGGTACTGTGCACCGGGTCAGGTCCCGGCCACGGCTCTCCTGCCGGGGATCCTGGGTAACCCACTTAACTTGCTCGGTCTGGGGTATGGGTTTAAGATGGCCGAGCGGTCCAGGGATCATTAAGGTCGCAGCGCCCCATTATGCGTGGTTCGGAGCTCACTTCTGAAAAATTCGAACTGGTTTCGTGAAGGACGGCGCGTTATAGCCTTATGGCCAAGTCCATGGGATATTAAATCATTGATAGCGTGCTCCCGGCTCCCGGAATTTTGAAAGATAGAGATTTCAACGGGCGGGCGGGAGATAGCGGGATCGTTGCCCGCCTTCGCTAGGCCACAATCCAGCATTTAGGATGCCCAACCCCCCCCCCCCCCCCTCTCTTGTTCGGCGCCGCCCGCATCGCAGCAGCTTGCCTCCGTGTACCGTTGCAGGAGGCTTGCGGGATCGCTAGGGGGTTACCTGCTGTTGCCGTTTTCCCGCTCACAGTCTTATGGCAGCGCCCAATGCAGGTGCCGAACGCGGCAATAAACCACGGGATGAGCGTGGGGTTTAAGGGTTAGGGGGGGCAAGTTTCGCGGAGAGGGGTGGTTTACTGGCTAGGTCAGCCGACTTTGACGCCGGGAACCGGGTCGAGCCTAGGGAGGTACAAACATCCCCTGAATCTGGTCTAATCACATAATTTCCTTCTGCCTCAAATGGAATGTGTCCGTCTGTAATGATGATGTTTATGTTCATGTAAAGCGCCCTGATACCTCGGCTTCAGTCGCGCCGCGGAAACTGCAAAAGTAGTTACATGTTTACAAGGATACGTAATCACATTGTTTCCCGGCGGCGGACCGAGGCGCTGGCCCGGTGGTGTTCCGCGGTCTGCTTGGTGTTCCGCTTTTTCTGGGCCGGGACTGCGGGGGTGAGAATCGGCTGGGGGGGCATGGTCTAGGTGCAACGATGGGGTCCTACGATCCGGCCCCCCCCCCCCCCATCCACAACGCCCCCATAAGCCCGGCGGCGTTCCGACCAGGGGGAGGGGGGCCTAACGCGCGAGCGTTAGGACGGCTGCATCGCGCGGGCCTTGATGTCGTGCCAGAGTTCGAGTATGGAGCGCCCGACGCGCCAGCGGGGCGTGGGAGGGGGGTCAGCGACTAGAGCGCATCCTGCCATTTGCAGGGGGGGACGCATAACGGATATGTTATGGCATATGCTGGCGACAGTATAGCTGGAGATGGCATAAGGTAGCAAAGAGTCCAGCAGGAGCCGTAGCTCAGAGGCACTGTCGCCAGTCGATGCGGGCGGCAAGATCATCCCTGAAGGGCAAAAAACCTATGGCAATTGATGTTACAATTTTATTGTTTTGGGTGGCCAAGGCGCTAGGCTTGGGGTCACTCCTCCTTCCGGGCTTTGTTCCTGAAACAGGGGCCGGTCATTAAGTGTCTTATGCGGTGCAGTCTAGGGTTCAGACACAGGTGATACCAGGGGCGGGGTGAACTCAGGCGGACTGCACTGGCCCCCGGAGGTTTCCGCCAGACCCGATGCGGTGTGCGGGTCATGTACGGAAGTGACGGGCCGGGTGCCCTGAGAGGAAAATTGTGCTAGTGATGCACGGGGCAAGCCGGCACACTGGGTACTGGATAGGCGTTTAGGGATAATTACTCAGCACCCCCCTTGGCCGGAGGCCTATTCACTGTAATTGCCAAACTGCTGTGTGTACTTGAGATGCATGCCAATGTACTAATCACCGTTCCTTTTCCCAATTGCAGATCGGTGAGGGAGCGCCCGCGAGTATAGGGCTAGGACCGGAGGCGAAGGCACTAAGGGACGCGCATAGCTGTACTATCGGACCATCGCCATGGAGAATGTCTGGACACCGGGTCCATTGTTCTCCCAAGAAACGTCGGTCGAGGAGACACAGCCGAGCGCACCACAGGAAGGGGTCTGGGCAGACTTTATGGCATTTGCCCGAGAGAAGGGCACGGCGTGGGCCCAAGGTTTTCTAGAGGGCCGCAGGGTGGAGGATTCGGGAGTTGTCGTAACCCCCCCCCCCCATGAGGACGCCCCAAGCGTATCCGGGGCTGAACCCTGGAGGTCCACCAGGGTGCGCAAGCCCACATCAAAAGACCTACCGGAGGCCCAGCCGGCCAGGAAACGGCAGGCGACCGCAACACGTTCCGGCCCCCCGGCGGTCGCAACAACACCGGTACACGATTCGGCCACAGGACTAACTGACTTGGCCCAGATGGGCAAAGCCATGGACCAGATGCTTAGCCTCATGTCTGTTTTCCAGAGCCGCCTCGATGCGCTGGCCACACCGCCGCTGGTGCCCCCAGCCCCGGCCCCCGCACCTGCCCAGGCGCCCGTCCTACAAGTTTGGGCTGGGCAGAGCACAACCGTTGAACGACGCAATGGTGAGATTGGGGGAGCTTTGGGGTTGTCAACACAGGGGGAGGCTGGCCCTTCCACAATCATGGCGGCAAGCACCCCCCCGGCCGGCGCTACGGCGCACCCCCCTCCCGCACAGGCGATCACCATCCCCCCCATCCCTGCTGCCGCGGAGCCTGCGCCCGTTTTACCATCAGCTGTGGCGGCGTGCGAAGGGGGGGGTGTATCCCAGGTTCCGAAGCCCCTCGTTACCCAGGCACCGCTGGCGTCGGGCCGCTGCTTCCTGGCATGGTTGGTGCCGCAGGCCGCAAAAGAAGGGATCTGGAGGAGGGAATATATAGACATCCTGACATTACTTATGCATGGGTCTGCTGGGGTGGACACGAGGAGAATGGGCCGCAAGGAAGAAGAGAGGGTTAGGTACCAGCGGTGGCCGGACAAGACCATCGAGAACTGGACATCTGCATTCAATATTTTGGCAGCGGTGATAGTGCAGAAATCCCCCGATCAGAGTGAGGCTTTGATGCAGTACGCCAGCACTATACAAGAGGAGGCTAGGCTCTCGGGGGGCTTAGGGTGGTTCTACTATGACCAGGATTTCAGAAAAAGAATGGCCATATGCCCAGACCTGGGGTGGGACCAGAAAGAAATTCAGCTCTGGGTGGAACACATGTGCCGCCCCGCCAAGGAAAAGAAGGACCAGGGATATAAAGGGCAGGGTGAGGCACCTGAGAAAAAGAAGGACAACTTCCCCAAGCGCACATTTAAGCAGCCTTTTCCGGGTGGCAGGGGGCGGGGGCAGCGGCAGGGCAAGAGATTCAATTCTGGGACGTGCCGCCTTTACAATGGGGGCAACTGCACCTGGGGTAGGTCATGTAAGTTCGCACACAGCTGCAGCAAGTGCGGCGCGCAGCACCCCGCCACTTCTTGTTCCTCCAGCCAGAGCGCACCGCAGCCCACAGCAGCAACCAGGAATGACGCGCGACTCTGAGACCGCTCAATGGCCCCCCCACCCTCCCCTGCCTGCACCTTTCCCTCCCACACCAGTCACGCCCTCCGAAGTTCAGGATGCACCACAGAGCGCCATGGCCCCTGTCAAAGGCCCATCACCCATCATCCTAGGAAACATCCTCCCACTCATTAGGCAGTATCCACTGCTCCGGGACAGAACACTCCTGGCGGGGGGGTTCATCGATGGGTTCAGGATCCCCTACAATGGGCCTCTGGAGTCCAGAGATGCAAAAAACCTCAAATCCGCGAGGGACATGCCTGGGGTGGTGGACCAAAAGGTGGGGAAGGAGTTGTTAGCAGGTAGGGTAGCGGGTCCTTTTAGCGGCCCGCCCTTGGACAACTTTTTAGTGTCACCACTGGGGGTGGTGCCGAAAAAACAACCAGGCACCTACCGCTTGATCCACCACTTGTCTTACCCTGAAGGAAATTCGGTGAACCACTGGCTGGAAGAGGGTGTTTGTTCTGTGGTGTACTGCTCCCTGGACATGGCCATTGACATGGTCAGGAGAGTGGGGCAGGGGGCGTGGCTCGCGAAGGCGGACATCGAATCCGCTTTCCGCCTGCTGCCGGTTCATCCAGCCAGTCAACATCTGTTAGGCTTCAAGTGGGCGGGGCAGTTCTTTTACGATCGCTGCATGCCAATGGGCTGTGCCGTTTCCTGCGCCTACTTCGAAGCTTTCAGTTCGTTCCTGCAGTGGGCCTTGGGGGAGCGACACGGGATCACGCAGGTGACCCACTATCTGGATGACTTCCTCTTTTTTGGTACAAAGGGGTCAGATGAGTGTGCGGTGGGCTTGAGTCGGTTTGAGGAGCTGGCAGAGTTTCTGGGTGTTCCCCTTGCCCCAGGTAAGACCGAGGGCCCTGCGCAGGTGCTGACCTTTCTCGGGGTGGAGTTGGACACGGTAAAGGGTGAGTCGAGGCTCCCCGCCGAGAAGGTGCTGGGCTTGTTGCAGGACGTCCAGGCGCTGCTGGGCAAGGATAAAGCGACCCTCGGGGCTGTCCAGAGCTTGATTGGCAAATTGAATTTTGCAGCGAGAGTGATCCCAGCTGGTGGAGTGTTTTCAAGGAGATTGGCAGGGGCAACGGCAAAGGTGACAAAGAAGCACCACTTTGTAAGACTAACTGCGGGCTTGAAGGCTGACCTGGCCATGTGGGCGGAATTCCTCAGGGACTTTAACGGAACGGTGATTTGGAGGGCCCCATGGATAGCCAGTCAGGAGCTCTGTTTGTTTTCAGATGCGTCTGGCAGGGAAGGTTTTGGTGTGATTCTGGGGGAAGAATGGTGCGCGATGCGATGGCCCAATGCATGGCGTAAGAAGAAGGTGACGCAGAATGTGGCAGTGTTGGAGCTCTTCCCAATTGTGGTAGCCATGCACCTCTGGCGGGCGGCACTGAGCAACAGGAAGGTTGTCTTCTGGTCGGACAACATGGCGGTGGTGCACGCCATCAACGGCCTGACTGCTTCTTGCCCGCTAGTCCTGAGCCTGCTGAGGGAATTAGTTAGGGAGGGCCTGCGCAGCAACGTCGAGTGTAGGGCACGGCATATCGCGGGGGTACGGAATGTGGCAGCTGACGCTCTTTCTCGCTTTCAGTGGCTCCGGTTCCGGGAGGCCTGGCCGCGGGCGAGGGCGGAGATGACACCATTTCCGGACCACCTCTGGCGCTTGCTTCAGTGGGAGAAAGACTGACGAAGATGGGGGAGAGGTCCCTGGCGCCGGCGACACGGCGGAAATACGACTCGCAGCTAGCAACTTTCAGAGCTGTAGGCGAGGCGCTGGGTGCTGCAGCCTTAGGGGCAGAAGATCGAGTGGAGGCCTTTGTTGTGTGGGCCAAGGATGCCGGTAGATCGCACTCCTGGATTAGCGGTCATCTGGCGGCGGTGCGCCACGAGGCTAAGCTAGATGGAAGGGGCGACCCCGCGGGATCATCCAAGATCAGGGCGGCCCTGAAGGGTTGGGCCAGGGAGGAGGTTAGGCAACCGGACACCAGGGCACCCATTGAATACAGGGACCTCCAACTCCTCCTAGACGTGTTACCCCTGGTGACGTTCTCACCGTTTGAGGCCAGCCTGTTTTCCACGGCCTTTTGCTTGGCATTCTTTGGCGCTTTCAGGGTCAGCGAGCTAGTGACTAAGTCTAAGGAAGACCTGTCGGATCGCGCGCTGGGGATTACGGATGTGACCCTCAACACAGCACTGGAGCTGCGCATCCGCAGATCTAAAACAGATCAGGTGGGGAAGGGGAAGACGGTGGTGTTACAGACCCTAGGGGATAACAGGTATTGCCCGGTCCACCTGGTTAGGGAATACCTTGCACTGCGTCCAGCATTTCCCGGTCCTTTTCTGGTTCATGCGGACGGTTCCCCCCTTACCAAATTTCAGTTTGAGCGCCTACTTGGGGCTTCACTGGCTAGAGCCGGTCTAGCGGGGTGTGGGCGCCGGTTCTCCTCGCACTCCTTTAGGATTGGTGCGGCTACATCGGCGGCCAAAGCCGGCCTGGGCCCTGAAGGTGTAAAAGGGGTAGGCCGCTGGGAATCGGACTGTTTCAAGAAGTATGTCCGTCCGTAATGCTGTGGTACAACCCGGAGCTTGTCACCGCTCCATGTTCTTGGTCCATTGTCATGAACGCATTGGTTTTTGTGTGTTTAATAAAGTCACGCTTACCTAAAAGCCGTTTCATCGCTTTATTGACAGGTGCCCGGGTCTGGTTGGTAGGCCATTCCTACATCTCGAGGCTGGAACGCTGGGCAGCACACAGGAACTGGTCGCAGAACTTTGCTACTACACAGCTTGTGTGGTTGGGTTCCCCGGGCATGAAATGGAGTGAAGCTCGCGGCAGGATTGAGCAGCGCCTGGCAGTTGTAGGGGTCCAGCCCACTGTTATCATCTTCCACTTAGGGGGTAATGACCTGGTTGCCAGGGGGAGGAGGGCTCTGCTACTGTCAATGCAATCCGACTTGCAGGCCATCAGCCAAACCGTGGGGTCATGCGAGGTCTGGTGGTCTGAAATCGTCCCCCGCAGAGTGTGGAGAGGGGCTAGGTCCCCGGCGGCGGTAGAGCGGTCCCGTAGGAGGGTTAATAGGTCCATGCAGAAATTCATGGAGCGCAGGGGCATGGGCTTCATTAGACACGCGTTGATCCAAGAGAAGGTTGAAGGGTATTATGAGGCTGACGGGGTGCACCTGTCCAGGGTAGGGATGGACATGTTCCTGCTTGACGTACAAGAGGCACTGGCTAGCAAGGGACATCAGTAGCACTTGTTAGGAGGGGGGGGCTCTGGCAGCGACGGGAGCCTCCCCAGAGCTGTGGCGGAGTTACAGGGCGATCTGGATGCAGACGGGTACAGTAAGGGTACCCCTGCGACAGGCGGTACAGTAAGGGTACCCCTGTCCGGCACAGTAAGGGTGCCCGAGCCAAGGTCCAGGAGCCGAAGGGGGTTCTGGGAAGACCGCGACGGCGCCCCGTTAGTCCTTCGGGCGGTTGGGGGGCCTGACCAACCGGGGGTGTGCCACAACACGCTCCGCCCCTGTCCGAAGGGGCGGGAGTAAGGAGACAGATCACGTGACCCCGTGGATGATCTGTAAATAATTATGTGCCACACTGCCGGGCATCGACCCACCGTGTGTGCGGGCTCACCAGGCGGGTGGAGCAGCAAGGGGCTGCCTGCCCGGGATCGCCCGTAAGATAACCCAATTTTATTATCATACTGTGTTGTATGAAAATAAACCTGCAGCAGTTTTCACCCACAAATAAAGTGTCAGTGTAATCTTTGGGTGACGTCTGTGTATGCGTGTTGTCTGAAGCGGATGACGGTGTGGTCACTAACACGCCTACGATTGCACGCACAGACACACCTCACCCAAACACAAGCAAACGTCTCCTGTGAGTGAAGCGGCCCTGGTTTACATTTTTCACGCGGCTCGTTCTCCTGCCATCCGACTTTGTGGGGGAGGGAAACACATTATCCTTTTTTCTTAAACTGAATTAATTCCTTAATACGGCCAATTTATCATCCGCGCAGTAAATATGGCTCCATTTTAAGGCTGGACGTATTGCAAGTGTAAATAGAGCATAGCGGCTGCGGTCTAATGAAGTGGAGGGCGGGAAACATGCTGTGCTGTGCCCTTGCTGGTAGCGCTGGGACCAGTGCACGTGCCGAGGCTGCTCACCAGTGGAAGGACCCGCAGGCGGCTGGTGGGAAAACTTCGAGTTATTTCCGGTCTGCGTTTGTGGGGAGGGCAGCGCGGTTCTTCTGCTGACGATGCAGCGCGTGCCACGGCCAGTCCCTGATCCATGGCCTTTTCGCTTTAGGGACCTCCTAGCAGTATCGGGTGAGGAAGGGAGGTGGGGGGGGGGGCATGCTTTTCCAACTGGCCCTGGTGCTGGGTTGCTGGGTACCGGGGCTGTGATCATAACCTCGGCCCCAAAGCCTTCTCGGCTCTTCTTGGTAGCATGTTTGACACATCAAAGCCTAGCTTAGTGGGAAGGCACAGACAAGATACAGTATATCACAGCAAAGGTGGAATGTCCAGTTAAATCGATTACTTTAGAATTATATTTACCTCTTTATTAACACTTTAATTTATCAAACAATAAACATCAGTTCGAACAGTCAACCTCTAATGAGTCTAACTTTAATGAACATAGAGGTAAGAGCCCACATACTTTTGTGTGGGTTCAAGACAGCTCTAGATTAGAACCGGGTCATGCCATACTTTTCACTTCAAGAGCCAGTTTGGTTCGCGCCTGGAAACACACAGGGAACACAAAGGGTCACTGTTATCTTTTACAGTTTCAACACCATGGATAGCTCCAGAGTGGGTCAGTATGCTGAACTAATTTACCATGGAGTACCTGGAAGAGAGTGCTCAACTGTTAGCTCTGAAAAGTTCCCCTGGGGGACATATTACTTAATCTCCTCACAATCTATTGTCTACTTATGGAGTTAAAAATTATAAGTATGGTGCAGCTGTTCTTCAATGATGTACGCTGATGACAGCCTCAGTGATCAATGTGAGCACCCATGTAACACACATCTGTTTTCCCCCCAGTGGTCCCTGCTTCCTGGACTCATGATTTCTGGATACAGGCTTGCTTGAGAGGCCATGGTCACTGTGCCATTCTTTAGTTCTGCTTCCTTGGGTGCAGCTTGCAGGTTGCTTTCTGTTCCCCTGCCATAGCCTGCATCCTTATCCACCTGTTGTGTGCCATTGCTGCATACTGTGTTGGCGATTATTGGTTACATCTCTTCTGTGCTCTCATTCCCCAGCATCTCCTCATCAGCTGCCCACCACCCTGCACACGCTTTAGACTGCCACTACCACACCCTTCCCTCCGCATTCATGTTATTACAATGATTACATTTGTTTTTATTTCTGAGCCCACGTCCATGTACATCTTGTCATCTGTCCCCTGGCACCCGCCACAGTGGATTTAGTATGTTGTGTTGTGGTGACCACAGATTGTTTTTAATCTTCTCCCTTGTCCTCTGGCTTCTTTTCTGTCTCTTACCACATCACAGCCTCTATGCAAAATGTGCCTGCCCCTTTCTATATACTGGTGGCTGGTTGTTGTTTTTTAGGGGTGTGGTGACTGCCCATCTCCTTTAGTCTCCTGTCTCTGTAATCAGCATCAGGGCACTGGCACAAGGTGGGTTTATGCCTTTTTTCTCAGTTGAAACATTAACCATCCAAACAGTAGAGTCTCTTGAAATCCTGTTGCGTGTTCTTTAATTGTTCCTGGATATGGAAATTGTTGGGTGCACAGACGTGACTTCAGCAGAGACGGAAGTACAAAGGTCTGCAGGATGGACATTTTAGGAAGATTCAACCACATTCACTGAAAGACCCCTGTCTGAAGAAAGACCCCTGTCCGAAGTGAATGGGACCACTGAGAATGTCCAAGAGTGAGACTGTACTCCAAGTAACTCTTGTGGAGCTCTCATGGAATTAGTGAGGCTGTCTGTGTCCCTTATTATGGTGTGCCTTATTTCTGGCACTTTACTATCTATTCTGTATGCACCCTTTTGCTGCATGCTTTTTCACTCTGTGCTTACTTGCTGTTCTTCTCTGATCTGTGGGCCTGCCTCATTCAACATCTGCCTCTGGCAGTCTTCTGCTTCTGTATGGTGCAAGGAAATGAAGATAGTTAGGTTATGTTATTGCATTTTATGGTATGGTATGCATATTTGTATAGAATTGTATTACCCATAAGGATTTCCTGGCACCTAGCAGGTTGACGGATCTTACTCAAGGACATGTTACACAAAAAGCCACATCATCAGCTTCTTGTGGAATTCAAGACAACAGGAGGGGACTGATATATAGGAGGGAAGATCCTTCCATGCTTTAGGAGCGATATATGAAAAGGCTCAACCTCTTGCTCTGTTTCTGTGAATGCGTGAGGTGTTCTTGATTAGGAGTCTGGCTGAGCTGAGGTGTGTGGCTGGTTGGTAGAGAAAGAAGTGTTGTTCAGGTAGTCTGGTCCTGTGTTATGTAGAGCTTTGAGTGGGTGGGTGAGGAGCATGAACTGGGCGTGCTTGTATGTCGTCAGCCAGTGGAGCTCCCTGAGGTGTGGAGTGATGTGAGCTCTGCAAGGAAATATAAGTATGAGTCTGGCTGCCCGTTCTGTATGATCTGTAGTCTTCTGGTGAGTTGCTTGGTGATTCCAGTGCACAGGGCCTCCTGTAGTACGTTTGCTGGTAATGATGGCATGGTTGACGGTTGTCCTGGTGTTGCTCAGGAGACATTTGAAGATCTTCTTCAGCAGCTTCCGGGAGAGGAAGCATGCAGCTGCGAAAGTGTTGACTTGTGAGGATATGTCTAATGTCTGAAATGGGGTAGTGAGGTATCAACTGCGCAGAGTCTGAAAGGTACAATCTTAACAAACAAATCCTAAATTTGCATCAGAAGGGAATATGAACAGCCACCACCCCACGCTGTTGGTTGCAATTGCTAGCAATTGCTAGAAATCAAGACAAAAGTACATTCCCTGAGCAGTAGTGAAACAAAATCAGTTTCACAATAGTGTTTCAGTTAGAAGTTCCAAAAAGAGTAGAAATGTCCAATATCCATTCAAGATCTTTATTTTTCAATTTTCGTAGATGTTCACGGAGGACTTTGTTAAACCACAAGTTCCATTCTTGAGTCAAAACAGCCAACATGTGTTTCGTCTATGGTTACAACATTCCATAATGACTTCTTCAGGGCTGTAACGGATAATTGTATAAACTCATTACCATCAGCCTTATACCTTAAATTATTTTAAGCCTCCACCGAACTTAAAGAATTATATAAAGGAAACCGAGACAATGGTCATAGAAGAACTTAAATTGTGATAAGGATTACCAACCACCAAAGAGCTAAAAAGTAAAGCCATAGTCCACACAATAGTGCCAATCAGTAAAACACCAGCAAACATTAAAGTTGAGATTTGTCAAAGAAAAAATAGCACACTGTAGTGTTTAAAACCAAAACCACCTAAATTTAGCGCGATATTTTAAAGGCTACCAACCTTAGACAAATATCATAGTAAATTGTATCCTTGAATCCTCAATGTCTTAAAAACGGTAATTAATTGTGTAAAATTCTGAGAGGGAAAAAAAACATACAGAACTTATGGTTGCGAGGTTGAGCCATATCGTAAACCCTAACTACCTTAGGATAAGAAAAAGAATCACTCACCAATTGCAAGCACGTTATCCCAAATTCAAAGGTATTATGCACCAAGAGCAAATATTCATGGGCTACGTGTCCTCAACATCCTCATAATAAAATAACACCTGATAGAAGGAAAAGCACAATTACAATGTTAGGAGCCCCCTCTCTCCAAACCTGTTAATATCACCTAAAACCAATGACCAATGGACTGACTAGGTTTAAAAATTCATATGTAATCCTAAATAGTCCACATTACAACACAGTCCTCAAAGAAAAGAGTCGACAAAACAAACCCCCGCATTAAATATCGTAATGGACCTACGAAGAAATCTTAACATATTTAAATCTTCCCTCTCAATTCCCTTGAAAAAGCCAGAGAAAACGGTAGGCTAGAGCAATAATAAATTCTTACCTCCCATATCTGGGTGTGAGTCCTCTCCGTAATCTCCCGGACCGCAGATGTGGCGTGTAATGTGGGCGCCATGTTTTTAGTTCTATTTGTTAGAGCGGCGTATGATAAACATTAACGGCGGACTAACCCACTCTCAAAATCCACTACAGGCGCCATATTTGAAAGCGCAAAAGTTAAAGCGTTACCATTATAAAAATAACACTAATTCATCAAAATTACATCCAATTCTACCCATACAAAATCTTAATATTAAACCATTGAGTAAAATAACCAAAAACATTAAATCCGCTATTTTACAAAATATCCTTTAGCGGAAGCTGGCAGGGTCGTACTCTCTTGTAAGTCTAACTAACTACGATGCACATTAAGTAATTGTGATTGAAACCCTTAAGAGAACTGTCCACATAAGGACATGATTGATAAGAATAAAGTTAAGAAAAGAGGAAGAAACAAAAATAAAAGGACCAAAGGAGATAAAGAAAGGGGGAGAGACCAGTGATTGACAGAAAGTTAAATCAACTATAGAGGGCAAAGTGGACAACACCAACCGTAAACCACTGAATATAACAATATCCAGGAACTTAACATCTTTCTTAGTAGAAAAGCATATTTTCAGGGAATCCAAAGAAAGCAACATACTGTACTATAACTCAGCAAAGTGCTAATATCAAGCAAAATTCATCGCAATTAAGGACAGAGACTTGACATATATAACAAATAATTACTAAATGAATACATTAAATGGTCATACACTCTATAATTTTTTCAGTAAATATAGATAGATTGTTATAAGGTATGACCTAAAGAATTCATGTAATTACAGCATTGCAAGGCAATCAGTAACCCAAAAAGTATTGTAGCTCGGAATCAATATTGAGGTCTCGTTCAACTGCATGTAATTTCAATATCCATTTTGCCTCACATTGACGGACCCTAAGTTCCTACTACCACCTCGATTATCATACAGGATATTTTCTATACCATGAAATGAAAAAGAAAGCTTATCTTTCTGACTAGGGCAATTGATAGCATGGTTAACAAGTGGATATCTTAAGTCCAAGTTTTTTAGGGCTCTAAAATGTTCGGCCATTCTTTCTTTGAGACATCTAATCGTGCTGACACGTATATTTTTAAGCATTTGCAGCGAATAACATACACAACAAACTTTGTAGAGCAATCAATATGTTGGAAAATCTTATACTTGATCGATCCATTATAATCAAAATCCTTTCTTCCATGTTCTGCAAATTTACACATGCTGCAGTGGCCACATCTAAAAGAACCTACATTAACTTTATGTAACCAGGTGTAATCTGAATTTATGGTTCTAGGATAGCTAGGGCTAATCAAACTTCGAATTGTAGCACCTTTCTTGTATGCAATACTCGGTTTGTTACATATGTAAGTACAAATAGTTGGTTCTGACGACAATAAATGCCAATGTTTTTTAAGAATGTTGTAAATCTTATGGGACCAAGGGTTATAATTGGTCACTAGTCTGACAACCTGTGTCTTGCTGTTGTCATGCTGCGGTTTAGGTTTCAGCGTGTCCTGCCTACACAACCTCAGAGACCTTTGTTTTGCTTTTGAGATGGTTTCTTTGTCATAGCCTCTGTCAGTAAAACGATTTTCCATATCATCTACACAGTCAAGAAAATCTTTATCCCTACTATTATTTCGCCTTGCCCTATATAGTTCACCATAGGGAATTGCATTAACTTGCGACTTGGGATGAGCACTCGTAGCATACAAAGTAGAGTTACAAGAAGTTATTTTTCTATATAATCTGCTGTTAATTTTGCCATCTGCCACAAATAGTTCTGTATCTAAAAACACTATACTTTCTTGACTGGATGACATAGTAAATGACATGTTATATTGATTGGTGTTCATATATTCGAAAAAGTTTTGTAATTCATCATTACTACCTGACCAAATCATAAAACAATCGTCTATATACCTTCCGTAATAAACGATATATTCTTGCCATTTAGCACATTTCAAACAATCCCATAAAAAGGCAAGCCAGAGACGGCGCAAAATTTGAGCCCATCGCTACGCCGCATCTTTGTTTGTACCAATCTTTCTTAAAGAGAAAAACATTGTGTTCCAATATCAGACGTGCCATAAATATCAACATATCAGAATGTTCCAGTAGTTCCCCAGGTCTCTCATACAGAGAGGTGTGGCTCACTGGTTAGAGGCGGCAGACCCGTAAGCAGAGAATCGGCCAGGGACCAGGGTTCAATTCCCGACGCGGCAGGGTCGTGGACCAGGCTCAAAACTGACTCGATAATTCTCGCCTCGGTACCTACTCTAACCAGGAACACACTCGGCAACTCTGGGCATTAAGCTTGCCTCATCTCTACAACGGCCCCCCACAGACGCCGGGGATGCCTGGTTTCACCTTGGAGATACCCAGAAAGGGACCTTCTCACAGGGATAGCCAGGACAGGTTCCCCAGCGGTCTATTGCGACGGAACACTTCTGAGTAGCTGTGCGCTGAATAAATTAAAATAACATAACATACAAAAAATATTCAAGAGCTTGTAACCCTTGGTCATGTCTGATATTTGTATACAATGAAATCACGTCTAATGTCACCAGTGTCATATCCATATCCCAAGTTAGGTCCATTAAAACATTTAGTATATGTTTAGTGTCTTTGATATAGGAGGCCAAATTCACAACATATGGCTGTAAGAAAATGTGAGGATATGTCTAGTTTGTCGTCAATGATGATAGTGAAGTTCGGGGCACGGGGGCTGAGGGTGGGTGTGACTCAGAGGTTGGCCAGCCACCAGATGGAATTTTAAGGCTGAGGTGTGTTTTTTCCAAAAATCATCACTTCTGTCTTGTCGGTGTTAAGCTTGAGACAATTGCACTTTATCCAGGTGATGACTTCGACCATGCAGGCAGTGAACTTGTTCATGGTCTTGGGGGTTTTGTCTGAGGGGGACAGTATGAATGAGTGTCATCAGCGTACAAGAGAATTTTTATGCCGTTGTTGCAGATGACATTAGCTAGTTGTGTCATTTATATGTTGAACAGAGTGGGACGGAGAGCTGAGCCTTGAGGCACTTCTCAGATCAGTTTATGGGCTTCTGAACTGTTTCACAAGAAAACAAATATGAGATAAAACGCCAGACAGTTTAGTTTCTCTTGTTTACAGTTAACTGTTTAACCTCTTCAGCGCGGCGCGGATTTCCGCGCCACGCTGAAGATTCCGTGCGCGGGCGGGGCCATGACGGAACGGTTCCGTCATAAGCACAGCCCAACCGACGTGCATGACGGAACCGTTCCGTCATGCGCGTCGAAGCGGTTAAGGTGATCCTGAATTAGCTGACTTCAGAACAAATATCCTGGGTTCTCCCTAAAAAAAAAGCCTAGACCGATGTTTGCCTCTGACTTGATACTGTTGCTTGAGTAGAGTAGCCTAGACTCTTCGTTGCCTGACTCTCCATGGTAGCTGTAGTCGAGTAGTCATAACTTGCCCTGGGGCAATTAGGTGTATGAGCTCAGATTCAATAAAACACAATGGGAATAGATATCAAGCTCAACAACTATCAATGTCTTACCAAGGGAATTTCTTCAAAACCTAGCAGAAGAAATGGAACAGCTACTGCTTTTACAAGAGTGGAAAACCTGAGGTGCCTAGTACTGACGCCTGTCCAAATATGACAAAACATGTACCCTAATATTACTGCATAGGAATACAACAAATCTTAATGCAAGTCTATACGGCCAATTTGAGGTCACGCTGAAAGGGTTCAATATTTTGGGGTTACCACTGAAGCACATTCAATGAAGGCAGACAATGTATGCCCTGGTATCAGCCTAGCCCATCACAACAGATTGACCCCAGAGCTGTGTAGCAGGTGCAAGTAACCTGTAGTGACAGAATTGTGTCAGTATGTCCAGAAATGCCCGTGAACAGGGAATAATAATGTTAGTGATGAGATGTTCTTCTGGGCAGGGTTAATCAGTCAATGTATCTGTAATGACATAGTAGGCCAATTGCTGATGTTTGGGGAAACCAGGAGAATTTAGAGATTGATAGCTGAGGAACTGACCATCAAGGTTGGAATATTCTTTCATTACTGGCACCACGCAGGTCTCGAGGGCTTCTTGGAAGGGCCTTGGAAAATGTGAGACAAAAGTTCAAGCCAGCTGCAGCCTAAAAGTAATGTATCCTGGGTATGTATAGGCAATGGGAGGCCAGTTTCTCGTGGTTGAGGCATCACAGAACGTAATTTCAAAGACTAATAACCCAGGTACCATTAATCACGGTTGAAAAAAATATTTTATCTGTAAGTCTAGAAAGTCTTGGGGCTCTGTGGATGAAGGTATCAGGAGATACTATGAAAACCCAGAAGTTAGAAGTTCAGGGGAGCGCAGTCAATATTGGTGGACAGTCAGTGCCTCACTGGAAGGAGGCTGCAGGGAGCATAGGTATCTCCGAACTTCTCATAGAACACCAGGAAGATACCAGCCCAAGGGTCAATGTGCAACAAGGCCTGGGGCAGGTAGGGAGGATGTAGGGTAGGGTGAAGTGGTTCCAGTGGGGCAGATAAAGGTTTCTTGAATTGAAGCATTGGAAACCCTCATCAGTTCGTGTCATTGCTCCTATGCTGCTCACCAGAGCCACTGTAGATTGTCACGGATGTTTCCTGTCTGTACCACTAGGTCTGTCCCCAAACCCTTTCTTGTCCCAACAGATAAAACGGGATCGTCTCTTCTCAGCTACCGTATGCTGGGGATGGTGATAGTTCTCAGTAAGCACTTCAACTCGGTGGCATTCCAGCTTTTTCCCCTGCTGCATAGAGGTGAGCCGCTTGTAACTCCTTTTTCTGAGGAGCACCAGCGCGATTCTCGCAGGGCAGATGTGGTGACAAATCCTTCCCGTGGTTCTAGGCCAAGGGTTCAGTTTGCACGCAGTTCTGGGGCGTTGGACCGGGTTCCAGCTCCGATTGGCTGCAGGCAGTGCTGGTTTCACATTCTAGCCTGGGGGTGTGGGAGGGAGGTTAGGGGGGTGGGTGGGGGGCAGGGGGGTCTGCATCGCGGGGATATTCTGACAGGCCCCCATTGGAACTAGCAGAGACATCAGCCGGGCAGGCAATAACATAGCCCGTCACCAATGTTATTCTCCGAGGATAAAATGGCGGCGCCCTTAGGGTGCTACATGCTCTGGCATGGTGTGTTGGCAACCCAGCATTTGAGCAACAGTGCAAACAGGACAGTGTCCAAAGAGGAAGCAACAACGTTTCAACAAGGTGCAAACTGAGACACGAGCACTTTTCCTTCTCCCTGACAGCCCCCAGTGTTTTTCTGGTTTTACGTTGAACAATGTGCCCCCATCCTGCGCACGTTACGTCACCTCGAATGCTGTACCCACATGAAGCACACTGGTTGATACTTTGTATGGAAAATACACACAACAGATGGACGGAATGCATAACCAATCAAAACATTCACCCGCAGTCAATAGATCTGGGTTAAATCCATCATTCTTTTGCTCACCATGCCACCCCAGTTTAGACCTGGCCATATGCAAATCAGTCTTGGCCCACTTTGTATAGCACAGAATTCTTCAGTTACATATTCTCTTGTTTTTCAGCCTATCAATTGTAATTAAATGGCATCGGCGTTATCCACTCTAGCAGGATGTAAAGTAGATTCAGCCCCCCATTTGGCCCACAGGCATTCGAGTGAAACTCGCACCTTATACATCTGTGCCTGCAGATGGCGCTAAATGAACTGAGCTCCCTCACCAGCTATGAGGCCCTGAAGTTTTGGTGATGGGGGAAGCTTTTTTTCTTAAGTACGACTCATTTCTTTCCCCTCACCAGTCAATTCTCCATCAAGGTGGGTGGCAAAGGCCTCTTCTTTATGACTCAAAATAAATAGCAGACCTCGCTGCCCCTCGACCCTGCCGGCTCTGTTAAATGGAATTCGAGCGCCTGGAAAAACATTTCATTTTCAGTGATGACATTTGAAATGGAATGCCAAAGGTTCAGGGCGCCCCCCTTTCAGGTTTAAGTAATATACTTTTATATCTAACAGGGGGTCGGGATGATTTCTGGCACCTGAGGGCGGGAGGATGGGGGCCCATGGGATGTTCACTTTTCCTGTCAGGCGACTGCCTCTAAAAAGGCCTGCAGGGCCGGCATGTTTCCCAACAAGCCGACGATGAGTTGGAAAGGCCTACTCGGCTCAGCAGTCTGTCTGTCCGACCCCCTGGGACAGTGTGAACCTTGTAGACAGGCAGCGTCTTAGAGAGGCCTGCAGTACTGATACGTTTGCTGGCAGACCAAGACATGAAAGATCAATTGAGCTGTGTCAGGGTCAGTCGCATATCAGTTTACCGAATAGAATATCGCGAGCTTCCGAGAGACATCACGGTTTCTGAAAGTCTAGTAGAGCTTAGACTTCCAAATGCTCGGCGACACCTAATAGACTGAGACATTGCTAGAAAGGACAGTGACTCTGAAAACCAGTGAGTCTAGGGTGCTGGTGAAGTTTCCAGAACGTCCAGTGAAGTCGAAAGACGTGTAGGTCTAGGGTGTTTGCCGAGAGGTCGCTGCCTATGAATGGACCCAAGGGCTGAGCCCGAGCCAGTCGCATTGCAAGCAGCTAACAGTGAAAGGCCGGCACAGCTGGGATGTCTGTAAATCCAGTGGGGCTGGGGTGCTCATATCTGAGGTGAAATATTGGGAGATTGGTAGGTTTCCAGAAAGTCCAGCGCTTATGAAATTTCAGCAGGGCTAGAGTTCGCACCAACAAGCCCGAGCGTCAAAACATGTGCAGGGCTTGTTCAATGACAGTCACAACTGAGGCTGGGAGATTCCCAGACTGGCACCTGCTTCTGACAGTGGCGTGATGACAAATAGTGCCCCCCCCCCCCCCCCGTTCCCTGTAGAATGTGATTTAGGACCAGAGTCTTCCCTGTCACTGATATACATTTGGCCTTGGGCTGAATGGGGGGCCTCTGGAGTGTTTTGGGGTCCTTGGTCGGTTATGGGACAACCTGAACCGCAAAGGTTCCATGCGCCTGCGTTACCCCCCTGAGCACTAAGGGGCATATCAGCAAGGGCCTGCGATAATTATCGCTCAGCGCTCTTAGCGCAAGGATAATTATCGCCGGCTAACGCTGGATTGTATCGCTGAGATAGTGTGTTATCAGCAACGCTTATCTCAAAAGCGATACAATTCCAAGCGCAAGCTGCCAAAAGTGCGATATAATCGCACGTTTGGCAAAAGCTTGATGATAGGGCAGGGTATACTTAACCATTATATTCACCTTCCATTGGATATAATGGCTAAGTCAGACTGAAATCAGGTGTAAGGAAAGTAGCGATAACCGAGGTTAGCGCTACTTTCCTTATCGCTATGCTGTTTAGCTTGCAGCTTGTTAATTGGAGAAATGTCGGTTAGCGACATTTCTCACATTATTTAGGTGTGGAACGCCCACTTTGCATCTAATTAGAGATGCAAAGGGAGGTGTAGGGAAAAAGGGTGCTAACATGCGATTATGCATGTTAGAACCCTCTTGTTAATAGGGCGATAGCTTTATCGCTTTTAAAGCCAAACAATCTGAGATAAAGCCCTTGTTAATATGCCCCTAATATGTTTGTGGGCTGGCTGCTACCTGTGAAAGGCCAGCAGGGCCGAGACACAGCAGGCGCCCTCTCTGTGAGGCTGTGGAGTTTTTAGGTCTCACCTGACCTAGCGCATGCGCTGGTCTGGCGAGACTTTTTGTGAGGGCTCAAAAAATGCTACCATGGCCAGCCTAGAGCTACAGTGCATGTGCGCGGGCACGCGCTTAGGAGCAGAGGCTGGCAAACCTCGTCATGCTCATTAGGCGCCCGCGATCACTTTCACTTTAGCGCGCGATCACTTTCGCGGCGCCCCTTTGATAATCTCGTTCAAAGAACATCAAAGAACATGTTGTGTTAATGCTTTGCTGCGCCCGATTGACTTACAATGTGCTTTCTCTTTCCACAAACTCGATGTTTGTGTTCCTTTATTTTGAGATGCTTTTAGTATTACTGTTTTGTGACTTAAAGAACATTAAGGAAATGTTACTGTGAAACTGGACAACGTTCCCAGTGTTTATTTCTGATCGCAGCGGCTGCTTCATGTCCGTTGCACCATTCAGGGAGTCCTTTCGTTGGCGCTTTCATAAGGACATGATGAAGAAGCTGGAAACTTTTGGCACATTCTCTTTAAAAGCACAGCATGTTGGCGACTGGTTAATCGATTAGACTTATGTAGCACTTTAGATCTCAAAGCGCTATGGTGGGTGCAGCAGTTACAACTCATGAAATATGGAGTGCAACTCACAAGGAGGGGGCAGGTTTGAGTGCACATTGGCTGCAATCGAACTCTTAAGATGATGGGATGTGTGTATCCATTATCAGCACTCAGTCTTCGCTAAGTGATCTTGTTTGTTTTGTTGCTGTTTTAATGCTTTGCTGCGCCCGTTTGACTTACAAGGTGCTTTCTCTTTCCACAAACTCGATGTTTGTGTTCCTTTAGTTTGAGATGCTTTTAGTATTACACACACACAACCACAACCACACACAACCACAACCACACACACAACCACACACACAACCACACACACAACCACACACAACCACACACACAACCACACACACACAACCACACACACAACAACCACACGACCATACACACAACCAGACAACCCCACACACAACCACACACACATGCACACAACCACAACCACACACACGTACAACCGCACCCACAACCACACACACAAACCACACACACACACAACCACACAACCACACACAACCACACACACAACCACAACCACACACAACCACACAAACACAACCACACACAACCACACACACAACCACACACAACCACACACACAAACACACACAACCACACACACACACAACCACACAAACAACCACACCCACAACCACACCCACAACCATACACACAACCACACACACCACCACACACAACCACACACACAACACACACAACCAAACACACAACCACACACACACAACCACACACACACAACCACACACACACACACACAACCACAAGCACACACACAACCACACACAATCACAACCACACACACAACCACATACACAACCACACACACAACCACACACACACAACCACACACACACACACACACACAACCACACACAACCACACATACAACCACAAACACACAACCACACACACAACCACACCCAACCACACACAACCACACACACAATCACACACACACACACACATGACCACACACACAGCCACACACACACAGACAACCACCCACACACAACCACACACACCACCACACACACACAACCACACACACCACACACACACATCCACACACACACACACAACCACACACAACCACACACACAACCATACACACAACCACACACACACACACAACCACACAATCACACACACACAGCCACACACACAACCACACACAACCACACATCCACACACACCCCCACAACCACACCCACAACCGCAACCGCACCCACAACCGCACCCACAACCACACACACACAACCACACACACCCAACCACACACATAACCACAACCACACACAACCACACACACACAACCACACACAACCACACACACAAACACACACACACACAACCACACAAACAACCACACCCACAACCATACACACAACCACACACACAACCACACACACACACACCACCACAGCCACACACACACACACACACACACAACCACACACAACCACACACACAACCACACACACACAACACACACAACCACACACACAACCACACACACAACCACACACACAACCACAAGCGCACACACATCCACACAACCACACACACACACAACCACGCACACACAACCACACACAATCACACACACAATCACACACACAACCACACACACAACCACACACACACAACCACACATACAACCACACACACAACCACACACACACAACCACACACAACCACATACACAACCACACACAACCACACAACCACACACACACACAACCACGCACACACAACCACACACAATCGCACACACAATCACACACACAACCACACACACAACCACACACACACAACCACACATACAACCACACACACAACCACACACACACAACCACACACAACCACATACACAACCACACACAACCACACACAACCACACACACAACCACACACACACACACATGACCACACACACAACCACACACACACACAACCACCCACACACAACCACACACACCACCACACACACACACAACCACACACACACACACAACCACACAATCATACACACACAACCACACACACAACTACACATCCACACACCCCCCCACAACCACACCCACAACCGCAACTGCACCCACAACCGCACCCACAACCACACACACAACCACACACACACAACCACACACACCCAACCACACACAACCACATACACAACCACACACAACCACACACAACCACACACACAACCACACACACACACATGACCACACACACAACCACACACACACACAACCACCCACACACAACCACACAACCACACACACCACCACACACACACACAACCACACACACAACCACACACACACACAACCACAACCACACAATCATACACACACAACCACATACACAACTACACATCCACACACACCCCCACAACCACAACCGCAACTGCACCCACAACCGCACCCACAACCACACACACAACCACACACACACAACCACACACACCCAACCACAACCACACACACACAACCACACAACCACAACCACACACACACAACCACATACACACACACACACACAACCATACACGCATAACCACACACACACACAACCACACACAACCAAACCATAGCCAATAGGTCTCGCCTTTGGGACGTTATAAGTGTTTAGCCACGCAACAGTTGATGTGGTTACACCAAGGATATTGTGCTGCATAACTAAATACTTAGAAGGTTCCAAAACTGAGACCTATTGGCTATGCCAATGCTTGTTAGATTAGCCAGTGCCTCTCATGTCTTGTAGGTTTAGGGTGTTTGCAGACAGGTGACTGCCTCCACAGAGCCCCCGAGGCACGCGCTCGCAGACCACTGCCCGCGCCCACAGCACCGCCCGCTCCAGTCCCCGTCGCCGCAGAGGCACCCTTCAGAACTCATGAATGCATTGAGTGAAATAATGCCTCTCGAGCCCTGTTTGATTGCATGCCGGCTTCCGGCGCGCGAATAATAACTTGCGCATATTGTGGGAATGCAAGGGAATAGCCCGCAGTCCACTCGTGAAGCGCAGGCCGAGGCGGGGCGGGGGTGCTCGGGGGGAGTGAGAAAGGCAGCGCGAAGGCACAGGTTCCAACCCTCACATAGTCTGTCACTCCCATTCCTGTCCCTGTCACCCATAGATGCCACCGCTTTATCCCTCTCGGTTCCTTTCTTTCTCTCTCACCCCACCCCCATAGGGCCCTCTCTGGCACCTGCACTGGAGTGTGTCTGCCTAGGCTGAGGCCCGCAGTATTTGCTTCCATTGCTCTGGGGTCACTGACCCCTCCACGGGCCGTGCTGCACCTGGCAGATCACAGTGCACCTTCACTGACCCCCACTGCAGCGTGAATTACATTTAAATCAGATTTTTAACAAAGAGCCAGCACCCCCCCCCCCCCCCCATTGTCCCAGTCCTCACATAAATGAGGGGTGAGCTCCTCCCACAGGGACACCCTTCTGCCCGCCTAAAGTGAAACAACGCCCTGGGCCTACCAAGAGGGGGCTCATCCTCCTCGGGTACTCGAGGCCGAGGCCTCCCCTCCCAGCCCAGGGGTGCTGTCCTCAGTGACGCCATCTGAGGCTCGGAAGGCGCAAATTTGTGTCACGTCAGAGTGTCTTCAATTCAGAACCCTTGGTTCTGGTGGTGCTTGTTTGATGAATGCACCTTCTTTGGTATATCCTCATTTCTGCAGGTCTGTGACGAGGAAGCAGACGAGGAAGTAACCTTTAAATGTCTAACTGGTAATCCCACTGCTCTGGGTCCATCGTGTGTGTCCAGTCCTCACACCGTGACCTCACACACCCCTGCTCCCACTGTGTAATGATGGCCTGCTGTTGGTAAGCTCGTGTATGGCACCCAGGAGTCGGGAAGGCGGAGGCCCTGGTGTATAACAGCTAAGCAGGAAGAAGCTTCCTCTCTGTAGCACCAGTGCATCTGTTTATTTAAGATCTATAATATACAGTTTTATAGCGCTTTATCCATATATTCTGTACATAATTTTTATCTAATAAAGTAGGTTTCTTCATACAATCTGTCCATACCACTTTACACATGAGTTAATGCAATGTTACACATATACAATTATAAACATGACCAGGTTTTATTAGTTGAACAAACAATTTACCCAATTCAATTGCTGTGTCGAAATACCATAATTCTTCTAGTAGCAATGCCATTTTCATTTACAATAATAGCGTAGATTCTGAAAAAATGTCGGCAGTTCGATTCTAAAACAACCTCAAACAATTGATCATCAGCGAAAACTTGAAGTCTATAGACTCATTGCCCTTAAAGTCATGGTATCAGCTGAGGATATTCACTTATCATGTTGTATCGCTCTATTCGTACACTAGAAATATTGAAGGAACTCAACTGAAAAGTCTTGTGGACTGATTGTCTGAACAAATGTATTTATAAAATAAAAATATAGAACATACACATATTAAACAAATATTTACACTGAGTCCCATTCACAAAGACTTTGCTGTGACTTGCTCGTGGAGTACCTCTGGATTAGCACTGAGTTCCAAGAATAACTAGAGAGTAAGTTGCACAAACCCACATCACACAATCACAGTGAATCAGTCCCATGGCTTTTATCAATTATTCTCACTACTTCTTCAGTTACTCTTACTGTACTTGTGTATCAGACATTTGTCTTTTTCTCTTTACTCACGCCCTGCATCTGCAAAACTATTCCTGTTACTTAATAAACACAATTCTACTGGCATGCTAACATTAGAAGTTGGGATCTTTGTAAGAGAAGTCGACCGAATCATTACCGTAAGTTAGTGTGGTACTTGGCGATCCACTGGAGAACACAATAGTGGGAAATTGAGGCTTTCTACAATGAAGAAGCAATGGGACCTCAGCACTGCCCAAGGATATGCTGCTGCAATAGAGGGCATAAAAAGTAACTTCAGAAATACATTTCCCAATTGTAACGCTTGTCTTGTAGGGTATGACATCACTAAAGTCCCAATTACATATCATCAAGGGAAAGCCATGTTGCATGGTTGCAATGCCAACATGCTGTCTTGTATCTCTCTGTATTACCTTTTCCAATAAGACTACAATTGCTTCACAATGGCAACCATCATTTATTTTTCAACCTGTTGATTTTTATTGCTCTGCAACATTTCATGGCTGGGCTATTTTGTGTACTTGTGAACAAAATCTAGTGAAACCGTCAAAATAGACAACACATATGCATATAACCTCATCTGACTTGAATTGCAAAAACGTCTATCTCATAGGCAGGGTTTCAAGTGGGAAAAAAAAACTGGGGGTGGCCTATCCGAGTATGGGCGTGGTCTAAATCAAGATAACTAGCATTGTGTGCTTAAGAAAATAATGAAGTCGCATCCAGCAAAGGATAATAAAATAGGCAAAAAGGTATATTTATTAAGTATAAGCCATAAAATACCAACACTTTAAAAAACATGTAAAAATTATTTACATTACTTAGAAATCTATTGCAGGATTTCCCAAAACCCTTGAAGATATTCACTGTGTCTATTTTGCTGGGGTTTCTCGCAACAATTTTCTTCAGCAGACCTTCTACCTCTTGTCAGCCAACTCTTTACATACACCTTTGCGTCAAATGTTTCAAATGTAGGACCATTGAGTTTTACCCATAAGCATGAAGAAATGGTCTCTATAAGAAGAGAGGCACTTGTTGGACAAGCAATTAAGTTAATTGCGCTGAAACCTCTCTCGCAATCCGCATTACTTGCTGGCAGGTTTTCCATGCAATCTACTAACTTTTTTAATGCTTCAGGGGTTTTCTTTCCACCAAAATCTTTGAAAGGTCTAAAAGCTTGGATAGTATCTCTTGCTGGCAGCTGAAACTCTGAACACAGTTTCTGGATATCTGTTTCACCATAAAGAATGCATTCATCACCAGAAGGCAAGTTGCCTGCATCTAGCACACTGAAGCTGGCTATAAGTTCTTTCTCAGAATCCGGGGCACATAGTTTATTGATAGTTACTGACAGACTTTGGTAAAACTGATTTTGATTACGGGCAACAGAGTTACTTCTACCATGGAAAGAGGAACATTCTTGAATTTGCCCTCGTTAACTGCTCTCTGAGCCGCAGAAGCAAACTCCCCTGGTGAGTCCTTCATTGCTCTAAATATACGTACTTGACTAACCAAATGTCTGTGGGCATTAACAATTGTAATGTCCCTCCTCTGTAAGAAGAGTGATAAGTCTTTGAGCTCTTGAAGTGCATCACACATTACCCCCAAATCTCCGATAAAAGAATAGGATGTAAGCTTCTTCAAGAGACCTTCATACTTACTCCGGTCTCTTATGGGTCTGGATGGGTCTTTAGAGGCATTCTCAAAATGTTTGCACAAGGCAGGGAAGCAGTTCCAAACAGCTTTCACAGATCTGTAACTGGATGCTACCCATCTAGTATCAAGCATTTTTCCTATCTTCTGAAGCTGTACACATAGCTCGGTGGCGGACAGATTTAGCTCTTTTTGGTTTTTTGGTGACATGCTGTATGTGGCATACAATGAGTCCATGAAAATCTTGAAGTGATTTCCCCCGGCAACCTCATCAACTGTATCTGCCACAGTAAGTTCTAGTCTGTGAGCCAAACAGTTCCATGTCAGTACAAGATTTGGAAATTCTGATTCCAGCAATGCTACTACTCCTCCTTTTTTACCAAACATTACTGCTGCTCCATCTGAACATACTCCAATCAAGATATCATGTAGCAGACTTTTTGTGAGTCCAACTTTTTCTAAGTAGCTTAGGAGAGCTGTATTTACGCCAAGGGCATTTGTTTCTGCCAGCTCCAGAAGGCCGAAATAGATGGTCACTGGGGTACTTTCAATTCCAAAAATGCCACGGAGGTAGATGATTAAGGTAGAAGCATTGCTAATAGAAGTGCTTTCATCAATTAATACTGTGATCTTTGGTTTGTGTTGTCTGATTTAACAGACCAATCTATGTTGCATTTCCAGTGCAATGTGTTTTATTATTTCAGTTGCCGTCACATTGCTGTGCAAAACACGGCCCATTGCGCTGCCATTCTTTGCCTGAAGGAGAATTAGATCAGGGTGGTCAGTAAAAGGGTGATCTTTTTTTGCCAAGTAGTAGGCAGTGTCAAATACCCTGCATGTCCTCTCCTTATGTTTTGCATTACATTTGTATACTGTCACCACCAATGTATTTTCCTGCTGAGCTGTAAGAATGTCTTCAGCTGCCAAGTGACCAGCGCTCACCTTATGCTTCATAATCTTCTTCCTGAGCTGTTTCTGCCTGGAAGCTTTTCCGTCACCGGAAGGACCAACCTCACCATCTGCCCACTCTTTACTTATGCACATGCCCTGGGTGTTATTGTGCACTGAAAGACCTGTTGATTTAGCCTGTTTGCAGGAAGAACATCCAATATTGCCTTACTTAAGATACAACCATTTATATTCCTCTTGAAAGAGAAAGTGTCTCTCTTCAAAGGATTTCCCTTCCTGCTACAATAACGTCACGCCTTAAGCAATGCGCGCGCATGCTCACCAGAAACACCAAACAAAAACCGGGACGTCTGGTTACCCTACCTTTGACCTTTGAGCCCTGAAAATAGAGCCCCCAGAGACCCCTTTTGAAAAACTGGGGGTGCTCGGACCCCCCCCCCCACACTTAAAGCCCTGCTCATAGGTTACTGTGAGGGGCTATCCCCAAACATGATTGGATTTTAGTTTATAAATGTTGTGACTAGAGCGGTCTTTGTCCATTCCTCTGTCTCTTGCCATTTCTGGGAGTTCTAGCAAAGAGACTGATGGTCTGCTGTAGAAAGGGAATAAGCCAAAGGTGTGGGCTCCAGAGGAATTCTGAGTCAAAGTGTTAGATCTTTCACCTTGAATCTTTAGTCGTTGTTCAGATAGTTGTAAATCTGTCTGAGGAGTGAAATCCTACTTCCATGTCTAGTGTCTAGTGTCTGATTGTCAAGAGTAATTTCACACTGGCTTTCCTTCTCTAATTTAAATGTTCTTGGTATGAAAAATGTGCATTTGTTTGCCATCACTCAGTTTCTTCCGTTATTCTGTGCTTCATCTTTGCTTGCTCCTTCCACAGCCTTCTTGCTCATTCACTCAGACTCAGTGCTGCTATTACCGATTGGTATATGCGCTTGATGCATTCTCGATCTCCTCAATCAGCACATCAGCCTTTCAAAGCGCTCGTTTTTGGGCCTGATTTAGACCTCTAAAGAGTGAATCCTCCATCACCAGTGTGACCGATATCTTGTCCGCCGGACTACAAGCGCATTATATCCTATGGCACTTGTGATACGGCAAACGGGACATCAGATATATTTGTGGCATAGTATCCCATCTGCCAAACTCTAAATCAGGCCCATTGCTTCATCGGCAAGTGATTCTGTCTTATCCTCTTATCACACCCTCCCCACACTGGCAACTCGTATACCATGATGTGTTTTTGTGACAACATCTGTTGCTAATGTCTGCTATTTAGTTGTTCTATTCAGAAGCAAAGCATCGTTCTCGACCTCTCAAAACAGGTGTAGTGTACAGAAAGGATAAGCCTTCAAGGTTCCCCTTTTTACAGACAATTTCTTCCCCTTAAAGCCTTTTTGCAAAGGTTTGGAGAAATGTTAATAACTCCTTGTGCAAGTATGTCTTAGACACAACTGGAATCTACTAAACTCTTCCAATTTCCATACATTTCCCTGAGTTGCATGCATAAATATTGCATTATGTAAATTGCTCATACAAATGTATGTGATTCGCAGAAACAAAGGAGCAGTGTGACTCCACACCTTGCCATAAGGCCTGAGCGAGAGCGGCCACATGGCTTAGTGCAAAGCTAAACACATTTTATTTTTTACCTGCCCTACACAAGTGTATTTTTTATTGAATGAGGAGATCATTTTATGGATGGGGGAGATAGAGAGGGTCTGAAGAGGTCCCTGTGTTGATAAGACCTGTGATTGATCTCCCACAAAACCTAAGCAATCGGGCTCCTATTAAGTAGAAGGATTTATTACAGGAAAAACTGGTTCACCAATGGTAAGTGGCTCCAGTACCAAAGCTTCACTCAGAAAAATGTGTGATGTATATGTGCGGTAGCGGAAAAACAATCCAGCTAAGGAAATAATGTAAGTCAGTTACTTATTGGAAAATTGCAGCACTAGAAATAGAAAAACAAGGTCAAACACAGACAGACAGTAGAAATCAAAACATCGACTCATACAAGATGCGAAGTGTAAGTTAGTAGTATTATTTAAAGGAACCTAGAAATTTAAGGTTTTTGTCCATAACTTGCAGATTGCTTCAGAAACAAGATCTTTGCAATTCGTGTTATCTTTTGAGGTGCAAATGGGACAATTACTCCCTCAGTCTTGCATCCCACGTCTGAACAATGTGCCAGTGTGCAACACCTTTGTACTAAAGTGCTGTTGATGTACCACTGGTGTATGGCAAAAGAAGGTGTTGATTTTGAAGGCAAGACTGTTGTAGGTAGAACTTGAACGTTGAGCCTCAGAGGCTCGAAAGGTTGGTCACATACCAGGTGCCCAGTGTTTTTAAATTATGGGGGGCAACATAGCGAAAAGATTGACTTCTCACTGGATAATTAGTTATTCCCTATTGATCTGTACATTAAATATCCCTCACAAACAAGAACTTAAACTGCACTCCCTCTTTCCCCACTCAATTACTTGCTTACTCAGCTCACTCACTCACTCCTGTCTGTCACTTGCTGGCCGGGGTTCTTTCTATCAACCCTGCAGAAACCAGTATGAAGATCAGGTCTCTCAGTAAGTGGATGCATGGTTATACTTTATGGGTTATGCCGAGGCGAATGCTTAACAGAGGGCGACAATTGCATCACAAGAAGAGAATCGCATACTTCAGACTTTTGGAAATATTCCCATAAACGCCCAACCTTGGCCTAAAGTGAGCCCAGGCCCCATAATTATAATTGAGTATTGTCACATGGAAAGACGTTTGCAGAACATGTGCACTGATCAAAGCCCAGGTCTGGGCTTTAAACTGCAGAGGAACTCAGACTGAAGCTTATGCTATTTTGCACACACTTACTCCAAGGGCTCTCTCCTGAAAGTCAGCAAGATCAGTAGAGAAGGCTCAGGAGGATGCTGTTTAGCCTATGTCGGGCTGCAGCTGTGGACCCACTCCTTTATCCGTCGAAATAATCTAACACTACCTCTGTTTTAGGAATCGACCCACTTAGGGAGCATTTAGTGCTCCCCTTTAGAACACAGTGCTAGCGCTGGGCTCTGGCGTATACTGAGATTTTATGGTATACCGCAGCAGATAGTTCTCCTCATTAAGAGCTTCTATGATAATTTTACCTGCAAGGTGAGCGACAATGAGTATAGCTGCGGAGTCACGATCAGTCTGAGACAAAGATGCGAGATGTCAACATTGCTCTTCAACCTTATCATAAACTGCGTTATGCGATATACATCTTAAGACCATGCCAGAGGTATCAGATGGCAATATATGACGTTACAATGCATACTTTTACAACGCAACTACCATTACAATGCATGTTTTTACAACGCAGTCCATTACAACCCATGTTCATAGGGATACATTGAAACTGCCATTACAATGCATACGATTACTATATATACTAATACAAAGCATACCATTAAAATGCATATTAGTTCTCTTATCATAAAGTATACGTAATGTTACTGAACATTTTTTTTTTTAAATGTATCCCTAATATACAGGTATTAATACTCGGGTAGTAATACAACCCCCCACCCAAAACCTCTATTTCTCTTGCATTCCGTTCCAGAGAAAGGGTGCCACACCCTCATAAGTATCATTTTTAATTGTTATGAAATTACAAAAAATTAAGATTAAATTAATATTAATTAATACCCAGGTAGTATAATTAATACTGAAGTATTAATAAACTCTCCCACCCACAACCCCTAATTCCCCTGCATCCCTGTCAGAGAATAATATTTACACCCTCTAAAGATATTACATTAATCGTTTTGGAAACAATATCAACATTACTATTACATACAATATTACAATAAATTATTTCATAGTACTTACCTAAACTCTTACTTTAATTCTTGGTGTAATAGCATCCATTTCAATGGCATATGCGTTGTAATGGCATGCGTTGTAATGGCATGCCTTGTAATAGCATGTGTTGTGATGGCATATTCATTGTATTGACTGCATTGTAAAGGCATTACGATGTAATGATTGTGTTGTAATGGGTTTCCCATCAGATCGACCTAATTGTCTACATCGGAGGACCTTGACTATGCAGATGAACTAGCCTTGCTGTCTCACACACAGCAGCATATTCAGGAAGAGATGTCTCACCTAAACATCTATGCACAGTAAGTAAACCTGAAGATCAACATACCAAAGCCAGAGGCCATGCCACCCAACATCCCAAACCCTTCAGCAATCAAGGTGGATGGAGAGGACCTACCCATGATTGAAGAGTTCACCTTCCGGGACAGTACTAAAAGACATGAGGGATGGGCAGGCAGTGACATCAAGAACAGGCTGAACAAGGCCAGGAATTCCTTCAGGATGCTGAATAATGTGTGGACGTCATCTCAGCTGAGGCTGTACCAGAGCCGCGCTCTGTCCACTCTCTTGTATGGATCAGAATGCTGGCGGAAGATGAAAGTGACATCATCAAACTGGCAACCTTCAACATCAGTAACTTGCAAAGAATTTTGAGCATTTTCTGGCCGCCAACCCAGGAAGTGCTCACCAGATGCAAGCAAGAGAGCGTGGACACCCTCATTATGAGAAAAAGATGGAGATGGATAAGACACATCATCAGAAGAGAACAAGACTCCATCATAAGAACAGCTCTTCATTGGACCCCATGAGGCAAATGGAAGAGAAGCAGGACAAAGAACACCTGGAGGCAGACCGTGGAAACAGAAATGAAGACCCTGACCACAGCTGGGGCACCGAAAAGAAACTTGCTTTGACACAGACAGAAGTGGAGGTCCTTTGTTGCTGCCCTACATGACAGTCAGCATAACAGGAAGTAAGTAAATAGTGTTGGGCTCTGCTTCAGCACCATGATGCCTTTATGCTGTGAAAGTTTGGGTCTATCAGCATCATCCAAGCTGAGAATAGTATACCATGGCATAACAGAGTATAACCTGGTGTTGTAACCTACCATAGCAAATAACATAACCAGTAACTAACGTTTGTATGTCAGAATATCGCTAACAAGAATATCACCTGACATAAATATTGTTGCCTAAATTCTCACTGAGTAGATTTTCTGTTATCAACTTCAATGATGCAATATTTTTAACCTTGTTTATGAAGCACTATTTTTGTCAGAAAAGATTAAGGCCAGAATATTTTAGGACAATACCAATCTAATACTGACATAATAGAACCCAACATAGCAAAATGTAACAAAGCACATAACAAAGTAACACATGATGTAAGAGCACCACGCACCACAGGAAACACTACATAACATAAAGCACCTTGCCATGATACAACACAGCATAAAAAAGAGCAATGAACTATAATTTAATAAAGTGTGTGTAGGAAAACAAAATTAACCACTTACTCAATTATGAGTTTCCCGCAGAGACCCAAAAAGGAGGTCTCCTTCTTTAAAGCACTTGGGGGCATATTATCAAGGGCAATTTCGCCGCTTTAGCGGCACTTTTTGCCGCTAAAGCGGCAATATTTTTATCGCCCTGTTAGCAAGCTGTCGCTAACAGCTGTTAGCGACTGCTTAGTGGCAATAGCGCCCGTTTTTTCTCCACTTTGCATGTCAGCGATTATTATCGCTAATGACATGCAAAGTGGGCGTTCCTCACAATGTCTGCATGATTAACGTGGCAAACACAACTTCGCACTATTAACAATGCGGCCCCAGCGATTAAAAAAAACACGCTAACTGCGGTTATCACATGAAGTTAACGTCTGCTTTTTCTTTTACTTAGCTATGCTGATAATGGGAGGTGGATCGCCATGAAATGACCACACTCCCCTATCATCAAGCATCTCCATAATCATCGCTGGATTTCAGGCGATATTTCTGTTTCTCGCCATCTGTCGCTGGAATTACATCACCTGTTTGCAAAGCGTTGATAATACGCCGCTAACACGGCGATGTAATTCAGCGATAGACTGCGATAAACAGTAAAGCGCTAAGTGCGCTTAGCGATGTTTATCGCTCTTCTTTGATAATATGCCCCGTAGTTCCGGGAGCTAATTGATGAATCTGATCTCTGAAGAGAGTCTACTTTCTGGACAGGATGGTAATGAAGAAATATTGTGTTGGTACTTTCCATGAACAAAGTCTGTATAGAATGAATCACACACTACTGATTCACATCTGGTGTCTTTATGCATCTTCTTTTACAACATACTTTACAACAATTCCTTTCCTTGTTATTTTCTTGCCAGCAATTGGTATATGGGTGCCTCATGAACTTGGACAAACAGGAATAAATACAGTGATTTCCTCTATTGATGCCCTTTACCAGTGCCCATTGGGCAACCTAGACAAACGGTGTGATGGCGACAGAATCAACAGAATCAAAAGCTATATCAATTTGCCATAATGAATTTGACTCTGTCAGTTGTGTCTGTACTTTGTCTAACACAATTACCTTCCAAAATGCTCAGAGCTATTTGCTTCGTCTTTGGCGCCCAGGGGTAGAGCAGGTGTATGTGCTCGTTTTGCGCGAGTATTCTAAAGGAATTTGGCAATATCTTGAAGAAAAACAAGTTGCACCTTCAGAGGACATAGTGCTTCTCAGTAGAAGATACTCTGTATGTAAACTGAGGGATTAGCTCTGCTGCTTTCTTGTTGCAGGTAAATATTCGATTCTGGTTGTACTACAGTGGGCAGGGTTTCGTGTTCCGAATACTAAACACAGGATCTCTCCCCAAGCAGCTAGCTCCCATTGCACTAAATCTCCTTTGTGATGTGCTAGTGGTGTTGGTCATAAAAGTGGAATCATCCATGATTAGGGGATTGGTGTTTGAGCTGTTGATGGTAGGGACGGCCTGAGCTGCTGTCAGGATTGATGTTCCACGGTCATCGTTCGAGAAGATGCCGCAGAGTGTATCGAAAGTCTCAGCATTTTTCTTTCGAATGTTTGTTCTTGTTTGCTAACATCTGGTGCTGTTTAATAATGATGGATACCATGTCATCCCTACTGCTCTCATATAATGCTGCAGCTGTTTCTGATTGACAAAATCCACAATTCTGAGGGAAATGGAAAACCTACAATAGTGATAATATGTGTGGATTGGAGAGAGAAGACCAAAAAGTCGATTTTCCATTCGCCGTCGATGTCCCAAGCTTGAAGAACTGTGTAGGTTCTGGCCAATCCATCTAAACATCATTTGCAATGAGAGGTGTTGCACACCAGTCAATAAACTGTGAGCCAGTACCTGAAACAATCCCCGAAGCACAGACTTCCACCGCCAGAGAGCATGTGTGGGTTAGTGCCACAAATAATGTGATGCTCACATGGTGATTGCATGTAGGTGTGGATTCTGAGGTCAGCACACACTGTGCTTGGACCTTTGATCCTTCCTCACAAATCCCTCCAGGCATGGTCTAGAAGAGTTTATGTGGGAAAAACTTGTCAAAAGGGGGGAAACTGGGTGCATGTGATCCATTATTATGACATGCGAAACCTTTAATCACTCATTTAAAATGCCTAGGGGTAAAACAGCAACATGCACTAACAATATTTTACCGATGGGATTACCAGGTGATTAATTCACCTGATTCAATATTTGGGGCGTGGTGTTATGACTTTGTAACAGATAGGGCTTGAACCAACAGACCACCATTTGCTTGTCACATGACGGCAGTGGGGGAAGTGCTGCATGGTGCCCCCCATTTTTAAAATAATATTATGGCAACAATGTAAAAATATTTCAGCTCTTTAAGCCCTTTAAGGTTACTTTTAAGGGATAGGGCTGGTGTGTTTGCATTCTACTTTTCATCGCAAAACTCCATCCCAGGCCTTTGCAAGGAGGGATTTGGTGTGATTTACAAATGGAATCCCTGCCTCCTTAATACTAATGGGAGAAAGATTTTCCGAATACTTTTGATTGTCAATTTTGTGCTGTGACTGATCAGTATATATGTGACAGCTCAAAAACAATCTCAGGCCGTATTGCAGATCCTGTACAAAAACTGCTTTTTATCAGGTCCATAATGTTTATACATTTTTTTATACCCTGTGTGTTTTGGCCCCTCCAAGTAACCTATATTATACACTTTTTTTAATGCCTCTAGGTTTCTTAGCGGATATCCACCTTTGCTCTGGTTCAGGCATGGCCTGCTGGTTGTCATCCATTTTTTGACTCAATGGTAGCAGCTGATTAGCCACTGGTCATCCACTGTAGTGTGACGTCATTATCTAAAGAAGGGGTATTGGTGGATTTTAAAGTAGGCAATATGAGATTCAGCCATCAGGTGCCTCCGTTGTCACTGGCAGCGCCTACGAGTGGTGTAGACTATGGCCATGCTGTGGTGTTGGTCTTGGGCCCAGGCTACAGCTGGCTCTGCTAAATATTAACAGCTGTGAGGGTTTGTTGTAGTATATTGTATTTTTTTGGCATCAACTGCAGAAGCAGGTCAAGTAGCACGAGAGTAGTGACCCACTCTTAGGTCCAGAGCACAATAACCGAGTGCAGCTGAGCTGGAAAACTCGGTTCTGTGGAGGAGACAGAGAGCAGATCCACAGCCCACTAAGAGATGGGTGGTTTTGCAACTGTTTTTACGACGCTTTTTGGAGATTCAAGCTGATGGTAATTTTAATATGGATTGAACAGTGGACTTTTTCATTTCTGTCATTTCACGTGGTTACTTCAGGGTCCCTAGGAAACTGCCTGTCGGTATAAATAACTTCAGCATTGATCTGATGTGTGGTGATTGCTAATAATGAAGTGTTTGAAATGTGGATATGGCCTCCTTTTGTCACAACTAGGTCAGACATTTGTAGAAGAAAAGATAAGGACATATTGGTCTGTGCTCAGAAGGTTAATTACATTGTTCTAAGCCTCATACCTTCCCAGACAGATTGTTTATAGTATTCTTATACAGATTATTTTGGTTTTGTTGGAGAAGAAAAAAATACGCATGTCTTGGGATGCAATAAAGTTTTCTTCAGCAATGATTGGGATAGAGAGACTCATAATCTTGATGGGCCTAGAGAACTGTGCAGTTTATTGGGGAAGAATCTGTTTCTTTCTGCTTTAATTATGTGTCTGGTTTATTCGTATAAAGGTTAGTGCTAAAGGTGTGTGTGTGTGTGCATTTTGTTTTGCAGTTTTTAACCTTAGACCCTCCACTAATATGTTGTACAGGCAGTGTTAGTTCTGCTCCAACAGAAGTGGCAGCGTCCCCCCACTGCTCACAGAGCAGTAGGTCAAGAAAACTAAAATTATAATAACTAGCTTTATTATCATTTTAGTTTTCCTTTCTGTGGCAATGTACTGTGGAGCTGATTGGTCTATGACCTAAGAAGGTCAGAATGTGGCATGGATTCCAGTGTGGAATCAGAAGGGCTATCGTGGGGGTTCTGTAAGTGGGAGTTGGAGATGAGCTGTTGGTGGATGAGGTGCCAATAAATCCACTTGCTTAATTACTTGACCTGCCTCCTACTTATTCATACCCTTGAGGACACTACATTTATTTGGCGACGAGCGGGAGTAAAGGCACCTCAACATCGACTGGGCACTAACCTTTAGAAGGTGTCTGCGTGGATTCTGGAGCTGTTTCTCATCATCTCTGGTCGTGAGGAGGCGCAGGTGGAGGCCTATCTGAGTGGCGTTGCTCCGGGTACGACACAGCGAATTTCTTCGTGGAGAGGAATTTTTCGGCAGGAGGAGAACAGCTGGTGGTATCGAGAGCGCGAGACCGCTCTGTTACATGGATTAATTTTCAAGGCCGTGAGCGCGAGGCTTCTGCGTGCTTGCAAGGGAGTTGCCAAGGGAGACGCGAGGCTTCTGTGCTCTGTGATGCATTCAAGGCCGTGAGCGCGAGCGTTACCAAGGGAGACGCGACGCTTCTACGCTCCGTGATATGCTTCGTCTTTCAAGGCTGTGAGCGCGAGAGTTACCAAGGGAGACGCGAGGCTTCTGCGCATGTGCCAGTAATTCCCAGATGGAGGCTTGGATGTAGCCAATGAGAACCTCGTTGGGGGCCATTTTGAGTCGTTGGGAAGATTACAATGCACTTGTGAGGAAACACGGTGTTTGGAAAAGGCAGAACTTTGTTCCCATTTCTCTTGGAACCTGTGGGAATCTGCATAGTATTCATACTTCATTGGAAGTGTGTTTATGTGAGCCAGCTGGTCATAATTACTTAAACATTTTATGGAAATTTTGGATGGGTTAGTGCTACCAAAGGTGGAACTGGTCGCTTGTGTAAAAAAAAAAAAAAGGAAAATTTGTGTTTTTTCATTTTATTTTTCTTTCTCTCTTCCTTTTATTTTTAGAGTGTTCTGATTTGTTGTTCATTTTTCTAGGCTTGCTAATATTTAAGATTTAAAAGAGTTTATTGACATGCAGAATGTAACACAACCACCGTTTTTTCTAACTAGTCCAGGTGACCCGAATGTAAAATGGCAGAAATGGAAAAAGATTTTTACGAATTATGCGAGGGTTTGTGGCACGAATCTCAGTGCCGAACGCAAGCATTCGTTATTGTTGCATTGCCTTGGGGGTGAAGGTCAGGAAGTTCTAGAACATTTACCTGAGTTAAGTGCTTCCGAACAAAGGAACCTCAATGAGTATGAAATATGTATTGAACAATTGGACCGTCATTACCTCCCAAGGCTGAGCACGATAATGGAGAGGTATCTGGCCTCAGCGTACCATCAAGTTGTGTTAGATGATTCCTCCCAGGATCTCACGGCTTTTGTTACCCCTATGGGTACTTTTAAATTTTGTAGAATGCCGTTCGGGCTTGTGTCGGCGGCTTCTGTGTTTCAACGAATAATGTCACACATTATCAGAGGTCTAAGTGGAGTTAAATGCTATCAGGATGACCTTTTGATTTTTGGAAACACCTTACATGAGCATGATTGTTGGGTTTTGGCTGTCTTGCAACGTCTAAGGGAAGCGGGTCTTACTCTTAGGAAAGATAAGTGTAAAATTGGGTTGCAGGAGGTAAATTATCTTGGACATTGTATAACTGGACATGGAATTTTTCCCAAGAAGGAATTGGTAGAATCCATCATGAATGTTTCTGTGCCGGTTAACAAGGAAGAATTGCTTTCTTTTCTTGGTATGGTAGAGTTTTACGGTAAATTTATCCCTGGTTATGCAAGTAAAACTCATGCTTTGAGGAAATTGACTGTAAAAAATGCAGAGTTTTTGTGGTCAAGTGAGTGCGAGGAGGAGTTCCTTTTGATCAAGAAGGAGTTGAGTAAAGCGCCAGCTCTTCATGCGTTTGTGCCTAGTGATCCGACGGTTATTATGACGGATGCTAGTGAAAAAGGGTTGGGGGCAGTGCTGCTTCAGAAGAAGGATGGAGTGGATTGCTTGATTGCTTGTGCTTCAAGGTGCCTTAGAGGGTCTGAAAGGGGTTATTCAGTTATAGAGAAAGAGTCCCTAGCTATATTTTGGGCTTTAAGGAAGTTTAAAAATCTGGTGTGGGGTGTAAAGGTCTGTGTTTTGTCGGACCATAAGCCCTTAAAGGAGGTGTTTTCTAAGAAAGGGCTGGACTCCATTTCTTCAAGAATAAGGAAATGGATTATTTCTTTACAAGAATTTAATTTTGTAGTTGATTACATTCCAGGTGTGGTCAATAGGTCTGCTGACTGTCTTTCTAGGTTGGTTGATCTTAAAGGGAGCAATGAGGAGGATGGTGAGGATGATAATGAGGTGGTTAATGTCTGTGAAATCACGGATGGTACTGTTACCCAAGAGGATTGGAATACGGAGATCAAAAAGGATGATGAAATTTCAAGAGTGATGGTGATGTTGAGGGAAGGTAAACGGTTGGAGAAACCGTGGAGTTTAGTTTCTGATGAGCTTTCTGTGGTGGACGGCTTACTTTCGAGGGGCACGAGGTTGGTCCCGCCGTTGGGTATTAGAGAGAAATTGCTCAATTTTGCCCATATTGGTCATCTTGGGATTGTCAAGACTAAGGAACTGTTGAGGTTGCAGTTTTGGTGGCCTGGCATGGATATGGAGATAGAGAGGTTGGTTCGAGAATGTCCGGAATGCTGTGCTAGTGATAAGATTTTGAAGACTAAACAAACCCCAATGGTGTGCAGGAAGTTGCCTGATCATCCTTGGGATGAGGTTTCTATTGACATTGTTGGTCCTTTGCATGGGGTTTGTGACACTCCATATCTAATAGTGGTTCTGGACTTATACTCTAGGTGGGTTGAGGTAGGTGCTGTTAGGGATGTGTCTACGGTGTGTGTCATCAGGTTTTTGCAAGAAATTTTCAACAGAGAAAGCTTTCCTAACAGTATCCTTTCGGACAATGGACCTCAGTTTACCTCTGGTGAGTTCAAAGATTTTATGGTGAGATGCGGTATTCAACATAAAAGGTGTGCCATATATCATCCTGAAGCTAATGGTGCAATAGAAAGGGTCAACAAGACTCTTAAGGAGAGTATTCAGTTGGCAAGAGCTAGTGGGTTGAATTGGAAGGAATCTCTTCAAGATAGAATTTTGGCTTACCGGGTGTCCCCTCATTCAACTACTGGGAGATCTCCTTTTGAGTTATTTAAAGGGAGAGTACCTAATACTTTGTTGTGTCCTGGTTGGATGAAGTTAAACAAAGGTTTTGTTGATAATCAGGTGGGGAGATGGAGGGATAGAGAGATAGAGAAGCAGTCTTTGAGGAAATGTTATGTTGATGATAAGAAAGGTGCCCAATTTCAGGTGGTGAAGGTTGGGGATTTGGTTAAGATAAGAGCCCCTGTGGGGTGTCAACCTTGGTCGAAATATACTAATGTAAGACCTGTGGTTAAGGTGTTCAACAACGCTGTTAAAACAAGTGATGGCAGGATTTGGAACAAGAGTCGTGTTGTTGTGGTTAATCCTGTTGTTTCTGTTGGTCAAGCAGATAGCGACAGGTTAATCTCCGGTCCTGGGTCCTCTGTTCCTTTGTCCTCTGGTTCTAATTTGCCTGGGGTCTTGAGGGGCATCCGGGAAAGAAGTCAAAGGGTGCGCAGACTTCCTCTGTATATGAAGGACTATGTTAGGTCATAGGTTGGTTCTGTTGAGTGTGGGGAGGCTCATTTGCATATGCATATGTCACATGTTAATGTTTTACTGTGAAGTTTTTCTGTTCATTTTAGTAGCATGTTACTCTCTATCTTGATTCTGTGTGATACTTTCTTTTGTTTGTTACCATTTGCAATTTTGTTATTATTATTGTTGAGGGGGAAGATGTGTGGCAATGTACTGTGGAGCTGATTGGTCTATGACCTAAGAAGGTCAGAATGTGGCATGGATTCCAGTGTGGAATCAGAAGGGCTATCGTGGGGGTTCTGTAAGTGGGAGTTGGAGATGAGCTGTTGGTGGATGAGGTGCCAATAAATCCACTTGCTTAATTACTTGACCTGCCTCCTACTTATTCATACCCTTGAGGACACTACACTTTCCTTGTATGGGCAGGGCTGGACTGCCAGAGCAGGGCAGGGGAGGATTAGTTTGCCCACTCAAAGGTGCGCAATGACGCTTTGACCATCCCTCTCAGGCCAGCCAAACCATCATGCGCACTTTGCAGAACATGCCCCAGGCTTCCATTCAAAGTCTGAGCGCTGTTCCATGGTGCTGAGACCAATCACAGCGCTGGATTGCTGCAGTGCTGTGATTGGCTAGGGGAGTCAGGAACCTGGGTGCTTCCTGTTCCTGCTTACAGGAGCGAGAGGCGGTGGCGAGCGGAATGAGAGGTGGTGGGCGGCCGAGGGGCCGGCCTGAAGGTAAGTGTTTTTCTTTCTTGTGTTTTTTCCAGTTACAACCTATGTCTAAACTCATTAGATTGACTGTGGTTGCTTAGGCCACAAAGGCATGTGACGGTAGAGCAACCAAGGTTCAGCAAAGAGACCTGAGTTTGAATCTGGGCTTCCCTGTGTGACCAAAGTGTGACATCTGGTGAATCCCTTTATTGCCCTATGCTTCAGCCTGCTTATCTGAAGATCTTAAGAGTTCTAAGGATCAAACTAACTGCTGGATAACCAATCTGGATTAAGAATCCGTTTTTTAAAATATTTTCTGAAGGCAGTTTTCTGAAGATGCTTAGAGTGAGCACTGCTGAAGGGCAGCGCCTTTCAGGCCCGTGTTTTGTCAGCACTGGGCATCAGCTCAGACCCAGAGCTATTGCCTAAGATCATGACCTCCTGGCAAGGAAGTGAGACTGGTGTCAGCTGACACTGACTGCATTAGAACAGGCAGAGAAGGGCACGTTGAGCGTCCCTTTTCGAGCAAGCAAAGCTGTGTCTGGAGGAAGAGAGTACACTATTTACATCCTGTACCTTTTATCCTTCTGGGAGTGTTCTATCTTCTGATCTGCTTCAAAGAATTACCTTATATTGGCTGCTGTTTCCCCCAAGTCTCCTTCATCCGTTCTCACACGGTCATTTTGTTCTGTGTGGCTCGCTTCTGGTCTCTTCATCATTTTTCGCCCTGACTTCTTCCAGTCAGTTCTCACTCTCCCCTGTCATTCCACCTGCACTCCTTCTCTCTCTCAGTTAACACTCTCCTTTATTACCTAGGTGTGTCCCTCTCTTCTCGGCAGTACCTTCTCCACTCATTACCCACCATACTGCAAGGGCATTGGACTTAGCACAATGTGCAGCTTGCAGATCATTGGTCTAGAGTAGACTCATGCCAACCTTTGCCCTATCCCCTTAGTAATTCCCACATTCCCTAATTTCCCATGTCTGAACCCTCCTTCCTCAGCTGGCATTCCCACCTGTCTGCCCACTTCACTCTGTCTTTGCCTTTTTGTGCACCCCCCCCCGCAGTGCCTCCTCGCTGCCCATGCTGCTCTGCAGTCTCATTGCATTGAGTCGGTGGAAAGCTGGTATCTCTTTATCGATGACCCTTAGTATTGATTGTGCTGGCATCAGGGCGCCTGATAGTCTGGTGCCACTTGGCGCTCTTCTCGATGCCGCAGACTCCCTGGGTGGCGGGCCTTGTCAGAGGATGCTGGCTGCCACTTGCTGTTGGCAGCAGTCTGCATTCTGTCTGTCTGCTAAGCTGATGGTGGGTACTGCTATGCCATTGCTTCGCCTCACACTGAGTTTGTACCAGGTGGGACTGTGGCATTACTTGGACCACACCCTGACTATAGGGGCGTTAAAGGTTCATGATTGTACAGAGCACTTCCATATGTTTTAGTGCATCCTCTTTCCCCATCCCTTCTGCCACCCTGCAGATCTCCACCTTCCCACTCTGACTACCCACGAAGGTGACTGCTCTCAGCAGGTACTGAGTGCGAGCAGCAGAGAGGACTGGTGCTGAAGAGGGAGGGAGAGAGAAAGAGGGAGAGAGAGAGAGAGAGAGAGAGTGAAATTGCTGGACAAAGGGGCCGCAACCCCCCTCGCAGGCCCTGGAGACAGGTGTGGGCCGGTATGGACCGGTTGATGGCGGCGTCCCAAAGGTGGCCGCAGATAAAAAAATTCACGGGTGGGTTTCCAGCGGGTGGTGGCGATTGGTTGGATGGGGGGGGCAGCGGGCCGGCAGCCTGGGCAGCTTGCGGCGGCGGCAGAACAGCTTAAAAGGCTGCAGATCAGCCTGATGAACACCTTGCTGCTTGCCCCCAAAGATTCCCGGTGCACGCTGCCCCCACTGCGAGAGAGACTTTGTTTACCCACCCTCCCATCCCTTTAGCTTCTACATATGGTTGGGGAGGCGGTTAAGGAGTCATGTTTTGACCACAAAACGGGTTGCCAACGTGGGGCATCACAGATCTAAATGCAGGCGGATTCAAGATGTTGTTGGTTTTTGAATACCCCGGGGCAGGGGTCATTGGTGAAGGGCTAGGAGTATCTGCTACAGCAATTGTCCCTGGCCCTAGGGGGTACCCTGTAATACGCCCTGTAGGATTGGGGGGTGGTGGCTGCGCCAGGGGACCAAGGTATGACCCGGTTGCCCAGGCTCATCCCCCCGATTGGGTGCCAGGGGGTGTCCCTTTACTGGGTTGCTCTGACATGATTCATTTTGGGGGCCAGCTGCCTTGCTGGCCCTAGCTCCCTCTATCTTGACGGAGTGGAGAGTTCGCCTTATAAAGAATGCCACTAGGAACCGAGAGGTGGTCAATCATGACTCCTAAGGGAGTGTGAGAATATGCAAGCAGAAGATCAGATGTACTAGTAAAAGGTTTGCTGTATTAAACTATGAACTTTTGTAAATATATGGAAATGTTATGGAATATGGGGCCAACTGTTGAATTTTAATGTCGTGTTTATGGTGTGTAATAAATACGGTCAGAGAATGGGTACATTCTCAAAACGCAAATCTGGTTGTCTGTTGTGGTTTCATATGATGGGTGCAGCTGTAATGTTGTTCTGGTATGGGAAGGGCAATTTCGGTTTTCCTTCTTCAGCACACCGGTCTCGTGACGGTCCCTCACCTGTTGTGTTGTGCATGTATGTGTGTGATGTGTGTCCTATTGGCTTGTGCATGTGGTTGATGCGTAGGGTGTTCATGCTTATGTATGGGTGTTTTTGTGTAGGTGCGTGTGAGAGTTGAGGAAGTGTGCTCAGTGGCATAGTGGTGGCCTAACCGAAGCGCGGTGCGGGGAGATTGTTGCGTTGGTGATTCATGCGGCAGCAACGGCCGCAGGGAAGGTCGGGGGTGCTCCCCATGCTTATGGACGCTGTTAAGAGCGGAGAGTGGGGGGGCAAAACTCGTGTCGCCTGGGTGAGTGTGCTAGCAAGTCACGTTTTTTGTAAAGGTGCAAACGTGTTTGCATACCGATTTCACTTGCAATTATGCACAAGTAACACACCAAGAGACCTCTTAATTCCCGGATGGACTTTATATCGCCACCTCTAGAAACGGCGTTCCGAAGACATTATCAACTGAGAGTTGGTTGTGAGAAATATCCGGAGTTTCCTTTGATGATGGCTTGTCAGTCAGAAATATTTTATTTTAGATCCTGATCGATGAAACCAGAACAGAATGTAAAATAAATGTATAGACCTCTAGTAAGCAAATCATATAAAACCATAAAGCCTTAAATAGATATTTGTTAAAACCCTCCAAAATGGTCTAAAACTCCATTTCAATGGTAGTGTTTAAAAACCTAGACCCAGCAGAAATTACATCCAAGAAACAGATCCTAAAACAATTTTCTTGCTTCATTACCATTTCTTATTCAGTATTTCATTAACATCAGTTTTAGAATTCTTAATCTTCGAATTATTAAAAAAAACTGTTTAACAATACATGCAATGTTACTGATTTGTGGTAGATTTCACCAATGGTGGCAAGTGAAGTTCGAAAGTGGTGGGGCTGTGAGGAGCACAGCGTGGGGTGCTGCGGCATGGAGGGGGTTACAGACAATTCCCCCCATGCAATTATTTTCAATAAATGGGTGAAATTAGGAATTTTTCATTAGAAGATATAACTGCACAACTCAGTCTGTATCACACTGGCGTTTCCTCTCAAAAACGATTTACGAATACAATATTTGTCACCATGAAGTGTCAAATGATTCTACAAATTAAAGCCTTTGCTGGTTCAAAGCACCCTTTAACCTGATTTCCACAGAGCAGCAGCAGCCTTCCTGACTTCCACATCCTTGGCTTCACAGTGTAGGGGGCCCCCCTCTTTCCCTTACAGTCAGAGGCACTCCAAGATAGGTGAGTCATTAACCAGTCAGCAGTCTGAAAGGAATGTGTGGGGAGCATTAATTAATCTAAGGCCTGCCCAGAAAAGGCAATGGCCATTCAACAGAACATGTTGTTCTTTCTCCTGCTATGTGCTACGAAATGACATGTGTTCCAACTCTTAGACACCAACTATCTGCTGCTGACCCCAGGGTCCCAAGCAGGCGTCACCGGCACAGGTTGAGGGTTGCTACTGCACACCCGGGCTGCCAGGAGGGCCGGTAATGGGGAATAAGCAGGGCACAGAAGCTTGTGTCGTCAGTCTCCAGGTGAAGAAAGGAGAAAAAATCCAGTTACACAGTGCTATGCCTGTATTTTGCTCTAAATACACCTAGTACTCATGAACACAGGTTCACAGCGTGCACACGTTGCACAACTCATTTCACAGTTTTTGTGAGAATGCCTGGTGCTGCTTCTATTTCCCGACACTGTACGGTGTAGGCCTGTTGGGACCAGGTGTGCCAGTTAATTCACATTTGGGTGTCCCTCTGCAACTCTCTGCTCATGCCACGACTAACGTCCCTTGGAACAACCTTCGGCACCTCCAGCTCGATTCTGTTGCTTGCAGTCTTAGGCACTGTGGAGCCCACGGGCCTTCTTCCTTATTAGGAATGATGTGAATTTGGCATACCGTGTGACAAGGCCGGTATGTACCCTCTTACTTGAGAAAAGCTGGACGCCAAAGATCCACGGGTGTCTAAGGAGGGAGAAATGCCATACAAAAGGTTCCTTGCTGCTTCTGATGCTCTTGAATTGTTTTTACCTTACACAGAGGTGGGTGGAGGGCACCTTAGGTAGCTCAGGCTAAGCTACAAGCTCCTTTCTTGAAACCTGCAGCAGCATGCCTGCTGTTTTCTGTGTCGCACGAGTCTGCTGGCACCAGAACTTTAATGGGTCCCTCACTAAATCTAGAGCAGGAAGCCTACACCTCGAGTCTGCCCAGTGCGTCATTAAACCACTGCAACAGACTCGATTTCTCTGCTTCTCACCTATAGCCTCTACCCCGCCCTTTCCCACCTCGTCACAGGGTGGAGTGAGTGGTGTATACTAACCATACCCTGTAATGAGTTAGGGAAGGGTGGGGTGACATGGGCTCCACTACCAGATTGACGTGAAGCCCCAGCGCTACAGGGCTTCTGCATGAACAGCATCGGATTGGGAAGGCGGGCAGTCATGTATTGGCCAATGGGCCTGTGCCTAAGGGTCACCTGTGGGCCGGTTTTTGTTAGAAGCACTGTCAACCGGCCCACAGAGCCAATTCCCTGCCAGACAACTGTAATGTAGGGCCAGCATCATGGGCCATCTCAGACGGATGTGAAATCACCGCTGAGATGATAGGAGCACCCTGATTTATCCATGCCCCTCTCTACTACACATAAGGAATAAACCAAACCATTGACATTTTCCATCAAGAATCCGTCCCTCTCTGACCCTGGAGCCTGCGGGCCTGCTCTTTTCATCTCTCTCCACCACATGTCTTGGCGGACTTAGGGTGCCCCCCACAGTCCTGATGAAGACCCTTCTGTAAGGACCTGAATTTCCGACACTAACCCTGGGTCGAAACGCCGACAGCTTTATGTTTTGTTTTCTGAATGTTGACAACAGTGATAGATTCACTGTGTCACTTCTGACATTCTGTTTTGTGAATAATTTAGCCTTGGTTAAGGCTGGATAGGCCTGTTTATGTTTTTGATGTATATACTGTTCACTGCCCTTCCTTTACCACGTACCCTCACTTCTTCACTTTGCTGCACCATTTCCTCCCTCCTCCCCCCTCGGGGCACCTATGTATAACTTTGACAAATGTGCTGTTTTTTTAACATGATTACATATATGTTCGCTTGAGTAAATATTTATAAGTATTGTTTGGAATTGACTTATTAGGTGATGTTGATATCCATGTAACATTGTGTTTCCACTGGGACCACCCCTTTTATGTACCGAATTTTACCCAGGTCCTAGTGACGTGCCTGGGTCAACCCCATTGTTTTGGACCAGCATCATGGGGAGGCAGGTTCGGAGGGATAAGCTTGCAGTAGCATCACTAGGCGGTCAGATTATGGCTACTGCAGACTTTAGCTTGGCCCGTGTGGGGGCGGGGCAGACTCTCAGTAGTAGCCTCCCACTTCCCTGCTGTGCTCTTAGAAAAAGGCATCTGGCTGGGAGCAGGTGATGTGGTCATTGATCCATTATCACCTCAGCTCCCCTGGAGCAGCAGTAGTTCCATGCTTTTCTTCACCCCTCCCCTGCGAGGCCATCGCCCTGAGGCTTTAGTGTGCTGGGGAGGTGGAAGAGTAAGTGAAGGGGCTTCACCGAAGGCCTGTTGTTGGCACCTCAGCCCCAGTGTCTTTTACAGCTTGGTAGAGTGGGGTGGAAGGGGGGGCATGTTTGCATAGGGCTAAGCTGTGAGGCATCTTTTCCAGCGAGCAAAATTGAGAGGATGTAATGTTAGGGTCAGAGTTGCCGAAATTGGAACTATGGCAGGAAGTTCAAGTCCCAGCCTCAGCGCAACATCCTGTGCTTCTGGGTAAATAACTTAATCGCCTAAGGCCTAAAATAAAAATGAATTTGGTCTTCTGTTATATGATCGTTGTCCTTGGGCTGAGTTAATTTAAACTACAATAAAAAAATAACCTTCTGTTTGTTCATGTTTGAAGAGTCTGCAAAAGCTGGAATAATAGAGGATTCTTTACACAATTATAAAAACGTCCGTATTCCTTCATAACATGGCTTTTCTGTCTTTGTTTAACTATCTGTCACAGATCATTAAAGCTGCTTTAGACCATATTTTAAACTGCATTCACCTTATGTTGATTGTTTGAAGTACATATAGATCAGAGGAGAAACTGTAAGCTTTAGGTGATTTTAATCATTTTCCTACTAGCCAGGACATTAAAATACTTGCAATGCTGGTTAAAAAAATGGCCAGATGGCAAACATAGCCATGTCAGAAGATGTGGCCATTGGGCCACTTTATTTCACCTTACTCGCCCAGCCAAAATGTAGTGCTTCTAGTTTTCACCAATGTTTCCGGCTCTATGAGCTTTAAAATACGTAAATTATCCAACATTTCCCTAAAAATGAGCCTAATGAGACTAGCCAAATGCTGTTTTATAAACGGGTGTGATCCTTGAATGTGGGCCTCCTTTTTGGGGGTGCCGGGGCCGGATTGTGATCCGAATCTGCCCTGTGAGTAAATCGCCTGGGGCTAATTTTGCCCACTACGTCATTAGGGGAGGAGATTATCCCTGATGCCCTGTCTTGCCTAGCTAATGACCTCAAAGAACCCAGGGCAGTGAGTTCATCAGCCCGGCAAAGGGTATTTGCTTCTCAGGCACCAGCTTGCACAGAACTACATCAGGGGAGAGTGCAGCAGCCATCAGGCCAGCCTGCAGGATCAACTCGAGTTAGTGTAAATGTGCATTTTTTTAAAGCAATATTGTCACTAAAGCCTGTTTTATCACTAGCTCAAAATATGAATTTGGTTTCCCCAGTGCCTCTGGGAAAAAATAAAGGAGGCGGAGTCCCTCCGCCCATGACTAGAAACCACCCCTGCATTTCACTGTTAAGAGTTGAGATATATTTCACTGATGAGAGCTGGGTTACTTTTCACTATTAAGAGTTTGCTGGGAAGAAAATGTGTACATTTCACTGTTGAAACATGGGGTACATTTCACTGTTGTGAGTTTGCTAGTATACAGAGGGGGTATATAGTTCACTGTTTAGAATTGAGGTATATTGGTGAGGAAATATATATAGGAAACAATAATTAAAACAAATGTGATGATGTACAGATTATTCAATATCCAAGATTAAGCATGACTATCACACTTCATGTCTGACTGAAATAGATGAAAATAGCCATGTTTATTATGTAGCAATTCTGTAATACGATTGAAAACGTAAAATGTCTGACAAATTGTAAATTATATATCAATTCAGAATAATTTAGTTATACTTTGCTAGGAAGCCACAATGATAGCTATATAAGTATTGTGTTGGATGAATAAGGGAAAAGAAAAGCCAAAAAAAAGTATATAACTTTAGAAAAAACATTAAAGAATGAATTTTCAATCCAATCCCCAAGTGTGATAGTCATGCTTAATCTTGGATATTGAATAATCTGTACATCACCACATTTGTTTTAATTATTGTTTCCTATATATATTTCCTCACCAGTATTCACTTTAAAACCCTGAGATAGGAAACTAGATTAGGGGTACCCTTGTTATGTTACAAATTAGAATTGAGGTATATTTCACTGTTGGGAGCTGGGGTACATTTCACTGTTGGGAGCTGGGATACATTTCACTGTGAGGAGTTTGTGGGGAAGAGAAGGTGTACATTTCATTATTGAGACTAGGGGTACAGTTCACTGTTGAGAGTGTGCTAGTATACAGAGGGGTATACATTTCACTGTTGAGAAATAAGGTACATTTCACTGTTGAGAGCTGAGGTACATTTCACTGTTATGAGTTTGCTGGTACAAGAAGGTGTACATTTCACTGTTAAGACTTGAGGTATACTTCACTGTTAAGATTTTTCTGGTATACAAAGTGTGTATGTATTTCAGTGTTGAGAAATGAGGTACATTTCATTGTTGAGAGAAGGGTACATTTCACTGTTGAGAGTTTGCTAGTATACAGAAGGGGTGTACATTTCACTGTTAAGAATTGAGGTAAATTTTACTGTTGAGATTTGGGGTACATTTCAAATGTAAGAGTTTGCTGGGAAGAACAGCTGTACATTTCACTGTTGTGACTTGTGGTACATTTCACTGTTGAGAGTTTGCTAGTATACAGATGGGGTGTACATTTCCCTGGTGAGAATGGAGGTACATTTCACTTTTGAGAGCTGGGGTACGTGTCACTGTTAAGAGTTTGCTGGGAAGAGAAGGTGTACATTTCACTGTTGAGGCTTTGGGTGCATTTCACGGTTAACATTTTGCTGGTATACAGAGGGGGCATGCATTTCACTGTTGAGAATTGAAGTACAGTTCACTGTTGAGAGTTGGGGCATTTTTACTGTTGAGAGTTTGCTGGGAACAGAAGGTGTACATTTCACTGATTAGAAATGGGATACATTTTACTGTTGAGAGCTGAGGTACATTTCACTGTTAAAAGCTTGCTGGAAAGAGAAGGGGTACAGTTCACTGTTGAGACTTGGGGTACATTTCTCTGTTGAGTGTTTGCTAGTATACAGAGGGGGTATACATTTCACTGTTGAGAATTGAGGTACATTTTACTTTTGAGAGCTGGGCCACGTTTCACTGTTAAGAGTTTGTGGGGAAGTGAAGGTGTACATTTTATTGTAGAAACTTGGGGTACATTTCACTGTTAACATTTTACTAGTATAGAGAGGGTGAATGCATTTCACTGTTGAGAATTGAGGTACATTTCACTGTTGAGAGTTGGGGCACTTTTACTATTGATAGTTTGCTGGGAACAGAAGGTGTACATTTCACTTTTGAGAGCTGAGGAATATTTCACCCGTGTGAGCTAGTAACCATTTCACTGATGACATTTGGGAGCACATTTTTGTGCACATTTCAGTGCTGAAGAGAACTTACTACTAATGATTTCTCCATTTTTCTCTCTGCTGGTAAATACGGAGATATATGGAGAAATCATATGTGGTAGGAATTCCACGTGTAATTAGTTTTTTGTCTGGGAACAGACGCGCTGTTTTCTATGTGAGATTTCTTATGAATTGTATTTCCTTTTGACAGTAGATTTGGGGCCCTTTACTCCTTGGTCAGTTGTACATGTTTTCAGTTGAATTCAAATGTTAAGGTGAATGCAGGTGGATCTGGGCGAGGTGCATTAGGGTTAGAGCCTAAAAAGCATTTGGCAGTACGTGGCATTATCCAGTAGCTCACCCTTCAGGTCTTCTCTTTCAGAGAACCCTACTGGAGGAGAAACCCCTTAATGAGAGCCCCCCAAGGCAAAGATAACGTCCTGGAGACTAAGCCTACTTGTAGTTATGCACTGTATTATATGATGCACTTCCGTGATATATAGAATCAGCCAACTTCTGCACACCTGGTGCAAGACTTCCTGACTCTATATAAAGGACATAGTGAACCCTTCTTGAACCCAATGAATCCTGCCGTAGCTTGAAAGGACCAATTTCATACAAAAAGGTCTTGAGGCAAACCTTCCACCACAAGAACGTATGTGTGGATTACTTTGTTCCTGGTTCTTCTGTAGATGTCTTTGTTCCATCCCATGTACTCGGCCAAAATTGGGAATCCACAGATGTTTTGAGGCCATTTCAAAATTGTATATGTATATGGAAGTGACGTGGCTGATCTTTGGGCTTAAACAAGATGTTCTGCACATCCTTCACTATCAAATACCTTACGCTTGGTGTCCTGAACATTCTAAAGTTAAACCCATTTAAGGACAAACTTTTGATTTCACCCGACAGAGGAATTACATCTGATACTCTCTCCTGGCCTACTGTAATGAATTCATGCCCACCGGTTGTCAACTCAGCTGGCAACCTGTGCATTCATCATGGTGCTAATTTGACATTTGGACGTCATGCAAATTAAACTGCCAGCACTTGCTTCTTTTACCTCAAAACGAGCTGCAGCTCCATCTATGAGTAGACAAAGGCCATTGTGTAGCAATGGTAAATGCCATCAGCCTATCATGTATAGGCGATGGTAATGCCATCCTTTGTCAGGCCTCACTCAGAACTATAAGCCATCTCCAATTTATTCATAACGCTGAAGCAGATTTAGTCTGTCCCATCTCGAAACGTCAACACATTTCCCCCATTTTGAGACAACTTCACAGTCTCCTTGCTTGCCAAAGGTTTTTTTCCATTGCTCTGACGATTGTCCATGGGACAATCTACCAACAATCCCCTGATTTATTTGCTGAAATTTTTGAATGGCAGAAAGCCTCTCGTAATCTGAGATGCAATAGGCTACTTCTGCTAAATATTTCCAGAAGGATAATGTCTTCTTTTGACGACTGTGCCTTCTCAGTCGCCCACTGCAAAAATATAGAATTCATTACATATTTCTATCCATCAAAATGTTCCATGAGCCGCTTCAGACAGCTTCTGAAAGCTTTTCTGTTTCCAGCACAATTCAGCAGCTTTAAAATTGAGTATTTATAGGTTATTCTAGAGCCAAGAAACCGTGCATTCACAATACCTATACATAGCATATAAAACAACATTTCGGAGGCTGTTTAGAGTGTTCCTATAGAATTTTACCCGGATCAGGTTTCGGCATGATTCCATGGTACATTTAGAATGAATGATTGATTTATGTTCCACATCTGACCTTCATCCATGAGAGGGTCACTGACAACCGATTGATACTCATTCCGTTTTTCTTCTCTTAGTCAGGATGCTTGGAATTTCGAATAACATATCGATTTCCTATATGCCGACTTCATTAAGACATTACAATGCGTGCTAGTCGTTAAGAAGTTGATGAACTAATCATAATATAGAGCATGATTGTGGTTCTCCGCCAATGCTTCATCAGGACCAATTGATTCTGGAATGGCAAACGACGACGCTTTTGAATGTGGGTATTGTCGCGGTCCTTTTAAATTTTCTACAAAGGTATTTTTAATTGCGAGTGCTCTCCTCATGCTGTCCTTACACCTTACCTTCCATGTGTCAGCCTCACAGCCCCCGATCCCAGTGCCTTAGTCTATTGACTAATTGAAGGAAAATGACTGATAACGTTGTGGTTTCGTTGCTGTATTGAGAGGTTCTGGATCATTCAAGTGACCACATATGCAGCTCTGACAGCTGCAAAGAATAGCCCAACTGGTGGCACAGAAGCACATTCTTGACTGCAGCTAAGGGCCCAAGGTTATCTAATTTCCATACCTGTTCATTAGCCAGGCCCTGCGTCGTCCCCACCTCTATTGCCACTTGGCAGCTGTTTTGGCCCCCAGTGGCAGAAAGAAAAGGGGCTTGTTTGGCAGGGCTGGGTTTGCACGGCACTTTGTGTGCGAGCTGCAGATATTCTGCGTGCTGGGTTTGCTGAATAGCAGAGTGATGTCAGACTTGGAGTGCAATGGATTCCTTCGAAGTCTAATATTCAAAGACATCTCGTTGGCTGGAGGATCTGGCGCTAGATACACATTGAGGATCAAGGGCTATTTAATTTAGCATTGCCAGGCCGATGTTCTGATAGTGGCATACACTTCCTTCGCTGCACATTCAAATTCTCCTGCACACAAACAGCTCGTGGCTGGCTGCTGTTCAACACCACTGGTCCCTGGTGCTGTTATTACCTTCTGTTCCTTCTTTGCTAAGGGTGCTTCCATTGAGCAAGGATGTTTCGATAAGCAGCAATTAGGGGTGGTCATAACTTTGCCTAATGTGCTGTAGCATAATTATGTGAAATCACAGCAAAATTACTTGAGGCTGTGCAGAGGTGCGCGAGGAGCGTAACCCAGCATTTCACACTATTTTCTTGGTGCGAAATACACCCTTGCTTCCAAATGGACTCGTGGGTGCATTGTGCACTGAGAAAATAGTGCTCAATGCAACAGAACACGAGCAGCAGCAGCCTCCAGCTGCTTGTGCTTGCTAACTTCGTAGTTCCTGTGCTCCTGCTGTAGTGTTTTTGTGCCAAATTACTTATAATCAGGGAAATGGGCATAATCGCATATTCTTCTGTAAATTTGAATCAAAACAGTAACACAAAATTCCTCCGATTACAATGGCATGAATAAAATTTCGCCCAACCCTAGTGACTTTCAATGCTTTTATCTTTTTCTAGAGCTTACAGCAAAACTGAACACTTTCTAGGCGCGTTAGTACTATTCTCACAGGCAAGGTTGGTAAACAATGTGAAAGACCTGGTGCATCTCACTTTTGCAAAAGGGATCTTGTAAGTAGTTGAATTGTTCTACCCCATAGGGTCCTTTGTAGCCTTTGCTTATCAAGAGGAACGTGTGCTTTCTAGTTAGAACAAAAAAGAATCCTGGGTTAAGATGATTTTAAAATGCTTAGCTAGAAATAGTAGCCTGCATTTTTTCTCCCCTCTTTTCGATGAGGGGAAGATTAAGGTACAACATTAGTGAATTTTAATTTTAGGGGAAGTTTGTGGGGTGACAATGCAGATGCACCCACAATATGGACATCCTCTAAGCTCATAATGTAGCAGACTATCCCTTCCTGGAGCACAAAGCGAACAGGCATTAGGCACATGTGGGTGGCCACCCAGATCACTATTTGTGTGTTTTGTTTGGGCGAGTGGAAATGGGGAATGCTTGATTTCCACAATTAAAACAAGAGTATAATTTGCTTAGGTCTAGGGACCACCTAGTAGATACTATCTGTAATGAACCTTCTACAATACAGTATGAAATACAAACATAAAAAGTAGCGCCAAAGCAAATATCCGTGGTAAATGCATTACAGTTTTGTACACCACCTTTCTCTCATGTTTCTTGTGAAATGCAGTTTATTTTTAATATGTTATGTCTCTTAAGGTAACACGAAGGGTTATGCTTTGTTTCCATTTCCTCTGTTTTCAGTATTTCACCAGCAATGAGCCAGTGATGTTTGTCTTTTGCTTTTCTCAGGAAGTGTTCCTTTTCTTAGTAAAATGTGAGAAAATGACTGTCCTAGATGGTTTGTAAGTGGGACACTGTAGTTTCAATCCATGATTATTTAGACTAGGGTCTATTTGTGTTTGGCTTATTGTAAGAAATAGGGCTATTAGTTGAGGGGATAAGTACTGACCTCAAGTAATAAACACCATCCTTTGTAGCAATGTCACAGAGTATATAGGCTTAACTTAGAGGTAACTGTGAGAAGTTGGCCTGATGTATGATGTCACTAGTTCTAGTGTACACCTTATATCAGTCCAAACAACCCTTATGGTGATTGGTTGTATAGTCAACCTTATAGACCAGCTATCCTAGTGGTAGCATGGACAAGAGCAGTCTTAGGCTAAACTCTGAATGGCATGTGAAGCCAGCTGTGATACCATATATAATCCCTTGAATACCAAATGAAAGGACACCACAACAGATATATATATAAAATAAAGTGTATTTATTCTAGTCAAACCCTCAGCACTCTTTATGAGATTAGAGGTAAGTACAACACAGTCTTATTTATGCATACATTAAGTCACACAGGTAAGTAATACAGTTAGGCCCTAGGGGCCACGCAAACCATATACTAAAGAAGTGGTATAAGGACCACTGTCACGGAAATAGGTTAGGCCTAGGCCTAGGGAATCGCTGGGGCTACACTACACTAGCAACAGTTAGGAAGTGGGAGGCCCACGGGATTCAGGTGCAGAGTGGAAACACTCACGCGTAAAGCGTAAAAGTCGATAGAAATAGTAGTTGTTAGAAATTAACAGTTTAAGGACACTTCTGAAGCAGCTAGAGAGTCGAGACTCGGAAACTAGACCCTAGGATAGTCACTACCCTTGTGAGCACCGAAGTACCCAAATTACCTAGACCACAGGCTGCGGGTGCATAGGTGTGAACTTGCGTCGGGTTTCGTCGTGGACTTCTATGGATGCCTGAAGGAAAGATGCTGACAGGCAGTCAGTGAAGAGTGTCCGGTGGATCCCAAGGCTGGGATCAAGAAGAGAGGAGACCTGCAAGCAGAAGGGACAGAGTCAAGGTCACTAGCCAGTGACCACGTGGAACCAGGAAGGAACCAGGCGATGTCATGAAGATTGCAGGTGAAGGTGAAGCTTGTCGCTGCAGCCACGGGGACCAGGAAACGTCGAGGACGACCAGGACCAGGAAGCGAGCTGTCCCACGAGGGCTCTTGCTGTCGGCGGCGTCGAAGTTGGACTAGGACTCACCAAGCCTTGGCAAGCGTAACCCACGAAGAACGGAGGACTTGCAGACCAGGAAGGTCTGGGGTGCTTCTCTTTTGCAAGGAAGCGGGAGCCAGTCTGGAGGAGCCAAACCAGCAGTGAAGATTTCTGGATGCGTCGTCACAAAGGCCACTAGCCAACGGGCAAGCAACCGGACAGACGCGGCAAGCAGGAAAATGCAGAAGGGCCCCACGCAGGACTCGTGGAGTGTGGGGGGCTGATCTTCGGTGCAGATGGTGCTTGGGGTTGGGGCTTCTCAATCCCCGGTGCACAACTTCGAGGGTGCCTCCGAAGCAGCGCTGGAAGATACTAGCCACTTTCCCCAGGTTGCCGGTCCCACGTCTCTCGTCGCCTCCACGGATCTCAGCTCGGCTGTGGATGTGGATCAGGGTCGGAGAAGTCTGGAAGTCAAGGCTCTGGTCGGGCTCTGCAGTCGGTCCCTCGTAGAACTTCAGCAAAGCAAAGGGTAGTCTCTTGATGGTGCCTGTTTGCACAGGGTAGCCACTCCTTGGCCACAAGGGAGATTCTTCAGTCTTCTTCTTTCGTCGAATGTCGAAGGTCCAGAGTTTCTTTTCAAGGTGCAGGTTCAGGATAATCTAATCTCCTGGGGCCCAGCTACCACTTTTATACTAATCTGGGGGGCTGGATTACCTGCTAGGTCACGCCTTATGGGTGGGACCTGGGAGAGGGGTGGTTACACCCCCTTCCCTTTGTCCAGTTTCGCGCCAGGACTGGGGCTGGTGTGCCCCAGCACCGGTTTGAACTGGACTATGCATGGGACACCTTGTGTGCCCCAGGCATGTCTCATTCCTTTCAGCCCTCCCTGCCCCAATACACTAAAGTCTGTCTGGGGAGGTGCTAGCACCTCCCCAAGCAGGAAACCTATTGTCCAAGCCTCCCTTGCCGGGATCACTCCCAGCAGCAGGAGGTCAGACTTGTGTCTGTGGCAGCAGCATCCATTTTGTGATGCTGAGGCTTTGGTTAGAGTTAAACAGCAAAGTAGGATTTTAACATGTCTCTCCCTCTAGAAGGGAGGAATAATATCCTCATCACCAGAAATGGTGTGGGGGTATTATTCCAAAGTGTTAGACACCTTACACGACATGTTTTGATAAAGCCAAACCATAGTTACCATAACCGTTTAAGATTATAAGGCACTTTAAGAGTATATGGTAGGCTATATCATAGAACAGCTATAAGGACATGATTTCGAAAGCTGCAGACAGGCTCAGCTCATGCTAGAGCACCATCTCACATGTTACCAAGCACTCTGCTTCCAGGATTGTTAAGGCCTGCCATAGGAGTGACTGATAGGTACACATGTGTCTATATATAAGGGTAGATATAGGCATACTATATCTAAGCAAGGGGTGATTACACGACCTTGCCCCAGCTGAGTGATCAGCCAGTTGTGTCTGATTGGAAGGCCAGACCAGGGGTGGCATAATACATGCTGCAGCCCCTGGGAGGCCTAGGGTACACCTATGCCCTGGGTACCTAGGGTACACTGTACAGGGTCCAATAAGGTGATCCTTACCAATTGGGAATGTACCTAGGGTACATGGAGTCCATTTTAAAGAGAGAGCAGTCAGCCTGAAACCCTGAATGGCAGGATCTCAGGCCAACTAAGTCGAAAAACCAGCTAGACACTAGGCAAAAAGTTGGGGGTAACCATAGTCAGATATCCACCTTCCTACACAACCCCCCCCCAAACGAAAGGAGATAAGGCTGGCCTTGACAAGGTAAGCCTCTATTGCCTAAGTGGCCATATAAGGAAGAACCAGCACTGGCATGGTTACCCCCTGTCTCATGGTCCACTAAGCAATCCCTCATCCTAAAGGTATCATAGGGTCTCCACCATAGGGAATCTCTACCTTTGGTGTGTCTTTGCAAAGTAAAAGGCTGGTGTTGAGATGGAGTACTGAAGTGAGTGTCCTCAAAGTGAGGCCTCAGCTTCCTCCAATCATCCTCCACCATGGATGCCTTTCTTTCCTTAACTGAGTTGCACTGTGCTCTCAGGGTCAGCCTCTGGCTACCTAAAGCTGGAGGCTGGGTCCCTTTTGTGGGCTTACTGGAGGGACAGGTCAGGTTTGGGGCCCTAAGGTCCCATGTTTGCCTGTGCCCAACAGAATCCCTCTGGGGGAGGTCCCTAACTACCTGTAAAGGGGATCCCTCAGGAATGTTTTTACCCATCACCTGGCTAGGGCTACTAGCCAGGCAATCCTCATTCTTTTGATGGGGGGGTTCTTGTGGACAGGGGCCCTCTTGGGGTCCACTGGCCTCCCTGACCTCTGCAGCCCTGGGCTGACTGAGGCAGGGTAGAGAGAGGCAGGCTACCTGCACCAGACTGGGTCCCACCTTGGAAGGGGCCACTGACATCAGAGGCTCTGCCAGGCCCGGCCTGGCTACCTCTGGGGCAGTTCCTTCACAAGGGGTGAGGTGAGATCCCTGAGGAGGCTGACCTGTTCCTAATGTCTGGGGAGAGGGAGACTTTTCTTCCTCCCCACTACTCTCTGTTTGTGTGGAGTGATCCATAGTTTCAGGCTTCACTACACCTATGTCAGTCTGAGTACGGACTGAGACCATTACAGTCCTGCCAACCTTTTCAGGGAGGCACTCAGTTTAGGTTTGAGCTGTGACTGTCACAGCTCTGCCAATCTCTATAGGGAAGTCTATCTTTGCCTGGGCCGTGGCTACCACTGCCCTTCCAACCTTTTCAGGGAGGAAATCTACTTGGACAGGGGTTGTGACTGACACAGCCCCACTACCCTTTTGTGAAAGGCCTACCATTTTGGAATGGGTGTCTTGTTCAACTCCAGCCCAAGCTGAGACTTCTAAGTCATTCCCCAGTAAGCAGTCCACAGGCAAGGTTGGAGACACTGCCACCCTTTTAGGGCCAGTGACACCTCCCCAGCTGAGACATACCTCTGCCATGGGATGACTGTTCTGTTTGCCATCAATGTTAGTTACCTGGTATGAGAAACCAGGCAAAAGCTGCTCAGAGGGAACTAGCCTATGGGCCACCATAGTGATGCTTGCTCCAGTGTGTCTGTAGGCCTCAGCTTTTCTACCATTGATGTAGGGCTCCTGTCTGTACCTACCCAAAGTGTTGGGACAGGCAGTGAAGTTGGCAAACCCCATGCCACCATCACAGACAAGAGTAGCTGCTGTAGGGGAATTGGCTAAGCCAGGGTCCCCCTGTGTTCCCCAAGAAAACCCAACCAAATTTTTGGGGGCACTCCCACCACCTGGGGGATTACTGCTGACAGTAATAGGTGGTGTCACAGGAGTAGTTGGAGGAACAGTTTTGTTCTTAGCCTTTGGGCAACTGCTGTCAGTTTTCCAATGCCCAGGAGTTTTACACTCATGGCAGTAAGGCTTTTTAACTGTGGTAGAGGAGGGAGCTTGGGACCCACCACCCTGTGTGGAGTTTTGGGGCCCTGAGGAAGATTTCTCTTTTGTTTTATCCCCACCCTTCTCGTGAGGCTTGGTGGTATCTTTCTTTTGGTCACCACCCTGATTTTTAGGCCTAATCCTGGTCCTGACCCATTTATCTGCCCTCTTTCCCAATTCTTGGGGAGAGGTCAAATCTGAGTCTACCAGGTGTTGATGGAGAAGCTGGTTCTGACAATTACTAAGGATCTGCTCCCTCATAATCAAGTTGTACAATCCTGTATAGTCCTGCACCTTGCTGCCAGTTAACCAACCTTCCAAAGCCTTAGTGGCACAATCCACAAAATCAGACCAGTCCTGTGTCTGTGTCTTCTGGGTGTCTCTGAACAACAACCTATATTGCTCAGTGGTTAAGCCAAACCCATCTATCAGAGCACTCTTCAGGACTTTGTAATTGTCAGCATCCTCATCACTAACTGTGAGGAGCTTGTCTCTACCTTTGTCAGAAAAGGAGAGCCACAAGATAGCTGCCCACTGACTCTGGGGTACCTGCTGTACTTTGCAGGCCCTCTCCAAAGCAGTCATCCACTTGTGGATGTCATCCCCATTCTGATATGGGGGGACTATCTTGCTTAGGTTTCTATGGTCATAAGACCTATCCCTATCTCTAGGAATGTTGCTGCCACCAGTGGGTTCTGACCCACACAATTTTTGCTCTCTGGCCAGAGCAAGCTTCTCTTTGGCAAGGGCAAGTTCTTCCCTTTCAATCCTCAGTGTAGCTTCCTTCATTCTGGCCTCATGCTCTCTCCTCTGGGGGGAAGTCATCCCCCTGTGGGATGAAGCATTGGAGATTCTTGAGTGATAGGAGTGGAGAGAGTCCCCTGGGGGAGATCTACCCCTCCTATCTCTCTTTTTAAGATTACTTGGGGGCCTGTAAGGGAAGCTCCCATGCAAGCTCCCATGCAAGCTTAAGTTAGCCTGACTAAGTCTTCTGACTGGGGTCTTGCTACCTCCCTCTTCCTCTGAGGTCTCTTCTAACTCATCTGTATCAGTTAAGTCAGGGGTCTCTTCTGTGGAGGGGAGGCCCTTATCTACAGCTATGGCACCATACTTGGCAGCTCTTTCAGCATCATAGGCCTCCAGAAGCTCCACTAGCTGTCTAAGGGTAGGGTTGGAACCCTGTTTTAATCTCCTGGAGGTACACAGTTGTCTCATCTCCTGGAAAGTGAATGCATCATATCTAGAGGGAATCTGTGTAGGATTCTCCTCTCCTGAGGGAGTATCAGTGTGATCTCCATTCAGGGACATGATTCTAGTGAGGGTGTGGTGTGTGCACCTACCTACTAGTTGTATCTACTAAACCTCTCTAGTAGTTGGAGTCAGGGTGTGCTAGGCCCTTCAACCTACAACAACTAAGTCCAGTAGGACTTAAGTATTATAATCTATGTTATATGTACCTAAACAATATCTGTGTGATCTTTCAATTTAGTATCTCAAGATTACAATGGTATTACAACAGCAAGCTCAGATCCCAACCGCTGCTTACCAATGTGAGAAGTTGGCCTGATGTATGATGTCACTAGTTCTAGTGTACACCTTATATCAGTCCAAATACCCTTATGGTGATTGGTTGTAAAGTCAACCTTATAGACTAGCTATCTTAGTGGTAGCATGGACAAGAGCAGTCTTAGGCTAAACTCTGAATGGCATGTGAAGCCAGCTGTGATACCATATATAATCCCTTGAATACCAAATGAAAGGACACCACAACAGATATATATATAATAAAGTGTATTTATTCTAGTCAAACCCTCAGCACTCTTTATGAGATTAGAGGTAAGTACAACACAGTCTTATTTATGCATACATTAAGTCACACAGGTAAGTAATACAGTTAGGCCCTAGGGGCCACGCAAACCATATACTAAAGAAGTGGTATAAGGACCACTGTCACGGAAATAGGTTAGGCCTAGGCCTAGGGAATCGCTGGGGCTACACTACACTAGCAACAGTTAGGAAGTGGGAGGCCCACGGGATTCAGGTGCAGAGTGGAAACACTCACGCGTAAAGCGTAAAAGTTGATAGAAATAGTAGTTGTTAGAAATTAACAGTTCAAGGACACTTCTGAAGCAGCTAGAGAGTCGAGACTCGGAAACTAGACCCTAGGATAGTCACTACCCTTGTGAGCACCGAAGTACCCAAGTTACCTAGCCCACAGGCTGCGGGTGCATAGGTGTGAACTTGCGTCGGGTTTCGTCGTGGACTTCTATGGATGCCTGAAGGAAAGATGCTGACAGGCAGTCAGTGAAGAGTGTACGGTGGATCCCAAGGCTGGGATCAAGAAGAGAGGAGACCTGCAAGCAGAAGGGACAGAGTCAAGGTCACTAGCCAGTGACCACGTGGAACCGGGAAGGAACCAGGCGATGTCGTGAAGATTGCAGGTGAAGGTGAAGCTTGTCGCTGCAGCCACGGGGACCAGGAAACGTCGAGGATGACCAGGACCAGGAGGCGAGCTGTCCCACAAGGGCTCTTGCTGTCGGCGGCGTCAAAGTTGGACTAGGACTCACCAAGCCTTGGCAAGCGGAACCCACGAAGAACGGAGGACTTGCTTCTGGTGCAGACCAGGAAGGTCTGGGGTGCTTCTTTTTTGCAAGGAAGCGGGAGCCAGTCTGGAGGAGCCAAACCAGCAGTGAAGATTTCTGGATGCGCCGTCACAAAGGCCACTAGCCAATGGGCAAGCAACCGGACAGACGCGGCAAGCAGGAAAATGCAGAAGGGCCCCACGCAGGACTCGTGGAGTGTGGGGGGCTGATCTTCGGTGCAGATGGTGCTTGGGGTTGGGGCTTCTCAATCCCCGGTGCACAACTTCGAGGGTGCCTCCGAAACTGCGCTGGAAGATACTAGCCACTTTTCCCAGGTAGCCGGTCCCACGTCTCTCGTCGCCTCCACGGATCTCAGCTCGGCTGTGGATGTGGACCAGGGTCGGAGAAGTCTGGAAGTCAAGGCTCTGGTCGGGCTCTGCAGTCGGTCCCACGTAGAACTTCAGCAAAGCAAAGGGTAGTCTCTTGATGGTGCCTGTTTGCACAGGGTAGCCACTCCTTGGCCACAAGGGAGATTCTTCAGTCTTCTTCTTTCGACGAATGTCGAAGGTCCAGAGTTTCTGTTCAAGTTGCAGGTTCAGGATAATCTAATCTCCTGGGGCCCAGCTACCACTCTTATACTAATCTGGGGGGCTGGGTTACCTGCTAGGTCACGCCTTATGGGTGGGACCTGGGAGGGGGGTGGTTACACCCCCTTCCCTTTGTCCAGTTTCGCGCCAGGACTGGGGCTGGTGTGCCCCAGCACCGGTTTGAACTGGACTATGCATGGGACACCTTGTGTGCCCCAGGCATGTCTCATTCCTTTCAGCCCTCCCTGCCCCAATACACTAAAGTCTGTCTGGGGAGGTGCTAGCACCTCCCCAAGCAGGAAACCTATTTTCCAAGCCTCCCTTGCCGGGATCACTCCCAGCAGCAGGAGGTCAGACTTGTGTCTGTGGCAGCAGCATCCATTTTGTGATGCTGAGGCTTTGGTTAGAGTTAAACAGCAAAGCAGGATTTTAACATGTCTCTCCCTCTAGAAGGGAGGAATAATATCCTCATCACCAGAAATGGTATGGGGGTATTATTCCAAAGTGTTAGACACCTTACACGACATGTTTTGATAAAGCCAAACCATAGTTACCATAACCGTTTAAGATTATAAAGCACTTTAAGTGTATATGGTAGGCTATATCATAGAACAGCTATAAGGACATGATTACGAAAGCTGCAGACAGGCTCAGCTCATGCTAGAGCACCATCTCACATGTTACCAAGCACTCTGCCTCCAGGATTGTTAAGGCCTGCCATAGGAGTGACTGATAGGTACACATGTGTCTATATATAAGGGTAGATATAGGCATACTATATCTAAGCAAGGGGTGATTACACGACCTTGCCCCAGCTGAGTGATCAGCCAGTTGTGTCTGATTGGAAGGCCAGACCAGGGGTGGCATAATACATGCTGCAGCCCCTGGGAGGCCTAGGGTACACCTATGCCCTGGGTACCTAGGGTACACTGTACAGGGTCCAATAAGGTGATCCTTACCAATTGGGAATGTACCTAGGGTACATGGAGTCCATTTTAAAGAGAGAGCAGTCGGCCTGAGACCCTGAATGGCAGGATCTCAGGCCAACTAAGTCGAAAAACCAGCTAGACACTAGGCAAAAAGTTGGGGGTAACCATAGTCAGATATCCACCTTCCTACAGTAACTGCTAAAGTATTTATGCAGTACAAAAACAATAATAATGTCCAAATTCAAAACAACAACAATGCCAAATGAACTTGAAACATGGGGTGAAATGTGATAAACAAATTTTCACCAAAATGACAAAAATCAAATAAGGGGAACCAGTGATATAATAATTTGTTTAAAGTAGAAATAGCACCAAGAATGAGAAAGTGCCAATCATAGTCAATGAACCCAGTATGAATGGACTTAAGCTCGATTTGACATTGGCCCTCAATGTAGCATGGATCAGATACACCAACCATGTTCGTCCTGGACAAAAGATTTTACCTTCTGACTTAGTCCTTTAATTCCCAATCCACTCCAGGACATCACTTCTAAAGCCCCCTAGGACCACACGGGAGGTACTTAGAGACTCACGGGGTGTCAGGCGGGGGGAACAGCAGGCGCAGTCCAGGTCCAGTTACCACTGGACAGCTAGGCAGTTGCAGAAAAAGGCCTCTTGTAGCTTATTGTGTCCCTGTAGCTTTTTCAGGAGTACTACCATATGAACCATATCCTCCTCAGATTAAGAAGTGTTCTGAGGTGGGCTTCATGAGATTCCACATGTATGCCTGGCACAAGCTAGTGGGTGGGAATGACCCCTCGGGATGCCGTAACCAATGGAGTGAATGTTCCTAGGGCTGACCTTACCCACTTTGGGCATTTTCAAGATGGCTAACATCTTCGGTCACAATAAACTTGGATTCTGAGAACTGGGGGGGGGGGGGAAAGACTGGACTATGGTAATTCAAGTATCCCCCTAAATCTAAAACTAAAATCCAATTTGAAGCAGCCACAGGGGACCAATAAACCCAGAGACAGAAGATTTTCAGTGGCCAGAATGTAGATACACAATACTTGTTTTGACATTATTTCTCCCTCCTTTGAAGTGTCCCATAAGGGTTATATTTAAACCCAGCAGACCTGTCAAGCAGGTATTAACACTGTAATGTCAAAAAGAGCTCCACTGTGTTTAGAGCCTGCATAGGAGGGGGGACAAAGAAAGGGCCCTACTCTAGTGTAAGCTACCATTTGCCTGTGACAAGGGAGGCCTCTTTGAAGTGTACCCCATGTGTAATATGAAAAAACAGCAGAGCGGGCATGCAGGATTTGATATGCAAGCAAGATTTGACAGTTTAATATCAAAAAGAATGCTCATCCCCACCCTTCGTTTTCTGTCATGTTCAGAGGGGTTATCGCTGTCCATTCAGATCAGACTACTGTTTACTCCAGGGAGGCATTTCATATTCATTCACACCTTTCAAATACTGATAACTGGCTGGCAGAAGTGGGAGAACAAATGCAAATGAAACTTCAGAGGCTTTAGTCAAGGAAAGGCTAACTTTCTAAAAGTGTCTTTTCCTCAATAGTTATTACAAATTCAATTATCATTAAATTGCATTTGAAATAACTATTAAAAAATAGTAGTTTAATCATAGTTCTAGCTGCTTCCAAACTGAAATTAATATTATTAAAGGTAATAATGGAACCCAGTGTTTTTGTGTCGAACACCCAGCTTTGCTACAGTAAAAATAGCTTTTGGGGCTGTTTCACTGTGAAAACATGTGCAACATTAATCTTTTACATGCCATACTTTTAAATATTTGCACCTTGCTTTATGGGCAATAGGCCTACTTAAGGGGTGACTTAGAAATATTTTAAGGTAGCTTTTAAACTGTCAGAAGGTGTTGTTTGGAAAGGTCTCATTTGCAGTTTGAAAACTAAAAAAGCTATGGCTGCAGTCATGTTTGCACTGTCACTGTAGTGAATGGAAAAATAGGTGCTGCAGTCCACTAGTAAAATGTAATGTACAGGCCCTGTGTACACTTTGTACCATTTACTTTGTTCTTATTGGTACTTTAAAAATGCCAGTTCGGAGTATCCCAAATTTACCATGTTGAAAAGTGGAACACAGTCACTAGTTAGGAGGGGTAAAGTGCACCCAGTTCTAAAGCTAGCAAAAATATAGAGTCGAGCAAAAGGTGAAAAATCTTTGGTGACCATGCAGAAAAGACAGATTTCCTGCATTTATGTTTTGGGCAATGTTTTGCAAAATTGAAGTCTCATGCAAGTGTCCTGTAGCTTTCTAATTTGTATTTTCCATGCCGAGTATCACTGCAGGCTGTGTAGTTACTCTCTAGTGCCTGTATTACCTTTCTGAAAAATACTTCCTCTTGCACGTAGCGTCTCCTGACGTGGTGCTGGCAGCTGGTGTTACAAGGGTACATTGACGCTGTGCCCTGTGATCCTGAAACTTCTCTAGTAGGGTTGCTTATTGGATATTGTAGGGTCTGGTACTGATGGCCCTTTGGGCCAGCCAGAAGAGAGATGTGCTTCTGCACACTGAGCTACACAGGGAATATGCCAAGTTCTGCTTTTTTGATTTCAAAAGGGAGTTTATTGAAAAAAAAGAAAATACTAGCACAGAAAATATAAGGATAATAATAAAAACAAAAAGAAAAAATTACACATAATAAAGCAATGCAATGTTGAGAAACTTAAAAGATCAAAAAATGTAAGTCAAGTAAACATGCCAACTGTAAGAGAAAGAACAATATCATATAAAGAATCGGTGAACATATGAATATTACAATCTATGGGAATATGCACACTACAAGATAAAACATAGTTAAACCATAAAATAACAATATGAAGGAAGTCATGGAGGTTTAGTCACTTCTTGCTGAAGGGGAGTGAGAGACAGAGAGCGTTGGGCACTAGCAGCAATAAACAGTGTAACAGGCAACCATTGTCCAATCTGTGATTATAGCAGACAGCATACCACCATGCTTGATACGACAATTTAGTAAAGTCTTTCCAATTCTTAGTTATTTGCTGAAAGGCAACTGCCAACAACAAATCTATAATTTTTACATTGGAACCAAAACTTGCCCAAATAGGGGATAAACTACCCAAAAAGATATGTGAAACAGAGAAAGGATGACGGGAGTCAAAGATCGAATTAATTTGAGACCACACTTTTTCGCAAAAACTGTAAACAAGTGTACATGTAAAGAGTAAATGATATAAATCCGCAAGTGGCGCGGAACAAGTCCAACATACATCTGAGAGTGCGTTATGTCTTGCATTGAGAATGAAGGGGGAGAGGAGGAGCCTATTGTAAATAAAAAAAAGAGTGTCTGTGTAGTGTTTGAAGCTCTAGAGGACTTCCTAAGTTTAAGCCAAATTCTATCCCAAATTTCCACAGGCCAAGAAGCTTTTAAATCCTGTTCCCAGGATAGCTCTACTTTTGTTTTTCCTCTTGGAATGAGTGAACTGTGTAAGAATTTATATATAACAGAGGCCCTAGAGTTGTGAATTAGAAGAGTGTGTAGCTTATCTGCGGAAGTAAGTTCACGCGAAGTAGGAAGGGACGGAGTTTTATAATGAACAAGAGCATTTTGGATGGCTTGTAATAAAAGGGAGTATTTCGGGTGGAAAGATGTGGGTAAATCAAAAAAGCCGCTGGCTTGTGAAAAAGTCATAATCTCATCCTGGACATGCAACACCCAGCATCCAGACCACCCAGCACCCAGACCAGACCTCGCTTTCTCCAAGATTTCCAAAATAGAGGTTTTTTATTTATTAAAATAAAAACATTGTGCCATATGGTGGAGTTGAGAAATGAGGTCCAATCATTGGAGTTCGAGGGGGAAATAGATAGTAAAATCTTGGAGGTGTGTTTAATTACAGGAGTGGACACAGATTGCGGCTTACGTGTAAAAGACAAATATTCTCGAAATGAGAATGGGGAAATGAAGGACTGTTCAAGCGTGGTCCAAAGAGGACAGTTTATCGAAGTCTCAGAGAGCCATCTCGAAGCCTGATGCAGTAGAAAGGATTTATGATAAATGAGGAAATCAGGGAAATTCACTCCACTCTCTGATTTTGGACGAATCAATTTTGATAAGGACATACGTGATTTCTTATTATTCCATAGAAAGGAGGATAAAATGGAATTGAATTTTTTAAAATATTTTAAGGGAATAGATAATGGAATATTAGAAATTGTATATAAAATTATAGGAGATAGCATCATCTTTATGGTATCCAGGCGACCCCACCAAGATAGATACAAAGGATGCCATTTCGTGGTTAACAAAGACAATCTCTGTGTACAATTCTCCATACATCGTGATATTTTTCCTGAAACTGAGGGGGTAAAATGAAGACCTAAATACTTAATAAATTGGGGACTCCATGCGAAACCTGAAGCGGTAAAGTCGGCTTTAAAAGTATATTTTGTTAAGGGTAGAATTTCGCATTTATCTCTGTTTAATCTGTATCCAGATACGGATGCAAAGGAATCAACCTCCTCCAAAAAGGCGGGGAGAGAGAGTTGGGGCTGTGAGAGAAATAAAAGAACATCGTCAGCATAAGCTGCCATTTTGATATTGGTCTCTTTAAAAGTAAAACCATGAATATTATCATTTCGGCGAATTCTGAACAAAAAAGGTTCTAAGGCAAGGTTAAAAAGAAACGGAGAAAGTGGACAACCTTGTCGGACCCCTCTGCCAAGTGGAAAATAGGAAGAAATGCCCCCATTTGCACAAACAGCCGCTCTCGGGTAGGAATACAAAATGGAAATCAGAGCAATTATTTTTGGGTCAAAGCCAAACCATTTAAGTGTATGAAAAAGGTAGGGCCACTCAACTCTATCAAATGCTTTCTCTGCATCCAGGGCTATTGCTGCTAATGAATATGAAAGATTGGAAGCTTTGGAAAGAACATCAAAAAATAAACGAGTATTGTCTGTAATGAGACGTCCTTTGACAAAACCAGATTGTTCTGTTCCTAATAGGTCAGGTAAATGAGATTCTAAACGCGAAGCTAAGGCCTTTGAAAAATTTTTATAATCAAGGTTAACCAAAGAAATGTGTCGATAGTTTTTACAATGTTGTGGATCTTTGCCATCTTTAGGTATGAGGCAAATTAGGGCATCTGAAAAAGAGCCAGAAGATTCACCTGATTCCAAAAAGGCATTAATGAGTATGTGTAATTTGGGAATAAGTAAATGTACGAAATGGGTGAAAAATTCAACAGTGAAACCATCAGGGCCAGGTGCTTTGTCTTTTTTGAGTGTTTGCAAGGCAGCAAGAAGCTCCTTTTGTGTGAGGTCAGATTCTAAAAGTGAAAGATCCGAGCACGTGTCAGAAGTACGCTGAATATTAGAAAGAAATTGAAAAATAGAATGATCAGAGGAAAGATTTTCAGACGTGTACAATTTTTGGTAAAACTGGAGAAATTCTTTTAGGATATCTTCATCTTTAAACTTCAATGTATGGTTATGATCATACATAGATTCTATATTAAGTTTGTTTTGTTTAACTTTCAAATAATTAGCTAGCAATTTTCCAGCTTTATTCTGACCCCCATAAAAGTTTGCACTAGACTTCAGCAAAAAATTAGAAGCATTATTAGTTGTATCTTTGTTAAACTGAAATTTAGCATTTATAAGTTCAGACAAACAAGATTTCGATTTGGAAGAGTAGTAAGAATGCTCCAATCTCTTTATTTTGAGCATTGGTTGTTTCTTGTGCCTTCTTCCGTTGTTTTAGGTATATCTAATAATAAAATCTCTGGCAGATGCTTTGAAAGCGTCCCAAACCACATGAAAAGGCAAAGAAGCTGAGTGATTGAAGAAGAAATATTTATTAAAAAAAGAGACAAAGGAGGACGTAAATGTTGAATCTAGAAGTAAGGCATTATTAAAACGCCATTTTCTAGATAAATTGGGTTTCTGTAAAACATCAAGTTGGATAGTGACGGGGCGTGATCAGAAATTAAGATAGAACCAATATCTGGCGCCACCAATGATTGAGAAATGCTGTGGGACACAAAGATATAATCTAAACGTGATTGAGTATGGTGTGTCGGGGAGTAGTAAGAATATTCTCTTAATGTGGGGTTACAAAGCCTCCAAGCGTCTATAAGCTTGTGTTGTGCAATTGTTTGTGTGAAAAGTTTATGAGATTTATGATGGACAAAGGGGACGGATGAGTTTCGATCCAAAAAAGAGTCAAGGATTTCATTACAGTCTCTTGTAAGGATAAAAGTATCATCAAAAGACTGTGTGATCTGTTGGGCTAGGGAAGACCAGAAAGAGGTATCTCCAGCTGTGGGCGCGTAAATATTTAACAAAGAGATTGGAGCATTTCCCACCATTAATTTAACAAATAGCCACCTACCATCCTTATCCGTACATTGCGATAACAGTTTGATAGGAAGAGACTTGCGACAGAGAGTGAGAACTCCATTACGTTTGACATCGCCTGGGGAAAAAAAGACCTCCCCCACCCAACCTCTTTTTAACTTTACAGATTCTTCAGCCGTCAAATGAGATTCCTGTAGGCATGCAATATCTGCCTCCAACTTAGCTAAATGGGTCAAAACCCTCTGTCTTTTAATAGGTGAGTGCAAACCTCTGACATTCCACGAAATAAGTTTTAAAGACATAGAACAAAACTATAAATGAATGATACGCACCGATTACAACGATTCTCTGAACAATTCAAACAATACCAAATACCAAACAAACTACATATAAATTGAGTCAGGTAAGAAGGAGAAGAGCAAAGAGAGGAAAGAAAGGCAAGGCGAGTAAACAACATTTGAAATGTGAGGGAGAAACGTGAAAAGGAGGATAATGTTACAATGAAAAGGCATCGAGATAAGGCTGTCACGGAGAAGAAAAATTCAAAGAAAAAGAATACGAAACGAAAGAAAAAGAAGCTTCAAACAGTGAAAGACTTACATATAATCCAGGACATACGAAGGGTGGAGCTGTGAGAGGCCACACGGAACGATGACGCGTCCAAAGCCCATGCGGGAAAACAGGGGAAAGAACAAACCGACGGATGATGGAACACAAGGGGAGATGTGACATGAAGACAGAACCTGTGAAGAGAAAAAAGGAAATTATTTTTATAATCGAATAATGCTCATGAAAAAATAAAAAAACGTGCATTTTGCTATTAATCAACACACAAGCAACCCATGAACAGATCTGAAAAACATGTAACATGAGTAGAAGCATTTCAGAGGCCAAGGCAACTATTTGACATGTGATGTAGAAATGTCCATGGAGTCAGCATGATAAGAGTAGAGGAAACTCTTCAGCTTTACTGGATCTTCATAGGTGCTGGTCTTGTTGTTGATGGTCACTTTGAAGAGACAGGGATTAAAAAGGCCATAACGTGCACCGATTGAGCGAAGCTGCGGCTAGGAACTCCTTTCGTAGGTCTGCAGTTGGTTTGGCATAGTCCTGATAAAAAACATAAGGAGTTCCCTGACCATGTAATGCGATTCATTGCCCTAGCTGCAGATAGAATTTTTAACAAGTCAGTGTATTCCAGAAAGTATAGGATCACTCCCCTCGGTTTTCTACCTGTAGAGGAAGACAGCAAAGGTGAAGTCGGGCCTAATCGATGAGCTCTCTAAATGTTGAGAAGAGTACCTTCCGGCAGCTTAAGGAGCTTTGGAATAAAGGATTTAAAGAAGACAATTAGGTCCGTACCTTCCGTTCCCTCCAGCAAACCATAAATGCGGAGGTTGTTTCTTCTATTTCTATTTTCCAAATGTTCAATGTGCTTATGCAGTGCTGACACCTGAGAACACAAGGAATCCACTTTGGAAATAGAGGAATTCAAAGAGTCAACATTTTGTTCCAGTGCATTAACACGGTCTTCCACATTTGACCATCTATCAGTAAGGAGTTGCAACTTGGAATTGGTTTCTTCCATAAACGGACGCAAGGCCCGGATTTTTTCGAGCAGTAAGTCCATTGTGGCTGAAGTAGATTGTTTAGGAGGTGAAGGAGGATCTTTCTTCAGCCTCTTACTCGGTGCTTTAGTAGCGCCTGAGGATGCGGTGGTAGTAGATGTCAACGCACCTTTAAGTGAGCCGTTGGTAGAATCCTCCATGGAGAGACAACTGTCGCGAGAGCTGGTGCGAATTAAAAATGTACGCGTTGAGAAGTTCTTAGTTAATCGTCCCATAAATAGAAACAATCTAGTAAATGGAAGACCAGTAACTGTGAATTGTCCATGTGTAAAGCTTAATATGTGGCTCCTCAATAAGATATAATTGAATAAATAGACGGAGCTAAGCAGAAGGAGTGGTACGGCCAAAAAAGTTGATTACAGAAATATAGCTCGTCTAGTGACGCAAAAACAATAAAGGACCCGGCTATCGGTGAGATAACCAGAGAAGGTTGACAAAAATTGTATAGGGTCAGCTATATTGCGACTAAAAAGGCAGGCGAAGAAAAAATACATAAATAAATGAATAAAAATAACGCTGATATAGCCTTCACTCGCCGAAAAATGTCACATGCAGAGGGGAGAGATTCACCAAATATATGTGAGCAGACAGGATACAGTTGGTGTAAAAGAGAACAGAATCCAGCAGTGCAAGGCAGCCTTGTATGCCTAAAGGGTCAAAGTGTGTGGAAGCATCACTGTTAGATGACCCAGTATTAACTGTATTTAGGCAGAAAAAGGAGAAATTGCTAACAATTCAATCATCAAGCAATCGCCATTCGTTAACCATGGGTCACAGCAGAGCAAAAAATAGCTGGAAAGTTAACAATGCAGAAAGCGAGCATTTGAAAAAGAACCACATTCTCAGTTTAAAAGAATTAGTCTCTGATGCACTGAGGCGCTTGGGCAGTAGATGGCAGCAAAGCACTTGTGAGTAGGGAAAAGAAAGTCAAATATGAGATTCCTGAAGGCTGTAGAAAATATTGCTTAGCATGGAGGACAGCAAGCTGCATGAGGAAGTGAACTTCATTATAGCAGGTAAAGCACATGCAATATGCAAGAAACCAGGCAAAGGAAAAATTGTGGGCTTCAGTATAGCGATATTAAGCTTTGTCAGTCAGCTGAGGGGCATGACAGAGTCACAGTATGCAGAAGACTCTCCATATGCAATGCGAGGTAAAATTCCTCACAGAGTGTAGTTTGAAATGGCGGCCGTTTCTGTGACGAAACCGCTCCGACGTGCTAACCAAAAAAGCACCCCTTACATGCTATTGCTGCTTTTCTCAATCATTTCAATGTATGCAGCTTCATTTCCACCGGGCGAGCTCGACTCCTGAGCTCCGTGCGTGAGTTTGGAGTCGCGCTAGGTCGGTCATTCTCTCCCGCGTCCCGGGAGAGCTAGGGACAGTCCGCCATCTTTTTCTGGCGCTAGCCACGCCCCCCCCCCCCCCCGCCAAGTTCTGCTTTTAATCCATGATTTGGATAGTTTCTGTGCACATGCACCTACCTTCCTTTCATAGACCCTCTGGTGAGGGGTTCCTTATCTCAATCTATGTACCCCCTGTTTAATGGTGGTCCCCGGATTTCACTCCAAGGGAGTAGACTTGCAGAGGTGGCAGAACATTAGCATTAATTTTACTGGTGAGTCAACACATTGAGTTCCTTTGAGGGCACAAGCTGCTTTATATTGTTGTATTAGTTGCTAGTTTTAAAGTTCCAAGTAAGTTTAGTCTTCCATCCCGTTAAGCACATTGGGAGGGAGGGGTGGGGGGGGAAGCAGGCCACTGACAACCGGCTTTGTGTGAAAAAGGCCGCTTTATTGGAACAGGTGCACATTACAATTTTAAAACCTTGGCAAACAGCCTTCCAAAACTAAACCTCACTAAATACAACATATACCTAACCCCACCCCCCTCCCCTAAATTTTCTTCAAACCCGCCCCCGCCCGTACATTACATCAATATCAACATTACATTCCTGTATAACCCATCAACAATCTCTAAATCCAAACCTTCCGATAACCAAACTCCCCTGCCTGCCCCTTTACAGCTATCGATCAACCAAACTGTGGAACCGAGCTAAACTTACCCAACCTATCCTTTCCCTGCCGATAACCCAACTCAACAAATAAATCAACCAACCTCCGGCAAAAATGTCAAAATTCGCATAACCCCCGCACTGCACCTGCTCCAAGCGACAAATACATAGTATAAAACAAACCCTTGCACACCTGTCCCAAACAAAACCACCTGAAAACTCTGAAAGAAAACAAAAAGAAAATAGAAACTACAAAAAGTAGACACCGAATAGAAAAATTGTGTTTTTTGTGGGAGGGCGGGAGGGGGACAAAAAACACCCAGCTAAATCCCAGCCACCAGGTCACCACTAACTAAAATGGTGGCTGGGGAAAGGCGCCAAACTCCCTTATAAATTGGGCTATATTTGGGCTATATTTAGGCTACCAAAAAGTAGCCCAAACGCAAAATGGCCGGCGCAAGGCCAGCCACGCCCCCCACACACCCCCTCCCAAACCGCCCGGGGGGGGAACTCCCTGCGGTCGTCTACCCCCCCCAAGCCCCCCTTGGGAGGGAGGGGTGGGGGGGGAAGCAGGCCACTGACAACCGGCTTTGTGTGAAAAAGGCCGCTTTATTGGAACAGGTGCACATTACAATTTTAAAACCTTGGCAAACAGCCTTCCAAAACTAAACCTCACTAAATACAACATATACCTAACCCCACCCCCCTCCCCTAAATTTTCTTCAAACCCGCCCCCGCCCGTACATTACATCAATATCAACATTACATTCCTGTATAACCCATCAACAATCTCTAAATCCAAACCTTCCGATAACCAAACTCCCCTGCCTGCCCCTTTACAGCTATCGATCAACCAAACTGTGGAACCGAGCTAAACTTACCCAACCTATCCTTTCCCTGCCGATAACCCAACTCAACAAATAAATCAACCAACCTCCGGCAAAAATGTCAAAATTCGCATAACCCCCGCCACCCGGAAAGACTGGGTGGTATATCCCCTAACCACCCCATCTTTCTGCCCCCCAACAAAGAAAACTTTTAGACCCCTAAAACCATGACTCTGCACGTGCACGCACCAAGACAGAACCTCCCTAATTGCAAGCAAATAAAGGTCCATGCCCAACCTAGACAAATGTACACCATCACCCCCCAAAAAACTCCACCGCCTGAAAACGAATATCCCTGTGAGTCACTCTCCCACCACCCAGATTGCAGCAAAATCTGGAAATCTCTGCCTACAACTTCTTCCGAGACCTGTCAATGGCTCCGGGGTTCGACGCCCCACTCCAAACCCTCCGCGGGACCAATTCCGTCCAAAGTACAAGACAGCCCGACCAATGCTCCTACAGCAGAACCAAATCCCTCTGCATTGCCCGCAACAAGACCACCCCTTAACACCACAAATATCATTCTCGCCCCAGTGTATCCACAGAATATCCGAACATTGACCTCTCACCATGGCATTGTTCAAACACGGGCAAAACTCCCTCCAAAGCATTCCCCCTTTACCTTTCCCTCTCATCCTGAAAAAGCGCTCATTAAATCCCAACATTCCCCCAAAATAACTTTTGCACGCTTGTACATGTGCCCATTTGATGAAGGAATGCCCCACTGTCCACACCGTCAATTCCCTCGCGTGGGGCCCAGCCACAGAACCTGAAAAGAGAAACAAGAATGAGACTCACAAAAAAGGGGGGTTGACGCATGCTCTTCCGCTGCCTTAGCTCTCACATATTTATGGAAACAGTCTGATGACCAACGCCCTAGCCGCATGGCGTCACCCTGGGACCCACCCCGGATATGCGCTGCAGATGCCGCCCTGATTCTAAAAGAATGAATCCCAAACCGAGCCCCATCCAAACCAATCCTCAGCAATCCTTTGCGAAAAACCATACGCAGCTGATAATCCGTGACACGAGCCATTCATATGCTTGAAAACCAGATCCCTCCCATCCCCCCCCCACCGCTAGGAACTTCCATTGCATTGCCAAACGCAGCGGACAAGTACAACTGGGGGTTCCTGCCTCTAACCACACCCCCTTACCAACACCCCACTGATCCGTTTTTGCACCGGACAACCAAATGTTCAAACCTGTGTCCATAAAGAACACCTCCTGCCAACAAAGCCCCGCTTTACTTGGGTCCCAAGGAGCTCTAGAACCCGGAAAGGCCCAAAAACATGAAAACCATAAAGGTAGCAAACACGATGCCTCAAAATCATCCCTGCAGACTACAGGCAAAACTTCCAACAAACATATTAACGTCTGCCAAGAACTAGGTGAACGAGACATACGAGCCCCTCCCCGCTCCCTAGCCCAGCCCTCAAGCATCTTCCTTCCTAATTCCCCAGCAGAAAAGGAATATCCCCAAAACAACTTACCCATAAAGGAAATACCCGCCAACTTCCCAGCAATAGTAACTCTAGACCAACCTTTCTAAATGAGGTCCAAGATAAACTGCACAACATCTTCTGAACTGCACCAAAAATCCCCCCTCTTATAAGCTCCCGACGCCAAAAATTCCCACCACGCCAAAGAATAAGCAACACGAGTGGAAACAGACAGAGAACCTACCACCAGTTGAAATACCCTGCGTTGCTGACATGCCAAAGGTGCTCCTGCGTCGGGGTCGGTGACTTGTCCGCCCCCTCAGCCAGCCCATGGAATTTCCCCCACTGTGAACGCGACAAAGTATCCACACTGTCATTGTCCATACCTGGTACGTGCAAAGCCCCGTATGAAATGTCGTAGCACAAACGGCCCAGCACAAACACTCTCAGCAATTACAAAATCTGCTCATCCCTTGCTGACTGCCTGTTGACTATATGCCCCACTGCCATATGGTCTACACGGAAAAGCACCTTCTCGTGCTCCAGCTCTGCGCCCCCAAATGGTCAATGCCACCAAGAGCGGAAAAAGCTCCAAAAAAGTAATGCTCCGCCCTCCATTCTTCCAATTCTGCGGCCACTTCTCTGCACACCACCGCCCTAGCCAATAAATACCAAAACCAACCCTGCCTGCCGCATCCGAAAACTTTTGCACATCCCACCGTACACCCTCGTCCCTAGCCAGTGATACTCCGTTAAGGGAGTGCAAGAAAACAGACCACCTGCGCAGGTCCTACTTCACCCCTGCTGACAAGCGCACGTGATGGTGAGGCAAATGCTGACCCGCCAAAGCCCGGCCCAGGAGCCTGCAGAACATCCTACCTGCCCCGACCACACTACAGGCAAAATTCAGATGACCTAACCACACTTGAATGTCTTGCACTGTCACTTTCCGCTTAGATAACATCCCGACCAATAAAGCCAACATTCTGCATTTTCCATCCTCAGGCAGACTGGCCTGCATTGCCATTGAGTCAAGCTCAATTCCCAAAAAAGGATATAACAGTATCGGGCCCTCTTGTCTTTTCCGGTGCTAGCGGCACCCCAGGCTCTTTCATAAGCTCATGAAAAGTGTCCAGCGCATGCTGGCACTCCGAGGAGCCCGGGAAACCCACAAAAAGAAATCATCCAAGTAGTGCCCATTGGTAAAGCCTTGTCCACATACCATTTGCCTTCAAAATGCATCCCCAGCAAATGCCCATCATCCGGATGAACCGGGAGCAGCTTAAAAGCCGACTTGATATCACACTTTTGCCATGCCTGCAGCTGCGCCCGCGGTCACTACAAGTGACATGGGTACATCAACTGAGGAATATGACACGATGCAGCACCGTCATCAATAAAATCGTTGACTGATGACCCTTCAGGCCATGACAAATGTATCAGCCGAAAATGCCCTTCCTCCTTTTTAGGCACCACACCAATATGTGAAATGATTAAATTGCGAACTGGCCACACATCAAAAGGGGGCCTGCCATCCTCCCCTCCCGCACTTCCTCATTCGATTTCTCACGCACAACCAATTCATGCTCTGATGCAGATTTCAAATTATCCGCCAACTTCCAGAGCGGAGGCCCGTGGTACCCCAAATGAAAACCCCCACCGAGAACATCCAAAGCGTCTGTCTTGCCTCCACATTCCCGTAACTGCTGCCCTTGCTGTCCGCCGGACGGTCTGATGCCCCAACAGTTACGAGAGGATATCTTTCCTGCCCTAGAGCACTCGTGTCGGTATTTGCAAAACTCCCGTGTGCATAAACCCTTATAAAAATCCCAACATGCCCCAAATCCAGTTTGTGACGCGGCTGAGCCTCCCTCCCCACCCTGGGTGGGCTTTCCCTGAAAGGGCCGATAAACTAGAGGCAGCCCACTAGCTGTAAAGAAGGTCTTACCCCCTGGCGCCGCCCCCATGGTATGTTGCCACAAATCCTTATCCAACTCACCCCATTTTGCCTCTGAGTCCCAAGCCATCTGAGCCCTGAACTCTCCGGCATACTGTGCCCATGCAAGACACTACCTGTAATGTGGGCCTTCCATAAAACATCCATATACTTAAATATAGCCACGCAGCGCCCAGGGAACTTCTCGCAGTAAACACTGGTAGAAAAGAAAATTGCCGCTGTCCAATTCTCAAGTGCCAACGGTACTTTAGGGCGCTCGGCCAATTCACATTCCTCCTCTTTAGGGCCCTCTTAAATCTCACCTCCCTGTGCAGACGCTTCAAAATCTCAACATATTCCCCTTTCCATATGCGCCCCTTCGTTGCGAGCCTTAGGTGTGCGCCTAAGGGCTTAGTCACCCCCATATAAAGGAGCTTTTTTTTTTTTTTTTTTTTTTTTTTTAATTGTCAATTCTTTAATTACCAACGGCTCCTTGCCACCCACAGCCACTGTGTTAGACCCACTCTCCACTTTAGCGTCCCAAAAACACTCCCCCATCCTCTGTGCCTACTCCCGTGTCCCTTACGTACCTACCCTTATGTAATCCCCCTTCCGTCCCGCCCCCACTCCCCCCCCCGACCCCACAGACACCATAATAGGTTTGGCCCGTGTTAATACGCTCTCACCTGGCTCTAAAGAGGACGCTCGGACCGACTCCGATCTCCGCGCCGGTCTCTCATAAGATTCCCTTCCAGGAAGAGCCCTCGCCGATGGGCCGCGCTTTCCTTTGCCTGTCACCACCACCGGCTGCTTTAGGGGTACCGCTCCCTTGGAATCCTGCAAACAAACTACAAGAAACATGAGAGGGCCCCCCCCCCCCTCCTCATAATCCCGCACTTCCCCTTCCTCAGGGGTATCCTCATCATCATCAAGCAAGAGTGGCTCTTCCACCTGCAACACCTCATCAAAATCCACCGTGCGGGCCTTACCAGACCCCACATGACCCGTATGACCACTTTGCGGGGGAGCCGACTGTACACGCCGGTCCTCCCCCCTCCGATGACTGGCATCACAAACCATTATATCTCAAAAAGCTGTCCACTTTGACTGTAGTGACGTTGGGGCCAGCGAGGTCGCGCCGGACCTTCGTGCGCTAGCCGCGACGGGATCCACCGTGCGGGCCTTACCAGACCCCACATGACCTGTATGACCACTTTACGGGGGAGCCGACTGTACACGCCGGTCCTCCCCCCTCCGATGACTGGCATCACAAACCATTATATCTCAAAAAGCTGTCCACCTTGACTGTAGTGACGTTGGGGCCAGCGAGGTCGCGCCGGACCTTCGTGCGCTAGCCGCGACGGGATCCACCGCTGGTACGGATGTGCCGCGCCAGGCCTCACCCTCCCTTCTCCTCGGCGCAAATGGGCCGCACCTCGCCCTACCGAGTCTGCTGCGCTGCTATGCTTTTTGTCCTGTAAAGAAAATAGTGGACTGGTGTGCTGGGGCCCTGCGAGCTAACCAAACCACTTGCCCTACGACCACTCGGAAAAACCTCCCTATTCTGCCAACTTCCAGAACCCCCTGCGTAAAACACACCGCCCGAACACGGCGAAGCCCCACCTTCCTCATCCCCACTCCAAACTAAACATCGCCCGCACCACCCCCGACGCAGAGCCCATGTCCTTCGGAACCCCACGAACCCGCGAGCCTCCTACCCCAACGCGATCCTGACCTCTAACACCAACCCCTGCCCGCACCCCTATATCCAAACCCTCGCCGCGCCCCTGAACGTGAGAAAAGCCCCATGCCACCTCCCCGCCAAGGCTCCGAACACCTACAGACCAAAAATGAAAATATGTCCAACCTTCCCAAGCCCTGTCCCCCCCAGCCGGCTCCAACTCGCCAAAACCACACCCTCATCCCCACTACCGCCCCCACCTGCCCCTGCCCGACCCTCCCCAAATACCGTAGAATGCAAACCCCCCCCCACCCAAAGACACGAAACCTTAGAACCCCCGAGTTCCCTGGAAGAAAGTAAAACCTGCTGAGAACCCAACCCCCCTACCTGAGCCCACTCCCCCCCGCCCAAAGAGCTCGCTCCCACAGGCCCCAACCCTCCCCTCATAGATAGAGGGGAAGAAAACAATAAAGGACTCTCACAGCCCACCCCCCCCTCCTCACCAGCTCTGTCAGCCATGCCTAAAACCCCAAAATCCTGCTCCTCTCCCAAGTGCCCTGAGAAAATCCCCTGCACCAGACCAATACTGGACAGCTGGCGTCTTACACCCCCCACGCGGCCGGTCCTGCCACCTGCCTCACTAAAACAAACGCGCGAGGGGAAACTTCCCCCCGCTCCACAAAACTGCCGTCATGACACGCTCCACTGGCACCCTGCATCGTGACACCTCCCGCCTCCTTTTTAACGCGCAGAGGAGCCTCCGTGTAGTAAGCGTCTTCCAGAAGTAAGGCAACCACATACAATATAAAGGAATTACATTAAATACACACTTACTACACTCCGGCAAAGAAACGAAACGCCTCTTTGACACACGCCCTCCCCCGCGCCTGCCTCTCGCCGCGGGAGAGGAATACAATCGCACCGCTGAAGCCGGCTCAGCCGCCACCACTCCTCACCGCGCCAGACCTCCCGACCCTCCCCTCTCACTCCTCCCACCTCAACCACCGTCGCCCGCAACCGTGGCTGCATTACAAAGGCTGGAGCCGCCTTTTTAAAACGCTGGCGGCCCCTCTCACTCACCGGGACAAAAAACACCCAGCTAAATCCCAGCCACCAGGTCACCACTAACTAAAATGGTGGCTGGGGAAAGGCGCCAAACTCCCTTATAAATTGGGCTATATTTGGGCTATATTTAGGCTACCAAAAAGTAGCCCAAACGCAAAATGGCCGGCGCAAGGCCAGCCACGCCCCCCCACACACCCCCTCCCAAACCGCCCGGGGGGGGGAACTCCCTGCGGTCGTCTACCCCCCCCAAGCCCCCCTTCTGTAGTTTGTTAAGCTCCTGCACCTTCAAGGCAGAATGTAAATGTATTGCTGGGTTTTGTTTCTTTGTGAGCCAGTATGATTTTAGGTTTGGCTATTTGAATGCAGCTTGCAGACTTCATCAATGTCAGCATTTGATGGCAAAACAATAACCTGTACCGTAGTGTGGCTAAAGGAATTGATGGTTTTGTGATTGTTTGAAAGTGTTGCTTCTCCTCTGTGATAATGTGGTTGCTCTTGCTGCAATGGTCCTGGCATAAAGCAAATCCTGTCGTTATAGAAATCAGCCATTTTATGTAAAGGCCTATTGCATGCATATCGTACTAGGATCGTCTATTTTTTTTCAATCTTTGCGAGCTATTGAACTTGTAAAGGTTGCAAAGTTTTTATTTTTTGGCTTCTTCAGCACCGAAAAACCATTTCTACTGCCATGCAGATCAGCCAGTGTCAGACTGGGGCAGAAAACAGACCTGGATACCAAAGTAGTTCCTAGCCAAGCAGCCATTCAAACTTGGGACTTGTGCTCCTGTTTTACTATTGTACGTATAGTCTTACAGATGTGAGCATGCCCAATGCTGATAGATATATATCCTGAAGTGGATGGTGGTATCTCACTTGATATGAAGCGACTTGCATGTGTGTTAGCATATAAAATGCAGGTGTCTGCTTGCTTGCCCCTGTGGATTGTCTGTGTTCAGGAGCGTCTGTATGAATCAAATTCATTTACATATCAGACCTACTCACAAATAACTTGCTGCCCTTCTGAAGAAATCTCTAACATATATCTCTTAGATTATATGAAAAAGCCTTTCTTTTTCTTCCAAAATGTTCTCAAGTTCTTCCATGTCTGGCATGAGTAGCTTTTCTGCCCGTGAGTTTTCCCTTTGCTCAGACACTTAATCTTTGCATTTCAAATAGAACAATGCTAGTACCAATATGCAAAGAACAAAACAAAATAAAAACATGACTGCATACGTTTGTCACTAATGACTGAAAAACGTGAAAGCTCTCTGACCTCTTCTTTTGCCCACCTACATCAAATTAGCCTGTCTTCCCTATTGTTATCTATCATCCTGCTTCCCTTAACTTAACATGGTGCTCATAGCAGATCTGGTCTTTTAGTGCCTGTCCCATCCTGTTTTGTGGCTGGATATCACACTGTATGCCCTAGTGCATATCACACCATCTGAGTATAATGCACACAAAGATGTGTCCCTGAACACTGATGTTAGAAATGGGCATCTCTAGTTGGGGGGAACAACCTTTACAACGCAACTTTTACAACGCACTACCATTACAACGCATTTTTTACAACGCATAATCCATTACAACGCATGACATTACAACGCATGACACTACAACGCATTTTTAAAAACTACCTTTACAACGCATTCCATTACAACGCATACTACCATTACAACGCATACCATTACAACGCATAATATTACACTATACTATCCAACACTTACCCTACTGATGCACCCCCTGGAGTTAGAATAGTAATTTTTACCCCTACACTATCCAACACTTACCCTACTGTTGCACCCCCTGGAGTTAGAATAGTAATTTTTACCCCTACACTATCCAACACTTACCCTACTGTTGCACCCCCTGGAGTTAGAATAGTAATTTTTACCCCTACACTATCCAACACTTACCCTACTGTTGCACCCCCTGGAGTTAGAATAGTAATTTTTACCCCTACACTATCCAACACTTACCCTACTGTTGCACCCCCTGGAGTTAGAATAGTAATTTTTACCCCTATACTATCCAACACTTACCCTACTGATGCACCCCCTGGAGTTAGAATAGTAATTTTTACCCCTATACTATCCAACACTTACCCTACTGATGCACCCCCTGGAGTTAGAATAGTAATTTTTACCCCTATACTATCCAACACTTACCCTACTGATGCACCCCCTGGAGTTAGAATAGTAATTTTTACCCCTATACTATCCAACACTTACCCTACTGATGCACCCCCTGGAGTTAGAATAGTAATTTTTACCCCTATACTATCCAACACTTACCCTACTGATGCACCCCCTGGAGTTAGAATAGTAATTTTTACCCCTATACTATCCAACACTTACCCTACTGATGCACCCCCTGGAGTTAGAATAGTAATTTTTACCCCTACACTATCCAACACTTACCCTACTGTTGCACCCCCTGGAGTTAGAATAGTAATTTGTACCCCTACACTATCCAACACTTACCCTACTGTTGCACCCCCTGGAGTTAGAATAGTAATTTTTACCCCTACACTATCCAACACTTACCCTACTGTTGCACCCCCTGGAGTTAGAATAGTAATTTTTACCCCTATACTATCTAATACTTACCTTAAATGTAATTTAATATTATGCGTTGTAATGGTATGCGTTGTAAAGGTAGTATGCGTTGTAATGGTAATGCGTTGTAAAGGTATTTTTTAAAAATGCGTTGTAGTGTCCTGCGTTGTAATGTCATGCGTTGTAATGGATTATGCGTTGTAAAAAATGCGTTGTAAGTGCATGCGTTGTAAAAGTGTGCGTTGTAACGTCATACATCCTCTAGTTGGCAATGGTTTGCCACTTTGTCCAAGTAGGGACCCTTCTTCCTAGTCAGGGTAAGGGGGATACACTTCTAAAATAACCCTGCTCACCCCCTTGGTAGCTTGGCACAAGCAGACAGGCTTAGCTCAGAGGCAATGTGTAAAGCATTTGTGCACACATACAGTATTCGGTGAAAACACTACAAATGGATACCACACAAGTTTAGAAAAATAAGTAATTTTTATCTAAACCAAACAAGACCTAAATGACAAAACTTCATAATACAGTACTTAAAATGTAATAATTAGAAGGCAAAAACAGTTCTGTCCATAGCAAACTATCGATGCAACACTTTCAACACAAAGTAGCTTGGATGCTTCACAATCATAAACAAAAACAGCCGCAGGGAAGGTGATGCGCCGGTTCCTTTCTTCTGGGGAGGTGATGCATTGGTTCCTTACTGCCATGCAGGGGAGGTGATGCGTTGGTTCCTTACGGAAGGGGAGGTTATGCGTCAGTTTCTAACTGCTGCCCTGGCATTCTTGTAGACTTGGTGCCCGGGTGCAATGCGAGGGGCTTGGGGATGCAATGGTTCTCGATGCGGCATCAGCAACGGCACTGCATTGGTCTCTCCAGCTGTGGTCCCACAATGCATTGGTTCTTGCAGCCGCACAGCAGGGCCTGCGTCAGAATCAGTACAGTGATCTCGGACTTCGGAAATCGGTGCACAGGATTCAGTATGCGGCAATTTCTCCAGCCGAAGGCAGGTGCTTCATCGGGTTCTTCAGCGGCACAGCGGCGATGTGTCAGAAACGGGTGCGGACGTGTTAGGCTTCTCTTAGTTGCATCTCTTTTGCAGCTCCCAGCAGTAGGAACAACCTCCAGAGGCCCAACACAGTGACAGGCACCTCTTGGCAGATGTGAACTCCCAGTAAGGAAGTTCAGGGGAGCTGGTAGTGAAGGCTTTGTGTTCCTGAGACTTCAGAACAGGAGGCAAGATCAACTTCAAGGCCTTGGAGATCTTCTTCAAGCAGGATACACAGCACACAGCTAAGTCTTTGTCCTCCTATCCTTGGCAGAAACAGCCACTGCAGGTCAACCCCGGACATCACACAGCAAAGGGGCAGTACTTCTCCTTCAGCTTTTCAAGTCAATCCACAAACCAGCAGAGGCACACAGGATGGCTAAGCAAGAAAATACCCACATTCTAAAAGTGGTATTTTCAAACACACAATACAATAGTCCTCTTTACTAAAAGATGCATTTTTATATTCTGAGTTCAAGCATACTAAACTCCATCTTTCTATCCTGTCCCAATGGGAAGTTATACTTGTAAGATGTTACAAAGTATTCCCCATTCTATTCTATGGGACAGATAGCCTTTCAATAGTGAAAAACGAAATTAGCAGTATTTCACTTTCAGGACATGCCACACATACCAAAACATGTCCTACCTTTCAGATACACTGCACCCTGCCCACAGGGGTACCTTGGGCCTACCTTAGGGGTCAATTACATGTATAAAAAGGGAAGGTTAGAGCCTGGCAAGTGGTTGCACTTACCAGGTCGACATGGCAGTAGAGACTGCGCGCAGACACTGTAGTGGCAGGTCTGATCACCTTTTACAAGGCTGCTCGTGTGGGTGGCACAATCAGTGCTGCAGGCCCACTAGCCACATTTGATTTACAGGCCCTGGGCACACACAGTGCACTGTACTAGGGACTTAGTAGTAAATCAAAGAAGCCAATCATGGAAACACCAATCTCTAATAACAATTTACAGAGAGAGCATATGCACTTAAGCACTGATAAGCAGTGGTAAAGTGCCCAGAGTCCTAAAACCAACAAAAACAGGGTCAAAAACAGGAGGCCAAAAAGCAAAAAGTCTGGGGATAAACCTGCTGGAAAAGCCAGGTCTAACAGGTAAATTACTCAGTGCTCCCATAATCCACAATAACCAGTGGCCTCCTGCAAAAGGCCCCACCAGCCTCGGTCCATGCAGGGAACGTCGGTGGGGCGGTGGGGCCAGGTAAGTGGAGATTTCAGGGGAGGATGCAGAGGGAAAATTAAATAAATAATTACATTTCCTTTGGTATCGTCACTCGAAATCCCCCCTTACCCAGCCCCACTGCCCCAACGCTGTTTCCTGTACGGACCATGGCTGGTGGGACCTTTTGTTTGGGGCCTGTGACACAGCAGTGTCAGTGGTGGGTGCTTTTGTTTACCAAAGCTGTCTCTGAGTCTCACATAGTATTGCATGCCGATTGGGCACCCAAGTTGCCTACTTTGTAAAGTTGATTCTCCAAAGATTGCTGGGTTGAGCAGTCTAGACTTATTCCAAGGGGGAGTAGTGGGTTTGGAAAGCACGTGTATTATGACCAAGTAATCAACGACAAAAAAATACAGCCAGAGTTATGTCATTTTAAAGCAAATATGCAGTATGAACATATAGAAAATGTAGGGTAGTAAATATCAACAACTAAACCAAACTAGAGGTTGTAGCATCTTCTGAGCCAAGTGATTACCTCAATCAGTTTCATTTTTTTTTACCTATTAAGACGCTTTAATACAAATAACATAAAGCCTGTGGACAATGCTGTTCATGGGTCAGAAAATATGATTCATCTGCCGTCTCTGGAATTGCAACCTGTTTTATGAGACATTGATGCCAGACAGAACACCAAAGGTGTTCCAAGTATGCTGTACACGGTCTACCTTTTGACCTTGTTTCCGTGTGTCTCCATGTGCAATGGACAAGTCAGCCGATTGTATCTGGGATTCTGCAAAGAAATCTGCAAGGTTTAAGAAACCTGCCAGCCAAACATGAGCTGGGAGTTCCTACCAACCTATTATGCTTGTTTTAGCGAGTTTAAAGAGCTGATCTCAAAGTTCCAGCTTTCATTTAATGAGGCAACGCGAATCCAACTGTTAGTAACCAGGGCGCTGGACAGAGTTCAGGGGGTGTTACAGCTCCATCTGAGCTCCGAGTGAATGCTCCAACAGGCGGGCTTGTGATGTTAGGAATGGACTTATCACCCAAAGCAAGTGTTACAGAGCTCTTAAATGGCTCGTCAATTACAAATGTTTTGGGTGGCGAGCACACACATAAGAATAGGAGCCTCATTAGATTTCACTGTCATCTGGGGAGCATGGATTTAATTTTAGCATCCTTTTAAACCATAATCTCTTTGGAACGCTAATGTTTGAACAGATAGCTCCAACGACCATGAAATTAAGGTCGCCACTCTCCGCCACCAGGATCTTACCTTAAGGTCAAAGTTGAAATAATAGCCCTGTGTCCCTCTTGGATCTGGACACAGAGTTGCCCAATGTGAGGGGTGTTAAACTCACCACCAAGCACAGTCCTTCTCTTTCTTGCATGTCGTTCACCCTCGGAGGAAGCAGACATCTGGCAAGCCATGTTGAATGGGCTACAGACTCAGTTTCTTAAGTCATCATTAAGGCTGGCACACACTGCGTGCCTAATGGCTCTATTTTTATCTGATAATCTAAACATAAAGTGTCCAAGCAGAATGGGGGCCATGTTTTCATCAAGAATATATGAGGGAATGTGCCCGTAAGTAGATTAGATTGTGCAGCAAATCAAATAACATAATCAATTGAATGAGCCATCTTGAGATACTGTATAAGTTATAAACCATGAAAGCATATTACATAATGAAAGGTCATTACAGAAGGCAAAATATGGTTAGTCTCAAATCAGGAAAGATGCATAATAAATCACAAGCAGGAAATTAGCATAAGGCTCAAAAACATTGAAATTAATTGCCAGGACCAGATGGGGCTGGCATTTAAGATAATAGATGCAATGAGACTTAGCGTCTCTCCCAAGTAGAATCTGCAAATTATTCTAAGTCCAGAGTATTCAATAAATCATTATGAATCTGCTCTCTAAGAATTAGGAAAGCAACACTGGCTCGCCACCTAAATGACCCCTCTTTTATAGGACAATACACAGAAAAATTAAAACAGTCAGCATAAGGTGACCAGAATATTACACAGGTTCAGCGGTTCACGACACAGAATAAATACAATACTTAACACCATCCTCTAAATGAATAATAATTAGTCCTCATCTGACCCAATGTCTCCAGATGTGTCAGTGCAAATCTAGTTACATATAAAACAATGACAAACTTCAGAAATGAGAGGCCCATTGAGGTTGAACAGAAAGAATGGAAGAAATAGCAACATTTGAGGGGGAAGCATCCCCCATTTGGCTTGAGACACAGCGCACCATACCTGGGCCCGGGCCACACAACTATGCAGTCTCAGAAATACCCTGCTATTCTCATCAGTGCACGTGTCACTAGTGATGCTCTGAGATGCCCATATACTGATATATTCCCCTACCTCAATAAACCAGAAGATGACCTGATACCCTTGGATTTGCATCCCCTCGGGTGCATTTTGAGTGCTAGAGATTTTTCACTGCAGAAGGTCGCTGAAGATCGCTGCCATTCGCATTGAGAAACTGCTACTCGAGTAGAAAATCTACTAAAGTGGCAGAAAGAAGCAGTTCCCCCTGGTGCGCCACGTGGTGGCATTCACGCTGATTTTACGGTGTGGAACAAGTTCATGGTGCTAACACTCAGTGCGAGGAGTGCAAAATTCCACCTCTCGCAGGACTCAGCGGAATCTCGCTAAGTTTTTAGGTAACTCCGCGGGATTACACAAAGTGAAACTATGCAAGTTCTGCCCCCCTAATTACAAGAGCTATGACTGGCCCCCCGGTGAGAGTCATGGTTCAGTTGCAGGATCACTCTGCGTAGGCGAGCTATCTTAGCCATCAATTAGAGGTCAACATTGATTAGTGAAATCAGGAGGTAGCTAGTGCAGTCTAGGGGATCCTTGTTATCCTTAGGAAGGAAGGTGATGACTGCCTTGTTAGATTCAACCCCAAACAATTTTCTATCTGCCGCCTCGTTAAATGCTGTACTGATGTGGGGTGTGAGAATTGTGTCCTGGTTTTGTAGAATTCACTGGGGAACCCTTCTTCCCCAGGAGATTTATAGGTAGGGAGCCCCAATATTGCATCAGCGACATCCTCCTCCATAAATGCATGTCGTAGCTTTTCACTGGCAGTCCATGTTCAGGATTTTGTGGTTGAGATGACATTCTGTCTAGCAGTGTCATGTGGTCCATGTGGCCATTGTCATTTTCCCTATGTTAGCATGAGCCCGTGGCAGACTGTCTTCTGCTTTGCACATGTTACTACACAAACATATTTTGCTTTGTGCCACAAGGCAACTTTCGCACAGAACACGCTGTTGTTCATGTGTTCTGTTCTTTCCTGGGATTTAATCTGAACACTGCATACAAGGTCAAGCAACAATGCCCCTTGTTATTCTGTTCTGGTCAGTCCCTAGCACCTAGACAAAATAAGCAGATGCGGCTGTTGTTTGGGAACATGTACTTTGGTCATAAAGGTATACCCAGGTGAGTAATACACACGTGGAGAGGGATCTTTTCAGAGAAGGGAGTATGACAGCACCAGTGATGTAGATCTTCCATCTATAGACTGAGGTACAGGGTCTGCTGCAAACACCCAGAGATATTCTAATACATAATCAATTTGTTTCTGTAGAAGGGGAGGGAGGTTAAGCTACACTGTTGTATACAATGACAGCAACTTTTATGACTAATGGACTACTTGCTATGCTAACTATATTTGTGTTAGGCAATTTTCTACTTGTTGTGCCACGTATACTGCATACTAGAGCACAATAGTTAAAATAAACATTTTAAACTTTCCTCATACCTCTGTCATATCTTATTGCAGACTAATACGAGAGTGAGAGCGAATGGGTGTGTCCTGCTACTGCGATTCCTGCGAGAGTCTGGAGTGTAGTGTTCTGGGCTGTCTAATCATGTGTTCCTCTGTGAGTGAGTAGGAAGGCAAGTGAGATACTATAGCTACTCAGTCACCGGGGCTCATGGGTACTCAGGTGGTAGGATGACTCAATCCCTGCCTACTAAGGGTCCATGATCCTAAACATAGTTCTGTGACTCTGCAGAATCCCTGCAACAGCGGCAGCTACCACCATGGAGAATGAGTGAATGTATTTAATGTTATCCTAATGCCTCTAGTGTTCCTTAGGGCGTTGTGCAATTTTTCGCTTTCTTGTGTGGTGCACTAGGGTACTCACGTATGAGTAGGATTCAGGCACCACTCATCACATTCTGCATGGGGGCCCATCACCACAGTGTTATGCCCGTCTAGATACAGTCAGTGGCATAACTAAAATGATGGAGCCCCCTGCAGAATTTGATGAGGGCCTTCAGAGACTAACATACATGACAGATATTCTCAGGCCTTAGGCTGAATGGTGACCCCTTGAAGACCCCTCCCACTTCCTGGCCTGAAGGTGCTGCAGGGGCCTGGGTTACAAACCCCACCTGGATAAAGAAGTGGAAAGAAAGGTAGGCACTGAAATTGAGCAAAGAAGAGGGTGGCAGAGAAGGGTTGAGGGACAGGGGACGTGAAGGGACGTCCCAAGAGAAATGCCCAAGAGGTAGAAAAGAGGAATCGTGTGGGAGAGTGGGGCAAGAGAGAGAGAGAAAGAAGAGTGGGAGAAAGAGAGAGAGAGCAGGATGGAGAGGGAGGAGAGCTGGTGTGGTCTGGAGGAGTATGTGGGATTGGTTGATCGATGGAGTGAGAGGGCATGTGAGAGAGAGAGTCAAAGAGAAAGGGAGGGAACTGGTGTTAGTAAACGAGTGATGGATAGGGACACACCTACAGGAAGAGAGAAGGGAGACGAAAAGGGTGTGCTTGTGACCCTTGAGAAGTAGCCATATGAGAGGAGGCGAGGGATGGATGAAATAGAGGAGTGCTGGGAACGGATGGCTAGAGATCTGAAAGCAGGGTAGGCCCAAGCGATTGTGTGTGAGACTTAGAGAGACGGGGTGAGGAGATGGTGAGTTAGAAAGAGTGCCTGGGGCCATGCAGTGGGAGCTCAAGTGTATTTGTGTGCGTGCGAGAGATGGATGGCTGGAGTGGGAGAGAGATGAAGTGAGATGAAGAGCGGGGTCATTAGGCAGGAGTTACACCCTAACAGAAGATCTGCTAATAGTTACAAGTGCTGAACTAGGGCACATAATGACCAAGTAGCGCATCAGTGACCGTGGGCTGAGGAAGCAGGAAATCACCGGCGCGCCAGTGTCTGCACCACGTGACACGGACCTTAATAAAGAAGGGTCCAATCCCCCATGGAAAGCCCCCCAAAGCGCAAGGAAAGAGCTCACGCTGCAAACAACACTCGGGGGAAATCATCCCCCGCCCAAGCATGAGGTAGGACACAAAACATCACAAATTATCCTTTGTGAAAGTGCTGACGTGGCAGAACAAGAGGTCCTATCAAAGTCTTTCTGTGGCAGTATGGGGCTCTGGAGACCCCCAGAGCCGGGGATTTAACACCCAGTGCACTCCCTGTATCTCACATTGCAAACTACAAATGGGTTTCGCTGGAGGAGAACTGATAGAGGGGAAACAGGCACTTGCCAAAGAAACCAGGCTCCCCCATGCAGATCAATCCATCTCTGAAGAATACCCATGGATATTGGAACTATGCTGCAAAGAAGACCACATTCTGCATCAGCTTCGGCTGAATTATGTAACACATAAAGGCAAATCATTTGTTGTTACAGGGGACATTATGTGGCGTTATTAAGTAGCAATTTGGACATTTCGCCATACATTGATACAAAATTGATCCCGTCTCTTTAGAAAAAATGAAGATTTCTTTAGACCGAAATTGTACATATTCAGTATTCATATGGGCAAAATGTTACTCACCGCCAAGTAATAATGTTGTCTTGAATGTAAGCCAAAACATAGTTTTATAACCACTGTCCAGAGTAAAAGAATATTGTATAATAAAACACACAGTGCTAAATTTAGTAGCACGCAAGCCTACATGGACACACTTTGAGTTTCAAAAACTGCACCTCTTTTAATCGGTGCATCACAGCTTTGTTTATAACTGGACTTAAGCCTTGAGTTGATCATGTTCACAATTGAGGAGCCGAGCATCTTTTCAGCTACAAACATTTTTTGATGAAAGCTGCAAATTGTGTTTACATAGAAAGCACAGCGAATCCATAATAATGGGAAAATGCCAGATCTGCAGAATTGCCTAGTTCCAGCGGAAATGATAGTAATCCTACATTAGTGTGTCCAGGACAGAGTAATGTTCTTAAGATCAGGGGGCGTTTTCATGATGGGCTTTTCTGGTGCTGCGCAGAGCTGAGCGCCGGTTTCATGCGCCTGCAGGGCGTGAGGTGAATTCATTTCATCCGCTATTTCCTTCAGTTAGTGGTTTAATTTTCAATCAGTAGAGCTTAGAAACTGTGAACAAGGTTTGCCTCCTTCTGTTTCTGTGCCTCTTCTGTCTGAAACTAAAGCACTAAATCAAAGTAAAATTGAGCTAAATGAAGGGAAATACTGACTTTGATGTAGTTACAATATCATCGGGCTGCCCGAGTGAAGAATGATAATACCATGAGCCGAAAATGACTTCAATTTATTTATTTATTTAGAGGTTGCTTATATTGGTAAATGTCACTTAGGTCACTTGAGGGCATTGTAATTGAAAAATACGAATACTGCAATCTGAAAATCTGTATTAGGGTCCAGCTGGAGGTGAATTACTATTCCTAACTCCATATCTATCTATCTATCTACCTATCTATCTATCTATCTATCTATCTATCTATCTATCTATCTATCTATCTATCTATCTATCTATCTATCTATCTATCTATCTATCTATCTATCTATCTATCTATCTATCTATCTATCTATCTATCTATCTATCTATCTTTTCAAGATGCATATACATTATTTATCTCTCTCTCGATATATATATATATATATATATATATATATATATATATATATATATATATATATATATATATATATATATATTGAAAATGCCAAAGGTTAAAGTAATGTTATAGTTATTTGCTAAAGTAAGGTAAAATATAACAATTTAAACTGAAAAAACACTAAAATAAATCAGTTAAAAATGAAGTAACCCTAACTTGTGCACTAGCCATGCACTGCTTATAACCTCATGTACGACATCACTCATGACTTGTCTTATAATATCATTGAACACATCATTAATGACATGTCAAATTACATCATTAATGACATCTCTATGCGTGGGGAGTGCCCAAGTCTCCTGAAGATTAGTGATGCATGCAGGTTTCTGGCAGGAGTACAGTGGCATGTCAGTATTTGAAGGTAGCTATGAGCTTTGCTTTAATATAATGTGTGCTATATGTATAGTATTTTGAACTTGATCCTGAATTTATCCCAGAACCAATGGAGGGCTTCCATGGAAGGCTTGAAGTGACCACAGCTCCATTGGTTTATGTGGCTGCATCAATTTGCACTTTTTGCAGTCTAGTGAAGAGTTTTTGAAGGTAAGTGTGTTGACCAAACTACAGTGGTGCAATCTACCAATGACTGGTGCATGTGTTATCTCTATTTGATGGCCAGTTTGGAGGAAAAGGACTATTATCTAGAAGAGAGAGAGTTGGAACCTAGTTCTCTCGACCACCTCATTACTTTGTTAAATAGATGACCAAACTAAAAATCATACCAAGATATCTGGCCAATGGCAAGTGGTGAGAGTGGGTTCACAGATTAGGAAACCATTCGAGAGCTGGTGACTCTGAGCCGACCCATCCCACGAATAGGACTTCATTCTTTGATCCATACAAGCAAAGACAACTTCTTTTATCCAAAGGTAGACCTGGTCTTGGCACGCTGCGATGCTAGAAATCTCCTTGTGCACCATTGCCTAGGCATATGCATCTGGGTATAATCCATGTATATCTGGAATTTTACCTGAGTGTTTTATAGAACATGTGACGGGCACTTCAATTAGCTATTATGTAGGAGAGACCATATTTCACTGTATAAGAGGACAAAACACAAGACTGGATATATTTGTTGACATTAGTTGTGGAGAAATGAATGAACCACCTAATTTGACCTTCATATCCATACCCATTCCTTGAGCATGCTCAATTGGGCTGTCAAGAAAGATAAGTAGAGAAGAGGTGGCCTTCGGTGATCTCTGCAGGGCTAATTATGTTCCTTGAGAAGGTGTGAAAACAGTCAGGGGACCTCTTATAATAGGCTGATGCTCCATGCATTCTTCTAGTTGTGGTGACTTCTCTTTCCAAGATTCTGCTTAGGAATGTAAGGTTTAAAAAGTGATGTGAAGCTGGACAGCACATGAGGTTTTACCCTTGCTTTCCATAATGGGGGGAGGGTGAGGAATTGGCGTTTCAAAGAGTAGGGAACTGTGCACTTATACTTGTTACATCAGCTGTGAGCTTCCCTCGTGAATGCAGCCAGGCACCTTTACACGGGGAGTTAGGAGACTTTGGATTTCTTGCCCTAATGTGCCACTTCCTCTCATGATAAGGGCTTAAAGGAGGAAAAGGAGTATTCTGGAAGGGGCATAAATGGTTGAAAAGGATAATGTGGTGTGGTATTTTCCATGAATTCACAGATACTTGAGCTATCAGGCTTCAAGAAGTCAAGCAGACCTCCATGGTTCTGTTGGGATAATTTCGCGATTGGACATTTCTTGAAAAAAGGTGGCAGGGTCGGTGAGCTAGTGTGCAGGGTCAGTGAGCAAGGACACAGCGTCAGCTCAGCCTGTTTCTTTATGAAGCAGATGTCATGATCTACTCCAGCACAAAGTTTACGTGTGTGGTCGAAGTGAAATGTATCAAACCATGAACCCTTGGATATTCTCCAAGGTAGGGAACAGGAGGCAATAGAGTCTCTAGGGTGAGCTGGCTTCCAATCACATATGTTAATCCTGGCTTCCAATCACATATGTTAATCAATAGAAACACAATCCAAGTAAATGTTTATTTATTCCTCTATGAGTGATCATCCACCTCAAGCCAATCTATGGAAAAAAATTGAAATGGGATGTCCTCACACACCACCAGGTGTCATACTTTATCATAGGGCTCCCCTCGCTCTTCAAAACCCCTGTTTGATGAAGAGCAGGCCTACACTTTATAGTAAAGGAGGCACTTCTAACTATTGAACCTGTGATTCAAATATATAAACACCAATATGATACATCAAAACTACCTTTTAATTTGAGAGAGTGATCACCTGGTATTAAAAATAAGTGTGGAGACTAGGGAAACCAATACCCCACCCCCACTTAGACCGTCAACATGTTTCACTCTATGCCACTCTACTGTACACTACACCACTTTAATCTGCACCACACTACTCTGCACCACCCCACTCTACACCCTTGAACTCTACTATGCAATACCCTAATCTACACCACTGCATTCGATGATGCTGCATTGTATGCAGTTGAATTCTATGCCGCTGCACTCTACAACACTATACTCTGCAACACTGTATGCCAATGCACTCTACACCAGTCCACTCAACTCCACACAACTCTGAGACTCCACTCTGTGCCACTCCAATGTACAACACTCTATGACACTCTAATCCACTCTTCACCATTCCACTCTACAACACTCCATATCACTCTCCTCTATGCCACTAACTTTTAGCCCTGCTGAACAGCAGCCATGATGGTGTACAACATGGCTAAAAACACATTGGCAAAGCAAATAGCTCTTGCACAGGCAGGACCTATTGGCTTTGCAGATTCTTATTCATGAAGCACTCGAAGAGAATGCATTTTTTCCAGTTATCTCCCTCATGTACTTCTCTCCCCCAAACTGCACTCTTTATTCCTCTCTCTCGTGGTGCTTACTCACCCATTTGCTCCTCCACGCATGCCCTCCTTGTTGCTTCCTTCAGCAGCGCCATCATTTTTGCTTCCCCACACCTATGTTCTCCATTTTGCGGCCATCTTTATCTTAAGACTCGATTTATGGAGACAGAAACGCTTACTAAGGGATTTACATGGTCCTTTAATTTCATAACAAGTGCTTACTTAGAGTTAATGCTCGGTTATAGCCTTTCACATTGAAATTGTTTATGGGGGCCTTATGCTCTCATGCACAGAAGAATGTTCGCTGTCTCGCCTTGTTTACGCTACAAAGACTACGAGGAAGCTGAACTGCACTTCCGGTTTGCCAAACCAAGGCCTTCCAGGGATTAATGCATGCTCATTCAGGCAGCAATTTTTCAGGGCGGCCTGCATTTAATTTCTTACTATGGTATGGGACGCATGATTTTCTCAGTTACATTTCTCCACCATGGCAGACGTTTTTGAGAAATTAAGCCAACGCTGCCTCTTCAGGCACAGTTGAATGCTTACCTAAGGTTATGTCACACTATATACTTCCTCCTGATGGGGCATGAGTTGGACACTAAAAGACACCAGTCCACGTGTACTCGCCTGTAATTCTTCCTCTGCTTTCTCCAGTGAAACAGCTGTGTGTCCTAGTTTGACTCCTGAGGGGTAACTAAGTAGATTGTTTCTCAGCAGCCTTCTCAACATCATTGGACTGCATTTCAGTGCAGGGTATCTTGGTCAAAGAAAAGACAATGTTTGAAACGTATAAATATAATAATTAACGAATAACGGGCAATTGGGTTTTATTTGCTAAAATGACCAGACTAGATAGTTAGATGCTTGTTGACATTCCCCATGTGTAGAGGCAGGTAAAGCGGCTACTCTTTCTCCAATCTACTTTTGCTTTTACAGGGTCAAAATGTGCAAGCAATAGCTTACTAATAGATGTTGAATGAGAATGGGAAAATATGATCACTTATGATGCACCTTAATGCAGATTTTAATACCATTTTTTTTCTTCATTTTTGTTGATATTGTTTTCAGTTTATGAAACAAACACATGGTGCATCCATGACTCAGATGTCATAAATGGCCATAAACATAACACATATCAACAAGCAAGTCATATTTCACAGAAAGCAGATATTGAAAGACGCATGACCTCTGTAAACCAAACATAATTCAACACTAGGAGCAGATAAAAGCATGCCTTAAGATACGTTCTATTATTTTTTTTAACCAAGGTTTTGTTAGGATATTTTTACTGGACAATCGAGTCTTTTACAGAAACCACATTTACACTACGCTTTAAATGGATACCGTACACCCCAGCCTCATAAGAAATATAACAGTCACTAAAACCAGAGAATATCAAAGTTTATCTAATTTTATAAATGCATACATCATGTACAGCAATATGAAACTACAGAGGCAATCAATATGTGTTCAAACTTGTCAATCAACCTTCCTTCTTATCGGCCATCTTCAGAGCAGCTTGCTGGCTCTATTTTTAAATCTATACATGAATATTCAGTTTATGTGGAGACTTCCAGTTATTCAGTATCTGGCTCCATGCAGTCGCCTCACTTTTCCAGACGAATATCTTTTTCATTGTGGTGAATATCCCAAGAGAGCCTGCTTGCCATATCATAACTGGTTCATGAGATTGGAATACTGACTTCTGTAAATACCTATTTATTCTCTCGAATACACTTTACCAAAATTAAAACAATAAATCCCTATCAAAAACATGCGTTCTAGACTTTTAACTACCCCTTTGCAGCTCCATAGAGTGGTTTAATTTCTCAAGGCTTCCGTTATAAGGACACGGGCCATTCACATGAGCATCTCTCCTGGCAAGGACTTGTTTCCACAGAAGGATAAAGCATCAAAATACAAGTATTTCTTACTATAATAGTAGACATCCAAAAAGTTAAAAAAAACATAAGCCTACTGAAAAGAAAAGAGGAATCTGCACCTGCACCAGGTGTTCTAAAATTATGTAAAATTGATTGAAGTGAGAATGTTTGTACTTACCTAAATTGCAATGCGTCTTTACCTAAGAGTTAGATCTTTGAATGAAAGTGCACCCATGGCTGATGTTACTGCCAAGGCCTGAACTATGGGAAGTCAATTTCTCCCTGCCTTCCTCCTAGAATCCAAGTTTCAGAAGCTCCTTGCTAAACTGCCATTTAGCTTGGAGGCCTCTGGATCAACATCAATGAACGAAAATGTGATTGATTTAGAGTCAGTCAAATAAGCCTTCTATACAAATCAAGTGGCCGAAGCATCCATTTACTCTGGTCTACCAAGAGCTTTGTGAAAACAAAATGGAACTTTTAAGCATTACTTACACAGTGATTGCTGTCTGTTGTCCAAAGTCCATTGCCAACAGTTGCATAATACATAGAGCAGGCTTTAGGTCAGCCCTGTAGTCTTGATAAGGTAGATTTATCTTCCATATCACTTCAAAGTTCCTGATTTGTTGCCTTTACTTCATATTCTTGTCCTGCCCCTTGCACATAAGCTTAATTGCCATCATTTTAATTGGATGAGTTGTATTTTTCTACTGCTAATATCAAGACACTGTATTTTATTTGGCTTTTAGAGCTTTTTTTCTCCATCTATCTGCTCACCACTACCCATACTACTCGCTCGTCTGTTGCTCCTCTGCCCCTACTCCTTTCATGGTTCATTGTTTTTTGTTTTTATATATATTTTTGGGGAGAATAGATTGTTTTTTTCTTTTATTAAAATTTGTCTAAGTATGCATCCTGTGTATGAATGCTCCATGACACACTGGATGCCGACTTTGAATGGCATTTCTTACAAAAAAAAGGAAAAATTATTTCAAGATGACTGCCATTGCATTTACATAGGTCGTGCTGCATCAATGACCATTTTGGATTTTTTCTTTTTGCTGATGTTAATGTAAACAAGCAAGCCAATAACACGACAAACGCGTTTTGAAGGTGAGGCCTCTTTGACTTTGAAAATGCTTGTTTTCCAGCTGTCTGCATGGCCTGTCAACATGCCACCTTAGCTGTTCTTGCCATTACTAATGAATCCACATAACCACACCTACACCTTTCTTCATAATCTCTCTGTCTAAAAAAAAACCTTCCTGTAGCCAAGGATTCCAGGACCTTTAGGCTGGTGAAACCCATACGTCATGTTCACTTCCAGCTTCAGAACACTCCATTGGCCTTCAGTGAATAGTGGAGTAAACTTCAAGAATCCCGTCCACAAATCCATCCAAATGAAAGAACACGAAGACCCAAGAAAAAGATACAACTTTGCACCCTGGGCAGCTCCTCTAATGGTGTGAAACATAGCTTGAATGGCATGTGGCTGACTCGCCAATGACACTTGCACTGAGCAACAGCCAGAAGGAAACTTTAACTTGAGGTTGCTTTGGGAATGGCAAGAAAGGTGTAATAAAGGGAAATTCATATCTGGGGGTGTACCCAGCGGTGGCCGGCACCGATTGAGGATGGAGGGGCAGCGGTGGTGGGGGTTGGGGGTGAGTTTCAGTAAAAAAAAATATTCAACCTACCTGCTTGCCGTATCCTCCTTGCCGCTCATCCTGGTTGCATCTCTGGTTGCAGCCTGGGTGGAGAAGAGGGAAAGTATGCATGACTGTTATGGTCAGACCTAGAGGGCCGGCCAAACAGTCATGTGCACATAGGATGCGGGCAAACCATTCCTCAGCTGCTCTGTCAGCCCGCCCTGCCCCGCCTCGCAAAGCTTAGCTGCCATGCACTAAAAAGGAAAAATTAAAATGATAATAACTAGCCAGGCCGATGAGAGGTGTTACCCTGAATCCGTTCCCAAGATGCTTATTTCCAGTCCAAGGAATACCTGGCTTGGCAGTTCAGGCCGGACTGTTCCCATGAGGAACAGGGTCAAGACTTATTTTCATATGGCTGGATCTGAACTGGGGTGGCGAAGTGAGCTAAAGAACAATGATGGAATGAACCTAGATCTGTGCCTGGGGTTGAGTGTCTGAAAAATTTCACAGCTCCATCCATTATCTCCTTGTGTTCGCTTTGTTTGCCCTAAGTTGGCAGGGTATTCCCCTAGACGTGGGTCCTGGGCTCACTTTGCCACTGGATTCAAGCTAGCCTGGCTGATGAGGGGTGTTACCCAAACCCGTCCCCAGGATGCTTGTTTCCGGTCCAGGGAAGACCTGGCTTCACAGGTCAGGCTGGACTGTTCCCATGAGGCACAGGGTCAAAACTGATTTGCATATGGCTGGGTCTGAACTGGGGTGGTGAAGTGTGCTAAAGAACGATGATGGATTCAACCCGGGTCATAGACTGCGGTGAGCATCTGAAATGTTTCAGCGTTCCGTCCATCATCTCCTTGTGTTTGCAATAACTGAGATATTATCATTTTATTTTTTCTTATACTGCTGTAGAAAAACAGTGGAACGACATTCTCCCGCCTTAGCAGAGGAGCTACCACTGGGTGTACCACAAAGGAGGTGTCATCACAACTTGCTCCTTCTGAACTAGAGCTAACAGTTTCCTAATAACGTGTTAACAGAAAAAAGAAAGGAGTCTATGAAAGTACAATTACATTCATATTACAAAATATACTGAAGCTTTGGCACGTCGTGTACCTTCCACACCGCCAAGAACACATTATTACATTGAGCAAAAATCGTAAGGGGAGGGAGTAGAGCGGGCTGTGAAGAGGAGAGAAACAGTGAGATCGAGGACGAGGAGTAATAGTAGATGCTGGAAGAAGGGGGGAGAGAGGGGAGCAGCAGAGTCAGGCCATAGTGGAGTAAGATTCGAGAGAGATGTGCAGACAGGAAGCAGGAGAGAAGATCTACCAGAAGAGGTTCGGAGTTCCAGGAGCAGAGAGAGATGTGGAACGGCTGCACACACAAGAAGTTGTGGAGAGGAAGCAAAATTGGAGAGGAAGAAAAAGGAGATTAGAAGGAACCACAAGCAGAAGAGGGGTGTACAAGCAGACAGGAAGCAGTAGAAATGCGTCAGAGAGATGCGCAGATAGACACGAAGGTAGAAAAATATTATCAGAGATAGAAAGAAGCAGGGAGGAAGAGAGAGTGAGAGAGTTTGAGAGAGAGAGAGAAAGAGAGAGAACAAAAAAACTGGTACATCTTCAGCTCCTGCCCTCCTTGGAGAGAGGAAGGATATTCCATCCCCTGCCCAGTTTCCACCTTCCCACCTGACATTAGTTCTTTACTCCAAAGTAATACTCCTTTCATTTCTTTTGTTTAAATTTGGGTTTGCAATATGCATGTTCTGCACATTCATACACACCTAAATACATTCTTCCTTACATACTGTATTTTTGTACAAGCTGTCATCCTCCCATCCAAACTTCTATCCTTTGGCCTGAGAGCTCATACTCTTGTCAGGACCCTCAAAGTCCTAGCCAAACTTTCCTCATCCCATACTTCCATTCCCTGCACATATACTTCCATACCCTGCAGAAGCTTCTGTCCACCAGCCTAAGATTGTATTTCCTACACATGCTTCAATCCTTAGCTTGCATATCATGCACAAGCTTCTATTCATAAAACTAAGCTTTCATACCCCACACAAGCTTCTAGCTCCATCATAAGCTTACGTACCCTGCATCAGTATTTACCCACTAGCCTAAGCTTCCATAGCTTGGACACAATTCTATGCACCACCCTATGGTTGCATACCCTACACAAGGTTCTATTCACCAGTCTAAGCTTGCAAATCCTGCACATGCCTCTATACTCCATTCTAAACTTTCTTACTGTACATAAGCAGCCTTAAGCTTGCATACCTTGCCAAAGGCTTGTATGCGCCAGCCTAAGCTTGCATGACCTACACAAGATTCTATCCACCAGCCTAAGCTTGCATACACAGGAGCCTAAGCTTGCATACACAGGAGCCTCTGTGTTCCATCCACAGCGCCCATACCCTGCACAACCTTCTATTCACCAGCCTATGTTTGGATACCCTGCACAAGCTTCTATAAACCAGCTTACGCTTGCATACCTTGCACTAGCTTCTATCTGCCAGCATAAGGTTACATTCTCTGTGCAAGCTTCTATTCACCAGCTTAAGTTTGAATACCCTGCTCAAACATCTATCTGCCAGCCTAAACGTGCATAGCCTGCATGCGTTCCAACTATATTTTACCATCCATCCACTCCTGCACTACATTTCTTCCTCTATTTGAGTGTCCGATCTTGTTTTGCTTGTTTGATTATTTGTCAAAGAGGCAGCCCAGGCTTCCATGGTCCATTGTGAGCTTTCATGCTCTAGTGCAAGCTTCTATAATCATGTTCAATATCCATACTGCTGTTTGAACTTCCATGCTGCTGGCTGAGGCTGATGTCCTATTGTAACGCAAACCATGTCCAAGCACTCTTCTCTCTATCACATGCTGTTCATTTTGTGCCTGAGCTTCAATTCTCCTTTCCGATCTTCCAGCCTCCGACCCAATCTTCCACCCTCCGCTTGAGCTCCCAATCCATTCTTTCCAGATATGCATCTTCCTGCCTGAGCTATATTCTCTTGTAAGTTTACATCCTTTTGTGCCCCACTGTCCAGTGTGAGCTTCTGTACTGACCAAAAGCTTTCATGCTGTAGCACCAGGTCCCATACTCCAGGAGGACCTTCTAAATACCCCAACACCAGCTCCTCTACTGCTAGCTAAGCTCCTATCATCCAGTACTAGCTTTCATGTCCCACCCTTAATATTCCTTACTCCGGTGTGAGATTCCACCCTGCAGACTGAGTTATTTACTCTTCTCCAAGCTTACATACTCCACTTTGAGCTTCTGCGCTTCAGTGCATCCTTCTGTGCTCCAGTGTGTGTTTCAGTGCTCCTGTCTGAGCTTTTATATTGGTGGTTGAGTCTCCATACTCTGGTACCATCTTCCAAATTCCAGCATGCACTTCCATAATGCAGCAAAGGCTTCCGTACTCCATTGCGAGCTTCCATATTCCTGTGGAACTTCCATATTGCTGTTCAATAGCCATACTTGTGTCTGAGCTTCAGTTCTGAATTTGAAAAAGAATGAGTACTGGTGCCCGAAGCTCTGCTCAAAATCCTGGGGCCATTGCAATTAAACGTTGATGCCATGAATACCGAGGCTTCGTAAACCACTTCATGCCTCTTTAATCCACCACCAGACTCTCCGTGTCCCTTTATCTCACTCCTGCAAGTTCCTGCTTTCTCCCCTTGTGAGAAGTTGGCCTGGTATATGCTGTTCACTAGTTCTAGTGACCACCTTGTACCATGCCAAGCAACCCTTATGGTGTGGTTGTAAGTCAACCTTTTTGGACTAGCTGCCCTAGTGGTAGCGTAGGCTAAGCAGTCTTTGAGGCTAAACTCGTGAAGCGTGTTAAGCAAGCTGTTTTACCAATAGTAACCCCCTTTTATACCAATGAAAGGACACCACACAGATATATATTCAAAATATATATGTATTTATTTCTCAAAGTAACCCCTAGTCTCTTTATGAGCACAGGAGCACAAATCGTCAAACAAGATTATCACATAATACACAGAAGTTGCACTTTATATGGATAGGCCCTGGTGGCCACTCGAACCATATACTAAAATAGTGGTATAAGTACCACGAACAGAAAAGGGAAAAGGCCTAGGGCCTCTAGAATCGCTGGGCCTACAAGGAGCTAACGTCAGTTAGTGACCAGGAGGTCCACGGGTGGCGTGTGCAGAGCAAATAGTCACACGCGTGCTCCCATAGGTTTCAATGGGTGCGTAAAAAGTACAAAGTTACTGCAAAAGGAATCTTCCGGATGACCTAGGAACTTAAGATTTGGAACACAGGCACTAGAGATGTAATACTACACTTGGGCACAGGTGTGCCAGCTTTACCTCACCCACAGGAAGCGGGTGCATAGGCCTCGAAGTGCGTCGGGTTTCTTCTATCTGTTCCGTGGGGCCTGTAGACAAAAGTGCTGCAGGCGGTCGGTCGGGAAGAGATGCAGTGGATCCAAGAGTGGATCGGAGATGTTGAAGACCTGTAAGCAGAGGGGACAGTGTTCACAGTCACTAGCCAGTGACCAGCGTGGCACCAGGTGGGTACCAGGCGATGTCGGGCGCAAACAGGTGATGAGGGGTAGCTTGTCTCCGCAGCCACGTGGTCCCTGAAGGTCGACGACGTCCAGGAGTCGGCTCACGAGCTGTCCCATGCAGGCTCTCGCTGTCGGCGGTGTCGGCGACTTGATCGAAGCAAACAAGCCTTGGCAAAAGCAATTGTAGAAGGATTCGGAAATCAGCTGTTGGTTCTGACCAGCAAGGTCAGAGGGATTGCTCCTTTGGAGGGGAGCAAGGGCCAGTCTGGAGCAACCAGACCAGCGGTGTTTGTCGTAGATTTCGTCGCCAAGATGGCCACTAGCCAGCGGGCCAGCAACCGGTTAGGCGCGTCGAGTGGCAAAATGCAGAAGGGCCCCACGCAGATCGTGGAGATGCTGGAGGGCTCACCTTTGGTGCAGATGCTGCTCGAGGGTTGGGCTTCTCAGGACCCAAAGCACAACTTGGAGGGAGCCTCGGTTGTTGCACTTGTCAGCTTGTCGTAGTCGTTCCAAGATGGCTGGCTCCACGTGTCTCGGTGCCTCCACGGGTCTCCTCCTTTCAGGGACTGTGGATCGGGCGGTGAGAGGTCTGGAGGTCCAGGTCTTGTCAGTCTCTGGGCTCGGGCTCCGGCGGGAGGCGGCGGCAAAGCAGACGGTGATTCGCTGGATGGTGCTTGCGTTAGCAAGGTGGTCACTCCCTGACCACAGGGGAGATTTTCTTCAGTCTTCTGTGCAGCAGAATGTCGAAGTTCCCGTCTTCTTCTTAGTTTCAAGTTGATTCCAGGATGTCTGAAGTCTTAGGACACAGCTCCTACCTTTATTCGGATTCTAGGGGCCGGACTACCTGCTAGGTCCCTCCCTATGGGTGGGACCAGGAAGGGGGGTGGTTACACCCCCAATCCTTTGTCCAGCTCGCCCCAGGCCCGGGACTGGTGTGCCCCAGGACCGGTTTGAACTGGCATATGCACCGAGGCTCCTTGTGAGCCACAGGCATGTCTGGTTTCTTTCAAGCCCTACCTGACCAATACACAAAATCCTGTCTGGGGTGGTGCACGCACCTCCCCTGGCAGGAAACCCTTTGTCCACACCTCCCAAGCTGGAAGGACTCCCAGCAGCAGGAGGGCAGACTTGTGTCTGTGGTGGCAGCATCCATTTTGTGGAGCTGAGGCTATGTCTGATTTTACCCGGGTTTCAGGTACTGTACATGTCGTGTCCCTCTAGAAGGGTGGAATGCTAACCCCGTCGCCAGAATTGGCGAGGGGTTAGTATTCCAATTCGTATGACACCTTACTCGACATGTTTTGATAAAGCCAAACCAAAGATAGCATTTAACCGCGAGGTTCATAATGCACTTAAGAGTATATGGTATGACGATATCTGGAAACAGTAGAAGGAAGTTGTTCCGACCACTGCAGACAGGCTCAGCTCATGCCAGAGCACCATCTCACATGGAACCAAGCACTCTGCCTTCAGGATTGTTAAGGCCTGCCATAGGAGTGACTTATAGGTTACCAGGTGTCCCATTTAGGGTTAGGTATAGGTATACTACACCTAAGTAAGAGGTGATTACACCAACTTACCCCAGCTGAGTGATCAGCCAGTTGTGTCAGATTGTTAGGCCAAGCCTGGGGTGGCATAATACATGCTGCAGCCCCTGGCAGGCCTTGGGTACACCAATGCCCTGGGTACCTAGTGTACACTGGTACAGGGGCTGACAGGGTGATCCACTTCCAATTGGTTATGCACCTAGGGTGCATAGTTTTAATTTAGTAGAGAGAACAGCAGGCTGGGGGTCTGATTGGCAGGCCCACAGCCTCAATATGTCAAAAACCAGTGAAGCAAAAAGCAAAAATTTGGGGTGACCATAGGATAGCAGACCCTACTCTCCTACACAACCCCCCCCCAAACGCTGGGACATTAAACTAGCCTTGACCAGTCTCGTCTTCATGTCCTAAGTGGAAGTACCTGGAGAGACCATCTGCATTCCCATGGTCAGTACCTGGCCGGTGCTCCACTGTAAAGTCCATCCCCTGTAGGGAAATGGACCACCTAAGCAGTTTGGGGTTTTCACCCTTCATCTGATTTAGCCACAAGAGGGGCTTATGGTCGGTCTGAATCTTGAAGTGAGTGCCAAACAAGTATGGCCTCAGCTTCTTCAGGGCCCACACCACAGCAAAGGCCTCCCTCTCAATAGCTGACCAATTCTTCTCTCTGGGGGTCAACCTTCTGCTAATAAAAGCAATGGGTTGGTCTTGACCATCTACATTAAGTTGTGACAGCACAGCTCCCACACCCAACTCAGAAGCATCTGTTTGGACAATAAACTCTTTGGAGTAGTCAGGACTTTTCAGGATAGGTGCAGAGCACATGGCCTCCTTCAGGTCATCAAATGCCTTTTGACAGCTTACTGTCCACTGAACCTTTTTGGGCATCTTCTTGGATGTCAGATCATTAAGAGGAGTCACAATGGACCCATAGTTCTTAACAAACTTCCTGTAATACCCAGTCAAGCCCAAGAAAGCTCGAACTTGAGTCTGGGTGGTTGGAGGGGACCAATCCTTGATGGACTGTATCTTACTCTCCAGTGGTTGAACTTGGCCCCCACCTACAAGGTGGCCCAAATACACAACCTTACTCTGCCCTATCTGGCACTTAGTAGCCTTGATAGTGAGGCCTGCCCTTTGCAGAGCCTCAAGAGCCTTCTTCAGGTGGATCAGGTGATCCTCCCAGGTGGAACTAAAGACAGCAATGTCATCAAGATATGCTGCGCAAAAGTCATCCAACCCAGTAAGGACTTGGTTCACCAGCCTTTGGAAGGTGGCAGGTGCATTCTTCAGACCAAAGGGCATCACCACAAACTGATAATGCCCACCTGGGGTTGAGAATGCTGTTTTGGCCTTAGACTCCTCAGCTAACCTGATTTGCCAATAGCCAGCTGTCAAGTCAAATGTGCTCAAAAACTTTGCAGAAGCTAGTTTGTCTATGAGCTCATCTGCCCTTGGAATAGGGTGTGCATCTGTCCTGGTGACAGCATTGAGTCCTCTGTAGTCCACACAGAACCTCATCTCTCTCTTGCCATTTTTGGTGTGAGGTTTGGGGACCAGAACCACTGGGCTAGCCCAGGGGCTCTCTGAGGGTTCAATGACACCTAATTCCAGCATTTTATGTACCTCAGCCTTTATACAGTCCCTGACGTGGTCAGGTTGTCTGTAAAGTTTGTTCTTTACAGGCAGACTGTCACCAGTGTCCACAACATGGGTACACCAGTCAGTTTGACTAGGTATCAAGGAAAACATATGTGAAAATGATTGTAGAACCTGCCTACATTCAGTCTGCTGATGGGCAGTGAGGTTGCCTCCAAGGGTCACTCCTTCAACTGAGCCATCTTCAGGGTTCTGAGACAACAGGTCTGGGAGAGGGTCACTCTCTTCCTCCTGTCCCTCATCTGTAGCCATGAGCAAGCCCATGTCTGCCCTGTCAACATATGCTTTAAGCCTGTTAACATGGAGTACCCTGTGGGGACTCCTGGGAGTTCCTAGGTCCACCAAGTAGGTGACCTCTCCCTTCTTTTCCAGGATTGTATGGGGTCCAGACCATTTGTCTTGGAGTGCTGCTGGGGCCACTGGCTCCAACACCCATACCTTCTGTCCTGGCTGATACTCAACCAAGACAGCCTTTTGGTCATGCCAAGCTTTCTGTAAGGCCTGGCTTGCCTCAAGGTTTTTAGATGCCTTCTCCATATACTCAGCCATCCTGGAGCGGAGACCAAGTACATAGTCCACTATGTCTAGCTTAGGCTTTTTGAGAGGTAACTCCCATCCTTCCTTCACCAAACACAGTGGGCCTCTCACAGGGTGCCCAAACAACAATTCAAAGGGGCTGTAGCCAACTCCTTTTTGTGGGACCTCTCTGTAAGCAAACAGAAGGCAGGGTAGAAGGATATCCCATCTTCGCCTGAGCTTTTCAGGTAATCCTTTGATCATACCCTTTAGGGTCTTGTTGAATCTCTCAACAAGCCCATTGCATTGTGGGTGATAAGGGGTGGTGAACTTGTAGTTGACACCACATTCCTTCCACATAGCTGTTAAGTATCCTGACATAAAGTTGGTACCTCTGTCAGATACTACCTCCTTAGGAAACCCCACTCTGGAGAATACTCCCAGCAGGGCCCTGGCCACAACAGGAGCTGTAGTGGTCCTAAGGGGAATTGCCTCTGGATACCTGGTGGCATGATCCACTACCACCAGTATAAATCTGTGCCCAGATGCAGTGGGAGGATCCATGGGACCCACTATGTCTATTCCCACTCTTTCAAAGGGGACCCCCACCACAGGTAGTGGTATTAGGGGGGCCTTTGTTGTGCCACCTGATTTGCCACTGGCTTGGCAGGTAACACAGGAGCGACAAAACTCCTTTGTATCTTCATTCATATGAGGCCAGTGAAAGTGAGGGACAAGTCTGTCCCAGGTCTTGTTCTGGCCTAGGTGTCCTGCTAAAGGAATATCATGGGCCAAGGTAAGGAGGAAGCCCCTAAATTGCAGAGGTATAACCAACCTCCTGGTTGCACCAGGCTTGGGGTCTCTAGCCTCTGAATAAAGGAGCCCTTCATCCCAATACACTTTATGGGTACCTTGAGCATTCCCAGCAGCCTCAGCAGCAGCCAGCTGTCTGAGGGGTTCAAGAGAGGGACAGGATAACTGAGCCTGCCTCAAGTCAGCCCTTGAAGGTCCCCCTGTCCCCAGAAACTCAACCTGATCAGGTTCAAGCTCTTCAGGGACAGTTCCTTCAGGGTCCTCTAGATCAGCTTCCTGGGAAGGCTGATCATCACTCTGAGGCAGGGGGGAAGGCACAGCCTTGACCCTCCTGTTCTTCTTCTTGGTAGGTGCTTGGTCCATTGTTCCAGGATCCAAGACCTGTGGTTCAGTGAGGCACTTTTTGGCCTGTGACCTGGTCACAGCAAGGACATGTGATGATATACCTAACATCTCTGCATGAGTCCTGTACTCCACTTCTGACCATAGAGAACTCTCTAGGTCATTGCCCAACAAACATTCTACTGGGAGGTCTGCACTAACCACAACCCTTTTGAGGCCAGTTACCCCTCCCCATGAGAAGTTAACAACTGCCACACTGTGTGAAGTAGTGGCATTGCTGGCATTGGTCACCAGGTAGTTCTCACCTGGTATGTACTGTCCAGGGTCCACAAAGCCTGGTGTCACCATAGTGACACTGGCACATGTGTCCCTGTAGGCTTGAGCCACTTTGTCATTAATTAAAGGAGTCTGTCTGTACTTGCCCAGGTTACTGGGGCTCACAGTCAGGGACAAATCAATGTCGCCATCACAGATCAAGACTGCCTGTGTAAGGGTTCTGTCTAAGTCAGAATCTCCTTCAGTTCCCATAGTGATTCCCACTACACCCTTTGTCTGGGGACCAACACTGCTAACAGTAGTACTGGGAGCAGGTGCCTTAGGGGCAACAGTGTTGGGGGCTCCACCCTTTTTGCAATCACTAGTCCAGTGAGTTGTATTTTTACAATGATTGCACCAGGGTTTCTTTTGACCTTCTTTCTTCTTTTTGGACTGTTGGGACCCACCCTCCTTAGTAGTAGTTTGGGGCCCTGTTGAAGACTTCTGGTCTTTAGGTTTCTGATCTCCACCCTTTTGGTCTGTTTTCTTCTGATCACCCCCTTGGCCCTGGTTCTGGTTCTTTTGCTTAACCCTGGTTCTGACCCATTTGTCTGCCTTCTTTCCCAATTCTTGGGGAGAGGTCAGATCAGAGTCAACCAAGTGTTGATGCAGTTGCTGGTTTTGACAGTTATTTAAAATCTGTTCTCTCATCATCAAATTATACAATCCTGTAAAATCAGATACCTTACTTCCCAGCAACCAACCCTCCAAAGCCTTAGTGGCACATTCAATGTATTCAGACCAGTCCTGAGTCTGTGTCTTTTGGGTGTCTCTGAACATTAACCTGTACTGCTCAGTGGTTAAGCCTAACCCATCAACTAGAACACTCTTCAGGACTCTGTAGTTTCTGACATCCTCTTCTCTAACAGTGAGGAGTCTGTCTCTGCCTCTTCCTTCAAAGGAGAGCCAGAGGATTGCTGCCCACTGATCTTCAGGAACCTGCTGTACTTTGCAGGCTCTCTCAAGAGCAGTTATCCACTTGTGGATGTCATCCCCACTTTTGTAGGGGGGCACAACCTTAGACAGGTTTCTATTGTCGAAAACCCTATCTTTGTCCTTAGGGACAATGCTGCCACCAGTGGGTATAGACCCACTCTCTTTATGCTGTCTAGCCTTGCTAAGTTTCTCTTCCATCAGGGCTACTTCTAGCTCCTGCTTCCTGATCCTCAGCTGGGCCTCTTGCATCTTGGCCTCATGTTCCCTCCTCTGAGGGGTGGTCATCCTTCTCCTGGAGTGACCTTGAGAGCCTCTAGAGCCATGGGAAGCATTGGAGTCACCTGAGCGATTCCTTTGCCTTCCCAGCCCTGTGTTAAGTCCACTGGGGAGATCCAGTGGGTTGAACCCACTGTCAGTCCCCAATAGCCTTGGTTTAGCTGGGCCAAGTATAACACTTGGCACTGGGCTAGTTCTCCCTTCATCCTCACTACTGTCAGTATCCTTTTCACTCTCATCCTCTGTGGTAGGCATCCCATCTAAGGGGTGACTATTGGGAAGGGGTACTTCAGTGGCATCTTTAGAAGGGGGGCCTCCTGTTCCTGTCCCTAAGGGGGCTAACTGGGAAGCTTTCTTGAGTGCTCTCTGATTCTCATCATTCTGTAAGAGCTCTCTGAGCTCAGCAGAGTTTGGGTTCTTGGGCTGTTTAAGGCCTCTAAGAGTTGCCAAATGCCTGAGCTCATTCTGATTAAGGGTAGCAAAGCTGGATGGTGCCCTCTGGGGGTCACTCTCAACAGAGATGGGTACAGTGGACCCCTCTGCCCCGGCCATTGCTCTTAAGTGTGGGTGGATGTGTTGCAATCTACCTACACTTGGGTTTACCTACTAAACCTATCTAGTAGTTGTAGTCAGGGTGTGCTACTCCCTTTGCTCTACAACAACTAAGTTCAGTAGAACTTATGTATATCTAATCTTGTTTTATATGTACCTACAGGTACCTATGTGATCTTTCAATTGGTAACCAAGAGATTACAATGGTAAAACACAGCAAGCTCAAATCCAACCGCTGCTCACCAATGTGAGAAGTTGGCCTGGTATATGCTGTTCACTAGTTCTAGTGACCACCTTGTACCATGCCAAGCAACCCTTATGGTGTGGTTGTAAGTCAACCTTTTTGGACTAGCTGCCCTAGTGGTAGCGTAGGCTAAGCAGTCTTTGAGGCTAAACTCGTGAAGCGTGTTAAGCAAGCTGTTTTACCAATAGTAACCCCCTTTTATACCAATGAAAGGACACCACACAGATATATATTCAAAATATATATGTATTTATTTCTCAAAGTAACCCCTAGTCTCTTTATGAGCACAGGAGCACAAATCGTCAAACAAGATTATCACATAATACACAGAAGTTGCACTTTATATGGATAGGCCCTGGTGGCCACTCGAACCATATACTAAAATAGTGGTATAAGTACCACGAACAGAAAAGGGAAAAGGCCTAGGGCCTCTAGAATCGCTGGGCCTACAAGGAGCTAACGTCAGTTAGTGACCAGGAGGTCCACGGGTGGCGTGTGCAGAGCAAATAGTCACACGCGTGCTCCCATAGGTTTCAATGGGTGCGTAAAAAGTACAAAGTTACTGCAAAAGGAATCTTCCGGATGACCTAGGAACTTAAGATTTGGAACACAGGCACTAGAGATGTAATACTACACTTGGGCACAGGTGTGCCAGCTTTACCTCACCCACAGGAAGCGGGTGCATAGGCCTCGAAGTGCGTCGGGTTTCTTCTATCTGTTCCGTGGGGCCTGTAGACAAAAGTGCTGCAGGCGGTCGGTCGGGAAGAGATGCAGTGGATCCAAGAGTGGATCGGAGATGTTGAAGACCTGTAAGCAGAGGGGACAGTGTTCACAGTCACTAGCCAGTGACCAGCGTGGCACCAGGTGGGTACCAGGCGATGTCGGGCGCAAACAGGTGATGAGGGGTAGCTTGTCTCCGCAGCCACGTGGTCCCTGAAGGTCGACGACGTCCAGGAGTCGGCTCACGAGCTGTCCCACGCAGGCTCTCGCTGTCGGCGGTGTCGGCGACTTGATCGAAGCAAACAAGCCTTGGCAAAAGCAATTGTAGAAGGATTCGGAAATCAGCTGTTGGTTCTGACCAGCAAGGTCAGAGGGATTGCTCCTTTGGAGGGGAGCAAGGGCCAGTCTGGAGCAACCAGACCAGCGGTGTTTGTCGTAGATTTCGTCGCCAAGATGGCCACTAGCCAGCGGGCCAGCAACCGGTTAGGCGCGTCGAGTGGCAAAATGCAGAAGGGCCCCACGCAGATCGTGGAGATGCTGGAGGGCTCACCTTTGGTGCAGATGCTGCTCGAGGGTTGGGCTTCTCAGGACCCAAAGCACAACTTGGAGGGAGCCTCGGTTGTTGCACTTGTCAGCTTGTCGTAGTCGTTCCAAGATGGCTGGCTCCACGTGTCTCGGTGCCTCCACGGGTCTCCTCCTTTCAGGGACTGTGGATCGGGCGGTGAGAGGTCTGGAGGTCCAGGTCTTGTCAGTCTCTGGGCTCGGGCTCCGGCGGGAGGCGGCGGCAAAGCAGACGGTGATTCGCTGGATGGTGCTTGCGTTAGCAAGGTGGTCACTCCCTGACCACAGGGGAGATTTTCTTCAGTCTTCTGTGCAGCAGAATGTCGAAGTTCCCGTCTTCTTCTTAGTTTCAAGTTGATTCCAGGATGTCTGAAGTCTTAGGACACAGCTCCTACCTTTATTCGGATTCTAGGGGCCGGACTACCTGCTAGGTCCCTCCCTATGGGTGGGACCAGGAAGGGGGGTGGTTACACCCCCAATCCTTTGTCCAGCTCGCCCCAGGCCCGGGACTGGTGTGCCCCAGGACCGGTTTGAACTGGCATATGCACCGAGGCTCCTTGTGAGCCACAGGCATGTCTGGTTTCTTTCAAGCCCTACCTGACCAATACACAAAATCCTGTCTGGGGTGGTGCACGCACCTCCCCTGGCAGGAAACCCTTTGTCCACACCTCCCAAGCTGGAAGGACTCCCAGCAGCAGGAGGGCAGACTTGTGTCTGTGGTGGCAGCATCCATTTTGTGGAGCTGAGGCTATGTCTGATTTTACCCGGGTTTCAGGTACTGTACATGTCGTGTCCCTCTAGAAGGGTGGAATGCTAACCCCGTCGCCAGAATTGGCGAGGGGTTAGTATTCCAATTCGTATGACACCTTACTCGACATGTTTTGATAAAGCCAAACCAAAGATAGCATTTAACCGCGAGGTTCATAATGCACTTAAGAGTATATGGTATGACGATATCTGGAAACAGTAGAAGGAAGTTGTTCCGACCACTGCAGACAGGCTCAGCTCATGCCAGAGCACCATCTCACATGGAACCAAGCACTCTGCCTTCAGGATTGTTAAGGCCTGCCATAGGAGTGACTTATAGGTTACCAGGTGTCCCATTTAGGGTTAGGTATAGGTATACTACACCTAAGTAAGAGGTGATTACACCAACTTACCCCAGCTGAGTGATCAGCCAGTTGTGTCAGATTGTTAGGCCAAGCCTGGGGTGGCATAATACATGCTGCAGCCCCTGGCAGGCCTTGGGTACACCAATGCCCTGGGTACCTAGTGTACACTGGTACAGGGGCTGACAGGGTGATCCACTTCCAATTGGTTATGCACCTAGGGTGCATAGTTTTAATTTAGTAGAGAGAACAGCAGGCTGGGGGTCTGATTGGCAGGCCCACAGCCTCAATATGTCAAAAACCAGTGAAGCAAAAAGCAAAAATTTGGGGTGACCATAGGATAGCAGACCCTACTCTCCTACACCCCTTGTGACAGTTTTTTCATTGGGTGTTTTTCCTTCTCCTGCTTTTATTAATTATCTCATGCTGAAAAATAAGTGTTTATCCCTGAAAATAAGTGCTGGTGGCAACCACCTGCTTAAGTTAAGCACTGTTGAGCTTCCGTACTCTGGAACAAGCTTCTCTATTGCAGTCTGAGCTTCAATGCTGCAGGCCAGGCTTTCATGTTCCATTGTGAGTTTTCATGCTCTGGTGCAAGTTTCTACAGTCATATTCAATATCCATGCTCCTGTTTGAGCTTCCATGCTCCTGGCTGGGTTTCCATACTTTAGTCGAGCTTCCCTGTCCCAGTTTCAGCTTTCAAACTGCAAAACAGGGTTACATACTCAATTGCAAGGGCCGGGGAACAGCCATTACAACGCGGTTTTTACCACGCGTAGCTTTTACATCGCATGCGTTACAACGCATGCGATGTTACAACGCAATGCCATTACAACGCAAGTCTTTACATCGACTTGCGCTAGATGGCGTGCTAACATTACAAATAGTGTAGTTTACTATCCCAACACCTTCCCTACTGTTACGTGGACTGGAGTTGGAATAGTAAATTACACTTTTCTAATGTTAGCCCGCCATCTAGTGCAAGTCGATGTAAAGACTTGCGTTGTAATGGCATAGCGTTGTAACATCGCATGCGTTGTAACGCATGCGATGTAACTGCACGCGTTGTAATGACACGCGTTGTAATGTCATACATCCGCAAGGGCCATATTCCAGTGTGATCATCCATACTCTATGTTACAGTGTTTCTCAAATTGTGGGTCGTGATTGTTGGTGTGTCGCGCAAATCAGAGCATTAAAAACAAAGATGCCTTCAAATTCCTTATTAAAGTTGTCACATTTCCAATTCACTTTCTTCTTTTAACATGTGGACTGGCGTTTACTTTTTATTCTCTGACTGCAAAGTGAGAGAAGTTCGTAAAGTGAATTATGTGACAATGTAAGATGTTGTTTTGTGCAGTACACAACAAGATGTAAATACCTTAAATGAACTGAATGCATATAGCCAAGGCCGGACTGACTACCGGGTGTTTTGGAATTCTGCCGAGCAGGGGGCTGATTTCACTGCGGTGGGGGCTGATTTTGTTCATGGAGAATTTCGTTCAGTACACGCAGGTCCCCATCAATGAAATCAGCCCCCAGCTCAGCAGCATTCCAAAATGCCCGGTAGTCAGTCCGGCCCTGCATATAGCACTTAGGAAAGCAAAAAATTTGCTTTTAAAAAAAATAATTCTGAGGTGTGCTGGAAACAGAGATTTTAATAGGATTAAAACAAATCAAGACACTTACTTGGTGATGCACAAATAATACATTTTCACAGAAACACGATTTTCCCACATTCTCATTTGTGTGCAATATAGTTTTAGCAGTAAAACTTGCATGTCTATGTAAATTTAGTGGCCTTTTCAATGTAAAATGTGCTGTCTGCTAAATTACAATGCACTACCACATGAGGCTTTGAGTACATTTGAAATTTCCCTCGCCTCATGTTCCTTAAAGGTAGGTGGGTCATGAATTTGTTATAAAAAGTGCGTCATGGTCAGTGGTGTAACCCCCCGGCCTGAGAGCTCCTGACCGGGACCGGATCCGTCATGTACTTTGCAGGGGGCCTCCCTCAAGTTTTGCTATGCCACTAGTTGTGGTTCTAAAAGGTTTGGAACCAGTGCTCTAGTGCAAGCTTCCATACTACTGTTTCATATCCATACTCCTGTCGGAGCTCCCTAAGTGCTGGCTGAGCTCCCCTATTCTAGAAAACGCTTCCACATTCCATAGTGAGCTTCCATACGTCAGCACAAAGCTTCATACCGCACGACGAGCTTCCATACTGCAGCGGCACCGACCATACTCCTGCAGCTTCTTTCACACAGCGGCACGCTATTCTGTTCTACTACAGCCCTTTAAAACCAACCTGCCCCGACACAAACCTTTAAACCCAACCTCCGTCAACACAACCCGACCCCGCCCTTCGACCCCGAGTTCTTTTTTGAGTTTCTGTACTCCGTCACTGCGTTCCGTACTCCGGCACGACTCCCCGAGCTTCCACGCGAGCTTTGGTCCTCCTTCCCGCGCGCCAGGCCTCGCTCTGGGGCGCGCGCTCCCTGCCCACGGCCGCCTCATTAGCCGTGAGGTTTTATGTTGCTATCAATAATGCAGGCTGCCCGCCGAGTGCAAAGCAAAGTGCCACGGCCTGGCATAGCCTTGGAACTGAGAGGAAGGACCAGCGAGGCAGAAAGGGGAGAGCTCGGAGAGAAAGGGGAGCGGGAGAGACACAACAGCGAGTAGAAGGGGAAACAAGCATTGAAAATGCAATAGGTCTCGCCTTTGATTAAGTTAAAGCTATTTGCTTTGCTAATGGTATTGTATAGCAAAGCAAATGGGTTTAACTTAATAAAAGGCGGGACCTATTGCATTTTTAAGGCTTTTTCGAGGATGTTGTGTTAAGTTTTTTTTTTTTTTTTACAGGCAGCATATTGCTCTTGTGTAGTGCATAATTAGAACTGAGTCGCATCCAAGTGTTTTTAACGGGCACAATTGAATTGTGGCTGAATGTAGTGTGCGTTTCTCTGAATTTCTTTTAGAGGCAAAAAGGTGTTCAGAAATTGTGATTGTTCAATCTTCAGCGCTGCTGCAAGGCACACAGAGCGATGTTCCGGTATGCCGGTTGCCGTTGTGATTCTATGCAAATGTGTGGGATCAGTGGTTCTGAGTACTCTCAAACCTTTCATTTAGGAAAAAAAATTGGAGCATTTCAAGATGCAGTCTCTGAATTCCCTTGCATTTGTCCTATAAAGGGGGGCAATGGGTTAGCGTTGTGCGTTAAAAAACTTAAGTGGGGAACCTGTTAAGATGCACGCCCTTGTAATTTGTCCCTGCAGGTGGATTCTGCTGAGACAATTAAACCTTTTATTGGATCAACGTAAACAATCTATGGATTTGACCAACATATGTTAGCTTCCGGGTCTAAATGACCCTTTTTATTGGGATAGTGCACGTTCTTTTGATTTGCCTCACAACCTAAAATCTGAGAAGCGTAGACGTGTCTAAAGAGTGCAATGGAGTAAAGTGGGTAGACGTGCACTCGTTATATTGGGCCCTGTGCATTCGGTGGTAATATCTGCAGGCGGGTGAGATGGGGAGGCGTGGGCATGCGTGCACAGTGCCTCCTCCCGTCACGGTACACTTCTCCGAGAGGCCGGTAATACATGCACATGGTTCAGATTGCTGTCTCCAGGCACCAAGAGGGGTCTGGCAGACTTGCGCCGTGCCCTCTTTAGTGTCACGTGCTTCCCATAGGTAGGTGCGAATCCTTAAAATACCCCATAATAAAATGTGTAATGAAAAGCAAAATCAAACATCATGTTCTATCTACCCCTGAAAATGTGAATATTTTCCCAGCTCCAAGCCTTTGTATGCCTTTCATCCTCCGTCGGATTACTGGGGTAGGCACGGCCTTTATACTTTTTACACCCCTATTAAAATAAGAGCCTTTTGCAGCCGGCTCATTTGGCACTCGCATCCCAGTCTGGGCACCTCCTTGGTTCTTTACACCCTTGTGTGCCACACTTTACTGGATGTTGGACATGCAAACAGACGTTGGCATGAAACATAAATAAAAAGAAAGGGGCGCTTCGGTCCTAGCGCTCATTCAGTCTGGAGCATGTCATGGGTCCCGGGGGAGGGGGCAGAATGAATGGGAAGCGCCCCCTGACAGCAAAATGAATCAAACACACACACTTTCAATGTATCTGACAGCTTGTGCGACCATGACAGCTATCCAAGAAAGACATGGCGCCCCTGGCTCGACTCTGTGCCCGGCAGAGTGGGCATTATTATTATTATTAGTAGTAGTAGTATTGTTATTACTACTGCGGTTACTTCTGTTCCCGCCGTTGTTAGTGTCTGCAGCAGTTGTACTATGGTAGTAGAGGTACACATAATAACAAGAGTGAATAAAGGCACGGTAGGATGCAGGGGGTGTCTCACAGAGTATACCATACTCGGCGGTATTCCTTTTTAGGTCTCGGCTGCGAAAGGCTGCGCTTGCGCAGTCTCGCTCCGAGATTTAATGAGTTTGAGTGACTTTGAGAAGAGGGGCTTGCACCCGCCCCTCTTCTCTCCTGTTCTCCATTGGCTGGCCTCTTAAATGCTGGCCAGCCACTGGAGAAGAGGTCCAGTCACTCCGTTGAAGCCCCGTCCTTTTCGGATCGGGGGGCGTGTTTTTTGCGAGAAGTCTCAGGGAGGAGACAACAGCAAAACACGCCCCCAAATCCGAAAAGGACGTGGCGTTTCTCCGAGGCATTTTCTGCTGTGCCTCGGAGAAAGGCGGTGGTGTCCCGGCGTTGCTCCCTCACCTGATCTCCTGTGATCAGCAACCCAAGACGTTACATCAGTCGTGCCTGCGAGAAAGGCACAGCAGAACTCGACGGGTTTACGGGGATTCCAAATGTATTCTCCAACAGATGCGTTTCGACAGAGCATGTCTTTCTCATTACATCAGTGGTGCCTGCGAGAAAGGCACAGCAGAACTCGACGGGTTTACGGGGATTCCAAATGTATTCTCCAACAGATGCGTTTCGACAGAGCATGTCTTTCTCAGTGTTGGTTTTTATCTGTTAAACGGGTGTCTATGAAGACAGCAAACAACTTGTGCACGAGACGAAATGCAGTACTGTGAGTGAAACACTCCTGCACTTCTCAGGCCCCTGGCAAGATACGCTCCGCACAGCGGAAGAGGGAAGAGGTGTGAGGAGAGGAGGCGGGCTGTGGAGCTGCTGCTCGGTTTGTTTGTTCAGCCTGCATTTTGAAACGGAGCAGGAGTTAATTCTTAACTTGCTCCCAGTGGCGTCACGTGCCAAGGGCATGTGAGCTGGGAGACGGAGGGCAGCGGAGCTCAGCTCGGCTCCTCCATCTGGGAATTCCGGGGTCAGGCGGGCACGCGGAGGGAGGCTCCGGCGCGGGCACGCAGATTAACACACTCCGCACCAGGGCGGCAACTACACCAAACTTTGAGGGGGGGCGGTGGGGCTATGGTTTTCAGTAGTGGGGGTGCTGCGCTTGCCACAGTATGTCACAATTATTCGTTGGTCTCTCTTCTCTGGTAAATGGTGCTTATTTATATATTTTTTCTAAAGTAGTCCAGTACTACAGGGTGTAAGGTATGTTTTTTAAGATATTTACCCCCAGATATTTTAGGAAATTGGTGGCCAGTGCTGGGGTGTAGCTCGAGGGAGGGCGTTTGGGATGTCGTTCCCAACCACCCCCGGTGAGCGGATTCTGGTGTGTGTAATTGGGCACAGGGACCTCTAGTCGAGCTGGCTGTGTCTGTGGCCAGGTTTCCACTCGGATCATAGCACTGGAACACCTTACAGAGCTTGGATACATCCACCCCCTTCCCTCTCACACAAAAACAAGCCAAGGCTAAACAAAGGACTGGCTGGCTGTTAGGTGGTGCAGAGAAGCATTGTTTACCTGCACACAGCACCTTTACAATATTTACAGGACAGGAGGTCAGCACACGAGCCCGCTCTCTCAGGATGCCTCATGTCCAGGCTCTGTAACATATAGAATGCTGAAATTGCACTGTATTCAACGGAGGCTGGAGCGTAGGGTTACCCCAAGTTCATGCTGCCATAAACTATTGTTAATGTTGGCACTCTAAAAAACTGCAATCAACGTTTAAAAGAGCCATAAATGACAACAGCCTCACCCCTGGCAGCAGTGCTAAGCCAACAGGAAATACTGTGTGGCATCAGCCCAGGAACCACAGAAGCCCATCCCCTGGCAGCAGTGTTAATCCAGCAGAAAATAGTACGTGGAACTAACCCAGGAGCAACTGATGGCTCCACTGAATTATTTATATACCACTTGCCTTGCGAGTTCATGAAGTGTACCAATTTTTATGTGGTTTCCAGGGCTTTAAGTGGGATGAAAAGTGTTGGGGGGGGGGGGGGGGGGTTGTCTCTAAACGGGACATGGTCTATGTAATTAAGGGCGTTCGTTAAACATTTAAACTACATTTCTGTGATTCCCATGGTGTGTTACCGGACTGGTATTTTAGTTCGTTTCTGGGTTTTCTGTTACTGCATCCAGATATTTAGGACACCTCAAATACACCTAAAACTATCCAGAACTATTTACAATGCAACGGTCTCGGCATTGTTAAAGTTAGAGCTATTAACATTGCTCATGACAATGCCGTTTCTTTAAATGTTTTAAAAACAAAAATAATGTCATGAGCAATGCCAATAGCTCTAACTTTACCAATGCCGAGACCATTGCATTGTAAATGCTTGTTCATACTGACTTGCGTGCATTGTGTCACAAATGCATGTCCCAAGAGACCTGAGGCTGCCCCGCGCACCGCCTCCAATGCCCTGTGACCTGGGGATGTCCTGAACCCTCACTGTCACAATGTGTTCTCTGAACCTGCGAGACGTGTGGTAAGAATACCTGCCCTGTCCCTGCTGCTTGAGGCCCTGTGAGGGAGGGGAGTAAAGCACCCCTACAATGAGCACACCGCCCCCTGAAATTAGACTCTAAAATGAATTCTGCCGCGTCAGAAAACTATTCCATTTACTGCACTATGCCCATCCGTGCTCCTTTCACTGAACGGGGCAGGGAGGGCCCAGGGTGCTGCTCGGGCACCGTGCCCACCCACCCGTGCTCCTTGAGAAGGGCTCTCCCCAGATAGGGGTGCTCCCTGGGTAAGGGGCCTGCCCTACTGCCCTACTGTAACAACTATGCAGCCATAGGCCGTGCTCGCCCTGCTCCATGCCCATCCATGCCCCTCTCTGGGACAAGCTTCACTGAGAAGGGAGGGAGGTTCACAGCACCTTCACCTACCTGAAGGGGTGAACCTGGACTATAGAAAGCAGCAATCTGCAGAGGGTCAGTCTGCCCGTCCTGTTCCTGCTCCGTGCCCATCCACCTCCCTTTACTGGGCAGGATTCCCCGAGAAAGAGGACACACAGCAGCTCAAAAACAGAAGAGAGGCGCTCTACCCCTGCCCCCTGCTTTCGGCTCAGCATCATAAGTAAATATAACGGGCAAAAAAAGGACACCAAACATTGTACTGATAACCCTTTTATGACCCAGCTTTCTAAGCGCCGTGGAGCACCTTCAATCCGCACAGCACTATAGACGAGAACCAGATACAGCAAAATGCATTCCTAAAAGTGCCCCCGCCCTGCTCATACCACCAGCCTTCAGACAGACGCTTGAGCTCAGACTTGAGTTCGATGATGCGCAGCTCAGTGATCTTCTTAAGCCGCCGAAGAGCACGAGTATGAACAGCAGTCGCGTGTTTACTTTCATGGCGCTTTCACTTTAAGTGAAAGTGCAATGAAAGTAAACAGTGGCTGACTTTTCCAAAGGTGAGTGAGACTAAAAAAGTGCGTAGGGAGTAATGAAGGGGAGAGTGCCATGCCACCGTTAAAAGATCAAATCCCGGTGGGCGTGGCCAAAAGGAGACAAGGCGGCAATAAGGAGTGACTAAGAAGCCTCCTTTACTATCAAAAGCCAGCGTTTTGCATAGAAGCTGACGCTAGCCAATTAAAAATATGGTCGGGGCTTTAACTCTGCCTCCGAGAGCTTCGGAATCAGTATTGATTCCAAGAAGCTCTCGGATGTCGAGAGCAGCGCAAGCGCGCTGCTGCTCTCCAGCCGAGACCTAGAAAAGGAGAGTAGGGGGGGGGGGTGGGCAGAGAAAGAAGAGAGGAACGACAGAATTAAAGGGAGAACGTGAGCTTGCAATACAGCTGACGGTGAGCTGAGAGGAAGGGCGAGTCTGGAGAGACGGGGGGAAGAACGTTTGAGGGACGAATACAGAGGGAGAAGAAGTGCCAGACCGTGAGAGCGGAGAGGGCTAAAGAAGAAAGGAGATCGCGCAATAAACAGACCACACCGTGTCTTAAGCGTAGAAGGCCATTTATTAGGACCAGGCTGCACAACAATAAACAATAACCAAACATAACCTGAATAACAACTTCCCCACAACACTCTATAATCCTTCACTCCTTTCACCCACTCCACACTCCCCTTTTGTACCACTCCATGCCCCTTCCGTTCCTCACCATTCCACAAACCTCCTTGCATCCTCCCCGCTCTCACCGGCCATTTCACTCATGCCTCCATTACCCCCACCTCGTTCACTCCTCCCCCCCGAGGGATGGGTGTGCCCGCTAATGACTCCCCCCACCCCTCCAAAGTACCGCCAGCCCTCGCAGCCTGTCCTAAACTGGCACGCTTTAGCCAACCCTAAACCCCAACCCAACTGCAGGGTGGGTGGGTGGCCTTTGCTAAACCCTCCCGATGGTGCCGAGCGCAGGAAGAGGAAGTCGCCTTCCTCCCCTACGCTCTTATACCCACCCCCTAACTCCATCCCTTGACCCTACCTGGTCCTACCCCTGCGCGAATGATCCCGGGGGAAGACTAGTCTGCGACTCTGCTTCCCCCGGGGCCCGGCAGCGCGAGCGCATGTAAAATACCTGGCTGATTTCTCACCTGTAAGGAAGTGTGTTCACTTCACGTGCTGTTAGCTAATTGTAATAAAAAGCGACAGCTTCCAGTGGGCTGAAGTAGTCTCTGGGCGCTGTGGTGAGCCATTGAATTTAAGAAGGTGTAGCGGTTCGAAGACAGGCCCTGATTACACGCGGTGCCGTTTCTATGCTTCCAAAACGTTCGCATTTTTAATTTTGGCCTGAAGGTGAGTGTTCTTTCACATTCCTGCAACCCTGTCATGTGGAGTACCAGATTTTGGGGTTACAAAGTGTGAAGGACACCGCTTGGCCTTTCTGTTCTGATGTACAGCTAAAGCTGGCCTCCTTGCTGCTCTGATATGTCTGATGGTTCATATGTGGGGAGTCAGTACCTCAGAAAATGGGTTCAATTCATGTCTTTACGGGTCAGGCAAAGTGCCTAAAATCGTTCTGCGTGGGGTACCAATGCAGTGATCAGCAAGCCAGTGTGACGGGGGCTAACATGTTACCTCTATCAATGTGCAGGCCATGGCATTTTCTTAGGTTTTGCGGGTGTTGTGCTAGATAGTTACATGGTTAAATATGCACTGTTTGCTTTGTCCATTCTGGAGAGAACATTCGCATAGTGTGCTCCCTGGGCAGGGGTGGCTCCTCCATAATGGCGGAGGAGCATTGCCCCACTCGTCAGAGTCAGTCAGAGAAAAATAAAATTACAATGAAACAATATAATTGTTTTTTTCTTTGACTGATTCTGACTTGCGTGCAGGGCAGGTCCGGGCCATGACAGGCAGATCATGGCACTTAGAAGTGCGTGGCTGGCTGTCCTAAGCCGGCCAACATACATGTATACTTCTATTTCTCCAACCCAGCTGTGTTCACAGCCAGAATGGAGAAATGCCGCAGGCTCACAGGCAGTGTCTGAACGGCAGAGCAGGCCGCTTAGATCATACTGGCCAGAGCAGCGCCAAGATTGGCTGAGCAGCCTTTGCCTTCCCAGAGACTGCTGGGAGAGCACCGAGGCTGAGGCGGCCATCGGCATCGGAGACTGTAGGAAAAAGGTGCATTTAAAAAAAATTTATATTTTTCATCCCCCTCGGCTGCCACTGTCTCCGGGGGATGCCAAGAAATTGAAGTACTTTCTTACAACAAAGGTGGTAAATGCCCATGCTGATCCCCTGGGCACTTATGGTACGTTGTCACATGAGTCCATCCAGAACTCCAGGTTCTTCATCTATGGACTTCCTAGTGGCTGCTTAATTTTGTAAGCTGCACCCACAGTCACAGAAGATGACGTCATGACCAATAGTGTTTCGTGATGTAGTCAAGTCCAACGAAATCAATGCTCTGACTCTTTCATCGCCCGTTAATCTATGGCAATCATTCTGCACAGTAATTTTCACCAGTCTAGTCTTGTGGTCTGAGCAGAGCCCTTGCCTGTGACCTCAACAACAAAAAATGTATTGACCTGGCAGTTAAGGTGTATAACAATTTCTTTATGTTCTTTATTCTATTCCTGGCTATCACCTTTTCTTTTTCGAAGATTTATGTTAGTGAACCAGACTTTGACATTATTTGAGATGGATCTATTGGTGTACATCTGTGGTCATCTAGTCAAAAATTCTTAAAACGTAGGGGGGGTTTCCCAATACATTGGACTTGTTTTGTGCCCCATTTTGCTGCAAACTAGTTACATATAATCACTTCAAATGCTGCCTGGAAATTCCTCAGGTGGTTATTCTTGCTCTTGTTGGGAAACACACCTTAATGAGTGTATGGTCTGATCAAGTGAATGGCAATGGTTAAGTGATGGCAGCCTTCAAGTCTATCGGAAGCAGACAGGTCCAAGTGCCTCCAGGAGGGCTGTTGAAGCATAGCCCTTCCACTCTGCAATGACTCTAGGGTAACAGACATCATGGCAGCTGTGCTCCGTAGCTGTAAGGATGCTGGGCCCATACATTACACTCACCAACGTGGACTCCTTCTGAATCACTGATCTGGTGACATTTAGGTGTCTCTCTTCTATCCAAGTCAAGCAAGACAGTGGATTGTACCATAACTAGCATCAAACAACTTCTATAGGGAGTATCTATGTAAAGCGTATACCGAGGTAACAATATTTAAACATATGAACACTGAGATCTTGGTATGTGTTTAATATATACAACATCGAGTGTTTGGTGCTCGGTCATCACACCACACGCCTATTGGTTTGTGCACATTGGAATCTTGGCAGTTCCTTGGAGGGATGGATAGATGGATGGATGAATGAATAAAACATTTCAGTGATGGTGTGCTTTTCGCATCCACATCAAAGAGCAGAAATGGTCTTCCTACCTTTTCTGCTATGTAAATTAAACACTGGAAATGCATATAACACATTGATCGAGCCAGACTTCATTAAACCTAAATGGACATTGTGGGTAGTATGAGGGACAGCTAGGAAGAGAAGAGGCAGGGGCCAGAGGGAAGCACGTGCTTGCATTTGCTGAAAGTAGATAGTAAAACCCACTAGAAGTCTGCACACAGAGAAGCAACTCTGGAGAGAGCAAAGATGAGAAAAGAAAGGCACCCTGGGGTGTGACGAAAAGTGTTGCAGCAGAGTATTTGAGGGAAGTAAGGGAGGGCCGAAATTGATAACTAGGGATTAAAGTAGTGAATTGTTGATTGTGGGTAAGCCCCAACTGTGAGTACTGGGGAAATTCTGAAAAGGACACTGGCAAACCAGAAATCCCTTGTGTCAGAGATTGGGGAAGTGTATTGCCAGGAGTGGAAGCGCTATGAAGGTCTACTGAGGCTCTGCTGATATGGGACAACAGTAATCAGATGACCCCTATATTTTCATAATTGAACCCAGAGGAATGTGCAGCCCCTTATCGGTCCCAGAGAGTGCAAGGTGGATGCTCTCTCGAGAGCAGACACGCATATGTGTCTAGATTTGGGGGTGAAACCTGATAAGTGCTTCAGAGTCTCACTTTGAGCTCAGGGTCACAGGGTTTAGATGGGAGGGGTCCTGTCAGCTGTGGTAGTTGGTTAAAAACATCCTTAAGTATGAGACAAGCTCTTTCAGGAAAGATCATTGATACATCTACCATCTTGGATTGGGGCAGGAGGCCCGTGCTTTGGGGGCACCGATCAGGCCCCCCAGAACTTGAGGATGGAGGGCTGTAATATGAGAAGTTATTGAAAAGATAGTCTTATTTCCCCAGTACCTAAGTTTGGGGTGTTGAGCTCAGATGACCGAGACATTCCTAAAGCGAAATGTCTAGAGTAGTGAATGTTACATTAAAAATTCACTTTTTAATTGAAAGAATCAGTATTAATATTTTACCAGATCGCCGTTCATTTTATGAACTGAAAACTGAAGAATAACAGCTAAAATGTTTTAATAGCTTTGCATTTATAATTGAAACATTTCCTCGGAGTGTTTAAATATTTAAACCGTCACGATTACGTGCCACATTACCGTCCCCGGGAATATTTATGGGAGTTCTTTGGGGCATATTATCAAGCACGGCGTTAAAATTATCGCCGCTTTAGCGGCAGAAAACTGCCGCTAAAGCGGCGATAATGGGCTTGATAATATGCCGCAGAAAATTCCAATAGAAGCCCATGTTGACACCAGAACATGGGTTTCTATGGGAATTCTCAAGGGAATATTATCAAGCCCATTATCGCCGCTTTAGCTGCAGTTTTCTGCCGCTAAATCGGCGATAACTTTAACGCCGTTTCTTGATAATATGCCCCTTGGTTTCTAAGCCAGGAGAAGGCCTAGCTCAATGCTTCCAGTTCAGGGAACAAGGGGGCAGCCGTTGGGCGCGTGGACAGGCAGTCTTGGCTGCACAGGCGGCAGTTTCGAGCTCCTGCGTCTCGAGCACTTATAGACCGAGGTTTCTGTGGATTAGCTTAATCTGCCACTCCTCTTTAACCTCATGTGGAACTAGGTGGCTTATTTTACCTCACAGTTTTACTAAAAGAATATACACTGCTGAATAAACTTCCAGTGTTATTGTACAAAACAAGGCTCCCTTGCATTGTCTCTCCTTTCCTGATTCCATGTACATGAGAGTGGGAGAATTGTATGCCTGGCTCCATCTTGAATAGGTCTATGATGCACTGCGGGGTGTTACTGAAGTCACTTCTGCAGCGGCTCTTCTACTTTAACGACCTGCAGCCAGGAGTAGCACCACCGGTCTAGACACTCTGCCATCCCCATCTACAGGAGCCGTATGACAAAATCCTACAAAGGCCCCAATACTCTGGTTAAGCAACGTCACAGCAGTTTAAGGCAGTGCCACTCGATGCATCTCTGTGCTGGGTTTGAGAGTTCATAAAACACACGTAAAGCACATAGGAAGGTCTGTTTTAAAGGTTTAGGGGCATATTATCAAGCACGGCGTTAAAAACTAAAGCGGCGATAATGGACTTGATAATATGCCCGTGAGAATTCCAATAGAAGCCCAGGTTGACACCAGAACATGGGTTTCTATGGGAATTCTCAAGGGAATATTATCAAGCCCATTATCGCCGCTTTAGCTGCAGTTTTCTGCCGCTAAATCGGCGATAACTTTAACGCCGTTTCTTGATAATATGCCCCTTGGTTTCTAAGCCAGGAGAAGGCATAGCTCAATGCTTCCAGTTCAGGGAACAAGGGGGCAGCCGTTGGGCGCGTGGACAGGCAGTCTTGGCTGCACAGGCGGCAGTTTCGAGCTCCTGCGTCTCGAGCACTTATAGACCGAGGTTTCTGTGGATTAGCTTAATCTGCCACTCCTCTTTAACCTCATGTGGAACTAGGTGGCTTATTTTACCTCACAGTTTTACTAAAAGAATATACACTGCTGAATAAACTTCCAGTGTTATTGTACAAAACAAGGCTCCCTTGCATTGTCTCTCCTTTCCTGATTCCATGTACATGAGAGTGGGAGAATTGTATGCCTGGCTCCATCTTGAATAGGTCTATGATGCACTGCGGGGTGTTACTGAAGTCACTTCTGCAGCGGCTCTTCTACTTTAACGACCTGCAGCCAGGAGTAGCACCACCGGTCTAGACACTCTGCCATCCCCATCTACAGGAGCCGTATGACAAAATCCTACAAAGGCCCCAATACTCTGGTTAAGCAACGTCACAGCAGTTTAAGGCAGTGCCACTCGATGCATCTCTGTGCTGGGTTTGAGAGTTCATAAAACACACGTAAAGCACATAGGAAGGTCTGTTTTAAAGGTTTAGGGGCATATTATCAAGCACGGCGTTAAAAACTAAAGCGGCGATAATGGGCTTGATAATATGCCCGTGAGAATTCCAATAGAAGCCCAGGTTGACACCAGAACAGGGGCTTCTATGGGAATTCTCAAGGGCATAATATCAAGCCCATTATTGCCGCTTTAGCGGCAGTTTCCTGCCCCAAATATGCCCCAAAATGTTTTTCTCAAGAACAGATTTGTGTTATGCAAATGTATATAGCGCTTTCTTAACATTTGTATGGTCCTGAAGAGTTTTCGGAATCTGGACACCCTTTATCGTTCTGGGTTTCTCATTGGCACAAAAGCTCTCTTCAGGGAACAGAATCATTAGTCTCTGGCTCGTCGCTGGTATCGCCAGGTGAAGTATGGTACAGGACATCCAGTGAAGTGTAGTGAGGTCTGTCTGACCTCATGCTGATATGTGATGTGATATTTGTCACCGTAGTCATGGCAAAGAGTGCAACAGAAAAACGAATCAAATGCATAAAATAAAATATTAGGCAATTCCAAATCTCTTTTTCTTAATCTGTGTTTGTTTGATAAATATTCTCCTTTCCATGACGAGGGAATATGTAAAGATATAATAATAAAAGAACGGAATTATGAGGAACTGTGTGAAGTACAAAATACACTTCAGGCCCTAGGGGAAGGTTTTCCACTACTTGAAATAGTAAACAATTAGAAAAGTAACCAGAGCAACGCATGGGATGACCTTCTGCTATGTACTTTGCATGCTAATAAGAACTATAAAGAACTGTGCAAATAGCAAACTAATGATTGGCTGTATTTATTTAATGGGCTTCTTGTGTGCAACTGGACGCGGTGGCTTTAGTGCACGTTAAATGAAACGAGCAACATGGAATAGAGAATGCTCTTTAGATGTAATATAACAACATGCACTACTATAAAACTGAGAAGGCTTACATGCCTGTGATGGAGCTTAGATTTCACCTATAAAATGTATGCATTATTATATGACAAAAAGCTGCAGACATGAGTTTTATAATGGCACGCAGATTGTGGCGCAAGCAATATCAAAACATAATGCTTCAGTTTGGAGGTGCTTTCATGTGAAAACATGCTTAATTAGTTGAACAGCCATGCTTATATGTGATTAATCCATATGTAATCTCACTATAGAATGCACATTAATTTAGAAAATGTATTTGTACCTTTAAAATGGCATCATGTATTTTTGCAAGAGTAGAAATGTGCTGAATTGTGTTTCACAGTGTAGAAAACCACGTGATTTTAGTTTGCCTTAGTGGACTAAACTGAAACAGTTTGGAATGTGCTACTTTTTCCCTAGCAACTTTCAATGAACGGGCTCTGAGCTTCCTCCGATCTTCAAAATGTTGCATATTTTTGTAGCCTGTTTGTGGAGAGAAGAACACACTTTTTTCATAAATCACAAGACTGAAATTTGAACATGAACAAGCCTGATTAATGACGTATCCAGTCAGCCCACGGGGAGATGATATGTCTTGAAGTTCTGATTGGACCAGCTATTAGCACTGAGCACGTGAACTTTTCCTTGAAATATGGCTTACAAGTGGGAGGAGTGCCTCCTTTTTGCCATGCTTTTCGTCTCTCTCCAGGCCCAGTTTCTGTGCTGGACACAGAGACAGGGAGGGGCTGCATTCTGTGGGGGCTATGGTGCAGCTTGAGACAGAGACACAGACTAGCACAGTGAAGCAGAGGGAAAAAGCTGAAATGATCAGAACAGATTTAGATTTTAGGTGCTAAATTGCATTTATTTCTCTTTCTGGGATATTTTTGCCATTATTAATTATTGATTAACCTTGTAAGACTTACTCTTTTCTTTGAAACTCTTTAAGAGTTTTGACTGACAATTTGCACCACATTTCCCTTCCTATATGTGATGCTTATATGCAGACTGTAATATGTTCTGTATTAATGCTATTTTTCCTTTTTTTTCAATTCTGTAACCTGATTGATATTTGACTAATGAATAAAGAGTCAGAGAACCTTAACTTTTGACTTAAAATAAAACCCTTTAAAATAACTCACCACTCTCATTATTGCCTCTAATATTGTTTGCATTTAATTTATATATATATATATGTAAAGTCTCCTGTTTGGTGAAACACGGTCATCAAAAGATCCATCAGTTTTCTCCCTTTACAGCGGTAAACCATAGGTGATGTGGTTTTGAATAGGGAAATTACCAGGCAATTACCACTGGATCAGTGGCAGAGTGGCGTAGCGGAAGCGTGCTGGGCCCATAACCCAGCGGTCGATGAATCGAAACCATCTTCTGCTACCAAGAAACTGGTGCAGATCGGAGCTTCTGAATCTCCTCTACTTCCACGGACGGAGTGATCTCACAGTCACACACGCACACACACATCACACGCTGGTGGGGCCCATTACACCAACATTCATCCTACCACTCTATCCGTGCCCTGTATAAGGAGAAACACTTTCGATACCATACCAATCTGCATGTACCCTGAGGTCAATGGCATCTACTAGTTGCTATAGATCTGGCGAAAACATTTCAAATAATATGCTAATAAATTCAATAAACATGACAATAAAATAACCACCCGACACAGAGATTTAAACAGAATATTTGTTTATCTAAAATTGCATGAAAAGCCAATTAAATGCAAATTCATTTCTCTTATATTTACCTATTCTGGCTAAAAGTCAGATCCTAAGTCAGAACCGGTCCTCAGTAATTCAATCAGAGTTTCTAGCCGTCATGTAGAGTCACCGTCCTCTCCGTCAGCGTCGGGACCTCTGATCATCAGTTCGGGAAGAAGTGGCACTAGACCTCTCTAGTCTACTAATATTTATACTAAAATTACATTCTGAAATGTTACAATCATTGTTCAAAACGGATGAATGGCGGAAATAAAGTCATCTTGGTACATTTGAGATACTGTGCGAGATTTTCTCACACTTAGATTGTTCCAAATAATGAATAGGAAATAAGGGGTCCATAACTAATTAGTTACTTCTACGGATGTCTCTTTTGGATGATTTGTATCCCAGTCGTGGGATCATTTCAAGTTCATAAGTTCAGTATTCGGTTTTGCAACAAATATCATGTTCAGGGGCTCTTGGCATCCGTCCTGGGTTTGTCATCATGATCATGGCTTTTCAGTTTGTTGAGAGGGCAAGGTCACAGGCAGCGCAAAGCCTCCTTGCAAAATTTTCCATCAACTCGAATGCAGGCTGCGGGTGGTAGCCATTTTCTGGTAGGCCACATTGGCCAACTTAAGTGAAATAAGACATAAAACAGAATTACTGCACGGAAATGATTATACAGTGTTATTCCCCTGCTAATACCCTTATGTGTATGTATTTATCTAGCCATTTGCGACATTAAAAGCCATTAATGCATATTAATTATAAGCGCAAAACACAATAACATCATATAAGCAACACCTATTTCGTCAATTTGCTCACCAACTTAGTTCACTTATTAATTTAGCCATGCAATAGCGTTCCCACGTGTAATTCTTCTGTTAATAAGATTGATTAAACCAGACTCGACAAACTTTTAGTAGTTACTAATTAATCAGCAGTACTTTTAATTATAACATGCAAAAATGAAACAGGTATTCGGTTTTAAAGAAAAAACCCTGCTCCATCACCTGTGGTTGATTGACATTGCAGCACAAAGCAAATACTGTTTTGTATTTAAAGTGCATAGTTGCTCAGAAGAAACCCAAAGAACTATGAATAGAAAGTCATATAACAAATGCATTTCATTAAAGCAGCTAAAGAAAATGACTTGGTTGTTGCACTTAAGAAAGTGGGCATCAGGCCTTAGGGTTGGAAAACCAGGTTACTCCAAAAATTACCAGAAGAGGTGGGTCTTTAAATGGTTCTTTAATACAAGTAAAGTCTGCCAAGCTTTAGGGGGTTATTACGAATCTGGCAGTCCACAGACCACCAGACTCAAGTGGGCGCGACAGTAGTGGTCTTCCGACCACCCTATTACGACCAGGGAAGTCAAGCCACCCTGGGACTACCGGGGGTCACAGATCCCTGGGAGTGGTGCGGCGATCTTGAGGCTGCAATATGCTTGGCATGCTGCTGCAGCCCCGCCAAGCATATTACGAGTTTCCTCACCACTACACTTTTCATGGTGGTGCGACCGCCATGAAAAGTGTGGCAGTGAGGACACAAAGGGGGCCCTATGGTGCCTCTGCACCATGGGGTTAATGCAGGGGGGCACATGGTGTGCCCCCCCTGCCTGCATGCACCCCCATGTTCCTGCATGGAACAAAATGCACAACATTGTGCATTTCGGTCCTTGCAGGAACATGCCTTGACATTCCCAATGCGGTGCCTATTTCAAAGGCACCGTCGTGGGAATGCCAAAAACTGCCTGCCATCGACTTAAAAAGTCGTAATCTGGCAGGTGGTCTGTTTTGATTTTGACAATGTGGGAGCAGGACGGCAGCATGGCGGCCATACTCCCACACCGCCAAAATCATAATAAGGCCCTTAGACAGCTGACCAATCGTATCACACTTTATACAGGTACCAGATGGCAAAACTGATCTCAAACATCAAAACATTAATGCCATATTTACAATTTCTCTCAATAACTTGTCTGAACACAAAATCCAAAAGTCGATAGGAGGCAAGCTTGTGGATGAACGTGTATCCTCTCTAAATAAGATAGCAAAGATGCCTAGCTTCAAATGCCAACTCTAAGACGAAATCCAACAAAAGTGCAGTGTCAAATGAATTCAAAATTAAATCTGTACAAATAATAAATATGAGATGTAAAGAATAGAGAATATATAGGAGATATAAAGAAAATATAGGAGGGCCATGATTAGATCTAATCTCCAGCCAAGAGGTGACAATCAGGGCAAGTATTTCAAATCTAATTCCAGTGCATTAAGAATATTAGTTACTCAAACGGATGAACAGGCAGGGAGGTAGGATACATGGATGCAGGATTGTAGCGTAAGGACCCTTACTTTCCTACAGTTTTAGTCAGAAATGTAGAGAAAAAAGAAACTCTACAAGTGTAGATCACAGTTGGAGCAATTTTGAAAGTAATTGACCCTTCCATATTAGGAATGGGGATATGAGTGAAATGCCTGGAGTCACCACCCTTATTTACCATTGCACTTCAATGTCTGATCTTTCCTGTTCTTCAAAGTGAATACATTTATGGCATTAAAACAACTGGGAGTCACCTAAGTACAACAGTGCTGTGCTAACGTTTGTTTCTTTCCTGAATGTGTGTGCCAGGGCAGCATGATATCAAGACACACATATCCTGGAAAACCCCGGCTTTCTCAATACTTCACATCAATTTCAAACCAGTGCCTTTACAATGGATGTCAGAAAGGCCTCCTAAGAGGTATGCGGATGTCCAGATTCTCTTGAACTCAGAAGCGTTAATAAGGGGTGCAAAATAAAGTCACACTGGGAGCGAGCCTCAGGGAAATCGGCGTGTTTAAAGATATTAACTGGTTACCCAAGAAGATAATACATATATTATCCAACTGTGTGGTACTCATGTTACCAGCATCAATAGAATGGATCAACCTGATTGGGCCTGACCCCTGACATCTAGTTTTAGAGGCATTTCTCTGCAGTGTGGTCATTAACTCACTGTGCTGTCTTTCTTGTTCTGGGGGACCAGTGGAAGAAGAGCGAGTTGCCTCTATTGAGCCAGGACATGCACAGTATCCTTCTACATTGTCCTTATTTCACACCAGGCAGCGTCGGGCGAGCGGGCCTCTTCCAGGAGGCTGTGCACGTCCTTGAAGGATGTCTCGTGGCTGGTAGAGTACACCGCCAGGTCCCAGCTCAGCAGCTCCTGGGCTCTGCTCTCTGTTCCTCATTAGGCCTACCCAAATCCCACCTCTCCCCTCTCAAATCCATCCTCCATTCAGCAGCTCGCTTCATTTCAGGGTCTAAACGAAGCGACCACATCACTCCTATCCTGTCCTCTCTTCAATGGCTTCCGATTGAGGCAAGATCTATTTACAAAACTGCCTGCATCACACACAAAGCCTTGCACACGTCCTCACCTCATTACCCGGCAAATAAATTGAAACTGTCCGGAGGCTCTCGACCCTCTCGTAATGCGGAAAAGCTTCTGCTTGAGCCCCCCGTCTTCAAAAAGAAAAGATCGATGGCGCAGTCCTTCTCAGGCAATGCGGTGAGAATATGGAACTCACTTCCCCCATTGCTCCGTGCCACCTCCTCTACCGGGATCTTCAAAGCTGAACTCAAGACTCTTCTCTTCCAAAGACACTTTCAGAACTAATACTTTCATACTCCGGCCCCTCTTGGAAGTTCGCTCTTCATTGAAAATTTTTATTTTTCCTGTGCATCCCTCACCCCTGCGTGCTGTGTTGGATTTTGTGTTTGTGCACCCTTTATTCTCTGGCCCCTCTTGGAAGTTCGCTCTGCGTTGTAAATTTGTATTTTTTCCTGTACATTCCTCACCCCTGTATGCAGTGTTGGACTTTGTGTTTTTGTACCCTTTAGTCTGTGTAATATTATATTCTGTACCACTTTTCTCTTGTAACGTAACTAGCTCTATTGTACAGCGCTCTGACACTTTTGGGTAATGTCCGCGCTTTATAAAAATGCACTAAATAAATAAAAATAAATAAAGGCAGGCAGGTAGATCTGCCACCTCTCAGCAGCAGAGCGGCGGGTATTTTTAGCTGCAGCCATTCTTGCCAGGAAGGACGAGTTTCCAGCAGTGATTGATTGCAGGCTATTCTCGGTCTTTGCCTCAGTTTTCGTCTTCTCGGTGGTTGCGTGCGGGTCTAGCCTCCCTTGGGTCAGGGCCGGTGAGATATGTGCGTGCGCGTGAGTAACTGGACGAGCGCGCGCGCCTTGGCCTGTGCCTCCGAACAAAGGAGGCTGGCAGCCTCTTGGTCCAGCACGGTTTCTTGGTGGGGAACTTGCCCCAGGCATTGGATTTGGGATGATGAGGGCGGAGTAACCAGCGAGACGTTGGCAGTCACTGAGTAGTTTACAATCTATTGAGTGTTTACACGGATGCATCCATAGCGGAGCGGGAAAAGCTGGGATCAGGTCACAACTCATTTCTGCGTCATTGCTGAGAGGAATGCATTCCTACGGCACAAATTTACAGGATTCCATGAGAGCTGACTACCACAGAAAGACTGATGCCCAGGCGTAATTCAGAATGATGCCCACCTCCCCCCCTGCAAATGTGACGAGGGACCCCTGTGTCTCTCATATCTCACAGATATTCATTGACCTTGGGCTGAATAGTGGCCTGGTGCCCCCTGCTCCACCGGGGCTGCAGGGGCCTGAATTATGCCCCTGGGCTGATGGTAGCAGCCTGAAAATAAACATAGAATAACATGTGGACACCTTAGTCCAGGGGTACTCATAGTACGGCCCGCGGGCCGCTAGCGGCCTGGCAAGCCTTCCTTGGCGGCCCGCGGAGCTTGCAGACAATTTACCTGTGTTCTTTTTTTTTTTTAAAGTGTCAGCAAACTCCGGGGGCGTTAAGAGGTGAAATACAACAAAGGCTTGTTAGCAAGTGAATGGTCTTTTAAAGACCTGTGAAGTACTGGGGGCGGCTGTGTGTGTGCCTGGGCTGCCACATAGGTGGGGGGTGGGTGGTAAATGCACTGCCAGCAGCAACCTGCCAGGCCAGTGAGTGCACAACACTTGCATCACCCTCTCTCTGCCTGCCATTGCCTCCATGCTTCTGAAAGGTGAGAACAAAACGTGCATTTGCGTTTCAAATGTCCGATCCTGCAGCAGCACCCTTCCAAGGCCCTTACATGACAGTAACCCGATTCAAGGCCCCATTCTCACGATTTTTTTTTTTAAAAGAATCTCCCACTTTGCTCCTCTGAAATGTTGGCATGTATGGTAATACAGTGATTAATAAATAAGGGCACCAGGAACCACCTGCACCAACAGACTACGCATTTTTCCGTGGGTGCCACAGCCCGCCATCCAGTACAGTAATAAAAGGCCTTAATAGAAAGATTAGGCTACAATTCAATTATAAAGGTAGCGAGACAACGTTCCCCCGCTACATCAGTTTCTTCCGCAAGCTATGGATTCCTCATGCTGCGAGTGTCCTGGCCCTATTCCAAGTGTCGTGGCGGTGAGGTGACGGAGGGCAGCAGGGTGTGAGAGTGGGGTGACAGAGGGACGCAGGGAGTGAGAGCCGGGTGAGGTGACAGAGGGACGCAGGGAGTGAGAGCCGGGTGAGGTGACGGAGGGCAGCAGGGTGTGAGAGTGAGGTGACGGAGGGCAGCAGGGTGTGAGAGTGAGGTGACAGAGGACAGCAGGGTGTGAAAGTGAGGTGACAGAGGGCAGCAGGGAGTGACAGCCGGGTGAGGTGACAGAGGGCAGCAGGCACTGAGAGCCAGATGAGGGGACAGAGGGTGACAGAGGGCAGAAGGGACTGAGAGCCAGGTGAGGTGACAGAGGGCAGCAGGGAGTGAGAGCCGGGTGAGGTGATAGAGGGCAGAAGGGAGTGAGAGCCGGGTGAGGTGATAGAGGGCAGTAGGGAGTGAGAGCCGGGTGAGATGTGCCTTAAGGGCCTGTGATGTGATGTTTCCCGCCAGCCTGTAGTCAGATGGTTGAGCCAAGGCCAGGGAGCTCAGGCCTGGTCTCCGCTCTCGCAGCACAGAGCACAAATGCTCACCGCCAGGTTGGCGCTATATATAATTGATGCATGCATACCTACACGGACGGGTGACTGGCGCCAAAAGGGGGCTTTGATCCGACAGCTATGGGGTGAGAGTCAGAATTAAAGCCAGCGACGGATGTGACCCCAGGCCCAGTGGTGGGACACAAACCCCGTGAAGCAGCAAATTCAGAGAGAAAACAAGCTGGCTTTTACATTACACAGGGAGCGGGGGGAATGGGGAGGGGCTGTCTCTGGGCTGGTGATGGGGACGTGTAGACACAGTACGTGTGCACTGCCCGAGGCACAGAAATAGACAGAGACAGACAGAGGCAGAGACAGACTGACAGACAGAGACAGATAAGAGGCAGAGACAGATAGAGGCAGAGACAGATAGAGGCAGGGACAGATAGAGGCAGAGACAGATAGAGGTAGGGACAGATAGAGGCAGGGACACATAGAGGCAGGGACAGATAGAGGCAGAGACAGATAGAGGTAGGGACAGACAGATAGAGGAAGGGACAGACAGAGACAGACTGACAGACAGAGACAGATAGAGGCAGAGACTGATAGAGGCAGAGACAGGCAGAGACAGATAGAGGCAGAGACAGATAGAGGCAGAGACAGATAGAGGTAGGGACAGACAGATAGAGGCAGGGACAGACAGATAGAGGCAGGGACAGACAGATAGAGGCACGGACAGACAGATAAAGGCAGGGACAGATAGAGGCAGGGACAGACAGATAGAGGCAGGAACAGACAGATAGAGGCAGGGACAGACAGAGGCAGGGACAGACTGACAGACAGAGACAGATACAGGCAGAGACAGATAGAGGCAGGGACAGATAGAGGCAGGGACAGACAGGGAGAGAGAGAGAGAGAGAGAGAGAGCGCGAGAGAGAGTGCGAGAGAGAGAGCGAGAGAGAGCGAGAGAGAGAGCGAGAGAGAGAGAGAGAGATGAGCATGCCGGGCCTGGTGGCTCAGTGGACGAAGGCATCCGCTGCAGGGGCCTGTGTTCAAGCTCATGGTCACAGTTTTTTTTTCTAGCCCCGCCCCCTCCCCCACTGACCCCGCCCCCACCGGTGCGGCCCTCGGCCACAAACAACACTCTAAATTTGGCCCCCGAGAGAAAGTTTGTGAGTACCCCTGCCTTAGTCTATGTTTTATTGAAGCTCTGAATTCAGGGTTAATGAAGGGTAGGAGCAGCTGCAGCCCTGCAGGTAAGAGCAGTGGGGCGGTGGAGCCGGGATTGCAATGGATGGTGAGGAAGGAAAATTAAATAAATAATGTATTTCCCCTCATTATCATCCGTCGAAATTCCCCCAGCCGGCTTCACTGCCCCACCGCTCTTACCTGCATGGGCTGTGGCTGGGTTGGAGCTTTTATTTCACAGTGGGCAAGACCCCCTGGACTCCCTGCAGGCTCTGCTGAAAGTCCCATTTCACTCCGCTGAGCACCCTGTCCAATTCTTCTCTCTAAGAGGGCACGCAAATTAAGGCGCGAGCCTGTCCCAGGACGAATGCCTGACTCTGGCTCCGATCTAGTGAGTGGGGACTGGCGTGCAACTAGAAACCGACCGATGCCAGCACCCAGGCACTGCCTCGTTCCTCCTTAACTGTCTTATAAGGATAAAAGTGCCCAACAAGTGACACCTGGGATTATGTGACCTAGGGTAAATACAGGGAACTTGAGTGTGTGTGTGCGTGTATATATATATATATATATATATATATATATATATATATATATATTCACTGAAAAAAACAGAGGTTTCACACACGTTATAGTTAGGAATTAGCATTTAAAAAACCTTGCAAATTCACTGAAAAAACCATAGGTTTCACACATGTTATAGTTAGCTGGACATTTTATTGATAAAAAACCAATGAAATTCCCCCGTTATAGTTAGTGCAGGCAACTATAACTCACGCGACCGCAATCCTCTGCTGATGCTAATACTGTATTTAGACACTTATTTGCCCATGTCTTCTTCCATTAAATTTTAGCTATACATATATTACAAATATTTTTTTTTCATAAAGACACATATGTCATCAGCAGAAGATTGCGGTCGCGTGAGTTATAGTTGCCTGCACTAACTATAACGGGGGAATTTCATTGGTTTTTTATCAATAAAATGTCCAGCTAACTATAACATGTGTGAAACCTATGGTTTTTTCAGTGAATTTGCAAGGTTTTTTAAATGCTAATTCCTAACTATAACGTGTGTGAAACCTATGGTTTTTTCAGTGAATTTGTACGGTTTTTTAAATGCTAAGTTACTTTACGCCATTCGTGGCATGCGCGTCCAGTTAACGCAGTTCGTTCCGTGCGCCCACTTTACGCAGTTACTGCCGTGCACGCACGGTGGTCACGCGGTGCGCTGCGCGCACCGCGTGCCCACGTTATGCGGGATGGGCCATGTACGCACGATGCGCTTCGCGCACCGTGCGCACATGGGGGACATATTATGCGCATCTTTGTGAAATTTATTCTTTGTTTATTTCTTACCTCTAATAAAACATTCACAAATGGTGCCCTTCGGGCACCATTTGCACACGGGGTTGGGAGGGTGTGGATAATTTTTTTTAAAAAATTTTTTTTAAAAACATTTTTTTTTTTGGGCTTGGGGGTTGTTTGGGGACCCCTATATCAATGCTGGGTGGTTAGGATCTCAAGAAACTGCCTCTTTAGACATTTTTTGGCATCGTTTTTGCTACCCAACTCAGAGAGCGAGAGAGAAAATGGTGGCCGCCGCTTCCTGGTTTCGACCGATTCGAATGTTTACTAAGATCTAACAGCCAATCAAAATCGCGCTCACGCACGCCACCGTACGCGTACGGTAAGCGCACCGTAAGCGCACCGTAAGCTGGCTCAGATATATATATTGATTTAAAGGCTATTTTCTCTGAATCTACTGAACAGATTTACACCAAACCTACAAAAGGCACTTCCTTGACCTGAGGACTACCTCTCTGCCAAATTTCAAGTAATTCTGTTCAGCCGTTCGGGCTGTAGCTGTGTCTAAAGGTCCTATGGAAAAATGCATGGGAAAAACGCGTTTTGGGACCCCCCTTTTATCTCAGCCCCCGCTTGACGAATCCCCCCGAGACTTTCAGGGTAGGAGCGGAGCGTAGCGCCCCACCTATTTTGAAAAATTCGCGAGGATTCGTCGACCGGCGCCAAAGTTATTCAAAATAGAATGTTTCGGATTTCCTATGGAAACGTGGTCCTAACTATAACTACCTACTGGCGACCGCCAGTAGGTAATATATATATATATATATATATATATATATATTCACTTAAAAAACCATAGGTTTCACACATGTTATAGTTAGCTGGGCATTTCACTCGTGAAAAACCAATGAAATTCCCCCGTTATAGTTAGTGCAGGCAACTATAACTCACGCGACCGCAATCCTCTGCTGATGACGTCAGATATTACATCACTGTATTTAGACACTTATTTACCCATGTCTTCTTCCATTAATTTTTAGCTATACATATATTACAAATATTTTTTTTTCAGAAAAACACATATGTCATCAGTGATGTAATATCTGACGTCATCAGCAGAGGATTGCGGTCGCGTGAGTTATAGTTGCCTGCACTAACTATAACGGGGGAATTTCATTGGTTTTTCACGAGTGAAATGCCCAGCTAACTATAACATGTGTGAAACCTATGGTTTTTTAAGTGAATTTGCAAGGTTTTTTAAATGCTAATTCCTAACTATAACGTGTGTGAAACCTATGGTTTTTTCAGTGAATTTGTACGGTTTTTTAAATGCTAAGTTATGTATTTATTTATTTATTTATTTTTAAGGTTTTTCACCGTGCGCGTACCGTGCGCGCACTGTGGGCGTTCGGTGCGCTTCGCGCACCGAACGCCCACGTTATGTGGTTCGCGGAATTTTTCCGTTTCTACTGTGCGCGTACGCTACGCGCACTCCGCGATTTTTCATAAAAAATTTAAAATACATTTTTGCCCTTGGGGGTCCTTCTGGGACCCCCTGACCAAGGCTAGGGGGTCAGGAACTGTCCAGCCTGCCCGCTTTACAAGTTATCCACCTTTGTTTTTCACCCCCTCAGACTGCGAGAGACAAAATGGCGGCCGACACTTCCTGGTTTCGACCGATTCGAATGTTTACTAAGATCTAACAACCAATCAGAATCGAGCTCGCGCACGGCGGCGTGCGCGTACGGTAAGCTTACGGTACGCGCTCGGAGCGCGCCTATAGATATATATATTGATTTAAATGCTATTTTCTCAGGAAATACTGAACAGATTTACACGAGACCTTCAAAAGGCACATCCCTGACCTGAGGGCTACCTCTCTGCCAAATTTCAAGTAATTCTGTTCAGCCGTTCGGGCTGTAGCTCGGACTAAAGGTCCTATGGAAAAATGCATGGGGAAAACGCGTTTTGGGACCCCCCTTTTTCTCAGCCCCCGCTTGACGAATCCCCCCGAGACTTTCAGGGAAGGAGCGGAGCGGAGCGCCCCACCTATTTTGAGAATTTCGCGAGGATTCGTCAATCGGCGCCAAAGTTATTCAAAATAGAATGTTGCGGATTTCCTATGGAAACACGGTCCTAACTATAACTATCTACTGGCGACCGCCAGTAGATAATATATATATATATATATATTACCTACTGGCGGTCGCCAGTAGGTAGTTATAGTTAGGACCCTGTTTCCATAGGAAAACCGCAACATTCTATTTGGAATAACTTTGGCGCCGGTCAACGAATCCTCGCGAAATTTTCAAAACTAATGGGGCGCTACGCTCCGCTCCTACCCTGAAAGTCTCGGGGGGATTCGTCAAGCGGGGGCTGAGATAAAAGGGGGGACCCAAAACGCGTTTTTCCCATGCATTTTTCCATAGGACCTTTAGACACAGCTACAGCCCGAACGGCTGAACAGAGTTCCTTGAAATTTGGCAGAGAGGTAGTCTACAGGTCAAGGAAGTGCCTTTTGTAGGTTTGGTGTAAATCTGTTCAGTAGATTCTGAGAAAATAGCCTTTAAATCAATATATATATCTGAGCCAGCTTACGGTGCGCTTACGGTGCGCTTACCGTACGCGCACGCCGCCGTGCGCGAGCGCGATTCTGATTGGCTGTTAGATCTTAGTAAACATTCGAATCGGTCGAAACCAGGAAGCGGCGGCTGCCATTTTCTCTCTCGCAGTCTGAGAGGGGGTTAAAAAACAAAGGCCAAAAACATGTAAAGGGGCTGTTTAGACAGCTCCTAAGCACCTAGCCATGTTGAGGGAGTCCTCAAAGATCCCCCAAGGCCAAAAACGGAATTTTAATTTTTTCGATAATTTCGCCGATTACGCTTACCGTACGCGTACGGTAAAAATTAATTAAAAAAAAAAATATATCCATACTCTCCCCACCCCATGTGCAAATGGTGCCCGTAGTGCACCATTTGTGCATGGCATATCACTAATGTGAAAAATAGACATGGGGAGATTAAGTGATTTGACAAGAATCACAGAATGTTGAGCTGAAGCAGAAACTCCAACCTGGTCCCCCAGTTGCAAAGTCTGCAGCTCTGGAAGTAACACCACACCCTCTCCCCTAGGTGCAACATTTAATCAAGTGGTCAACTGGATAAAAAAAATAAGGATTACAAATAATTTAAAAGTTCTTTGTCGCTATTTGAAAACTCAGAAAATATGTCCTCATTTTAGTTTTTTAGAGCACTAATCATAATTTGGATGCAAATAGGACCCTCTCATATATGTAATTTCTAAAGGAAATACTCTAGGTATTACAGTTTTGATTACATCAAGATGACGTCAGGCGTTCCACACTTTTGTAATAAATGTAGAATGTTAGCAATCTAGTTGTTCATTGGGATACTGTTGAGAGGCAGAGGCCAGGGGCACGGACTCTGAAAATTGAAGGCAGGTAGGAGAGTGCAGAGGCAACAATTTGACCACACTGGGCAGGCAGGAAGGGCAGTGGCAGCACAACAGACTATGGAGGGCAGTGGAAAGGGGGGCAGGGGCAACAAACAAATAATACAGGACTGGCAAGAGAGGCTGTGGCAATATAATAGACCATTGTGGGCAGAAGGAAGAGGCAGTGGTAGTACAACCATACATGCCAACAGACCAGTTTCAGCCTGGAAACGTCCAATGTTTTAAAGCACAAATGGGCTTTATTTGATCTGTCTCCTGTCTACAATCTCCTCTTTTTCAATGTAACTCAAAGGGGAAAATCAATACCCCAGTTTTTTTTCAAAATCTCCCTCTTACCAAGTTCAAAATGTTCACAAGTATGGTACATGGTAGGCAGGAGGAATTGGGGTAGGAACATGGACTCGGATAACAGAGGACAGGAGGGACATGGAGAGGTGCACCAAACTGACCCTACAGGGCAGGCATCAGGGTTTGCAGCAGCACAATACACCACACAGGGCATGCGGAACGGGAGTGCAGCACAACAATCCATAGAAATCAATAGGGAGGGGACAGGACCATGCACATGGACAACAGAGAACAGAGGGGAAAGAGGCAATGGTAGCTAGCTGACCATAGTGGACAGACAGGAGAGAAAGCTGCAGCATAACAGACCATAAGGGCCAGGAGGGACAGATCAGGGGCATTACAATGGAACAGACAAGCCAGGAGGGAGGGAATAGGGGTCTGCACATGGAAACAGAGGGCTGGGGGCAAGGGGGCAGGGCAGGAGCAGCAAGATGACCATGGAGGTCAGGCAGGATGGGCACTAGAAACAAGACACACCACGGAGAGCAACAATGAGACTATGATGGCATACACACAGACCATGGAGGGAAGGTGGAGGGGGTCAGGGGCAGCTAGCTGACCACACAGGGAAGGTGGGAGGGGCCATGGCAGCACAGAAGACCATGCATGGCAAGCGGGAGGGTTAGTGGCAGCACAATGGCTATGATGGGCAAGAAGGAGGGTGCAGGGGCATGCACAAAGGACCATGGAGGATAGAAGGGAGGGTCAGGACCTGGACACAGACAAGAGAGTTCAGGGGAAGGGGCCTTACAACAGACCGCGTGGGGCAGGCAGGAGGAGCAATTGCAGCACAACAGACCAGGGAGGGCAGAAGGCTGTGGCAGTAAAATGGACCATGGAGGACAGGAGGCAGGGGATACGGACATGGCATGTGGACAGGCAGGGTGGAGGTGGCAGGGACAAGTTATAGTCATCTGACAATGTTAGGCAGGTGGGAGGGGAGTGGCAGCTCAACCGAACACTCAGAGTAGATAGGAGTGGCAGGTCCATGGAACATGGTTGGCAAAAAGGGTGGAGCAGGGGCATGCACAAAGACATCAGAGGGCAGGGGGAAGGAGAATAGGGGCAGCAAGCTAAGCACAGAGGCTAAGCAGGAGGTCAATGATGGGCCATAGAATTGGACAATGGAGGGCAGGAGGAGTGGACTGGTACATCATGCTAAATGGAGGGCAGTGACAGCACATCAGACCATGCATGGCAGGAGGGAGGAGGCTAGTCCATGGGTTCAGACAACAGAGGATACGGAGGAGGTGGATGGGGCAGCAAGCTAATTGTTCAGAGATGGTGGGTATTAGGAACTTTATTGTTTTTAAAATGTGTGTCTGTGCGAACTACTTAAAATATGAACAAGTATGCAGCATAATCTCACTTTTATTCAGGAAGACGAGGACGTTTGTGACTGTGACTCCGGGCTCACTTGGCAGAAACGCCCCCTGACCCTCCACCCCCCATCGCAAAATGTAATGCCCATGAAAAGGGTAGGTGCACGTAGTGTTATATAGAACATAGTCCTGAGAGCACGATTGAAAATGAAAACTAGATATAGTATATGGTATAAACTATGCACCAAAAAGTGTGATATAAGATGAATCGGGACGTGAAATATAATATGCAATACATTGTGCGCAATGACAGATTCATTGGAGAGCGTGAGATAGCACAGGCACTAGCGCGTGCTATGCGATATGCGCCTTGGAGTGTAATATGCACAGGGCAGTGTTGTGTAACCTAACTAGTCTCTTAAGTTGTAATATAAAATATGTGCTGGGGAGTGTGACGTTGCATATGCACTGTGACAAAGATATGGATCCCAGATTTTAATATGTATGGCATAGCGCTGTGCGTTATAACATAGGCATCGAGGAAGGCACATTAGATGGGGCAATATAACCCGTGCAAAGGCAAGTGTGGCATGACATATTCACGGGATGGTGTTACAGTGCACATGGGCAAGAGAGTGTCATAGCATACGCACTAGCTGGTGGAATACAACACAGAGGTGTGTTGCACTCGGCGGGCACTGGTGGGTGTAACACAGCATTGGGCTCAGCCAACAGCACGCTGTGACTATCAAGTGAGGTTCGTCTCCTTTCCCGAGAGTAAAATAAAAAGTATTACACATCCGGCGGTGGATGTGTGTTTTATTAACCGTGAGGGGGGTGTCTTGCATAGTTTGGTCGAATTTTTGTCGAATCCCCTTTGAATGGCTTGGTGTGCGTGTGTATTAAATGTGCCCGTCAATAGCTACCCATGTTTGTATAAATAGATGACAAGGGTGTCTACTTGGAGAGTACCTACCGGCGGGGGTGCCGGGATTAGGCACAGTAGGGCGTCAGACACGTCAGAGCTTCACTAGCGGTGTAAATACATTCCACGTGGATTCTTTGTATTCATAGTCGCCTTTTAATGAATATCATGTAAATCATCATGGTGATAGGTACAAACGGTTTGTCCAGCATGTCCTAGGTGTTTCTATAAATATATATATTTTTTAAATAATAAAAAACAAAGGCCGGCCCCGGGGGATGGGGTCCCCGGGGCCATAAGTGGCCTGAGGAGGGGGGCAACGCAGCCCCCCTCCTAAAGAATTTTTTTTTTTAAAAGGGCATGACCCGGGGGTTGGGTTCCCGGGGGCCAATTAAGGCCTTGGGAGGGCCAAATTAATTTTTTTCAACAAAAAAAATTAGGGTGCAGGTCCCCAGGGCCAATAAATTAGAAAAAGAAGGGGGGCCACACAGCCCTCCTTCTTAAAAAAATAAAACAAATAAAAGAACGGCATCGCGCCGGAGGCCACGCCCCCTCCTTGCAGCACTCTGAAAACGTGCCCCCTGACCAGTTGTAAATTGGGGAATTAATTCCCCTTCAATACTGAGGGTCCCTGAGGGCCAACTAGCCCAACAGGTATCTCCAGTATGTGCCAGGGAGCTGCGTTGCAGACAGGTGTTCTGAGGCCATGCCCCTTTTTACACCTCTATGTAACACAGCTCTGTGGCGCTTACTGGAGGTACCTAGTGGGCTAGTTTGACCCTAGGGACCCTTAGGATTCAAGGGGACTTAATCTCTCAACTTAGACCGGCCACAGGGCGCATTTACATAGTTGTGAAGGGAGGGGACGGGGCCTGAGGTGACGTGTGCAAACACACCCTGTGGCGCGTTTTAAGTTGGGGAAATAATTCCCTTTCAATCCTGAGGGACCCTGGGGGCCAACTAGCCCACCAGGTGCTTCCTGTAAGCGCCACTGCTCTGCGTTGCAGAGAGGTGGTCTAGGCCGTGCCCCTTTTTACATCTCTCTGCAACGCAGCTCTGTGGCGCTTACTGGAGGTACCTAGTGGTCTAGTTGGACCCTAGGGACCCTCAGGATTCAAGGGGACTTAATCTCCCAACTAGAAACGGCTACAGGGCGTGTTTACACAGTGGGGAAGGGAGGTGACGGGGCCTGAGGTGACGTGTGCAAACACGGCCTGTGGCACGTTTTAAGAGGTAGTTTTAATCCCCTGCCCTATTATATACTAGGGGCTTACATAGGAGGTCATGCTAATCACAGGGGACCCCAACGCATAGTGTTCCCTAGTGTATGTAGGTGTTTTCACTATATTCTGAGTGTCTTTTAACATAGCACTGGCTCTAGGACTGGTTAGTCAGACTCAGTTATCACCAGTATCCGTCTGAAAAAGTTGAGGGTACAGGATGATTTTGCAACAAGGCTTCTTTCTACTCTTCTGTTTGTTCTTTCTGCATGTTATCCTTCTTCCTGCACTTTTCTTCGTCTTTGAGGACTTCTGTTGCTTCTTTCTGCATTTCTTTTTTTTTCTTTCTGTGCGTTTTTTCTTCTTTCTTCACATGTCCTATCTCTGTAGGCATAGTTAGAAATTATCATTTAAAAAAACCTTAGAAATTCACTGAAAAAACCATAGGTTTCAGGGGCGTTATAGTTAGCTGGACTTTTCACTCGTACAAAACCATTGAAATTCCCCCGTTATAGTTAGTTCAGCTAACTATAACTCGCGCGTCCGCAATGCACTGCTGATGACGTCACATATTACATCACTCATGACATGGTCAGTGACATCACTCATGACATCACTGAGGACATCTCAAATGACATCACTGATGACATCATCCTTGTGATAGAGTGGCAGACCTCCTCTCCCCCTAATATAACCTTTGATACACACATTCAAAAATAGAAACTAAAATTTTCAAAACAATGGACATACCAATACCAGTTTCAACAACCTATTCAGTAATTCTAAGATCCACATACACATCCACTCATTCACCAACAGTCCTATACAGTCACTCATTCATGTACTCACTCATCATATGTACTCATACACCTATACATCCTGTTACACAACGCCACTCATCCATAGAGTTTCTCACACACATAGTCACTCATGCTAATAAAGAATCAAACATCCATTTACTTGCATATACAGTTATACACACACCACCACACTTACTTCTACAGAAACTTATACAATCACTTATAGAAACACATACTTATTCATACAGGAACTCTTTCAATCTCTCACTCTCACATATACTCACTTATATAAATCAATAGTCACATATACTAGTTTAAAACATATGTAGTTACTCATAAAGACACTATTGAGACAGTCATTCACTCACTAACACACCCATGCACACACTCATCCACCCTTACAGTCTGCACACATGCTGTCTTCATCACATACAAACAGTGAGTCACTCATTCATGCACCTATGCACTACGTAATACCCCCCACCGAACCATACAGACACTCAGACACTCATACTGATACTCAAAAAACCAACTAATAACCTATATAGACACTCATGTAGCTACTCACCAACCCATGCAGACACTTATACACAAAGTGAGAGACTGATACAGATATTTACATATTTAAACATTACACACTAAGCCATGTATTCACTAAGATACACTTAATCAGTCAGTTATACAATCAATTTTTCAAAAACAAATCATCCATTTAGACACTTATATACCCATTTATTCTTCCATCGACCTTGAGATATACATATATAAAACATATGTAATTTTCAGAAAAACACACATTCACTGGATGATGTCATCAGTGATGTCATTTGAGATGTCATCAGTGATGTCATGAGTGATGTCACTGACCATGTAATGAGTGATGTAATATGTGACGTCATCAGCAGTGCATTGCGGGCGCGCGAGTTATAGTTAGCTGAACTAACTATAACGGGGGGATTTCAATGGTTTTGTATGAGTGAAAAGTCCAGCTAACTATAACGCCCCTGAAACCTATGTTTTTTTCAGTGAATACATATATATATATGTATAAATGTGTGTGTGTATTTATGTGTATATATGTGCAAAGAGATGATCAACACCCACCATTCATCATGTCAAATACATGAGCATTACAAAATGCATAAGTTACATGGTGCACAGACTTCATCAAGGTTTTTCTAAAAGAGTTACTTTATTTAAATCTTATTCTTTAAACAACTTTTCTTCCTGATGTTTTATAACGTTTTTAAAAACGTTTTCCAGGATATCAGGCCTCCTATTTAATTTGTATCTGATATTGATAATTTTAGGATACCTTGTACTTGTGTGTCCTAATTCCAAATATATATTTTTTAAATAAAACTGAAATTGAGAAGTCAACAACAAGCAGTAATCTTTTTTTGACAGTTTCTTTATAATTTTCTTTTGTTGATTCACTTTATTACAGCAATACAGCCAACACGTGTTTTGCACGTATTCGCGCTTCTTCAGAGCTGTAAAACATAAAAAATCATATATCAATATTCTAAATATACATACACCTCTAAATAGACACTGTACTAGAGCGTCTAATCTATTTACAAAATTATGTCTAACATAAACTGGAAAATACAAACCATTTCAAAATACAGTGTGGCAGCATATATGATCACTAATAAATAAAAAAATGTATATACCAACTGTTAGACCTGTCAGCCCTTTGGGTGGTCCCTCCTCATCATTATTTATTTTGTCCCACTTTTGCCTCAAACCCTGTTATAATTTTTCCTTTTTGGGAACCACCAGACTTTTTAGTGTTGATGCAGGGTCAGGGAGCCATTTTCCCTACCCCTGGAACTTCTGTCTGAGGGCCTGAGACACAAAATAGTGGCCACCCATTGTCACCTGTGCAATCACCAGAACCCACTGGAGGTTGCTAGAACCTTCTGTAACATTCTAGAACCCTGTGACAGTGGGAGGCAGTTTAGAATGTTGGGAGGCCATCTCAGAGCGGCAGTTGGCATCTGACTGGAGAGGAGAGAGGACAGATATAGAAGGAGGTTGGAGTAAGGCAGCAGGGGTGGAAACCAGTGCTTGGAGTGGGGTCCAGAAACCCACCCTTGATGCTAGTCCCTTCTGACCAATCCCAGCCTAAAGCCCTGTGTGGGACCAAGACCAGAAGAACCATCTTAAGGAACTGAACATTTGAAACAGGCCTTAAAGAGGAAGAACAGCAAGTTCCTGACCTGTTCAGTGGTGTCCTCCTGGAGTCCTGACGTCGAGAAGCCTGGAGACCCTGGGCCTGAGGTAGAGAAGCGGCGCTGACAGAAAGCAGATGTCGTACCCGGAGCTGCCAGAGGTCGAGTGAGGGCGCCGACGGAGGTCGTGGAGAGGCGCCGGAGGTCGAGTGGAGATTCACCCGAGGTCGAGGTGAGGGCGCCGACGGAGGTCGTGGAGAGGCGCCGGAGGTCGTGTGGAGATTCACCCGAGGTCGAGGTGAGGGCGCCGACGGAGGTCGTGGAGAGGCGCCGGAGGTCGTGTGGAGATTCACCCGCGGTCGAGGTGAGGGCGCCGACGGAGGTCGTGGAGAGGCGCCGGAGGTCGGGAGTGGAGATCGCACTCCGGAGACACCCGGAAGCGGGGAGGTCGTGTCCCTGCGACGCCGGAAGGCGACATCGAGACGAGGCCGCCCAGCGACATCGAGTCAAGACCGCCCAGCGTCATCGAGTCGAGACCGTCCAGCGACGTCGAGACGAGGCCGCCCAGCGACATCGAGGCGGGATCGCCCAGCGACATCGAGTCGAGGCCGCCCAGCGACATCGAGCCGGAGCCGCCTCACGACATCGACACGGCGCCGAGCGGAGCCGATCATCGTGAAAAGGGCAGTAAGTGGTAGAGGGGGCGTCTGAGGCCCCGTGGGGCCCTAAAAGACCATTCTAGGGGCTAGAGGGGTGTTAGAACCAGCCTGGGAGTGCCAGGGGTGAACTAAGACTGGTGCAGTGACATCTGTGAGGGGCTGTGTAGTTTGGAGGGCCAGATCTTTAGGTTACCCTGGTTCTGCCTCAGCTTAGGCCCCAGCCTTGACCAATCTAGGTGGGACACCCCCATGCCATCCAAATGACCACAAGCTGTGTATGGGCAAAGTAAGACCAAGTTACCTCATGAAAGTGATCTGATCTATACTGTCATTGATTGCTTTTCCTTATTTATTGAGGGTGCTTTATTTATTGTCTTCCACTAATTTATTCCTGCACTGTATTTATTGTCTGACTGTATTTATTTGCCGTCTGTATTTATTGCACATCTATTTATTCTTTGCTTAATGAGGACCTGAATCTATTTATTGAAATTCCAAAGTAACATTGTTTGTTTGACCTGCTCTTTTAAAAGAAAATCCTATTGTATTGTATTTATGTGATGAAACCTGCAACTAAGAGAAAATAGGATAAAGACATATATATTTTCAACTTGACTTGCATAATTTTTACGGTGTAGTGTCGTTTTTGGAACGGATGAACGCATGGTTATTGTGAGGGTGTGACGTACGCTTAACACGGTGCCTGACCCCCAACCGCTCGAGCCAAGCTACCACTGTGCTGGGAACCTGGTGACTGCTAACCCGGTTGCCCGGTTTCCAACATAAAATTGGTGTTCAGCGGTGGGATAGAGCTGTGCTTGCGTCTACTCGACAATAACTTTGGGTAGTCCATAGGCCTACACCGGGAGTTTTCTCCAAGCGGACTTCCTAATTTTGAGTTTTGTTTTTTCCAAATTTACTTCTGGTGGTGGGAGGAGGCATAGCTTCTGTAAGCAACTGTCTTCTATCCTGAGTGGGAAAAATGGAGTTTGTGTTGGAGGATGTGGAAACTTACACTGTGGCCCAACTCAGAGAGTTTTGTCAGCGAGAGGGGGTGTTTTGTCCCCAAGGTGCAAAGAAGGGTGAGCTCCAGACCAGCTTGAGGGCTTGGGGGGAGGCACGACGAGAAAGTAAGGTTGAGAAGGAGGACAGGGATGGAGAGACTGTCAGCGAGGGGGCTGGTTTGTACCAACCTGAGGTGGGGAACCTATTAGAGGGGCCCAGAACACTTTCAAGGAAGGGCAGCAGTGTCTCTAGTGGCGGCTTATCAGAAGCAGTATTAACTGACCGGAGGGAGAAAAGACAGCTCACATGGGAGTTGGCGAAGCTGGAGAAAGAAAAGGAGGAACGGAGGATGGCTCACGAGTTGAGGCTCAGGGAGATAGATCTCCAGATCCTACGGGTCGGGGCACACGCTGTTCCTAATGGTGGCAGCGAAGAGAGAGAAATCACCAGGGAACCCAAACCCTATCTGCCAAAAGACATAGTAGCCAGCTATAGTGCGGGAGATGATATCGCCAAGTGGCTAGCGGCCTATGAGGTCTCTTTAAGAGTCCATGGGGTTCCAGAGAAATATTGGGGAGGGGGATTGTACAAATACATGCCTCCAGCTGGCAGGGATACATTATTGGCCCTAGAGCAGGATGAGCAGACCCACTACCCCACCATGAAAGTGGCGCTCGTGAAGAAGTTTGGACTAACACCCGAGAAGTACAGACAGAAGTTCCGGGGTAGCCACAAACTGGGCACACAGAATTGGGTGGATTTCCTGGACTATGCAAATAAGGCATTAGAGGGTTGGATACAAGGCAGCGAGGTGAGGGACTACAAGGGGTTGTTTGATTTGATGTTGAAGGAACACCTGCTCGAAAAATGTTTCCCTGACCTGCGTCAACACCTGGTGGATAGCAAGCTGACCAATCCCCGGAAGCTTGCTGAGGAGGCGGACATTTGGGCTAGTACCCGGGTGTCCACAAGGGGGACTGGAGGGGACTCTCAAAAGACCGGACAGGGCGCCCCCCAGAAGAAAGAGGGAGGGGAAAAGAAAACGGAGTTCTCTAAAGGCCCCCAAAATAGTTTCCAAGGGAAGGGAACGGGATTCACCCCTAGGGCTAACCCACCCAGAAACCCTAATCCTGGCCAGAGTCAGCAGCCAAGGGTTATCCATTGCTTCGAGTGCGGTGGTGTCGGACACTATAAGGGAGATGTGAAGTGCCCGAAAAGACCACCCCCTCCCATCGGAGGAAAGGCCCCCGGAGTAGCTAGTGTAGTGCTCGGGGAGGAGATGCCTTTAGATAAGGGAAGGGAGTGGGCGGGTGTCACCTTAGTGTCCCTGGGAGAACGGGAGATGGTTCCTAAGATCCAGGTGCCCGCAAATACCACAAAGTATGGGCAGTGGGTCACCATCAACGGCCAAAGAGGGGAGGCTCTGAGAGACACAGGAGCCAGTATGACTATGGTACGTAGCCAACTGGTGTCTCCAGAGCAGGTGATTCCCGATGTACTCCACCCTGCCGCGATGGCTGACGGCAGAATGGGCCACTATCCGGTGGCCGAAGTTCCATTTGAATGGGAAGGGGTTGCAGGGTTGCTTTGAGTTGCCGTAAGCCCTGCCGTGCCAGTCGATTGTTTGCTGGGGAATGACATGGAGCATAATGCTTGGAAGGAGGTGGAATACCGGACTCATGCTGAGATGCTGGGTACACCTGACTGGGCCTGTGTCAGCACAGGGTCTGCGACTACCCGGAGGGGGAGTTCGTTTAGGCGGGAGCCTGGAACAAAGGCACCGTCGGCTGCCGACCAAGGGAAGAACCGAGGGCAGGAGGAGCCTGCCTCGGCATCCGCGCCCCGTGTGACGGATAGGCCACCGGAGGTGGTGGACCAGGAGTCCGCGGAGGGGGATGTTACCGAACTGGAGAACCTACCCATCCCGGCTGAGTGGCACGTGGAGGGAGGGCCGACCAGGGAGGAATTCTGCAAGGGCCAGAGGGAGTGTCCTACCCTTGAGGGACTGAGGCGACAGGCCGAAGCCCAGGCAGCAGGGAACATTGAGGGGAACTACAATATTTACTGGGAGGATGGCCTCCTCTACAGTGAACCCAAGGCACCCATGCACGGATCGTCACGGGCCTTGGTTGTCCCTCAACGTTATAGAGCCTTCCTTCTGGAATTGGCTCATGAGATCCCCTTGGCAGGACACCTGGGGCAAGACAAGACCTTTGCCCGGCTTGTCCCACACTTTTATTGGCCTCAAATGAAAGTGTCGTCCGACACCTACTGCCGGACGTGTGTGTCTTGTCAAGCCAGTGAGAAAACAGGGGTGAAGCTGAAAGCTCCCCTGGAACCACTTCCTGTCATTAGCACCCCCTTTGAAAGGGTGGGCATCGACATTGTGGGTCCGTTAGATCCGCCTACTACAGCTGGTCACAGGTTTATCCTGGTTCTGGTGGATCATGCCACACGGTACCCAGAGGCTATACCTCTGAGGACCATTACTGCACCTGTTGTGGCTAGGGCCCTGATGGGAATCTTTACCCGAGTGGGTTTTCCCAAGGAAGTTGTGTCCGACAGGGGGACCAACTTCATGTCAGCATATATGCGGGCCATGTGGAAGGAGTGTGGAGTGACCTACCGGTTCACCACTCCTTACCACCCCCAGACCAATGGTCTGGTGGAGAGGTTCAATAAAACCTTGAAAGGCATGATCAGAAGTCTGCCTGAAAGCCTGCGGAGGAAATGGGACGTCCTCCTACCCTGTCTATTGTTTTCTTACAGGGAAGTGCCACAGAAGGGAGTGGGCTTCAGCCCCTTCGAGCTTTTGTATGGGCACCCTGTGCGTGGACCTCTCAGCCTGGTGAGAGACGGATGGGAAAGAACTCCCAGAAAGCTTCCCCAGGATGTGGTGAGCTACATGCTGGCCTTCCGGAGCCAAATGGCTAAGTTGTGGAAGCAAGCTTCTGACAACTTGGAAGCCAGCCAAGCAGTAATGAAGGCGTGGTATGACCACAATGCTCACCCGGTGGAATTGGAGCCTGGCCAGAAGGTGTGGGTGATCGAACCAGGAGAGCTTAGCGCCCTCCAGGATCGCTGGTCAGGACCCTTTGAGGTGTTGGAGAAGAAGGGTAAGGCTACCTACTTGGTGGATCTGAAGACCCCTCGCCAGCCCCTACGGGTGCTGCATGCCAACCGCCTCAAACCCCACCATGAGAGGCCCGAAGTCATATTGCTGATGGTGACTGACGGAGCAGAGGACGTGGAAAGCGAGCCTCTCCCCGACTTATTTGCGTCTCAAGAGAAGGATGGGTTGGTGGAGGGAGTGATTCTCTCCGCGTCCCTAACTCCTGAACAGCAGGAGGACTGCCGCCAGGTCCTGGGGCAGTACTCTTCGTTGTTCTCCCTTGTTCCGGGTAGGACTCACCTGTGCATCCATGACGTGGACACAGGAGACAGCCCACCTGTGAAGTCAAAGATCTACCGGATGACAGACAAGGTGAAGGCCAGCATTCACAGTGAAGTCACTAAGATGCTGGAGCTAGGAGTGATTGAACCTTCTAGCAGCCCCTGGTCCAGTCCGGTGGTACTAGTACCAAAAGCCCAACCGGAACTGAGGTTCTGTGTGGACTACCGGGGACTGAACTCAGTAACCAAGACTGATGCTCATCCGATTCCAAGAGCGGATGAATTGATTGACCGGCTGGGAGCTGCCCAATATCTGAGTACCTTTGACCTTACTTCCGGGTACTGGCAGATCTCTCTGACTGATGGAGCTAAGGAAAGGTCAGCCTTCTCCACGCCCAAGGGCCACTACCAGTTCTGCGTGATGCCCTTTGGGCTCAAGAACGCACCTGCCACGTTTCAGCGTCTGGTGAACCAGATCCTCGCTGGAATGGAGAGTTTCTCTGCTGCTTATCTGGACGACATTGCCGTCTTCAGTAACAGCTGGGAGGATCACTTGCATCACCTGCAAGCTGTTCTCCAGGCCCTGAAACACGCTGGTTTAACGATCAAGGCCAGTAAATGCCAGATGGGGCAGGGGTCGGTAGTGTACCTTGGACACTTGGTGGGTAGGGGAGCGGTGCAACCCCTCCAGGCGAAAATCGAGGCTATCATGGCCTGGGAACCCCCCAAGACTCAGACTGAGGTCCGAGCTTTTCTGGGCCTCACCGGATATTATCGCCGCTTCGTGAAGGGGTATGGTACCATTGTGGCCCCCCTCACGGAGCTTACGTCCAAGAAGCAACCTCGACGGGTAGTCTGGACGGAGGCTTGTCAGCAGGCCTTTGTGAAACTGAAGCAAGCCATGTGCGAGGGCCCGGTCTTAAGGGCCCCAGATTTTTCCAAGGAGTTCATTGTCCATACGGATGCATTGGAACATGGCATTGGGGCAGTGTTATCGCAACTCAATGAAGAAGGTCTGGATCAACCCGTGGTCTTCCTATCCCGGAGACTACTTCCCAGGGAACAGAAGTGGAGTGCAATAGAGCGTGAAGCCTTTGCAGTGGTATGGGCTCTGAAGAAGTTGCGGCCATACCTGTTTGGCTCGCACTTCCTAGTTCAGACCGACCACAGACCCCTTCGGTGGCTGATGCAGATGAAGGGGGAGAATCCCAAGTTGCTAAGGTGGTCTATCTCCCTACAGGGAATGGACTTTCAGGTGGAACATCGGCCTGGAGTGGACCACGCCAATGCAGAAGGTCTCTCAAGGTATTTCCGCCTTAGTGATGAGAACTCCCAAGGGGTTGGGTAGCTCTCCCCACTTTCAGCTGGGGGGGACGCGTGTTAGACCTGTCAGCCCTTTGGGTGGTCCCTCCTCATCATTATTTATTTTGTCCCACTTTTGCCTCAAACCCTGTTATAATTTTTCCTTTTTGGGAACCACCAGACTTTTTAGTGTTGATGCAGGGTCAGGGAGCCATTTTCCCTACCCCTGGAACTTCTGTCTGAGGGCCTGAGACACAAAATGGTGGCCACCCATTGTCACCTGTGACATCACCAGAACCCACTGGAGGTTTCTAGAACTTTCTGTAACATTCTAGAACCCTGTGACAGTGGGAGGCAGTTTAGAATGTTGGGAGGCCATCTCAGAGCGGCAGTTGGCATCTGACAGAGAGAGGGAGAGGAGAGAGGACAGATATGGAAGGAGGTCGGAGTAAGGCAGCAGGGGTGGAAACCAGTGCTTGGAGTGGGGTCCAGAAACCCACCCTTGATGCTAGTCCCTACTGACCAAGCCCAGCCTAAAGCCCTGTGTGGGACCAAGACCAGAAGAACCATCTTAAGGAACTGAACATTTGAAACAGGCCTTAAAGAGGAAGAACAGCAAGTTCCTGACCTGTTCAGTGGTGTCCTCCTGGAGTCCTGACGTCGAGAAGCCTGGAGACCCGGGGCCTGAGGTAGAGAAGCGGCGCTGACAGAAAGCAGACGTCGTACCCGTAGCCGCCAGAGGTCGAGTGAGGGCGCCGACGGAGGTCGTGGAGAGGCGCCGGAGGTCGAGTGGAGATTCACCCGAGGTCGAGGTGAGGGCGCCGACGGAGGTCGTGGAGAGGCGCCGGAGGTCGTGTGGAGATTCACCCGAGGTCGAGGTGAGGGCGCCGACGGAGGTCGTGGAGAGGCGCCGGAGGTCGTGTGGAGATTCACCCGCGGTCGAGGTGAGGGCGCCGACGGAGGTCGTGGAGAGGCGCCGGAGGTCGGGAGTGGAGATCGCACTCCGGAGACACCCGGAAGCGGGGAGGTCGTGTCCCTGCGACGCCGGAAGGCGACATCGAGACGAGGCCGCCCAGCGACATCGAGTCGAGACCGCCCAGCGTCATCGAGTCGAGACCGTCCAGCGACGTCGAGACGAGGCCGCCCAGCGACATCGAGGCGGGATCGCCCAGCGACATCGAGTCGAGGCCGCCCAGCGACATCGAGCCGGAGCCGCCTCACGACATCGACACGGCGCCGAGCGGAGCCGATCATCGTGAAAAGGGCAGTAAGTGGTAGAGGGGGCGTCTGAGGCCCCGTGGAGCCCTAAAAGACCATTCTAGGGGCTAGAGGGGTGTTAGAACCAGCCTGGGAGTGCCAGGGGTGAACTAAGACTGGTGCAGTGACATCTGTGAGGGGCTGTGTAGTTTGGAGGGCCAGATCTTTAGGTTACCCTGGTTCTGCCTCAGCTTAGGCCCCAGCCTTGACCAATCTAGGTGGGACACCCCCATGCCATCCAAATGACCACAAGCTGTGTATGGGCAAAGTAAGACCAAGTTACCTCATGAAAGTGATCTGATCTATACTGTCATTGATTGCTTTTCCTTATTTATTGAGGGTGCTTTATTTATTGTCTTTCACTAATTTATTCCTGCACTGTATTTATTGTCTGACTGTATTTATTTGCCGTCTGTATTTATTGCACATCTATTTATTCTTTGCTTAATGAGGACCTGAATCTATTTATTGAAATTCCAAAGTAACATTGTTTGTTTGACCTGCTCTTTTAAATGAAAATCCTATTGTATTGTATTTATGTGATGAAACCTGCAACTAAGAGAAAATAAGATAAAGACATATATATTTTCAACTTGACTTGCATAATTTTTACGGTGTAGTGTCGTTTTTGGAACGGATGAACGCATGGTTATTGTGAGGGTGTGACGTACGCTTAACACGGTGCCTGACCCCCAACCGCTCGAGCCAAGCTACCACTGTGCTGGGAACCTGGTGACTGCTAACCCGGTTGCCCGGTTTCCAACACCAACATTCACATTCTGTAAAGTAGGAAAGTCAATTCTACAACCCTTTTTTCTCCAAAGTAAAATTCAGCATACACAAAATAAAATACAAAACTATTTTAGCAAGCATCTTTGTAACTGTCCTCTATTTTTTCATTACTACATTCATTATTAGAAAGACTTGTGACTCAGGGTGTTTACGCTCTGCGTAATTACTATGTTCATTTATTTTGTTGAAAAGGTTGACTAGGTAGAATTTACCTTTCAAATTACTCAACGTATTTCAACATAATATCTCTAGTCTTGTTGCTTATATTTCCAATCTGGTATGTCTGTGATAATATTGCACACTAAGAGGATAGAGAATATTGTAACTGTAGTTCTCTAGTGTCCATATTATTATGTAAATTATCTAACAGGCCTATTTAATTGTGAATCCATACTTACATTATCAACAAAGAATATGTTCTTCACTAGTCTTTTAACGTGTTCCTCAATGGAGCCATTCATTCGAGCTCAACCCAAATTTCCAATATTACCGTACAAAAATATCAACATAAAGAATTTCTTAGTTGTAGATAGCCCACATTGGCTCGAGCTTTATTTCTATTTATATATTTTCCCTCCTTTTGCTCATCCATGTCTAACGTGTGAGGTATTTCTACACGTCACTCTTCATGATGTCAACAAGCAATTCTATTATTGAATATACATCTTTTAAAGAGAGGATAATGGTCCTTCCAACGTGACACAAAGAAGCTGCTCAAATATAACTACAATACAGAGGGTGATAGAGTTATATTTTTATGTTTGCAGTGACCCATATCAAGGGGAACATACAAGTATGAGAATATTTTGATTGTTGACATCATGAAGAGTGACGTGTAGAAATACTTCACAGGTGAGACATGGATGAGCAAAAGGATGGAAGATATATAAATAGAAATAAAGCTCGAGCCAAAGTGGGCTACCTACAACTAAGAAACTCTATATGTTGATATTTTTCTAGGGTAATATTGGAAATTATGTAGCTCTTTGTAACCCTGATGAGACGTCAAAGCGTTTTTTGGCGAGTAGCATGCTACTTCAGAACCCAATTAGTTGTGAAGCAGTATAGGGAAATAGGAAATTCATTTGAGCGGTGGACATGTGAGATTGTTAGTTGGATTGAAAAGTATAGTGGAGGGAAAGAAGAGGGAATCGTCAGGAAAGTGTTGATTTGGAGATCATAGCGGCAGGGGGAGGTATGAGATGGGTAGAGGGGAGGGGGAAGAGTCAGAGGGAAGGGTTTAGAAAGGCTTGTTTGGGAGATCTGAATAGTAAATGAGGTTTGAGATGATGCAAGGGGGGCTAGAGAAGGGGAGAGTCTAGAAAGGGTTATTTTGGAGATCATAGTAGTAGAATGGGGTTTGGGAGGAATGAGAGAGTGGAGGTAGAGGATATATTGAGAGAGAAATGGGTGAGAAATAGGGTAGTGCATTGGACAGAGTAGTAGAATGAGGTTTGGGATGAATCAATGTAGGAATAGGGTGGCTCTGACAGGAGCCTTTATGTTTATACAGTGCAGTGATCAGTTACACATAGAACTGGATGCATTCCTTGATGCTGCTAGGGGAGATTCTGTTTACTTCGGTAGTGAAGTGCACTCCACCTTGCCTATAGACACCTGGTATATCAAAACGGATATTATTATGATATATAGAGCTCATGCCATGGTTATAGAGAAATGCAAATGTTTTCTTGACATGCTTCTGGTACTTCTCAATCTTAGGAGAAAACTCTATTGACCATTGCCGTTTTTGCTTTTGATATTTATTAGAATATACAAAGGCAGTGTGAGGAAAGAAATAAATCAATTGTGAAAGTGTCTCGTTCATTTGGATTTCAAGCGCAACCCTTGAGGAGTGCTCAGCAGAATGAATAAGCTTCGTAAGGAATATGGACTTAGAAGGGAAGAGAAAAAATGGGAGGGAGGCAAAAATATAAATGTAATTGGTAGACTTTTGACAGTTAGAAACGTAGATTAGGTAGTGACCAACTGCTGTTTGTACCATGCAGAATCACTTGCTAAAATAGGAGGAGCTTTTCTATTGGGTAATTTTCAAATTGTGCTATGATCCTGCTGGAGGCTCAAGAGAGTCATTTACAAGCTTCTGCAGGTGAAACTTTCTGTGAGGGCCTCTTACGAGTCTGCGAGACTCTGGTGAGCATCTCATGGAAATTTACAGAGTGACCCTGCCAAGTGGTCTTTGCTCGATCTCGCAAGAGTCTCGTAAGCATTATTGTACAGGGAGAGAAAAGAATGTGCATCACTACAGTACAAGTGCTATTACCTGGTTAAAACAACCATAAAGCAACACAGATTAAGCAGAGGTTGTGAATGAAACCTCAAAAAAGATTGCTGGAGACATGTCTTGATATCAGAGTTACAATAACCAAGCAAATGAACAATTTCTATTAAATATTTATTTGTGTGATACTCACATACATTTTACAAAGAATTTGCAAACTGTGAACCATATCCTGTTTTGTTACAATAAAAAACATTCTTTTACTTAAAAAATATCCGAAAAGAACATATATCAAAAAGTGATTCTACCACACAAGAATAAAAATAATTAACTTTGAAAGAAACCTAGAAATTCACTGAAAAAAACAAAGGTTAAAGTAATGTGATAGTTAGGTGTAATGAAAATATCATTTTTCCTTTAAAAAAAACCTTAGAAATTGGCTGAAAAAAACAAAGGTTAAAGTAATGTTATAGTTAGGTGAATTTGTCAATGACAGCATTAACGTTTTGAACTAAAGAAACACATAAATTCACCAGTTATAGTTAGCAGCACTAACTATAACTTGTACCCTTGCCTTGAACTGCTTATGACCTCACCTATGACATCACTCATGCCATGTTCTATGACATCATTTATGACCTCACTGATGACATCTCAAATGACATAATTGATGACATCACTGAAAACACGAAGAATAGAACACTAGTGGCTGTTGTTCACTGTGCTTTTTCTGGAACTATTTTAGCACAAAATGAGTTCTTATGTCAAAAATTGACAAGAGGACACATTTTGCACTTCAATATAGAGCAAAATGATCGATTTGTAATTCGCAAAATTACATGTAATTTGATGTGCTTTTGCTGAAATTTCACATAGTTACGCAAAAGCAAATTAAGCAAATTTTGCTCATGCCTAATTTAAATGAGGGTAAGGATAGCTGAGTACCTTCACGCATAAGCCTCTGGGAGCAACACAGGGAGGGTTTTACATTCACAAGTTACTATAAAACAACCAAAACGATCCTCATAGCTGTGCACAAAAATGTGTGTGTACATGTCTAAGGGAGTGTGTGTGTATCTTTTGTCATACGAAGGAGTTATTAGCAGTCCAAAAATGCCATTTTTATGGACTAAGGGCCAAATGTACAAATGTCTCATGCGAGCGCAAATGGGTTTCAGACCTGTTTGCGACCGCAAAAAACTGTGGCCCATGTACTAATCCTGTTTTGCAAGTCACAAATCAATTTGCAACTTGCAAAATAGGGTTAGTGACTCACTATTAGGAAGGGGCGTTCCAAGGGCGTCCCTTCCTAATAGTAACTCCTTAAGCTATGTAAGAATGTTTTGCGACCGCAATTGTGGTCGTAAAACACTCACAGTTTTCCACTCTTCTCGGAAGGGTGGTAAAGCACTCGCAAATGGGAAGGGGTCCCCAGAGGACCACTGCCTGCCCTTAAAAAATTAAACTGAAGAGTTTCATTTTTATTTTTTAAATGCATCCCGTGGCAAATGCGAGGCAATTTGTGTTTTGCTGATTGGCCGGTCGTACATCTGGCCTCAAGCATCCCAGTTATAACTACAAATTCGCATTCACTGAATCCACGTTTTCTGCCGTCATCAACCACTTGTGAGTTTCTGACTAGTGCAAAATCAGAGAGAGAAATACTTGTTTATGTCTTCTGCCTGGCAGCTTGTCAGCTTCTGCTAGGGCACATTTCACAATTACAGGGGCCAGTGTCTAGCACCGTGCACGCAGCCCCAGCCCACGCATTACACTTGCAAGGAAGTCCAAATCAATAGCTACACTGCGGCATCAACTCACATACAATTTGAAAGCGCCCACTCATAACATACATATGAACTTCTTCTGCTGCCAACGAATCACAATGCCTATTCAGTAATGCGAATATTCAATTCAAAAGAAAACCTTGTTGACTCTCAAAACTTGGAAGGTCGTGTAATCATGGCTCAACTGAAAAAACACACAAACTGTTCATCAGAAAGGGCTGGCCCATTTGAAAAGAGAGAAATGAGGGAGACGATGGAGAGAGAATGGATAGGAAGAGAGAGGCGGTGGGAGAGAGGAGAAAGAGAGCGGGAGAGAGACAATCAGAGTGTCTTCGGTCCCAGTGCAAGTGAAATGGGCTCCCTACCCACTATCTGAGAAGTGCGTTGCAGCTAGACCTGGGCAGGAGTGAGCACCTAGCGCTCACGGACCCCGGCAGCACTGCACCTGCTGCACTATGGATAGCTAATTCCGTGGTCATTAACGTTCCAAAGAATCTAAAAAAAATACAACAATCCCTGAAGCTGGTACTGAAAGAAAACAATAACGTGCAACCAGCTGGGAAACCGAGCCAGAGAGAAACATGAAATGCTGCAAAATACAGAACAGGAGCTGCACCCCAGAAGGATGTTTACGAACTGTGACCAGCCCCGATGGCAGAGAAGTGGCAACCATGCACTATTAATGATTCATGCTACAGATCGAAACATTACTTGGAATTCACAGAATGAAAGAGTGTGTCAAGTATGTGAACTGAGCCTTGTAGTAAATGAGACATACTTCTTTGTGTATGATCCATGATCCCAGGAGACGAAGAACTACTGCAATACGGACTGTTTTATTTATGGAAAATCCATAACTTCACAATGCACAAGAGGGACTGAAAATCCCCATTCTCCTCAGAGAAGAAGGAGAGGTGGCAGAAACAGTAGCAGTGTGCATGGGGCAGCCAGGGTCACCGCATGACAGCTAAGGTCTCATGTGCAGAAGGATGCTGCAGCACCTAGACACCCGCACAGCTTTCACAAACCTGTAACCTAGTCTGCCATCCCAACCAGCCAAACCAAACTAAAACGGATGAAGAGAGGAGGCGAAGTAAGAAGAACAGGGTGGGGCTGTGAATGAGAGAGAAAGACAAGAATGGGCACCATAAGAGAAAAGACAACCAGACACAGTGAGATGAAGATGGAACCAGGAGACATTTCTCATATAATATCCCAAATAGGAAGAAACAATAAACTAGCACTATGAGAAGATGTCCCACAAGGTTACTAACTTCAAAGCGCTCACTGCTGAACAGAAGACATGGATCCTCTTTGTGGAAGAACCAGAGATGGCAAGAAGGACATCAGAACACTTGTCATCTTCTGACACCATGAATGTAATTCGAATTACGTATCAGTAAATATGTATGCTTAACGTGTGGCTTTTTGATCATACTGTCAATCGGGGACGATCCCTCAAGATTCCAGTGTTCAGCCTGAAATGTCCCTCGATAATCAGATATCTGAAAGTGGAGTGGACAAACATAGTGAACATCTTTTATAGCTAGGATACAGTTCTTACCCAAGAATGAAAAATTAACTCATGATCTGTAATGTTGCTCATCGCTAGGCTCTATCAGTAGTCATAAAACTGCTTTTTAAGAATTCAGATAAGGCTAGCCCTTCTTGAACTCTAGTGGAACGGCAAGTAAACTGTTAATCAAAACTATAGCTACCTATCAATAGACGCACAACTCTTTTTTGGACTAGACCGATTTTCACAGGCGTCTAAAGACCAACTTCTGAATGAAATTAAGGACGACGTCGCTTTCAAGTTCCTCATCCAAATATGACATGAGAAAAGCTACAGGAACAAATATCAGACTTCAATAAGAACTCTGCAACTTTACCGTCACCTGTTGAGAATAGGGGTACAAAGTAGGTGAACTTTCACCGATTTAATAAGAAAAAGATTTAAAGGAAATAGATCTGTAGTAGCCAATCTAAGGGCAATGTAAGGAAAATAGTGATAAAAGGAGACCGGAGGCAATAAGATGTGGTCTCAGTAGAAACAACTGAATTAGGAAAAGAAATGGAAGAAATGGAATCTCGAGAAGATACATTGAAATCTGTAGCCAGGCTGCTAAAATGTGGAAGTTGGGACCCAGCCATAACCAACCTGGCAAAAATTAGAGAGGTTGCTGGAACCAATAAAATCAAGGAGAGTAAAAAGGAAAATTGAATGTCACACATTTTCTCTTATCATTGAAGTTTTCCGGGCTGCATAGCGGTAGCAAAGCTGAGCCTATGTGTATCATAGTGTGCGAGGTATAGGACCGGAGATAGAGCGGTGTGCCTCCAAAAGCATCCTGGACTGTCCTGGGTACTTTGATCGAGCAGCCATGAGCAAGGCTACAGGAGGTGGTGTGGGGGCTAGATCCGATACAATATTCTACAAGTATTGCAATCAAAATAAAGATAATGTTCAACAGATTGGCTCAGTAGAGCACATCTGTTAGGAGAAAATGGCCAATGCTATGCTATTGATTCACTAACATATGGCTGTGGAGCGTTGCAGAGTGTTGAAATATTTTAACAATGATGCATGTGAAGGTTCACCTGGGATACCTAGTGGGAGAATATATAAAATGCTGCTGTCAGACTAAAGTATCCCAGGGGGACGCACTATAAATCCTCCACTCAAGGTCTTCTTCCTTATGGGGGTATTTTTGGAAATCAGCCTATGTCCCACTCAAAATCAATACATGTTTTATTAAAAAATGAATACATTTCCTGTTATCGTGAGTTCTACCAGATATGGTTGGATTTTTATGCTGCTCATTGGGTAATTGAACTATCAGGACCCATACATCAAAACTCCCACCTGCAGTGGAACCATTCCCTTTCTGGTGAACCACAGGGGTCTCAAGCTAGTCAATCAACTATGTTTAGAAACCCACAAACTTTCAAAGATGAATCCACTGTAACAACTGTTCCGATTGAATTATTTCATGCCGGACACAAGGAACCTAGACTATCCTCTTTATAGGGTTACAGGGTCAATGGGGCTTTGAAAAGCAGCATTTTGGCCTTGTTTGGAGTAAATACATAGAGCCAATGGTCTTCAGTCCAGTGGGAGTCTCTGTTCACGAAGAAAGGTTTCCCTAATGCTCCTGTCTCAGGCACTGGTTAGAGGCGTATGCACAGGTGGCCTAGGGCACACAGGGCGACCTCAAAATCCATGTAGGTGCTCGAGGTCCATCTGATGCACTTCAGTTGCTGGACCACTTCACAGCCGTCAAATGTCACTTGAGCGCTTTGAACCTGGTACCTATACAAGAAGCTGGTGATGGGCTTATGTTCACACGATTACAAACATAGGCCCGGAGGTACTGAAGATGCTCTGGGAGAGGGGAGAGGCACGCAGTCAAAAGAAATTCGCAAACGTTGGGAGAGAGCTGTTTGCCTGTTAGACTGAGTATCCACTGCTGTGGACAACTCTTGCACTGTCTGAACAGTAGTTGTTGCTATCATTGGATTTAAGGGGCTCTGGGATGGCTCCTCAGGCCATCTTGGGCATCTGGGATAATGTTGCAGGCAGGCTCTCCAGGCAGCAGCATAGCATGCTTTACAAGCGGGCAGCACCGTATGACAGAGCTTCAGGCAGTGACATAGGATTGCCCAAGCTTTGCAGGACTGGGCCGCTTGATCTTCTGATGTCCAGTAAGATCTGAGGCAAGTCAGAGCAAGTCCTAGCCACTGTTTATACTCTATCATTGACAGAGGAATCAACATGCACTTCCAGTGAAACGCAATGCCATTTTCAATGTTTGAGTGTCAGTTAATCATGCTGGGTTTGCACACTTTCTCCTGAGTTGTGGAGACCAAATGTGAGCTGAAGGTCATTGTCTATATGATTCGAGTGAGGGAAGTACTGTTTCTGGGTGGCACATGGGTGCCCTCCTCCCAGCATGCCTTGCTTACATGTACTGAGGCGTGGCAGATAGGTCACAATGTGAGCTGGTCTGGTTGAAAAGTGGATGTATCCTAGCCAGAGCACTGCCTCCCCAAGGAGCGGGGTAAATGCTGTTACCAATGATGCATAGCACCTTGAACATCAAACTGAATGCGCCAATAAATGCCAATCTAACTGTGTATCATTCATAGTCCTCAGCCAATCCAACATCTCCCTATGTGTCCTTACTTATGCATGTTCATGGATTCCCAGGTGGCAGGCAGACAGTGCTTGATTAGTTTCCCAGGCGCTAGTTGTGGAGAATGCTCTGATAAGCTCAGTGAAGTCAATATGGCAGCGCTGCATCAGGTGGATGCTGAAAGCCCAAGTAAGTCTCCAGCAGCCATGTTTGAACGACTCTTCCAGAGACCAAGGGGCATATTTACAAGGGTATATTGCCATCAGAATGTCACTTTTAGTGACATTCTGGTGGCGATATGCCCTTCTCCTTATGTATAAAGTGGTGTTAAGCCACTTAACGTCGCCTTGTTAATACGGCCCCTTTTCACGCTTCACTTAGCGATAAAGAGGCGTGCAATGGCGTTTGCAGTGAGAGTTCCACCGCAACACCCATTGCTTTTTGACGCCTCCTCATATTTACAAGGCTGGGGCTGCACCAAAAACAAAGACCAGGGAATATGTGGTCCTGAACTGGTGATACAAGCAGAAAATATGAATTTCTCCTTGATTTTTGCTCTTTCCATGTGTGCTTCACTGTGCAGCACACAGAAAGACAAATCGCCTTCGAAGATTGTTTATGTGCAGGAAGGTGTCCCCTCCTGCACATAAACAATCGCCCCTGCAGCGCAGGCACCCTTGCAACACGGCGCAAGGGTGCCTGCTGTGGCATTAGGTAGTTTTATTAGTGCCAGTGCTAGGGAAAACACAGGGGTGCGCCGTATTTGTGTAAATATGCCACATCCCTGCATTTTAAAAATTTCGGAGCACGTTGTAACCAATGTTGGCGTAACACCGCGCTCTGACATTTTGTTGTAAATATCCCCACAAATGTTTTCATTTTCAGGGATCAGCGCAATGAAACAGTGAGGCTTTCAGGACTCCTGGACAGCAACTTGTAGCCACTCTTAATTTTGCCTTCTCCCGAGGTCTTGAAATCCCTGAGATTTATGAGGCCCCAGAATCCCCTGGGGAATCCACACTCCTAAATCTCAAGGCACCGAAATGTATCAGACCACAAGGACCTTTACACAACTTCTACGGGCAGTGAGAGAGTCACAATGTAACAATATTGCAAGCCGTGAATGAGAACGTGTCAGTGTTTGTGCATGAGGAGCAAGCGTGTGACTGTAAACCTGAAGCAGTGGAGGGGGGACACGTTGCCCCAAACTGATTGGTTGTGAATGCAAGCTTTAGGAAAGCACTGGCACTTACTGACAATGAGCGGTCTTTCCTGTGGTGCTTCCTGAAAGTGGAGCTGCATGCTTCCCATTTAATCTTTTTTGCAGCAGTGGTAAATATTTTGTGCTTTACCCTTAGCCATGCCACCTCTTTTGAGCTAGGTTTGGACCACTTAACCAAGGTCCCTGGAGAGTTAATGTGTCTTTTAAAGTGCAGTGCCCAGTGCAGTGAAGAACACCCGCCAGCTCACATTTGATATTTTTTGGTTGTCTCTGTGACTACATAGATCCGAAAAAGCCCGATTGGAATGAAAAAACATACTCCAGCAGCATCCATATTTGTGCACAGGTTTTATTTCGCCCAATTAATTCCTTTAAGGAAAAAAAGTAGAAAACGAAAACTCAGATCTATATAAATTAGAATGTATTGATGTGGATAAGCTCTCCAGTACTACGAGACAACTTGGTTCTCGGGGTCTCCAACCTTCTCTGTACTGAGAGCTACTTGTATTCAATGAAACGCACTAAGAGCTACTAATATTATTAGTGTTGTATAATCTTCATTTTTTGTATGCATATTAATTTAAGCAAGCAAATGTTTTCTAGTTTAATCAGCAGGTTTGCACACAGGTGAGCTACTCAGAGGTAGCTGGAGAGCTAAAGTAGCTCATGAGCTACTGGTTGGAGAACCCTGGACCATTTTGGAATCTTTTAAAAAAGCTTTGGTTTCCTTTTTCACAATTAAAAATAAGGGGATGGGAACAAATAAAGACAGGTATATATAATCCTTAGGATGAATTGTTGTACTTTATTGAAGGATGACTGAACAATATTACCTGGCTCACATGCACGTCTCTATCGTTTGCATTGCACCAGATGCAAGTGGAATACTTGGGTATAGTCACACTCTTTCACACTCAGTGAACCTTCTGTAGCGCCTATTCAGAGTTCTAACACTTGCGTCATCTCCAAAATCACTGTTCCACATATGGCCTTCAGGAACTCCTGAACGGCTGAAGATATATGGTCCTATACTGTTAGTTCAGGACCTTTGAAGTCAGCCACATTAATGCTGCACTCAGGTGGGTTCCTTAAGGCAGCATCTTTGAACTGAAAACATCTTTTAAAGGTTGTATGTCCTTCCTCTTCTGTTTTTTCATGAGCACATTATGGTGGGCAGTTTATAAGATCGTTCTCATGTTATGCCATGCACGCCACTGTATTATTGTTGCTGCTGAGTTAATCAGGGCACTCGCCAGGTCTTCGGCTGTGGTTGAAGATTCCAGAGAGTAGACACAATTTCACCCACAAAAAGTGGAGGTCAAGGGACGGTGTATTCGCACTGCAAGGGTTCGGATTGGTATGTGTCCAAGTGTCTGACATCTGAACCGTGTGGTGATGGTGGAGAGTCAAGGGGTTGCTTACTTAATCGCGGCCCTTCAATGTATTTAAGTACTGTATGGTTAAATCCCTCAGGCCTGTGTCTGAGGGGTCTTATTCTGCTATTTTGTGGTTGAGGGACTCTGAGAGCACCATGAGAGTTGTTAGATTAAGCCTGAAATGGAAGGGAAACTGTGGTCTTCAGCATCACGCATGACGCACTCTCCAGCGGTTACATTAGGAAGAGGACAGTTTGTCCTTTGTAATGTGTCCAGCGCCTACCCTTGAAATCTTTCCCACTCTTCAGGGGACTACAGGAGAAAGGAGAATGTCTTGTGTCTCAAAATAATGATCGCAAAAACTGTGTAACCTTTAGGCTTATCATGGTAACAAGTGTATTGAAGACACCACTAGGAATGGCATACTATGACTGTTTGACCTAGGATTTGCCTCAGACAATGCACATTCTCATTCTGAGAAAAATGCATACCCATACAGATTTCCGTGGGGGTAATCACCTGTTTTATTTATAGTTGGGCCTATGAGTAGCAAACCTTTGCCACTTTCTGGCTCATGGTGGAGGATGGGCACAGCTCCTATTAAGTTCTTGAGGCCAATAGAATAGATAAGGCGATGTTATACCCTCTCCTCCACTCCCTCTGTTCCAAGGCCATCGGTGACTAATCCTAATATCATACTCTTTCTAACTCTAAGAACTTTCCTTAAAGGCATAGAGTATTTGAAATCATAAAAGTGGTGAACTTGAACTTTACAAAAACACTGATCTCATGCAACTCTCTCCATAGAACAATAACCAGATGTTTTCAGAACAGGGTTTCTCTGCAGCTGATCCACACCCATTAACACCGTGGGTATATTTACAAACAACTGGGAGAGCACGGTGTTACGTCAAAACTGGAAACCCCACGCTCCGTCAGTTTCAAAATGCAGAGATGCTCCGCATGCAGAAGAATGCGGCGCACCCCTGGGTTTCCCTTAGCACTGGCGCTAAAGAAGCTGCCTAGCACCACCTCAGGCACACTTGCTCCATGCTGCAAGGGTGCCTGCGCTGCAGGGGAGATTGTTTATCACCCCTGCAGTAGCATACCTTCCTGCATATAAACAATCTTTACAGGCGATTTGCTGTTTCTATGTATCAAAAGAGCAAAATGTGAAGAGTAATGAAACATTTCGACTTGTATCGTCTGCTCAAGACCAGATATTCCCTGGCAATATTTTGATGCTGCCCATACCTTGTTAATATGGGGCAGCATCAAAAAGTAATGGGTGTTGTGGCATAACAGCCACTGCAACACCCATTGCACGCCCCTTTCACGCCAAGTGCTGTGTGAATAGGGGCATTATTTGGAAGGAGGCATTAAGTGGCTTAACGCCGCCTTGTAAATAAGACAAAGGACTTAACGCCACCAGAACGTCTGAAAAAGTAACGTTCTGGGGATGTTAACTCCTTGTAAATATGCCTCTAGGTGCCAACAACCTATTTCCATGAAGCTATATAATTAACACAAGTCCCTTAGTGTGGACTCTCTGCGTTAAGAAAAACTTTGATGACCGAAGTTGGAAGAAACTGGAATCAAGACAGACTCTGCGGTCAACCCACTTTTTAGGTCAAAGTCTTGTTCGCTAACTACATCTTGAGAACATTCTGAAAGCTTCCCTGGGAATGTATTTCACCCATTGCTTACCATTGTCTTTGTGGTTGTATCTCAAATTTGCTTACTTTCTATTTATTGGCTTTATTTGTTTTAGGCTGTCCAGCTTGAGTTTGTCCCTCCCTTGGAGCATAGCCTATTTACTGTATTCTTGCATAAGTGCTCACTTTCTGTAAACATGACTCTAAATCTTGTTCTTATCTTGTCACCTTTGCTGTGCATTCAAAGACAGAGGTCAAATGTGAGGCTCTGTCTTCCAGGGAGCTTGGTGTTTACTTTTCTTTCTCTGACTTCAAAGTTAGAGGGTTTATGTGGCAATCATACTGTGAAAGGAAAAGCTTTTTTATAGCACACGACAAAATTTAAATGTTTGTAAATGAACTGGTCAGATATTTCAGAATGTATCAGATTTCGGAAAGCACAAATAGGGAACTTGTTTTATAATTCTTAACCTTTTCCGTGCGCCGGACAGCCCCCGGCCGTCTGACGTCACGGGTGTGTGCCCAGCAGTCCGATTTGCGCACACATAGAATTTGCCCGCACAGCGGGGAAATGTACGCCGCATCGAAGCGGTTAAGTGTAGTGGAAACAAATATTTTAATACAATTAAAAACAAATTAGTACTCTAAGTAATACCATTTCCACACAATATTCTTTGTGCGCTGTATACTTTTATCATTGAAACTGTATGTGCAAATGTAATTTCAATTGAAAATGTGTTGCCTGTGATGGCAGTGCGCTACCACACCATGCATACTCCACACAATGCCACTCCTTACTACACCACTCCACTCTACAAAAATCTACTCCACTCTATGCTCCTCCACTCTACACTACTCTGTGACATGCCACTCCATTCTACGACAATCCACTCCACTGTATGACATGACATTCAGCTCTATGATGTGCCACGCCACATAACTTATCTCTATGCCACTCCACTCCACTCAGTGCTCCTACACTCTACGACATACCATTCTAGGCATGTCGCTTAACTCCACTCCACTCTACTCTACTCTATAACACACCACTCTACGCTATGCCACTCCACTCTACCTAATGCCACACCACTGTACACAACTCAACTCTGTGCCACTCCATTCTGTTCCTGTCTATGACACATCCCTCAACTCTACTCTATGACTCAGCGCTCCACTCTACGCCACTCCACTCCACTCTATGCCACTCCACGACATGCCCCTCCATTCTAAGCCTCTCCACTCTTCGACATGACACTCTATACTACTCTACTCTATGCCATGACATTCTACAACACGACACTCTATGCCACTCTTCTCCACTTTATGACACGCCACTCCACTGTATGCCATACCACAGCACTTTGCACCACTCCACGCCAATCCACTCTACACCACTCCACTCTATGCCACTCTAAGACATGTCTCTCCACTCTATTGTATGACACACTACTTCACTCCACTCTATACCACTACACTCTCTACCACTCTACTCTACACCACTCTGTGACACACCCCTCCTCTCTGATCCCCTCCATTCTATGCCACACCACTCTACGCCACTTTACAATACAACACTCTACTTTGCGACACTCAACTCAATGGCACTTTACTCCTCTCTGTGCTATTCCACTCCACTCTACTCCACTCCAGTCCACTCATTGACACTTTACTCCACTCTACACCACTCTACTCTATGCCATTCTACTCCATTCTACAACACTCTACGCCCCTACACTCTATGACACTCTAATCCACTCTATGGGCCCGATTCACAGAACTAACTTAAGACAAAATCCTAAACTTACTACCATTTTGGTATTCACAGAAGGCACTTACTCATTTGGGTATTCACAGAAGGCACTTACTCATTTGGGTATTCACAGAAGGCACTTACTCATCAATGAGTAAGTGCCTTCTGTGAATACCAAAATGAGTAAGTGCCTTTTGTGGTAGTAAGTTTAGGATTTTGTCTTAAGTTAGTTCTGTGAATCGGGCCCTATGTTAGTCCACTCTGCAACACTCTACTCCACTCTGTGCCATTCTCTGACACTCTATGCAACTCCCTCTGCGCCACTAGATGCCACTTTACTCCACTCTACTCTAACATACTACTCCACTTTACTCCACTATGCCACTCTATGCCACTCCCCTCTACTCCACTCTGTCTCTCTCCTCCACAACACTGTACTCCACTCTACGCCACTCCACAACACTCTACTCCACTCTGTCACTCCACTCTACTTCACTCTATGACAAGACCCTTTAAAACACTCCCCTCCACGCCATTCCACTCTACGACACTACTCCACTTTATGACACTTCCCTCTACAACAATCTACTCCACTCCCTCTATGCTACTCCACGCAATGTAACTCCACTCTGTGTCACTCCACACTACTCTACGACATTCTGCTCCACTCTATGGATACTCTATGCCACTCCACTCTATGACACCCTACTCCACTTTAGACCACTCCACTGTATGACATTCTCCTCCACCCTCCATCCATCCACTCTGTGCTTCCACTCTACTCCATTTAATTCTACTACCCCCATGTCACACCTTTCTACGCCACTCAACTCCACTCTACAACTCGCTTCGCCACTAAACTTTACTCTACTCTACTCTACATAATGACACTCTACACCACTCCTGACTTGCTATGCCGCTCTATTCTATGACACTCTACTATATACCAGTCCACTCTTCAACAATCTACTACACTCTATGCCACAACACTCTACTCCTCTGTACGCACTTCTGTCTACACCACTTCACACCATTTTACTCCACTCTATTCAACTCCACTCTCCTCTATGGCACTCCACTCTACAACATTCTATGACACTCCACTCTGACACTTCACTGTACGACACTCTACTCCACTCTATAGCCCTCCACTCTATGCCCTCAACAACACTCCACGACACCCCACAACACTCTAAGCCACTCCACTCTATGCCACTCCACTCTAGGCCACTTGCCGATGCTCTATACTACTCCATGCCACTCCACTCTATTCTACTCCATTATACGCCACTCCACAACACTCTACGACACTCCATGACACTTCACGACAATCCACTCAATGCCACTTCACTCTGCGACACTCCTCTCCTCTCCACGCCACTCTCTACACCACTAACTTTTAACCATGCTGAACAGCAGCCAAGCTGGTGTACAACGGGCTGAAATACACTGACAAAGCCAATAGCTCTTCCGTAGGAGAGACCTTTTGGCATTGTAAATGCTTGTTTACTTTCAGTATTTAGACATGTCAGAGCCTTGTCACACCCCCTGGTCAGTCTGGCATTGTGAATCAGAGTGGAGACGGGTAACATTCAGAGATGGATTCGATGGGAGAGGGAATTTTCAGCGGCCCTGTAGGACGAATGTATGACATTACAACGTAGTTTTTACATCGCAACTACCATTACAATGCATGCTTTTACAGCGCATGCCATTAGAAAGCATTTTTAGAAACTACCATTACAACGCATAACATTACAATACATACCATTACAACGCATTCCATTACAATGCATAATACTTTTGGGGCAACTTTAGGGTAAGTGTTGGATATTGTAGGGGTAAAAATTACTATTCCCACTTCAGTGAGTGCAACGGTAGGGTAAGTATTGGATAATGTATGGGTAAAAATTACTATTCCCACTCCAGTGAGTGCTAGTACAAAATAAACAGTCACAGTGGGCATAACATTTACATAATCATGTTAGCACATAAATTGCGAAAGTAAACACATATTGTGACACCACCTACTGTAATCACAAATGACAGAATTTAATCAGATTACACATACCCTGTAACGCCTCCCATGTATGAATGTCACGCCTGGCTGCTCCGTGAGATTTATTGGTTCTCAGTCTCTAAACTTTGAGACGGTTAGCCTCGCGCCGCTAAATAGGTTCAATCGCGAAAACCACCAGCCCGTCAGTCACACCTCCAAATCTCGTCCAATCATGAGGCAACCTTCAGGCTGCACGTACACGCTTGTCCTCAGGTATTTAGTTGGTCATGTGACCACCCCTAGGGTTAGCTGTCAGATGAGTCGACACTGCCCTGGAGGTATGTCACACCGTAGTCTGTGCGCTGTACTTTTTAACTCTTGACCATAGCGCGTTTGTCTTCCTCTTTATGGGGCCCCCTCTCAAGTTGTTCCTTTACATGCTGGGCGCTGTTTACATGTACTCCGTCCAGTTCAAAAAATCATTGCTTTTCGAGTTGGGTTATCCTACCTAGCAGTGGGGGATTTGTTTCTGAGCACGGCCCCCATTACCAGCCTTTACCGTTACAATTTAATTTAAGCTGTTCCTTTACATGCTGGGCGCTGTTTACACGTACTTCGCCCATTTCAAACAATTATTGCGTTTCGAGTTGGGTCATCCTACCTAGTAGTGGATGATTTGTTTTTGAGCACGGCCCCCATTACCAGTCCTCACATTTAATTTAAGCTGTCAGAATAGGCATTCCTTTATTCCGGTCCCTACGCGCTCACTCCCATCGGAGATTGTTCCGCGATGTTTTTTTCATTTTAGCCGACTTTTGCACACACGCTCTATCACACTGTGTGCAATTTTAGTCCCTACGGTTTCAATTTCACCATTGTTTATCTAAATCAAGCCCGATTTGACTTGCCCTCGTTTAACCTCATTCCAATCATTTTCTGTTCCCACAGCATTGGTTACTTTTGAACCGTTGCCGTTACTGATTTACTCAGATTACCCTAGGATTACCAATTCTCCACACCCTTTGGTGAGTACCCTATACATAGGCGGCTTCTCATCACTGTATTATCAAGCCTATTGAGGCGACTCACTCCTCGCTGTATTTTGTTTGTTTACCTTTTAGGAGCTTACGTGGCCCATAATTTAACTATCGAGCCTGAATCATTCCTGCTGTTGCTGGTAAATAATTTTCCTAAAATTTCCCATCAATACCTTTGGCTGTCAGTTCAGACACACCTTATTAATTCCAACTGTTGTCCTCAGGTGTAAGTATGGCTTTCTCCCTTCGGTCCTGATGAAGACCCCACTTCCAAGATTTTCACGTTACTGGTCCAATTAGGGGTCGAAACGTCGACTATCTTTGTTGTTCTTTAAACATATGAGATTGACAGTGACTGTGTAACTGCTTTCTGTTTATGTTTTCGCATTTATGTTTATCGCCAGCTAAGTGGCTGTTTTACGCTCCTTAATAATTTGTGGATGTTCTCAAAAACACAACCTTCTCCCCTCACATTGTCAGCACTTATCCCAAACCTTCTTGCACTTATCACTTCACTTACACCTGCATATATTTGTGAAAATGAAATTGACATGTTTTCTGTCTTATGAAAGGTTGACTTCGTTCCCTTCATGCTTGCTCAATCTGATTAAATTCTGTCATTTGTGATTACAGTAGGTGGTGTCACAATATGTGTTTACTTTCGCAATTTATGTGCTAACATGATTATGTAAATGTTATGCCCACTGTGACTGTTTATTTTGTACTAGAATTTACACCCGAGTCCAGTGGTCTACCGGGTTACCCCATTGATATAAAACTCACTCCAGTGAGTGCAACAGTAGGGTAAGTGTTGGATAGTGTAGGGGTAAAAATACTATCCCCATGTACCCCAAAACCCATACCCACCCTAAAAACTAAAACATCCCCGTTACTTACCTTATAACGCGTTGTAATGGCATGCATTCTTAATGGTATGAGTTGTAATGGCATGTGTTGTAGTGACATGTGTTGTAATGGCATGCATTGGAATGGCATGCGATGTAAAGGCAGCTACGTTGTAACAGCTGCATTGTAAAGGTAGTGCGTTGTAATGACTGCGTTGTAATGTTTCCCCTGTAGGACAGATTAGAGGGCTATTCTGAATGAGCCGAGAAAAGCTAAGAAAATTGTGCTACTACAACAGCCATGAGGTGGGACGGTGATGACCATGACTCGCACCCAGACCAGGAGAGGAAGATGAGCAGAGCTCTCTTACATCTATACCCTTCTTCCGACATGAAACATTAGACACAACACCAATTACATATCCAGCACATGGAGATATCATATAGAAGAGTAGCATCATTTAGGAGAGGCACGCAACATAACGCTCCTCCCACACATCCAGCACAACACATTGGAAAATACCGTGGTCATCCTCCAATAGAGCTCAAGTATTGCATACAGGACATTTTTATAAATCCTGTTATAATCCTGATTGGGACGGAAAATTAAGTTCACAGCACCATCGTGATTACAAATTCTGAAAAAACTCCATACAGTACTATGCTTTTTACTCAAACATTGGCTCCTGAAACCAGAAGAAACGTCCAGGTGAAACTGTGTGGGAAAATTGAGAATTACTTAAGAATCAGTGCGACATTACTGATTCCCCCTGAATCCCTCATACCTGAGGGCAATCTCTGCTACAACTCAGAACCCCATGGCATTCCTTCCGGCTCCAGAGTGACCAATGTCCCTGGTATGGGTAACTCTGTGTGATGGACTCTGCTACTTTATGGTCTTCTTGTGATGAAGCAAATCTTTTAATATCCCTACTTGGTAGTCCAAAGTGATACAAATATGGCCGCTATGTACATGCAAACATGAGTGCGTTACACCAGATAACAAAAAGCATGCAACAGAACGTCTCTGACAGACTACTGAGCACACATAAAAAACAGCTCAGATGTTCCATATAGGTGGTTATCAGTGATCCCATAACAGTCTAAGTCCTAATAACAATCACAAAACACATTAGTCAGAACAACATGAATGCCCAGTACATCTCAGAAGCACCATGTAAATGGTTTGCACAGAACTCACAACAGCACTCCACTTTTCAACACACCTCTCCAAGGTAAATCATAACACACTAAAGCAGTACCTTTAGTTACGCTGATTTCTATGGAAATTGTGGACCCTACCAAGACACAATGAGCTCAGTTACTTAAGCAGGGCGACAGACATTCTAATCCTTCAGATGTCATTGCTCTTTCTCAAACTGGTAAAGACCTCCAGCTACACCCACACATCAAACAACACTATAGCAATATAACCTGCTGCAAAGGGCCATAATGGTTGTTAAATGGCCTAAAACCAAGTTATGGGCCTGAGTGACTAACAAGGGTCTTTAACATCTGGTATAGACTGAGGCAAAGGGGCTATGATGCTATTTGAACATTCAACTCACTGGGGGTAGAATGTTCTTTTTAACATTCTTTTTTTATTTGGAGGTACATTGTCAAAGTATAAAAATACAGTCATTCATACATATCACAAATATATAAATATAAGATAATTCATACATCACAGATATTTAAAATATGCTTAGGTTGCCATGTAAAAGCCAGAAAAATAAGCATAGCAAAAAAAACCTCCATCAGGACTAGTTGCCTTAGACACTGTCGTCATTTTGCCCCAGAGCTTCCTTTCCTTATCCAAGATTCCAAGTATTACCAAATGTCTTAATATTGCCAGACCTCTGCGTAAGCAGCTTCCCTCATTCGAGGACCTTGTACATTTTCTCATACTAATCAGAGTAACAGGGAACAGGGTCAGACCTCCTTCTCTGGAGGATCAATGACCTAACCACCAAAACAGCAATATACAAGCGTTTCTGCGATCTTATTGGTATGTCTGACATTAGGCATATGCCACCAAAGCCAGTCTAGATTTTACAGATGGTGCATCCCCAGCAATACTTCTAAAAACCTATAAATACCTTCCCAAAAGTCCCTGAGCTTATTGTAAAACCAGACTAGTTGTGCCCACCTTCCTCCACCCTACCTTCCACATCTAAAACATTGATTTGGTCAGCTCTAGTTCAATTAGTGCAAACATTGGGGAGTTTGATACACCAACCATTTGGCAAAATAGTGCATCATGTGAAACTTGTCTCCCCCCCACTTCAAGGCTGAGAAATTAAACTGATTAATATTTAACCAGACACCCTTGGATATTGCACATTCTCTAACCTGAGTCTACTTTCTCACAAGATAGCAATTAACGAGCAACAGCTCTATCTTCCTATGGTTTGAGTTATCCCTCAAATTCAAAACTAATTCCTTCTTGGACACCAGTTCTTTAGGATTAATCTTTGCAGCACACTGAGTAGAGAACTGTACCACCTCAGTCAACTTTTGTCATAAATCACCATTGGCTCTACCTAATCCCAAGTTTCCCACCTTTTACTCTGCAGGAAATCACCCAATTTCACAAATCCATTCCTTCCCCATCTTGCTACAGTAGATGGATCTATAAAGCCCCCTCCCTCTAATTCTAAGTAGCTCAAAGGGGTTTAGGAATTACCATAAGGTATCTCAAAAACCTTATACAATTGTGCTCTTTTCTTAAGAAGCCCTTTCAAAGTCTTATATTGCACTTTTTTTTGATATATCTAACAAGTCTTGGCAAATATGTAATTTGATATTCTTCCGGCTTCTTATGCATACATTTATTCTGAAGGTGGGTACATATAGGGCTTGCCTAATAAAATCTAAACATATACTTTACAAAATGTGCTAAATAATAGATCTTGAAGCAAGGGAGGGCCAATCCCTTCTCCTATGTGTTGCGATATAAAGTACGTACTGCAATCTTTTACCTAGCTTTATTCCATACCAAAAAGAAGACATTAGCAAATTGATTACTGTTCAAAAAATTGAATTGATAGTACATGGTGCCGCAGTGAATAAAAAGTTTATTATAGGGAGGATTGACATTCTAATTAGGGAAGCCCAGCCCAACAACGAAAGAGGAAACTGTGTCCACCTAGAAAACACATTTCTGCCCTTAATCAAAAGAGGTCTGTAATTCAAATCATATAGATCATTCACATCTTCCGTAAAATAGACCCTCCAAGTACCACTTAGGACGAACACGAACACAACCTCTAAATCTGGAACTAATGCCTCAGTAGTACAGTTGCACAGAAAGACAATAGTCATTGCTCTATTCACCTTATACCCTCCCAGCATTTGTAACTGTGAGAGAATATCAAGAAACCCTTCTCTGACCTTCTTCCCTAGGTGTGAGCAAAAGCATGATGTCATCGGCATACAATGTAATCTTTACCATAAAAGGTACTGGTGCTTGAAAGGTTTCGAATTGTTATCACCAGTGGCTCGATAAAAAAAGCAAAAAGCACTGGCAAGAGTGGGCAGCCCTGCCTAGTTCCCCGCAAGACCCTTTTCTAACCTATTTCAGTGGAATTTAAAATTAACTTGGCTTCTGTGTTCAAGTACATTCCCTAATGAAGCCTACGATCTGGAGAGAAAATCGGAATTTTCAGAACACTAGGTAGAACGCCTTTTCTGTGTCTAACTATCAGATTAGCAGCGGGGATCTGATTAGAAGAAATCTTATCAAAGGCCTGTACTAGTGCTCAGTCTACCCGCTATGAAACCATTCTGATTCTTATATATTAAATAGGATGCCATTTTGTTAATTCTATTCGCCAATCATTTCATTATGATTTTATAATCTGTATTTAAAAGGGTAATAGGGTGGTAGGAATTAGGATCAGTTGAATCTTTGCCCTTTTAAAAGAAGTTAACAGCATTCCCTTGCTTGAATGACAGAGCGAGAGGAGAACCCCCCCTTAAAAATAAAGTTGGCAGCCTCCAATAAATAAGGATTTAAAACCACTGAGAAAATCTTATCAAATTCAGCAGGGAATCTGTCGGACCACACACCTTACCCCCAGAAAAACTACATATTACCTCCCCTAGGTCAGTCAGTAAAAAAGGGCTGTCTATCAACCTACTATCTTCTTCTAAAAGAGTCAAGATGGGAAGAGAGTCCAAACAAAAGCCCAACTCTGCCAAATTAACACCTGGACGGTTATTATAAATATTACTTAAATTATCTAAAAAAAAGTCAAATGTCCCAGAACAATGGAGACATTGCGCATCAGAGATCTTCATCTGGCGTGCAATGTCTGCCCGTTCTGGAGCATTTGACTTCTCTAATAGTATTGCATGGAGCCCACTCCCATGCCTGGCAAGTCAAAAACTTCCCTGCAAAATTACTTTCTTCGTAGATATTTTGGCCATAGGTCTAGGTTTGCACACAATTTCTAGCTTAATAGTAATCTGAGGTATACTGCAAAGACCTAAGTGTTCTCGGTTGACCTGGTTCTCCAAAACTTTCTCTTCATCCTGCAAAGCACTATACCGAGCTATATCCTTGAAAATAACAAAAGCACTCAGGGATGTTTTCATAGTGTTCCAAATTATGCCTACCCTGACAGAACCCTTATTTTGTTAAAAAAAAAAAGCTCTAGCTCGATTCTGCATTAACGAACCCAATTCTGGTCCTCTAAATAGCAGTTATTAAATCCCCCTCTCAGGATTCTAGGACCAGCTTTCTTAGGGTTCATTTCTAGCTTTCAGAGCAGAATGATCAGGGAAACCATTGGGCAGCATATCCAAACTTTTAATCCCCATCATAGGTGAAACTAAAGAGCAATCCAAATGGGCAGCTGTTTTAAACCTAGCTGAACAACAGGTGTACTCTCTCTGCGAAGGATTAGCCACTCCCCATGTCTCAATCTGTCCCCAGGTCCTCCGGTTTTCTCCGAAGAATGTTGCCATCTTGGTCTTCAGCTTCTTCCTTTTCCTAGAGGAGGAGTCGAGGTCAGGCTGTTGTAGATAATTAAAGTCTCCCCCCCCGATAGCCAATCCTCCCTCAACACCAAATTGTGACAAAAGTAATTTACTAGGAGGGGCAGGATCATCTTCAACCAGGGCATATAAACTAACTAGTGTGACCTGTGATTGGTTTATCATGCAGTCCACCCAGCACCACCTTCCATCTGAATACGATTGCCACTCCTACCTCGCCGCCAAGACATGGAACTCCCTCCCGACCCACCTCCGCCTGACCCAGGACCACCTCGCCTTCAGGAGGCAACTCAAGACCTGGCTGTTCGAGCAGTAGCGGACCCCCCCTCCCCCAGCGCCTTGAGACCCTCTGGGTGAGTAGTGCGCTATATAAATGCTTGATTGATTGATTGATTGACCCATGGACCCTTGGTCGAACGTGTTTGCTGATTTATAGAGTAACACCTTTGTGGGCCGTTTCGACAGAAGCAAAACATCTAAAGCCAGTCCATGTTTCAAGTATTTCAAACTTAGATATACTATCAAGAGCAATATGGGTCTTCTGCGGAAAAATCACTGGGGGTTTATAATTCTTTATCCAGATTTCCACTGATTACTTCTTCCTAATATCGTTCAATCCATTCACGTGAAAATTGAACACTTTCACCAGCCCTTCCTGTTAAAGTGATACAAAAAACATTTCCCCCTGATTCCCGAAACCTGAACGACGGGGCATCTTGTCAAAAGACCTAGGATGAAAGTGCAAAGTGCAAAAGTGTGAACAAGTGCAATGGAGTGCAAAATACGCAAAAATGCCTAAAATCCCTTTGCACCTTTCTGCATTCCTAAAAAACACACACACACCACCCTAATAACATACTTGCCCTATTAAATGCAACACACATTTCATATTAGAACAATGGAGTGCTCCGGGCTTATAATGACTGGTATAAGCCCGGAGCTCCAACATTCCAATGCGTCTTTGTTCACAGCTCTGGCTGTGAACAAAGGCTTCAGGGAGCCTGAGGGGATTTGAATCCCCTCGTGCTCCCTGGAGGCTTCATTTAATTGTTAGAACATTCTGCCCTCTAGTGGCAGAATGTTCTAATAGCCTTATAGCCCTTCGTAGCAGGGCTATACCGGCTTTTAAAGTCCCTCTGCTTTGTTAAAGTCCCTCGCCTTCGGCTCGGGCCTTTAACGCTGCAGCGGGCCTTTAACAGCCAGTATAGCCCGCTACGGCGGGCTATAAGGCTATATTAAAGTGCCTAAAAGTGCCCTAAAGTGCATAGCCTATTAATCTTTGTCTGGATTCCCTGAAACCCAGCATTGCAATGTGGCGAACCTAGCCTGCCCTATACCCCTTCAGACCAGTGGAAATGTTTCTTTCTGATGGACTATAGCAAAAGTAACAAATCCTGCACACTGAACCTTCTTTTTCTCCATGCACCCCCACACCCCTAGCCACCCCCTAGTGCTCAACCCCACCACTGATGCATCCCCACACCCCTAAATACCCCCCAGTGCCCAACCCCACCCGCCAGCTCACTCAAGCCAAGGCAGGAGGCCCACCCTTCCGCCGAGCAATGCTCCTCTTCCCTTTCGATTGCCAATTGGGGGTCAAGACCATGGAACAATGCTGCTTCTTCCAGCTGAATCCCACCTACCTGGTGTGTTCTGTTATCCTGGCAACCATGTGTTTCTCCTAGTAACAGCTCTGCTCTGGTTGCTGTCTCTACTGGGTTCTGGCTTGTGGAACTCCAGGAGAGAAGGCAAGCGGTTGCTGGTGGAGGAGGATCTCAAGGGTTGTACGTCTTGAACTAAATAAACTGTTCCTACTAATTAGTCTGGCTGTGGTGCTTTCAAAACTACCCACCTCCCATCACCACCCCACTCAGCATCTCAAAATCAAAACCATGAAGATGGCATTCAGGAAACCTGTTATCAGCATGATAATTTACAAACATCAATCTAAATCATGAGGATGTGGAGCGTCACGCCACCCAAGTAGCGCACCGCCTCTTCTGGCCCTCCCACCAGCCCCACCCACCTCTCTCGCTGCAAACAGGCAGGATGGCTGCATCGTGGTTGGCTACAGCCAGGTGCGCAACACCCATTGGGCTGAACGGGCTTCAGCCCCCCCCCCCCTCCCCCCCTTCGTCATCTTCAGCCGGGCTGCCAAGGTTCAGATGACAGCACAACACACTTTCCTGATTTACAATGATCTAAAATAATGAAGGTATGAAAACCGTTTCCCCAATTTCATTTGTATTAAGCCTCCACTTTTGTTCTCAGATGCTTTAGAATCCGAGAATGCAATTTCTAATGACCCCTTCTGAGAGGCCCAGAACCATCTGGAGGCAGCCAGCCTCTGAAAGTTTCAGCTTCCCTCCCTGCCCCCACCTTTTGTTTTCTTTGAGAGGAGTGCCACCAAAGTGATATCCTTGCCTGAAGCAGGGATTTCACCTAAGCATGTTTGATGTGCTGTGCAGCATGGAGTATGAAGATGTGCACAGCAGGGGGATGTGACGCCTGCAGGATTTCCTTTACAAAAGAAAAGTGTCACCTGCACTGGCCATCCCTTTCCCCCTGCTGTGCACATCTTCCCACTCCCAGCACCAAGAGTCCTGTAGTGTGAGCTTGGGTTTCGTGACTGACCTCTCAAGTGAGGCCCCGCCTTCCCTGGGTATTTTGGACACAGCTTCTCGAGGAACACCTCAACCGAATTTTTCTCAGGAGCCGTCCTTACTTGTATTCAGTCTGTACTTGGAGCGTTGTTTTACTGGATGTTTTGGTGCATGAAGTTTCTTGAAAGTGGTTTCCTTATTCGTAAAATGCACTCATGTCCTGCGTTTCGTGTGGAATTTTCCCAGTCTGATATAAATATTGTCTCGTAGCGGTATCTGTTGTCTGCGGTGTCGTCCATTTCAAGATCCTGTACTTTTGGGTTGTAATGTGTAGATGCGCTGAAGATAATGCAACAGGTGTGACTTTTCAGTCACACAACAATCTCCAAACTGCAGCCAGGATTGAAGGCCACCTCACACTGCAGAGTTCAAACATTCATCATACTAACGCAAACTACAGCGTGCTCATCCTCACACTGCACAGGTGCAAATGACACACTCATGGAAGCTGCAGGGGTCTCAGTCTCACACTCAGCCCAAAATGTAGGTGGCATCAACATTCACCCAACACTGCATGAAGGACTCAATTTCACCGCACACTGAAGAGTACAAACCTTAGTACACTCATGGAAACTGCAGGGGTCTCATCCTCACACTCACCTCACACAGCAGCTGGGACCAACCCGCACCCCAAACTGCTGCCAGCACTCAAGCTCACCTCGCACTGCAGAGTCTAAACATTAATTACACTCAGGGCTCATCCTCAAACGGCAGCTGAGACCAACCTTCACCCCACACTTCATGGAAGACTCAACTTTAGTGCAGAGCGCAGGGGCCCAAATATTGCCCTTACACAAACTACAGAGGTCACATTCCAGGGCTGGCTTTAAGAAAATGCAACCAGTGTGGCTGTACTGGGCGCTGACCTGGAGGGTGGCGCTGACCTGAGGGGGCGTGCTGTGTTTAGCCTAATTTAAGATTTAAAAGCACCTGCCACAGAGTTTCTTGGGTGTCCACGTTTCAGGCAGCAACAGAAATGTCAAGATAATTCTTGTGATTAATGTTCCTGCTAGACAGAGAGAGAGAGAGAGCGCGATGGAAGTTTTGTTTAGGGGCACTTTTTACTTGCTTTAAAGTAGCGTAGATGGTTAACATGCCTGCTGCAAAGAACAGGTCTGTAGTTTATGTGGATAGCTGAGTGGATTAGTAAAGCCAGCCTTTACCAGCGCTTTAAAACAAATGAAATGGATGTGAGAAATGGGCTATGGAGAGATGAGGGGCATTTTTGCCTGATGGTGGTGTATTCACTGTTTTCTTGCATCTTAACCTTTTTATTTATTTCCGCCTTTATCTTTCTCATAGTGCCCTTTCCCCCTTCCTCTTCTCTTCTGGCCCCCTTTCTTATTTATTTATTCTTCCTCTTGACTCTTTTAATCTCCTTCTCTTGTTCCTGCCATTACTGGCTCCTCAGTTTTTATTTTTATTTTCTCATCCTCTGTTCTTTTCTTGCTCTGTTCTTATTTATCTTAGCGTTCTGTCCTTCCTTCTTTCCCCCACTCTTTATTTTCCCTTTTCATGTTTTTGTGTTCAATGGTGATGACGGTGCTCTAAGTTGGATACAAAGAGGAGAGCGAGGTCTATAAAAGAGTAAAGAACGGGGTAAAAGTGCACTGCTGGCTATGTTACTCACTTTTTGTGTGACGCACTTCTATTACTTTCATGGCCTCTTAGCGCTGATAAGGGCTGCCTCTTGCTATAGCTCCATAGTACCCTCAAAATCTGGCATCTGTTAATTCACCCCTAATATCCGTCCGTTACTCAAATTATAATTCACCTACCGTGTCCCAATCTCTACTCTCCTGTAATTTATATCTGCCCACACTAAAAAAAAAACTATAACAAACATTAGAACAGTTATGAAAAAGTTGCCAACACTAAACATTTTTTTATATACGTTTTTATTTTAATAAGGCCATTCAATTAGACATAATCTCATCTTAATTATAGAGAAGGTAACATAAAAAATGCTTATAACACTTTAATTATAACTTTCCAACATGCTGCACAGCAGCCACGCTGCTCCACACTATAGCTTAAACACATTAGCCAAACCAATAGCTCTGACTCAGGGGTCTCCAACCTTTTCTGCAGCGAGAGCTACTTCTGATCCGTGAAAATGATTGTGAGCTACTATAGGCCAAGCAACTTGTGAATCATTCCCAAAGCCCCTCCACGCGCAGCTTCATTGACGAGGGATAAACAGATACCCATTTAGTTTTGCAACGCACAATATGAAACCAGAGACCCTGGAATAAGTCCTGGCTTTCCTCTTCAACAAACTGCATACTCCTGACCTCTGCCATAACCAGCTAAGAAGACTACAACCATAAGAAATGATATGGACGTGCAGTGCTTTTCAAAGCTGCAATCATATTAAAAGCCATAACCTGCACATCTGTCTCTCACACCTTTTCATCCACCAAACTATTACATTCCATAACTCGGTAATCGAACTTCGGTGGTCATCATGCACAACATGGAACACTTCCCACATAGGCTCACAATATAAAGACAACACCTTTCCCACCACAAACCCTACATGGATTGGCTTGCAGGGTAGTAAGCAGTATAAACAAATGCTGCAATACAATTATTTTATTACATCATACCTCCTTTATCTACATTATCACATGACTAGACCTTGAAATGCCTGAGTTCAGGGTTTGCACTGTACAAATTCTTTCCTAACAGACCATAAATGTGTTCCATGTAATAATAACCTATTCCACATGTATGGTTCACATGACTTGCCACTTAGTTCATTATCATAGAATTGTCATCAAGGATGGTGGGAGTCCATGATTATTTCGTGATTAAAAGCTATTACATCTAAAAATGCCTCTTAATCTAGTACTAAAATATGCTGTTCATAAGAAATGCTTATGAATGTAGGAAAAATAAACGTTATGCTTTTCTAACATTCCATATTTTTGTATGACTTTTGTTCCACTGTTTGCATTATTTTCAACTCTTTGCTCACACAAAGAAGGGGCCACTGACCTTAGCTTGGCCCATGCACAGCTCTCCTTGTTGATTTATTAGCCTCGTTAACAACAGAAACGTATAGCCACTGCAAGGGTGAGGAACTTTTTTAAACGGGATACATTTGAAGTGAAGTGTGAAGTCTTATTTTCATCGTGCTTAAAATCAACACTTCTCACATGATATAATATAATGAACTTAAAAGCATAACACGTGTTTTGTATTTTTAAAAAGCACCTCTTAGGAGTTCTCCCTGGCCACAAACCAGAGCCAGTAACTTAATTTTACATTACATTTCTCCCATTATTTCATTAAAATGTAATGAAAAGACATGTCATATAACGTGCATCTGTAAAGCACAACTTCAACCATGGGTATCTTGGTAATAAACACATTGTTTTCATTAGAAACCCATGGTTCTTATTTTATAGCCATGGAGGGGTGGGGTGGGGGTGGGGGCTGGTTTTATAGCTGAGTGAACTAGACAGGGTTCAAAACTGTGACTATGGGGTCAAACGCAGATCGCGGAGGGTGCATTATCCCACAGTGAGTGATCTCGGCCCTGCAATGAATTGTGATGTGTTGGCATGCACTGAAAACATGACAACTATACACAATGTTAAAAGGAAACAACGACAACGGTGCAACACGAGCACAATAATGCAAGGCATAAATGACGAGGTGGCAGCCTGCCGTCCTCCCACTCGAAATAAAACAGCACAATCAGTTTTCATGTAACAAAAACCAAACACAACAATGCGCAACTAATAACGTCTATTTATCACCCGAAGAATAAGGCGGCAAAGAAGAGCTAGAAATGAACAATTTAGCTCAACAAGAGCTACATAATTTCAACAGCCAAAGTCATTCGGAAGGAATTAGGTCCAAATTTACTTGTTCAATGTACTGCTCATGTTTTATTGAGATGCCTCAAATAAAGTCATGCACAAGCATCTATTTAAAATAAAATAAAGCTCCACTTGCCCACATACCTTCTGTCTATCTGGTTCTGCTTAAGGTGGCTGACACTGCATCTCCTGTATTTCAGCATGGAGATCCAATAATGCCTTTAAGGCTGCCGCTCCGGCCGCAAAAGTGCTCAGGATCATAGAACGGAGACATGCAGCAAAAGGCGCGCATAGTGGTTCTCCGAGGGCGGCAAACACTATCCATGCACTGGCCGACGTCAACCACTTCACCCCACCCCAGATAGGCTCAAATTGCAGCTGCTTCCTACGGCGGGAGACAAGCAACTGCAAAAGGCCTAAAAAACAAACACAACGACAATGATAGGCAACTAAAGTGGAAGTCAGGCCGCGAGCTACTGACAGGGTACCTACGAGCTACCGGTAGCTCGCGATCGACCGGTTGGAGACCCCTACTCTGACTAAACACTTATAAGGTCCCAAAGGCGAGACCTATTGGCTTTGCCAATGCTTGTTTTGTTGTTGGGAGTACAAAAAGTTGAATGGCTGTGCCGGGAATCAAACTTGTGATGCATAGGCTACACATGAGATCGATGCAGCACGCGCTCAATCCGCAGATCTGCACGAGGGGAGGAGACACATTGCAATGGTAATTGTTAGAGGGCTGTGTCAAGAGCACCACACGCGCGTCCTGTGGTTACTGAACGGGCATTCTTTGTGTGACCCGCTGCTGTGTGCACAGTACATTCCAGGTTTACATGCATTATCAGTTTCCTGACTGAACACAGTGAATAGGGGCGCGCGATAGTGCTGCTTATTGCATCCTATGGTCCCATTATTGGTTGGAAGTGGTTGTTGGGGTGGAGAGGAGCTGTGAATGTGCATAAGCACGGATATAGCGCCTAGTGGGTTTTGGCACTGGTGACAGTGCTCGTGCTGGCTATGAAAGCGGCATATTGAGGTAGGGAGCATGGAAGCGCCTCCAGTTGGTGCCTGAGGTGACGCTGTCGCCAGAAGCTGGCAACTGTGGCCCAACTTTTAATAGGAAGGCGCAAGCAGCCGAGCGGAAAGCATCTCTTTCATTTAATGCTTGACTGGTCCGTTCTATGATCAATTCGTTTTTATCATTTTTAAGAAATCTTGCCACTGAGGGGCATTACTTGGTTGGAAATAACATGTTAGGCCCTGGTTCCCCACAATGCTTGTGCATCGATGGATGTAGGTGTTTGGATTCGGTTTCTGAACTCCTGGGTGGGCTGTAGGGTAGCATGGTAAAGTGAGAGCAGAGATCCTACCTTGAGAATGATGGCTGTGACGTTGTGCAACACCTGGTGTGTCCTCACCTTACACCACAAGTGTGATGGAGGTGGTGGTCAGGGGTGTGTGCTAGGCCTCAGTTCAGCTGTGTGGGCTTGGGGCAGCGATGCCACAGATACCTGCCCCCGTGTCTGCTGAGTGGGCCGGACAGTGGTACTATGGACGGGTGGTACTTGCAAGTGATGCTGTTGCGAAGCAGATCGTGGCCTCATTTTCAGCAAGTGGCCTTGAGGCAGTAGTGCCCCTGCAAGAGATGAGATGCTGATGAGAAGCAGAACAAGCCCCCTTATCTGCTGAGTGGCCCCGACCAGTGGTGCCGCGGGTGGGGGGAAGGGTCCCTGTCTGTGATGTCCTTTGAAGCATATGGGGCCCATTTCTAATACATCCAGTCAAGGGGTAGGTTGGCCTTTCTAAAGTAGTCTACAGGACTGTAACAGATGATGGCCGAATATGTCTACCATGTCCTAAGTTTGGATTGGTAGTATGTGTATTGCAGACAGGTTCGTAAGTTTATTTATGGATATTTTGTTTATTTTCATTTTTTTCTTCTATTCACCCTCTATCTCAATAAAGACCGATAAAACCTGCCAATCTTAAACATTCACTGTGCTGTAATCCAATTGTTACACCATCATAATACACATTTTAAGATGCCTCTTGCAAGTAACCAGCAGTTCTTTGTAAGAATTTCCTCCATCTGAAGCCAGGCCCAATGTGTTAAGCTGATATATAACACCAGGCTTGTTCCCAGTCCCGAACCTAGCATACTACTACTGGGCAGCTATGATTCAGCATTTCGTTCTTCCACTATTAGGGGAGACTGCCGAGATTCCGCTGCATCTGGTACCATTAGTATATTCAATTGCATTAGGAGATGCCATAAAAGGAATACTAACACGCATTCTTGAGCCAAGCTATTTTAAAAAAAACAGATTTAAGGTGGCGTGGGCACTATTCGCGATTTGGCAAAAAGTGCAGCGTCATTTTCATATCCCTCAACTTAATTATTACACGCCATTAAATGCCTCTGGATTACTCCCAGTAATATTTCAAGAGGGGGTAGCCTCCATCTGGGCTTCTCAAGGTCTGAGGGATATTGGAGATTTGGCTGATTTTGGCCTGATGGCCTCCTTTTTGTCTTTAAAAGACAAGTTTCAACTACACTCTAATCATTTTTGAAAATACTTACAATTTAGAAGTTTCTTCGATAAAAAACTCCTATTGAACCCAACTTTGTTTGATAAAATTACAATTGTGGAATTAGTAAGAAGGAAAGCAAAAATTGGGATTCTATATCAGTCTTTTTTGTCTCAACTCCCAGACGACTTAGCCGATCATAATAATAAATGGGCGATTAAATTTGGAGTACCTTGTGTTGATTTAAAATTCCCATTGACGTTAGCTAGGTCCGTTCTGGTTTCCGGTACTCTTCGCACCCAAAGCTATATGGCCATGTTCAATCTTTATTATACGCCTGCAAAATTGGTTAGATGGGGGGCTGTTAGCGGGGGTAAAAGCTCATTCTGTGCAAGATGCAAATTCCCATCTGCAGATTCCCTTCATATGTTCTATGACTGCCCTGAGTTGTCATTATTTATCAATCAAATCGAAACCTTTCTCATGCAGATCACTCAATCCTCAATTAAAATTTCTGCAGAAATGGTAATTACTGGCTATCAATATTCCATGGCCCCTGAAAGATCAAGACATATGCAGGCTTTCTTGTTTATCGCAATGGTAATGGTGAGGCTCTGTATCACGTCTCTCTGGATGAATCCTGAACCGCCCACCTTCTGTCACTGGCAGGCCAGGATGCTGGCCTGGTTTAAATTAGAGACTTCTGTACAAAAGTTCAGAGGGAAGAGACGACGTTTAATTGCTTCTAAGAATTGGGCTCCTTTTGAAGAGTGGTTGACAAATTAATAATGTACTTCAGTTAATGTATCGTTTTCTATGTATACATTTCTGTATGACTTTGGTTTTCGTGTTTAATTAACAATGTAATTCAGCTGTACAGTTTTCTATGTATATATGCTTGTATGATTTTGGTTCCAGTGTTAATCTCTCTCCCACCACCATGGGATATAACAAAAAAACAATAAGAAAAAAAAAAAAAGGCTTGTTCCCAGACCATGGTCTAGTCTAGGACAATTACTTTTTTTTAGTTTCATTTCATATTTCGTTTACAAGGCAAATTGGCTTGTGTGTGGTCTCATTTTGTTATTTTCTTTATTATTATTTGGCCATTTGTTAAACGTACGCTAGTAGCCTCTTGGTGCTATAGATATGAAACTGATAATAGATTCAGCTTGGTGGGAGGAATTATAGTGTGAAAATACAGGTTTTTAGCTTTTTCCTTTATTTCAGGTGGGATAGTGGTCTGTAATGGTACGGAATAATCTAACACCTAACACAAACACACAAGTACAAAAACACTTGAAAGCCTTAGTTTATTAAATGCAACTTTATCCTACATAGATTACCTTCCTTATGCATTTAGATACCTTTCATGTACTTATGTATCTTTATATTTATTACTTTGCACTACCCTAGATCTCACCATGTATCTCTCGCAATATATTCTCTACCTCCGCTCTGACTCATATCAAACCTCACTACTACTCTCTCCAATGCACTGCCCTATTTCTAACCCTATACATCTATCAGTATATTCTCTACCTCCACTCTTTCATTAATCCTAAACCCCATACTCTTCCCTCCTCCCATCATCGCATACCTCTTTTACTATTCAGATCGCCCAAACAAGCCTTTCTTAGAGCTTCCCCCTGACTCTTCCCCCTCCATACCCAAACCCTCTCCTACTGCTATAAACCCCCCCCCAAAAAAAACCCATTCTAGACCCTTCCTTCTTCTATCCCTCCACTATTCCTTTTCAATACAAATAACAGACTAACATCTCCACCACTCAGATTAGTTTCCTATTTCCGTATACCAGTTCCTCACTAATCCTGTTTGGGTTCCAGAGTAGCGTGCTACCCACCAAAAAGCACTTCAACACCTCATACGGGGTAGTAAGTGCTATATAAATGCAAACCTTTTCCCTCTTCTATCCCTCCACTATCCTTCTCAATCCAAATAACAGACTAACATATCCACCACTCAAATTACTTTCATATTTCACTATATAGATTCACCACTGATCCTCTATGGGTTCCAGAGTAGCGTGCTACTCACCGAAAAGCGCCTAATCACCTCGTCAGGGTTAGTGAGCGCTATATAAATGCAATTACAATAGGAGCTGCACCAGCCGAAGAGGTGAGGATTGGAACTTTGTGAAAGGGATATAATTACCAAGTTCTGTATTTTTTGCAGTATCAAGAGCCTTTCATTTGACCTGTCTTTTGAAGAACAGAAAATGTAACATGTAAATGCTTTAGTATTTCTCATGCACCCTCTGAATTCCAGCATGGTTATTATGGGGGTGCTGCTGCACAGCACCCCACCCACCCCTTCTTCCACTGCCTATACATTAAAGCACCATGCTTTAATGTCTGTACTGCCAATAAATTAATGTTTGTTGGTGCTATCATTTGTAACAACACTGCAAATGGACATATTGCAAAATCTGAAATTTCTTCTGTGTCTTTGGGTCCCCTTTTTTGTGTGAATTATATCTGTGAACAGTCTAGGTTTTTCAGAGAGTAGCATGTTGTTGTGGGCTCTTTTGACCCAGTTTCATGGGCATTCCATTAGAAAAAAGGGTGTAATTTTAATCGTCTACATAATATCGTTGTGAGACAATATAATGTACTTGAGTGACACTTTATTGCAAGATGAACGAATCCCTTGTCTGTTATTATATAAATGGTACACATTACCCTCTGTTCTCCAATTTAATTCTCATAAAACTGATTGTTGTCCAGTTTCAAATGCAGAATTTGCCACTTCTTTTTCTCAGCTTGGCCTGGGCATTACCCGATCCTGATTGTCTGCCATTTTAGCCCCACCCCCATTGATTAACATGTAAACCACCCCCTTTGTTTGCCATGTTAGCCCCCCCCCCCAAAGTTAAGACCTAGTTGCGCCCCTGTCTACAGCCACCAGGGAAAGCTGCGTTTAGCTGTGGAAGAGAGGCATTGATCATTCAAGGGTCCCGAGGGGGCTTAATCCTGATTGAGGGGCCTCTCTCACTGCTTCCTGCACTCCCCAACCCACGAACAAAGATAAAAAAATGTGGTGCTAAAAACAGTGGTGAGTGTATGTGTTGTAACTCACTGGGTATTGGATATTTCAAAGTCCCTGAGGAGTCTAGCGGTGCTGGAAGGGCGTCTGTGAATCTTTTATTGTTCTCGGCACTAAGATTTAGAAATGAGGTGTAAAAAATGTTTTGTCAAAGACACAGTGCTTGAGGGCATGTGAATGCAGAATAACTTTGTGAACTCGGTATGCTGATAAATTTCAGCTGCTCTCTGGCTTGCTGCGAAGGGACTGTTGGAACCCGACTGAGTGGTTCTCAGTCTTGCAGAGAGAATGGGTACATTAAAAAGGGTGAATGAGTATGGCAAATTGAATATAACTAAAGAAGAAAGTGCTGGGATAAAGTGCAAATTTTATGAGGAGTCCACTCTGCCTGGTTATACCTCAAATAGGCATTGGCCCTTCTATGCCACCTAAAGGGATAAAATGAAAGTGCACATGACCTTGATCTCAAGGGCATCGAGCACAACCAGCAGTGAAATTATAAAGCTCGCATTCCAAACAAATATGAGGCAGGATTCAAGGGGGAGGGGGGTTGGATGCTTCAAGCCCCGTGCTCTTGTGATTCAGGAGGTTTTGGGTGAAGTTAAAGGCCTGTGGCTCTAACAATTAGTTTTTGCAAATAAGATGAAGCAGCGCTTGCAAAGATAGAGGATCAATTGACTCAGTTCACAGACCGCTGCGAGGAGCTGGAGCATTGAATATCTAACTGTGAGGACAAACTCAAAACATCCTCTTTTGTAATCAAAGGTAGGCCCTCATAGGTAATCAGTCCAATAGCCAGTAGTGTAGATTATGTAGGTTTATTCAGTTACAAGTAAGATGGCACAGCCCCACCGGGAGCAGCATCCTGCTGCTCATCCCCACTCATTCCAATTGACCACTCATCCAAACCATGCACTAATGAACATTCTAATGCATCACACTCACACAGGATGAGCAGCAAGGAACTAGGAGACACAGGATATAACAGCCTCCTCGTTAAGCACAAGATTGGATCAGGAGATTAGGTATTGCGTGAAAAGCAGACATTTTGGGAAAATCATTCTAGGTGATCCAACTTGACCCAAGGAAAGAGGTAAGGTCTGATATGGCGGCCTTGGTTGACTCATTATTATGTTCTTGTGTGCTACCCGAGGCCCCACAGGATTTGACTCTTATGCGCGCCCAAGGAGTTCCTTCCCAGATTCCTTAGAATGTAAGCTACTCTAGCACTATTTTGGTTAATTTTCGGGACATCAGGCTGAAAGATAAGAGGCAGGACTTTTTCGGCACAGAATGAGTTTTCTTTTAGGATTTGTTTTTGTATGACAATATGGCCTGTCTGCGCAGAGAATTTAAAAATGTGATTTTGTCATTCCAATCTGCAGGCACACAGGCACCCCTTGATACAAATGCTTAAGTTCAAAGTACTGTTTAAGGGTCGCTTTCATGTTTTACCTCAGATAACTGAGGCACAGCCGTTTCTGGCAGAAATTAAACAGGGCGGGGTATACTGATTTGGACTGATGTTTGTAAATTATCAGAGTGTTCTAAATGAAAAAGGGAGAAGCATTGAAATTCATTCAAATGTCAGAGCAGAGGTGCGCAGACCCCATTATTGGCCATGAGCCACTCGATTACCTACAATGCAGCTCTCAACATTCCAGTATTATAACCCTCTCGGGGTTGTCAATGCTCTTGGGTGGCTGTAATGCCAGAGCCCTTCCGCACTGGTGGTGCAGTGGGTAAGGGCGCACACCCTTCCTACCTCTTGTGGCAAGTGGTGTCTAGTGAGGGGGTGAAACAGATCGTCCACCTGTCATGAAAAGCAGTGGCCACACTGACACCAAGGTTGTGCTGGGCCAGGGTCCGGCCAGGTAGTGCCAGTTGGCCTGAACCCCTGCGCTTGTGATGTTTCTAGGCCCCCTGCCAGGACAGGCTGGTGTGGTGAATGTTGGCACAAAGGAAGTGCTTAGTATGAATCCGGACCGCCATGGTCAGCCGGATAGCACATGGACACCACATGTGTCCTGCAGACATGGCCTGCCGACCGGCCACTGCAGGCCGTGGTGCGTACTGAGTCTTGTGTGGAGCCTTAAGACTCTGGGCCCTTTCCCACCGTACTGGGCTGGGAATGTGTGCACACCCTTCTGGCCCATTGTGGCCTGTGTGCACACTTACACATTTGGTGAGGGTACCCTACGTGTCTGACCTGCTCAGGCAAGCTAGTGTGCGCATGTCTGACATGCCAAGACAGGCCAGACAGAGTGTGCATACTCTGTCTGGCCTGTAAAAAGCCCAGTACAGTCAGAAGGGGCCCTTTCAACTCCACTTGGATGGATGGTGAAGGGCTTGGCAGGCACTGATATGTGTTCACTGCCAGGTAGGACAGAAGACCCACGATCGTTCCTCTACCAAGCAGGCTTTTTCTTCCCTTAAGTTAGCTTTGGGAGAGGGGGCCTGTATTTCAAGCTGCAGTAATGGATTTCAGTGGTGCAGCCTTGTGATGTTTCCTGTCAAGGGATTTGCTAGGCTAAACACATTCCAATGGCAACGGTGGCCCTGGCGTATCTTGTGTGGAAATGCTAATTATGGAAAGTGGAGTTTTTGATGCATCAAACTCTATGTGTGCCCTGGTATCTGGCACCGGTCAACACTGGAGGCCGGGGGAGCCCATCTGGGCATTCCCCAGCAACAGCAATAAGCCATAGGTTATGCAATTGAGATAGCTGACCTCTGTCAATTGCGGGCCTGGCGGAATATATGGGGGGCAGAGATTTAACACCTGGCCTCTGGGGCCAGATCACGGCCCCATAAATATTAGGATCTGCATTCCACAGCCTTTTGCCAGCTAGGACAGAGACTTCAGGGGACACATCTGTGGTTCAAAGGAATACCTTTTGAGCCCCCCCCAACTTCAAAGGACCCAAAGGGTATAACTAGCAAGTGCTACTCTGAGATATAAAAGATCTCCTATGAGGGGCCCACACCATCTACCAGTGACATCTGGAAAATGGTGTCCTCTAAGTGTTCAGATCGCCGGCTGAAAGCCGACAGCACGGCCTGAGCTTGCAACTACAGAATCATGCCTGGAGACCAGAGAGCCTAGTGCGGAGCTCAAGGCATTGCCCGCAGATATGGGGAAGCGGTTCCTGTACTGCAGGGACCCCAGCACGCATAAGCGTTTTGTTGAAGGTGTGCGGATTCACCGGTTGCAGGTTCCAAGGTGGCCCACTTCATCAACTGTGCCGCATTCCTCTTGTGCGTCACGTCAACTGCATGCTCATTGTATGTGGTGTTCGTGTCACAGGTTGCGACCCTCAGAGGTGGATGCGCATTCATTGGAGAGACTCCTTTTACATTGTGAGGCCCTGCTGAACTTGTGCCTGTGCGTGTGTCTGGACTCAACGGGTGCACGCGACATCAAAGTGTGCCGGACATAGTGCCTAATGCCAGGGAGGTACAGAATTGTGACTCTACTTCATGTAACCTGATGCCTCTGGTGCGACTTATCTTGCTGTGCTACAGACCCGGTGCCCGGATTGCCGGGGCACCACTTGGATAAACGTGTACCAGATGGGGGCCTCCACAAGTGTGAAAGTGCCCATACGGACTGGGTTGGTACCTAATGCATCAAGAATCGGTGCAAAGTGAGTGTGCAGGAGTGATCTTCTATGGACTGCCTGTGTTTTGTGACACTAGTTGGTGCTGGTGGTTTATATTTTGTTCCCTTATTGAATGAACTTTACCTATCAATGGTGGGTTTGTCCGCATGGCCGCGTCCAGCGGTGCTGCTAAAAGTGTCATAATTCTGTGAATGCACATATTACTAATACTGTTTTAGACCACGGTGCACCCTAAAGCATTGTGAAATTGTATGTTACACAGTGGCGGCACCCCCATTGGGGCGTGGGGGCATCGGCCCACTGCTTTTTAGCAGTGCGAGAAGGCAGAAACATAAATGGTAATAACTACCATTTTATGTTTCTGATGTGCCTGGTTGGGGGTGGGCGGTCCTGCTCGAGGGCAGGGGGGGAGTGGCTTGCCCACTGTTGTGCGTACTGACTGTTTGGTCGGCCCTGCGCCCGACCAAACAATCAATATGCACAAAAGTGGGCAAGCCACTCCCCCCCTGCCCTCGAGCAGGACCGCCCACTCTCTCCTTTTCTCTATGTAGGCTGCTGCATGCAGCAGCCTACATAGAGAAAATGGCCCGGCTGGGGCGCTCTCCGATGCGCCTCACCAATCACAACGCTGCCACAGCATTGTGATTGGCGGAGGGGAGGGTGGGAGGCTTTCCTGATGACGAGGAGAGCTGCAGCCGGCCACAATTGGAAAATGCAGGAGTCAGGACCGGACGGCGGGAGTCGGGACCCATCCAGAAGCTGGTGCAGGACGGTAAGTTTTATTTTATATTTTTTTGTCATTAAACCCCTTCCGCCTCCCCCCCGTGACGACCCTATTAAAACCACCCCCCACCCGCCCGTCATGCCGGCCGCGACTGCACTACAGTAAGCGTTAGAACAGCAATTGGGATTTGTTTTTATTACGTCAAGACTTACGATTGTGGGGGGGGCTGGGGGCTGATGTGTTGCACCGCATAAAGGTGCTAGGTGGGGTTTAGAGTAGGACTTTACCCATATGTGTATGATATCAAGATTTGATCAACACGAATTGGGCCTAATACTGCTAGTAAGTGTGATTTATGCCCAGAACACTGTGATATTCATGTGAGATTGTTTTCTGTGAGTGTTGAATATAAATGACATCTCTCAACATCAGTTGTGAAGTCTCTCATTTGTGTTGTGAGGAATATTTCTCGTGTCCGTGTGCTGGCTTTACACATTGCCTCTGAGGGACGCCTGACTGCTCAGTGTCAAGCTACCAAAGGGCGAGCACGGGGTGTACAGTGTGTGTGATCACCTGCACTTGTAGGGAGCGGTTCTCTCTTTCCGACCAGGATACCCCCTCAGCCAACCAGACAGTGACAGTTCCAACAACACTTCCCAAACATATACATGAAAAATAAAATGCACCCACTCTATGATGTTCCTAGACTAACAGAAAAGATATTCTGGTTTGTGATGGAATCCTCAATGCCATTCAGGAAGATATGTGAATTCAAGAATAATGTAAGTCCTACAGCAAAGTTAAAAGCTGTCTTTTGTCGGTCCACAAAAAAATGCAAAGAACACATGTTCCTGCTGCCGTCCTCAGGATATCGAACAAGAATCAGCAGGGGAAGAAGGTTTTGCATTTGAAGGCAGAAGAATGGTGCTGTTTCCGGATTGAAGCCAATGAGAAAGGAGAAAGAACATCAGATCATGTACAAAAAGTTATTAACCCGAGGGTTCGAGGTCCCGGCCTGGCACCCTGCTCAATTAAACTCCCGGTTGAGCATCAGGGAAGGTTAATCTGTGCTGCGCATTCTTAGAAAAGATTACAAAGAGACACATGGTATGTGTTTAACTGCTGGTTAATCAGAGACCTCTATCTGATGTATCTGGGTATGATGTGCGCGGGGTCTGCGGCCTAGTGCAGTGCTCATCTTAGAAGGCATACTTAGGTGAAAGCCATATTAGTCACTTCATGGTTACTTGTCTCCAGTGGCAGTCCCTTACTCTCAGGTCCAGATTGCCAAATAGGCAAAGTAAGCACCAGCCTATGGGTCCCACTCCTTTTAGGGGAATCAAAATAAAATTGATTGGATCTTGAAAACAAATTACAATCAAGCTCTCTTAAATATTGTTTCCAAAAGATAGGAAAAAATTAATCAACTCAAAGCATCTAAAACGTCACATTAAAGACTCTATATAGAAAATACTGAATTAATATAATGTACCCATTAACAACTTAAAGTACACAAACCAGAGACACCAGACTCACATAACAGTTTGTCTCTTTAAAGCTCATCTTCTGGCAGCTGTCAGTTTGTAAAGAAAATCCGGTGCATTGGGTATTAGGAGATAATTTGGGAGGGGTGGCCTGAAATTTCAACTTTCTAGAGGTCTCCACAGGGTTTAGTCCAGCACTGCCTACACTTACTTCGAGTTCTCGCTCTTTGTGCAGGTTGGATGAGGGTGCGCAGATTGTGTGTTAAGTACCAAACTGCTGACGATGTCATAAAATGAATATAAAGAAACCTCCGTTCCATTACCTTATTTTATGGTAAAAGTTGATTTTGCGAATCGGAGGATTAGACCAGGCACCCTTCTAGACTGTATTATTCTACCATCACTCAAGAAAACATGCGAAACACACAAGGTGATGCTGGAACTTTGTGTCCTTTCCTGAAAACTACCAAAATCCCAAACTCCTGGGAGGCATGTCGAGCTAGCAGGTTCTTGCTTGGAATTGATTCTATTGAAGCATTTTGGGTTCGAATTTAAAATCATTCCAATCTGCTAATCTGATTAAAGTAGCCATTGTTTAAAGAGGCTCGAATATCAGATCTGAGGCGATTCACTTCCTTCTCCTCAGTAGATTTGGCAATATGTGTTAAAAGCAGTGCTTAATTTGTAAAAGAATACAGTTTTGATCAATGGCTCACTGCCAGCACTATTGAATGTCGAGATAATGAATACCAAGGCTGCCTAGTCATGGTTTGACCTCCCGCCCCTTTAATCCACTGACCAACACTGCCTTCCACGTTATCTCACTCTATCTGGTTCTTCTTCATCACTGCTGTCTCCCTTTGCCACTGTTCTTCCATCTTTCTCTTCCTCCTTCCCTCCCACTTTTGTGTTTTTCTCTCTCTTGCTCTGAATTAAAGTCTGCTAAGGAAAAATAAATGCTGGTACCCAAAAATGAGTGCAGGTGAGCCGCATCTGCAACCACAGGCTCAAATGATTCCGCTTCTACCAGGTGAAGCAGTGGGTCATTGCCATTTGGGCAGTCGACACATAGGGATGTGTTTAGGTAGTGCTTTTAGCGCTAGATTACCCAATATGATGTTGTCAGAGTACAGATGTTGATGGTGGTTTATAACTACCTATTGTGGCATGTGATGCATATCAGCAATACATAGGCACTGGTGCAGCATTCCCTGCTTATAGATGTGGTTCTTAGTACGTGTGGAGTTTGATTGCAGTTGTGTGCATTTGTGATTGTATATATGGGTTTGTGTGATTGTAGTTGCCATGCGCTTACGTATGTAAGGAAACCCAAGACTACAAATGTGAAGTGACGGACTGTGAGTGTTCTAGTTTTTGTTGTACATGTGGTAGGGCAAGATTTCTAGAACAACAATTAGTGTGGACATATGCTTGCAAGGATTTGATTGTAAGTGTGGCACTGAGGTGTGTGATAGAAGTGCATACATGTCATTTTGTTTGGCACACATTTTTGTGTCCTTGCGTACTCAGGCTACACAAGGGCAATTCTCGTGCTTTGCTGATGTATGAATGTTTACACAGACGCTGAAGCAGAAACACATCCACAAGCAGCTATTTGGCAAAATGTGTTGAGATCAAATTCCTTGAGATGGTTTTGGGTGAATATAAAGTCTATAATGCAGTATGTATTTCCTGTTTTAACTTCAAAGAAGTAATAGCTGTACTGTGACTTCAAAGAACTGTCAGTGAGTGTTGAGCTAAATTTGGAAATCATGATGGTCGAACCAGTTCAAATCCCTCAACAACATTATGACACACAATCACGCAGACACACAAACACACACACTCGCTCACCCACCACAATGTAGTGTCAGATCAGTAATTCATGCATCGGGCTTTTTCACATACAACCACTAACATATTACACTTACTGTACCACACACATACACACAATCCCTCACATATCGCATTTAATTACTTGTACTTGATAATGGCATATCTACATGCACAATCAGTGCCACGGTGTACTGTAGAAACATTCACACTCATATTCACAAACAATCGCTCACATACATCACAAAACTCACAACCAATAATTCACATATTATGCTGTCATTCTCAGTCACACACAACTACTTACACAACACATAGTGAGGCAAAAACAAACAGAATCGGTTACACAAAGCAATGCCACACACAATCACTCACATAACTGTCGTAGACTCTTTGACATTGGCTTGCGTGCAATTTACAGCAAAAAACAGTCGCTTCGACATTACTGCATTACACAGATTAAGTAATTTATTACATAAAACCACACACCTCCCACACAGTACACGTTTGGGCAAAATCACCTCGACTACCCTTTCCAAACACTCACCTGAAAGCTCCGGAGCCTTGTCTTGTCCCTCGAACTGATCATGAAATGTCATGGACCCCCGAACTCACCCACCGCTGACATAATCCTAAAATGCCTGTGTAATAGTGCAGAAAAGATCACCCTCCCGCCATGCTCGGAATATCAGGAGCCCATTCAAAATAGCATTAATCTGTTTTGTAATCCAATATTAGAAGCGGTTTATTCCTGGCACGGTGTGTGGAGTAACTCCGTAATACTCTCTCCGATGCTTGCCCCCGCGCCTGAGGTCACTGAAAGTCTACAGAGCTTTCTCTTGCCTCAAGGAGGTCGCCTGACTGATCGCCCAGCCCAGAAGGCTCGAAGTCTGGCCTACTGAGAGACGTCAATCACCCTAGCGAGTATGGCCGGACCGGAGACCCTCTTTCCTCGGCACCTGTTTATCCTGGGTCAGGGGGGATCTGCCCAGCACTCGCTCTCTTGGAGTCCCGAAGGATCACCTGGGCAACCGGTGAGTTCCTAGTCCAGACACTCCGGCCTCATTGTAGTCCTTGATAATCCACTGGGAGCTGACACAGGGAGGTACTGGTGGTGCTCTGACTGGACGATGACGCAAGAGTCAGGCCAAATCTGGCCAACTTTTTTTTATCTGCAGACAGGACCAGCATAAAAACTTCCCTCCCGCTTTACAGCTCTGCCGTAAAATGTGTGTCAAACACATAGGGATACAGGGATATGTGCCCAAGTATCCCCCAACACACTCTCACACACAGGCATCAAAACAAACGGAGGATTCAGTTTACAGTTCTGGAGGACTCTGGTACATCTAGTACTACTGCCCCACTTAAAGTAATTACATGTAATGCTACCACCACTGACAGGCATAGAATGCTTCTTCTCACGGGAGGTTTGACTAATTACAGTCGCTAGAGACATTTGTGCAAGTTATGCAATGCTGAATAGCCACGAAATTATAGGGAATTGTACAGCTCAGCAAAAACATGCTAAGAATCCTCAAGGAAGGCTTGATGGCGACCATACGGATTGCCGACAGAAGCACACCTGCTGCCACTGGCCTATGACGTGCTCCCACTAGAGAGGTCCACAGCTGCATAAGAAAGGATCGCTACATTAATACACATGTTTAGTGAATGTGATCAACTAACTCTTATTAAAAAAATGATCTGTGAATTTTGGAATGAAGTGTTTGGCCATAAGGTACCTGTCTCCCCCACGCTATATCTGTTAGGCACTGATAATACACTTAACTTAAGTAGGGATGAAGAGGCCATACTCTTTATCGGAATGGCGGTCCTTCGGATTATATTAGCAGCTCGGTGGAAAGACCCAGATCCGCCATGTTTTCAAGTATGGTTAGCCCGCTTTCTTGGTGTTTGTAACCAGGAAAGCGCTTTCTACTCCACCAGAGGGTTAAAATCGGCTATGCGTGGCAAGGTAATTTGGCAACCAATTATTAATTGGAGAAAAGGGGTTCGTCCAGATTGAGATTAAATCATGTTTTTTTTTTTTTCTTTTTCTTTTTCTTCTCCTTTTCCTACTTTTTCTTATTTGGACTTATTTTTATTATTATAATGAGAACGCATTATATATGAAAATGCCTGTATTATTCTTGAAACTGTTGGTATACAGTATTGTATTGTATGTTTTTGCATATTATCTTTGTATTTTGGATGTCTGTCTCTTCTGGTTCTGAAATAAAAAATTAAAAAACAAAAAAAAAGAAAGGATCGCTGGGGCCCTGGGGGCTGCCACTGACCTATGGCTGCCCATACTAGAGAGCTTCACAGCTGCAGAGCAAGTCAATACCCTCTGGTATGTGACACTGGCCCACACCCAAATGTGAATGGGCCTTCATCATGTAACTTCAGGAGTGGCCCAAAAAGATGCTCTGCAGAGGCAGAGAAGGCACTTATGGACAACACCAACCAGTGGCTGAGAAGACGAGAGATAGTTGTGTGGTTGGGGCATTGAAGTAATTAGTAGGTGCTGTTGAGTTAGGGGAGAGGGCGTATGTCCTATGTCTTACACTGATCTCTTGTTGTGTTCCCCTAGTGTGTGATACTCATGGTCGTTTATATGTCTCCTGGTCATGTATATTACTGTTAGTGTGAACTCTGCCTCAGTTGCCAATATATACATTCTGTGGTGTACCCTTTCTCCTAGTGTGCTGGGGAGACAAAGGGACAGGTTTACTAAGGTTTCACACGACACAGAGCAGCAAGCAAAGTTTCTGTGCTGCGTTGTGTGAAATAGAGAGAGCAGAAATGCACCATATCTACTAAAATGTGGCACACTTTTGCTACCCCTATGTGCTGGTGCACTTGAGGCTGCCTAGTGCCAACGCAGACACCCTTGCACCATGGTGGAAGAATGCCTGCGTTATAAGCAGGATTGTTTTTGTGGAGAAAGGGACACATTCCTGCCCAAAAATAATCCTTATAGGCATTTTCCATTTTTTATGTGTGATGCGGAATACCTCACACATAGAAAAGGAAGTAACAGGGGGAAATAAAGATATTTCCCTTCGTTAAGCCATTAGCCACCATTTTGGACCAATCTCAGATTTACAAACATTTATAAATATGGGATTTTGTCCAAATCCTTGGGTGGATGCATGAGAAGGCTCATGCTCCACCCATAGAATGCCTTCCTGGTACAAGGTAAAGCATGCAGTGCAATGCGCTGCGTTACTTTGTTTTAACAAAGCCACGCAAAGTGTCACAAATTGGCCCTTGCGGTGCTTTGCAAATTTCTACTAACATTTTGCATTGTGGCTGCACCAAAAAAGTGGTGCATCAATGACACAAAATGTTAGTAATTCTGCCCCCAAGTGCCTCAAAGGATCCTTTCAGATCATATCCCTGGTTACGGTGAGATGAAGGTCTGTGTAGTTTGCCAAGCTTAGGGTAACCAATTCATGACCACTTCACTCCAGCTCATTATGGATGCTGACTTCAATTCACCTACCAAACAGTTTTTAGGTGTAGTGGTCTAGGATGAACCAGTCAATGGAATCAATAACACTACAACTGCCAGAATGCATTGGTTTGTCACATGTAAGCCCAGAACTGAGCCTGTAATGACCTGGAGAGTGATCATACTTCTTCCGAGGGTGGAGCAGACAGGGTCTCAGCTTACCTGAAGTGTTTCGAATGGATGAAAGAAGGGATAGCCTTCGAACACCTTCATTCATGCATGAGTAGAAGCAGTCTAACAATCTCGGATGCGCTGTTTGGAGAGGCAGGCATTAGAATGTGCACATAGCCAAACAATGGATCAAAGCAAATAACATAAATTATGTAATGTTCAGTCAGATACTATTCATGAAAAAAAATAACTTCTCTGATCACATCGGGACAAGGGACCACAGTTAAAGTACATGGTCAAAAGGAAAACCGGTTCTCTTGAAGTCAGCGGTCTAGGATACATACATATACATATTCACTGAAAAAACCATAGGTTTCACACAAGTTATAGTTAGCTGTACATTTCACTCGTAAAAAACCAATGAAATTCCACGTTATAGTTAGTGCAGGCAACTATAACTCACGCGACCGCAATCCTCTGCTGATGACATATGTGTCTTTATGAAAAAAAAATATTTGTAATATATGTATAGCTAAAATTTAATGGAAGAAGACATGGGCAAATAAGTGTCTAAATACAGTATTAGCATCAGCAGAGGATTGCGGTCGCGTGAGTTATAGTTGCCTGCACTAACTATAACGTGGAATTTCATTGGTTTTTTACGAGTGAAATGTACAGCTAACTATAACTTGTGTGAAACCTATGGTTTTTTAGTGAATTAGCAAGGTTTTTTAAATGCTAATTCCTAACAATAACGTGTGTGAAACCTATGGTTTTTTCAGTGAATTTGTACGTTTTTTTAAATGCTAAGTTACTTTACACCGTTTGTGCCGTGCGCGCCCACTTCACGCAGTTCGTTCCGTGCACGCACGGTGGGCACGCGGTGCGCTACGCGCACCGCGTGCCCACGTTACGCTGGATGGGCCATGTACGCACGATGCGCTTCGCGCACCGTCTGCACACGGAGGACATATTATGCGCTTCGTTGTGAAAGGTTATCTATTAAATGTTCATATGATCTAACAACCAATCAGAAACGCGCTCGCGCACGGCACCGTACGCGTACGGTAAGCTTACCGTAAGCGCACGGTAAGCGCACGGAGCGCTGCCACAGATATATATATTGATTTAAATGCTATTTTCTCAGGAACTACTGAACAGATTTACACCAGACCTACAAAAGGCACTTCCTTGACCTTATGGCTACCTCTCTGCCAAATTACAAGTAATTCTGTTCAGCCGTTCGGGCTGTAGCTGTGTCTAAAGGTCCTATGGAAAAATGCATGGGGAAAACGCGTTTTGGGACCCCCCTTTTTTCTCAGCCCCCGCTTGACGAATCACCCCGAGACTTTCAGGGTAGGAGCGGAGCGTAGCGCCCCATTAGTTTTGAAAATTTCGCGAGGATTCGTCAACCGGCGCCAAAGTTATTCAAAATAGAATGCTGCGGATTTCCTATGGAAACAGGGTCCTAACTATAACTACCTACTGTCGACCGCCAGTAGGTAATATGTATATATATATATATATATATATATATATATATATATATATATATATATATATATCTACGCTTCTTTGCTTTGTCCGGAACTCACAAAACTAAGAGGACTGTGGGGAGCAAAAGGGAGCTAGTATAGCCTTATTATTTGGGTGGTGTCTCAAGTCTTAAAACACAGCCTCACTTAATCAATGTGGGTTTCACTTCTTGGTGCACAGTCTCACTCATTGTAAGTTAGACATTTTGGAGATCAGCCTCACGCTTTCAGATCACGTTCCACACCTGTGTGCACACTCTCTCTCACTGGGATGGAAATGTTCCATGCTTGGTATACACGTTTGTTCCCATGCACCGAGGGCATGATTCACAAAGGAAAACGTACACTTTTGTGTAAGTTTATGATTTTTGCAATTCACAAAGGGATTTTAGGTGTAGCATCTTTACAACTACCTATCTTTTTATGTGCAGAGTCTCCACCACGAGTGCAGAGAATCCACACTAATACAATACTACTCATAAAATCCCTTTGTGAACTGCAAAAAATTGTAAATTACACAAAAGGTTAAGTTTTCCTTTGTGAATCAAGCCCTCGGCGTCCAACTGCATATAAATCTGGTTTCCTAGCTTTTTTTTGATTGCGAGTGTTGCAAGAACGATACATGCATGGTATGAGTGAGCCAGAATAATGGAGGCCTGTGGTATATTTGTGATTACCCAGGGCCTAGCACAAGATGGAGGGTGGGGACCATCCTCCCAGACAGTGGACATGTAGTGCATGCATTCCTGCAGGTCAAGGGAGGAAACCCAGGCACTGAAGTGTGGTATGGAGACAGGACTCCCTTTAGGAAGTGTAGGAACATTATTGATAACATCGGCAAAAATACCATCTTCATTGGAAAAGGCTACGGTATTGCCACTTTTTTAAAAAACTACTGCCTACCCACCGTTCTTCTGTTAGTATCTACAGACCCATTTTCTGCTACCCTTGCCATCTGCAATACTGTAAAAAGATATACATTTCCAACTCAAAGACTGAGAATGGAAAATACAAATTTGCTAGATGCTTGTGAGTTCAGCTTCCGACGTGTCACAACATGGAACCAGAATTAGTGGCCATGAGTAATGACATAAGGGTCATCCTGGATCAGGGACGCGCTGCTGCTCAGGTCCACCCTGATCGCTCGGTGGCATTTGATACAGTGTCCCATACGGAACTTATTTTACCCCTTATGGATTTGGAGCTGGCAATCAGGCCTTAACAGTGTTTCAATCTTTTTTAAGAGACAGGTGTCATATTGTTACTTGCCCTCCTTTTAATCCCAGCCAATTTATTTGCACTGTGAAGTGACTCAGGGTCTTTCCTGAGTCTTACTGTACTTAATAGCCCCCTCTCCTGTTACCCGCCCTTGTGAGATCCTTCAGTTTCAGTATCACCTCTTATTGTAAGGTAATTGCATTTATACAGTGCTTACTGCCCATGATGAGGCATTGGAGCGCTTGTGCAGATGATACACACTTTATTGTTTCCATCAGAGAAGATATCACCTCAACCCAGGTGAATTCTGTCAATGCATGCCAGTGGCTGACACTGCCAGCTGGGTGAGACGACATTGCCTCAAACTCAATGGAGACAAAACAGATGTACTGATGTCTGGCAAGTCTCAGTGCCTGGCACATACCTGGACGCCTTTTGTTGCCTGCTGCGCCTCTGACTTCAATGAGCTCTTTTTCTGTGCACTCCGCCCCTGGCGTTTGCTGGGCGGCAGTCTCCATGGACCCCATAGTTATATCTTCTATAAATCCTCCCCGTATACACGCCATGCCTCAGCTACCAATATGCCAATGGTCAGAGGCGCAACTAGAGCCAAATTTCGGGGTGGGGGTACGAAGAAATTTCGGGGGGGGGGCTGAACTTTAAGCAATAGGCAGAGTGGAGCTGCAGGGGCTCTTAGAAGGGGTGTAACAACAGCGAGGCCTCATTAACATGCTAATGGTCGGTTAAAGACCTGTGAAGTGCTCGGGTGCGGCTGATTTTTTGCCCGGGAAGGTGTCTCAGCCCGGGCTGCCACACACGCCGGGGGGGCTGAAGCCCTTTGAGTCCAATGGGTGTTGCGCGCCTGCCTATGGTTCATTACATCACCTTTAGTGCTCCTGTGCTCCATTTCCCGTATGCCCTATTGATTGTGTACATCACCCCCGGTGGTATGCTCGCGGCCTCCCATTGGCTGCTCAGGCTGCGCCCATTCCCTCTAATGCTTCCCTCGGACTCTCGGCTCATTGATATGCGCTCGGTGTGGCTGATTAATGAACACATTCAGTTTTTATACCATTGAACTTCCTCCGACGTTTCAGGGCAATTTTAAATTAGGTAACACACAGCCGGCGTGTCACCAGTCAGAGCAGCTGTGGCACCGAGAAGAGAAAACACTGGAGCGCTCTCCCGCGCGCGGGTCCGCCTCAGAGCGGGGGCGGGGGCGCGGGACTGCTGGGGTGTGCGCGAATGAATGGGGGGGGGGGGGGGTGCTTGTGTGTATTGAGATGAGAAGGTTGTGTGTGCGAATAACACAGGTGTGTGTCTAGTTATGGGTAGGGGAGACGTGTGCTCACTGCTTGAATAGGGTTAGTAATATGGATACAGCTAAGTTGTGTGTAGTTAAAGTGAGCGGGCGCGAGCAAGATTGGCATGTGTGTATGCACACGATTGGTGCTTGTTTGTGTGTCTTTTTAAATAAATACACGTGGCTCTGTGAGAATGATATAACTATGCGTAAACGAATATACATGAGGGAATTTGTGAGTTTAAAGTTACTACACACATTGCAATAGTGGTGCATATGTGAATGTTCTAGGACGCATTTTTGAATTCTATTTTTGACTTGAGAATGAGGTTGGTTTGTGTATTAGGTTTGGTTGTGAGAGTAAGGTAAGAACAAGGGTGAGTTCTGAGTTATGTCAGTGTGTACATTTGGATTTTGCTACAATGAGCTGGTACGCATGTTTGAGTATGTTTATGGTGTGGGTATGCAGTAATATGTGAGGTCTCAGGAAGTGCATGTGGGAGGGATAACTGCATGTTTCTGAGAAAGTGTTGCTTTATATAGATGAGTGTGTGAATCGTTGTGCAATCTGCACGTACACAAATAGACACACACAGATTTATGACATCGGACTATCCTACTTGCCATATACACATGGGACTGCTTTATGTTTGCACTTGGCCTGGGTGGTAAACGCCACTCCAGTCGTGGACTGTGTAGGATTTTTCCCCACTCTGTGTAGAGCTCAGAGTTCCAAAAAACTCAGTGGAGATTTTCCTCTCTTGCGGCTGCCGCCAACATTTAGTTGGCGACCAAGGAAAATCCAACACAAGATCACCTCCTGGTGAGATTTCTCAACATGGGCGTTGCAAAACCTGCCGCTCAAGTAGAACATCTACTCGAGCGGCAGAAAGAAGCAGCGCCCTCTTGTGCTGCGCGTGGTACCATTCATGCTGATTTTACAGTGTGGGACAAACACCCAGAACTGAAAATCAGCATGAGCAGCACAACTTAACTCTCTTCGCTGCTTGCAGAACTCTGCGGAACGCAGTGGAGCTTTTCATGGAACTCTGCGTACTCCGCTGAGGCCAAATTTGCACAAGTCTAGCATATTGGTGTCTACCTGTGTGAAATCAGTGTGTGTGTGAAAGGGCAGTGTGCGAGTACATGAGAGGCATGTTTAGGAGTCAGTAGGTATTAAGTGAGGGTCTAGGACAGGTCAGGCTCCACCTTTTATCATCTGCAGAGCCAGCCACCATTAAACCAATCCATTTAGAATGTCTCACAGAAGCAGCACATGGAAAAATGGCACACTTTTTTTTATTTCTCCCAAAACATTTACATGTTGGAAAATTGTAATTAGTCCAACGAGAAGTCAAGCAGTATTAGCGTAAAACGTGATTAAACTAGTTGACGTTGTTTTAACTGTCACAATGGTGTATACATTGAAAAGGCATACACCTTTTAACCGTCAAATGTGTTTTCCGTGCTGCTGCATCCAATCATATGTTTCGTAAACAAAGGATAAATGAGATGGCAGCTTACTTACACTGCTATTCTTAAATTGCTATTTTTATTTTACCAAGTAAAATAAATCAGTGCCGTCTCAAGCTTTGGTGAGGCTCAGGGCAAAACATTTTGGTGGGGACCACATACCCATGGATTTTATCGACTTAGAGAAGGATGAAACCCTAAGTGGATGTGCCAAGTTTCAAATCTAACCTTTACAGGTTACATAGCCACACATACCGGGTGCACAGCACCCGTACCAATTCACACACAAAGAGCAAGCTTGCTTACAAACTCGTGGACCCATATTCTTATTCTAATTTGAAATGGTGACCTTTTGAAAGTAGCCAAGGTCAACGTTTGTTTGTGTGTTACAAAACAGTGTGTGGCACGGTGGCATTGCCCAAAAGAAGCTTTGCCCTGTCTGCATTCTATCTCTGTCTTGTCTCTCCAAATCACACCCGCTCTTCCCTTGTGCCTATTTCTGTTGGTGTGCACACTGAAATGTCTTTTTTCTGCTGCACAAAACGATTGACTTTGTTAATATTTATTGAAATGAAGGGGAAAACAAAGTCTAATATTCCTCACAGGAAAGTGAGCACACACTCACCTACATTTCCTTCTATAATAACAAACTCCTCAATTTATGGCATTTTAATTTTTAATATGCCTGAGGCAAATTCTATACTGGCTTCCTGTTCCAGTCTGATTGGTGTAAAAGCAGAGCACAGTCCATGAACACGAACAGCGGTAGTAGTTGTGCTCTGCAGGGCTTTGTCAAACTGACTCATAGTGGGGGTATTGCTCCAACTCCCTGTGACATTCCTATGTCCTCTCAGACACTCCTGATCCAATTCAAACACTCCCTTACTTAACTAACTCTTACATGTGCCTGCCCATTCTACGCTGGTATTTAGAAACTCAACATAAAGTTAGGAATGTGGGAAGTGCAAAGCGCAATGCTTCGCAACTTCTGTGGGACCGGATACTTGTCAAGTAGTATTTCCCTAAACCTTTTTCTTTATTCTGACTGGGTTTTGCTGATTCTCTTGTGTGGCCTCTGGTCTCTGGGCACTTTCCCACTGTAAATACAGTGTGGAGGTGCGCGTGCCCTTCATACCGTGTTTGGAAGTTGCACTGACTTGATGTACTGAAATATGGGCTGGTCTGCCATCGCAGACCGGTGTGTGCGCACTGGCATATATTGCGACTAAACACACGAGAAGCCTGCCATTGCAGGCTGCTGTAGGTAGGCACCCGCACCTATGGTGCCTGTGATTGTGTGTGCACCCTGCCATTGCAGGCTTGTGCTTGCGCATTGACTCTTGTATACTTAAGCCTGTTTCTTGTCTTCTGTGGCAGACTCGGGCGGGTGCACTTGCACCCCTGGTGCTGGGGACTATGTATCCAACATGCCATTGCAGGTCTGTGTGCGCACTCGCACATGTGCACCCAGGTAGTGAGGAACACTTGTCAGTGTCAATCAAGTAAAAACAAAATAACTTTATTTGGTTTTCACAAACCGTAAAGCATATAAAACACATTTCATATTAAAAAACATTTTCAGTTCTTAAAATTCTACTCAGTTCCTTAGTGGCGCCAAGCCTTCAGTCTTTGCCCACTTTTGTAAGTAAGCTTTCTACCGCTATCATAAATTTAATCCCCCTGCATATTAAAATGTTTGATGCGGCACCCATCCAACTTGTCGTCGCCTGTCTGCAGGTTCGGATATTTAAATCATTAAAAACTGTTCTCAGCATCTTCCTTCTTTCTGATTTTACTGTTTCACAGACACACAGTAAATGGCTCAGAGATTCAATATGATAACCGCATAAACAGCATGCCTTTGTTTGATCCTTATTTTTCCAGGAGGGCGCCAAGTCTAATGAACAATGATCTCCAAATCTGTATGCCATAAACCTCCTTTTAAAGGACAATCGGAAGTGAGCTGCTAGGTAGGGTTGTGGTCTTAGCCGTGTATAAGAATTTATTATGACCCATGCGTGGCGGCGTCTTAATAATCCCCTCTTGTCCTCCACGAAGGATAATGCTTTTGCTTTGTTATTGCAAGCTTTTTTAAAAGTGGCCTTTTCCAACTTGCTATTCCAAAGCTCATAGAGCTCTAATTCTTCCAGGGCTATCCTCAGTTGGTCCCCACACGAGTTTGGGATTCTTTGCTCTAGTTGTTGTTTTATTTCCAACCAGCATAAGTTGTTCAAAGTTCCCAATTCTGCTGCTCTGAGTTTCCAGCATAGCTTTACCATGGTTGCCTTCCTTTGGAATACTTGGTTCTGTAGTCCGAATTCCAAACGAATTTGTGCTGGCGAGGAACCTTTAACCTCTTCAGTGCCCATGACGAGATAGTCTCGTTATGGAGCACGGTCGCGCTGTGCCCATGACGAGACTATCTCGTCATGAACCCCACCCACTAATAAAACGCCCGGCACAGGAGGGGGAAAGGGCGTGGCACAGAAGGGGTTAAAGAGGTTGAATACCGTTTTATAAACCTTGGTTTGTAATTTATTTAAGATGTTACTTTCTTGGCCATGCCAGGTTTCCAGACCGTAGGACAGGGTCGGTAGCAGTTGGGCTGCCATGATTTTTAAAAGATGCCCGTGTGAAGGGCTTTCCAGTTTCTTGTCAGTGTTTTCACTTCCTAAGAGGCTAGCTCTTCCCATAGGTTAAAATGGGGAAGTGGGTGACATTACTTCAGGCTGCAACAGTCGTTTTCAGTGAAGCAGCCTCATGATGATTCCTAGCAATGGATTTGCCATTATTATTATTATTTATTGAGCGCCTGGTTACTCCAAGGAGTATCCCTGCGCTAAGCACTAACACTAGGTAGGAATCAGATAATCAGAAACAGGCAAGGTCAGCTAAATCAGCCTAAAGAGCCAAGTCTTAAGGTCCTTCTGGAATCTTGCCTCTGAAAGTTCAAGTCTCAGGTTCAGTGGCATGGAATTCCACAGCTTGGCAGCTCGTAATCTGAAAGAGCAGTCCCCTAGATGCACTCTGCACACTCTAGGGATCGCTGCCAAAGCTGTTTCACTGGATCTCAGGTGCCTGGAAGGAGTGTATGATTGATTCAAAGGAAAGAGGTAGCTAGGGCCCCTTTGATTCAGTATCTGATACGTAAAGCAGAGAACTTTGAATGCATCTTTGGGCTGAACGGGGAGCCAATGCAGTACAGCAAGACCTGACATGATGGAATGCCATTTTGGAAAATATAATAGCATCCGAGCTGCAGCTTTCTGTATTCTTTGGAGCATTCCCAATCTGTCTTTAGAGACCCCAAACATAGCACATTACAGTAAACAAGCCTGGACACCAAAAGGGCCTGTATTACCATTTTTTTGGGATGAATCGGGCATAAGAACTAAGATCCTCCTCCAGCAGCATCAGTACCCCAAAACAGGTGCCTACCGGGGATTTGATATGGCTATCAAAATACAGCTGTTCGTCAAAAAGGATGCCAAGATTTTGCACTTTAGGCTCGGGTATTGGTAAAAGGTCCAAAACGGCCACAATGTGGTCAATGAGATAGAAGGCTGCCTTTCCACCACCATCACTTCGGTTTTGTTTGTGTTTAATTTCATCAAACAAAAAGGAAGCAGAAGAGGGAAAGTAGCCAGGTTGTCATCCACTCATAAAACCACAAAGCACAAGACCTGGTTACTAGAGCAAACTATTCTTCTTTAAGAGAACTGGGGCAGTCTAAAACTGATTCTGTCCAAAAATGCTGGCTTCGTGAGAATGCCAGTCATACCTCATTCACAGTGCTCAATTTCTGAATGTTTGTCAAAGCACCAAAGGAAACTGAAAACAAAAAAAAAAGTTGTGAAAAGTGGGAAAGTTCCTCACGTAAGCATCACCAAGGGAGCTGCTGGTTGGTACTCACCAGTTTGCTCACACTAGCATCACTGGTAATTTTCATGACCGTGAGAAAGAACTAAAGGCAGTGTCCTGATTTTAAAAGTGAAAAGGTAAGAAAAGAAAAGAGGTGAAGAGTGAGAGAGAATACGATAATGTTATTATTGTCATTCTTAATCAATCGGACCCCATAGTGAAAAAGAAAGAGTTGCTTCTCCAAGCTAAAATGAGTTGTGACTCACTTGCACCTATACATACTTTATTGATTGCAGTGATCACACTCAGATTAAAAGAACAGCATGTGTTAGACCATTTCACTTAGAAAGGCCGACATGTTTCATTGCCACGTATTTCTGGCAATTTCATCAGGGCTAGGGGACCAATCTCCACCTCACCGATAGTTCACACACCCGGTGGTTGCTACCAGGGTTCGTACTAGCAACCCACCAGAAGAGGATACGTCGAATTGTTAGCCACGCATCCCTTGTAAAGAAAAGGGCAGTAACCGTTCGTCAACCGCACTACAGGTCATCTCTGGTGGTAACTCGTTTAATTTCAGCTAGCCTGCATCCAGGCCACAAGGTCAACCAAGCAGGGTTTGAAATTTGCTGCCACACTGCCATCCTCTTGTGCCAGAGTGATAATAGGCTGAGTGTCATCAGCATATGACACCATTTTCACATCACGTAGTTAAACTATTTCCGCCAAAGGACAGATATACAGATTAAAAAGGGTAGGACTCAAGGCCGAGCCCTGTGGCACTCCCTACTGAAGAGGCATAATGTTTGAGGTGTAAGGCTTCTGAAACACCTGAAAGGAGCAATTATGGAGAAAATCGGTAAGCCAGTCGAGAGTTCGTCCCATTATGCCCTGTGCCCACAGCCATACCAAACCCTTTATAGTGGTAAATGGTGTTTTGGCATAAATTGCTTAGTAATGCCACTTATAGAATATGGACATTTATATGCTCTAAGAGACTTGTGTGCCTGGGTGCCTGGCTCCAGTGGACAACAGGGGTTGGGGGTGCACATCTGTGCATTCCCCAGTGCTAGCCATAAACCATGGGCATACCACTAGAATGACAGACCTCTGCCATTTGTAGACCGAATGGGATAGATCAGAGGAAGAGTTTTCGGCACTTGGCCTCTGTGGGCCAGATCATGGCCCCACTAAAGATTAAAATCTACATTCCAGGGCCTCATGGCAGCCAGGCCTATAATTTAGGGGAGACATCTGTGGTTCAAAGGGAAACCCCTTAAACCACCCTGAACTTCAAAGACATATGACAGTATAACTACTGGTGCCATACTTCAGCAAAAGGTGAGATACGTTTGTGGGGACGTGGGACCAGAGAACCCGAACTACATGGTGCACACTGTCAGTGGACTCTGTTATGTCCATGGAGGATTACTGCCTTTGCAGGGGACCGTGTGCCCTTTCTGAATAGTGGCTGGCCTGGGATGAAGAACTGCTGAAGTGTGGCACCCTTAAGTGTGCCGTCCAAGGGCGCGTCGACTGCCTCCTGTTCTTCCGGAGATCTTACGGGCATCAAAGATCTCCCATGAGGGACCTACACCTACATCTACCTGTGACATCTGGAGAGCGGTGCCCTCTCAAGTACCCACAACAGCTACTGAATCTTAACAGGCAGCAGGCTGTGAGCGTGGAACTAAGATTTGCACCTTGAGACCAGATTTTCTAGTGCTGAGCCCAAGAAAATGTTCCCACATCTAAGGTGTGTGGTTCCTATACTGCAGGGACCCTAACACTCATAAGCATCTAGTTGGTGATGAGTGGATTCACCAGTTGCAGGACTTCACGTGGCCTGTTTCTTCGACCGTGCTGCATCTCTCTCATGCGTTATGCAGACTGCATGCTCATTGCATGCAGTGTCCGATTCACAGGGTGCTACCCTCAGCGGTAAAGGTGTATCCGTAGCAGTGCCTCATTCTACCTCATGTGGCTCTGCTGAACTTGTGCCTGTGTGACCGGACTGGTCTGGTGCAACATGTATCATTGTACCTCATTTTCAGGGAGGTACGGAATTTGCAAATCTTCACTGTGTGTGATCGGAATTGCAACCCATCTCAAAGTGCACCGGCCACTGTGCCTCATTTCCAGGAAGGAATGAAATTTGTAATTCTTTGTGTTTGAGACCTGAAGTGTCTGGTGCGATCCATTCCAATGCACACCAGACACTGTGCCAGGATTGCCTGGGCACAACCCTGATCAGCGTGTACCGATCGGGTGGAAGGAGGCTGGAACCATGGAGTCTGCAAGGTGTTATCCATTGACCTGCTGGGTACCAGTAGCACCGCACTAGGTTGCTGAGTGTGTATATGTCCAAGAGCCTTTCGTATGGATTTGGCTGTTACCTGTCACACTCTGTAGCAGTGCAGAGTGAATGTGTGTGAGTGGGAATGATAGTCTGCGGGCCGCCTGTGATTTTCGACACTGGCTGGCAGTGCCGCTTTAAACGTTGATTACATGCCAAAAGCACAATACGGGAAACATCGTTAACATCGCAGTCAGTACACCGCGATGCTGTTACATCGCGGTCGTTACAACGAACGCGATGTAACCACGCGATGCCATTACAACGCAAGTCTTTACATCGACTTGCGCTAGATGGCGTGCTAACATTACAAATAGTGTAGTTTACTATCCCAACACCTTCCCTACTGTTAAGTGGACTGGAGTTGGAATAGTAAATTACACTTTTCTAATGTTAGCACGCCATCTAGCGCAAGTCGATGTAAAGACTTGCGTTGTAATGGCATAGCGTATTAACATCGCAGTCGTTGTAACGATTGCGATGTAACTGCACGCGTTGTAATGACTCGCGTTGTTACGTCATACATCCGCACAATACATTTGACATTGGGTTTACCCAAATGGCTCTAGCCTGCAGTGCTGCTAAAAAGTGTTCTAGTTTCATGTACCACATATCTTTGATATTGTTTTGACCCAGGGTGTACCCTATAACTGTGTGGGATTGTATTATCAGGATTGCTAGGGTGGGCTCGGGGTGGACAGCGTGTCGCAACGCATAATGGTGCTCTCTCTCTCTCTCTGTGTGGGGGGTTTGATTAGGAATTGTCTACAGTGTGAATATTATTGATATCATAACAATACGAGTGGGCCTAGTACTGCTAATAATATTTCCAAATGTGTTTTATGCCCAAAAGTATATGATGTTACTTTGATAATGATTGATTATGTAAGTTGAATACAAACGTTATTTATATACATACTGTGTGAAGTCTCTTTTGTGATGCTCAGTGTATTTATTGCGAGTGACTTTGCTTTACACATTGCCTCTGCAGTGAGCCTGACTGCCCAGTGCCAAGCTACCCAAGAGTGAGCACAGGTTATACAGCAAGTGTAATCACCGTCCCTTGATGGGAGCAGTAGGTTTTGCCTGGCTGGGGACATCCCTTCAGAGAACCAGAAAGTGCCAGTTCCAACTACTTTGTAGAGTTTTTTCACCAGCGCAGTGAAGTGTCAATCTGTGAAGATTTTTTTAAATGGTGAGAAAAGAGTACCCTGTGTGACAAACAGAATTCATTACCTCCAAAACTATGCACAACTACCTTACTGGCTACTTTCAAAACGGACTTGAAAGTCCTTTTCCTCCTTATAATTTAACTATGACACTGTAATCAACTCTGGGCACAGACACTTTTTACAGCTCTATATGCATCTTGTACATTTTGTTTTATGTAATGGTCTACCATGTTTTATGCTCAGTCTTCATATCTACTTATAGTTATATTGGTTTCATGTAATGAAATATTTCTCCTGTAAAGCATTCTAGCTCCTTTGGGTAATGTCAACACAATAGAAATATGCATGAATCAATCAATAAATAAATATAGAGAACACATTTCTTCTGTTGTTTGTGGCCACTACCTCTCCATCATAGACCCCACCACTCAGCTTTTTCTTTCTCCTGGTGCGTGGCTGTTCCCACCATTTCCCCTCTATCAGAATGCTCCCTTCTCGCGAAGAATATCCCCGCTATTCTTAGCGTAAAATTCACCCTTTTGTTGAAAATTGACCCGAGGATGCATATTGTGCGAAGAAAATGGCACTAAATGCAACAGAACATGAAGAGTAGCAGCCAGAAGCCCCTCGTGCTTTGTTCCTGTTTTCTTGCAATATGTATTCTTGGCCTCCATTACTCAGAACTATGTGAGCAGCATAATTGCTTAATTGTCAGTAATTTCGCCCAGGCCTAGTTTTTAGTGACCCACAAATTGCTCTTTGCAAAACCTGGGTAGACATCCCTTATTTCCTTCAATAAGTGACTCACAATTAGCAGGTTCTGTTAAAAAAAAAGAGTAAAATTATTTTCAATGCAGGAGTCTTTTGGAGCCTGCCACATGTGTCTGGGGTCAAAGTAAGCTCACCCTTCTCACCTCTTTGTTCCCCCCAACACTGTGCTCAGTCCACAATATTTTTCCATGACGCTCAGACAATAAGAGCATGGTGGATTCATATATCCACAGCCACATTCGATAATGCACAATGGATGATGGGAGGAAAAAGCTCCATAGTTCAATGATGTGCCCTTTGTTTTAACTGGATGTCCAAATCCTCTGTGGAGTCATGTATTTGAAGATGATCTGTAGATAAACGGCCCAGATAGCTTTCAAATTTAACCTATTTATGCCCAGACCTTGACACTGTTTAAATGCTAATTTACCAAAGACTAGAGAAAGGATATACACCAAACCAAGTAAAGTCACTTCCTTGAGCAAAATTCTATTTACATGTCAACTTAGTATAATTCTGTTCAGCCATTTTTCTGTGTCGAGCTAAGCATCCTATGGAAGTTAGGATCCCTGCTTTTGTTGGCTCCTGCTTCACTGATCTGCACAGAACTTACAATGAAGAACCCAATGTGGATGAACCTTCTCTAGGAAAGCTTTGCACAGATTTTCTGAATGGTGCCAAATTAATCAGCAAAACAAAAATGGCTTTTCAGTGGCAAGTCAGATGTAACCAAAACTACACATGAGCTAACATGATTTGAAAATATGAAAGCCATCAATAAATTCGGCCTAGCAGCTTCATGGAGAGCGACTGCTCTATGCGCCTCGTTGGGATGACATTTGTTTCATATTTGAAGACTGTCTCTGCAGACCTCCAGCCTGAATGTACACCACATTGAATCTCAACACATATGGGATTGTGTCTGTGGCAGATGCGAGCCAGGAATCTTGTTTATGTTGAGAAGTTTGTATCTGCAGACACATAAATATGTTTGGATGCATAGTTGGGGGTTTATATATGTATGTACATGGGTGCCAGGAATCTTTATACATTAATTTGTCTCTGTTTAAGTGGGTGTCTGGGATCTTTATATGTTAATTCATGTCTGTTTAAATAGGTTTCTGAGGTATTTATGGATTTCTTTTGGTTTGCACAGGGTTGGCACAGGACTTCATATATATAAGTTTGCCTCTGTTGGCACATGTGGTTGTGTCTGTGTGTACGTCGGTGTCAGGGGTCTTTGTAGCTGTGTGTAAATGGGTGTCAATGAGTTTTACGCCTGCATGTTTGTATGTGCAGGTACACGAGTTTGTGTCGGTGCGTAGACAATTGTTCATTATCGAGTCAAAACATAAATGTGTGTCAGGGGACTTTCCTTATTAGTCTGTGTCTGTGCATGTGTGTGGGTGTATATGTGGATGGGTGACAGGGATTTTGATGTATATTGGTGTGTGCGCGCCATAGGCATGTGTTTGGGATAGTTTTGGTTCCGATTTGTGTGTAAACCACATGCAAATGCTACAGGCAGTAACTGGAAACCTTTCCTTCCGTTTCTGCTTTGCGCTATAAAAATGGTCGCTAATCGAAGGATTTGTTTTTGCTGCTGTTGGCCTCCTGGGCAGGTTACCCCACATACATTGCGCGGGAGTCCCAAGAGCATTTCTCCTTCAGTAAGATTATTTCTGGGCTCTGTGTACTTGTATAGGGGTTCTTTCATCACAAAAACTTGTGTGGAGGGATTCAGTTTTTGTTCTTCTTCACAAATAATGCAATTACAGCTAGTGCGGGCAATGCACAAATCCTGGCGGATTACAGCTGCTCACAGATGGAGCTGTTTTTTTCCTGGCGGCCTTGGGTGCGGATAAAAGCATCTATGCCTCTCTCAGAGCCAAAGAAAGCAGAACCCCGCCGACCTCACAGGCAGAGGGTCAGGGGAAGGGGTGCTGAGGCCCAATTTTCTTGAAGCAATTTATCTCAAGAACCCACTCTGGTCAAATGAACCTTTTTACTTGCCTAATAGCGTGGAGGGAGCAAACACAATTATCAAAGAATACCTTCCGCAATTTGACATAATTAAAGACTCGGAGGTCAAGTTCTATTCCTTTCGGAATTTTATTATCAGAAAAAACATCTGCAGATACAAGCACCTTAGCACAAGGTTCAGCAAATAAATGGGTACTAATACAAATGCCACTCTACGAAGAATCCACATACGACTGAATATGAACAAAAGCACGGCTTCTAAAAGCATGAGGTAGATAACTACCAAGCTAATGTCGATGTTAGGAATCATTAAACCAAAGCATTTCTGTCCCTACTCTATGCTAGATGATGTCCCTGCTTACCATTCCCTTGAGACCCAAGAACTCGTGGAAAGGTGTCAGAAGTGAACTTCCTAAGAAGTCTTCACTTGGAGAGCTCGATCTAAACGCTCCTTCTAGCTCCTCGCCTACCTCCTCTCTGCTCAACCCTCGGGGCGCTGTCCCTAATACGAAACCCCAAAACGCAAAAACACGCCTTCTGGCACACCTCCTCGACCAGGTCTTCTTCCAGTAATTTTCCATTCAGCTCCGTCCATCTTCCCTCGTCCATCAGCTTGGCCTTGAGTTCTAGACACTGTCGGCACTAGGAGTTACGATTGGCACATTCCAATGCACTCCCATGTCTGGCTTTCTCCATAATTCAACTGTTAAACAAAGACCTTTTTACTAACGAACCAACTGTCCTTGCACCTGCGGTGAGATCACAGAGTGAAGAAATACTTCGCATCCTTTACTTCTACAATTTACTGCAGCCTAAAACCTCTGCTAAAATAAATCACTTGCGGCCTACCGCATACAGCTAACATAAGAAATACCAGGCCTTTCTCTTCCACGATATATGTGACTTCGGGCCTCTACTAGGTTAAATACACTATTAAATTACATTCTAACGTTAGTGCTTTTACTTTCACATACATGAATAAACGCCATACATGAATTAATCCAATCGAATTACACATTTAGTCGGGTACATTGCATTAAACAGAAACTTATCGTTTTACATTTTCTTAAATACATCCATTATATGCTTTCCGCGTCTCCTAATGCTTCTACATTGCGACATACCTGTTTCATTGCTTAATACATTTCGCACAGCACAACTAAAGATACGTTCATTATATGCGGGTGCCAACTAACAGTGAATATGATGCACCCCTACAATTTTCAATACATTTAGGCGCTACATCAGTTCCCCCCTTTGATGACAACTGTCATCACACCATCATTCTCATTCCTCCTGAACTATAGCTGACCTAAACTGCAGTTGCTACTATCCCACCATGTCGAATCCCTTCCATTCTTTTAAGATTCTGATATTGACGATCCTGCAATCTCTCCATTCGCTGCTCATTTGCTCTGAGGGTTCTTTCGGCCTTATTCCCTCTATACCACTTCCAGGCCCTTAAGAGTCCCCACAAACAGATCACACATACCACGGCAATTATAATTGGCTTCAACACAGAACCCAGGAATCCCATTCCTAAGTTCGCAAACCAAGTCCCCACTCGACCAAATCCTTGGCTAATCTTTTCCCACACATTCTCTTCTGTCAAATCTTCTATTTCTTTATGGATCGTGGTAATGTTGACAATATACTTCGCCAGGTCCTTACTGTTGTCTGGAATATACGTGCAACATTCTTGGACCTTCAACAATTTACAGACTCCGCCCTCTTTTGCCAATAATACATCTAACGCAAGTCGATTCTGCAAAACCATATTCTGTATCGACAACATTTCTCCATTCACCAACAACAATGACCTCGCCAAATTCATCGACAATTCATCCACCACAGTCGCCAACTTTCTTATCTTCACATCATTCAGGACCACACCCAAACTAGGTATTGTCACTCCGTATATGTCCCCAATCACCATGCCTACATTCACAGCTCTCCGCACTTTGGAGTGCCTTCCCGTCTCTAACAATTTCAAATCTTCCGTATGGTAAATCTTTGGGAATATAATGGCCAAGTAACATGTACCATACCAATTCGCAGGCAATATCACATATGCATTCCTTCCACACACATAATACACAGTCGGAATCACCTGTATAGACTTCTGCAAGAAATCTCTAGCCGAGTCCTCCATGGTAAAAGTATGTTCACACGTACTATGCCCCACTAAAACCTTCTCCTTAGGAGTTTGGGGCCGGGCAACACACAACTTCCCCCTCTGTACTTCATCCAATGCAATTGGTCCAGAACTTCCCTTGGATTTAGGCCATCTCTCCTCATCCGTCCAATCCACTGGACTATCTCCTGTCTCTCGTGTCTGAGTCAATTTTCTATACCTATCCTCTATCTGGCCTATGAACTTCTTTTCCGTTTCGGACATCCAGCATGTCAAATTATGTCTATGAGCATAAGCTGTATCTAGCTTCGCAGTTGGCCTAAAATACTTTTGAAGCCTATCCTCTGTTTTATAATAGTCATATTTATTCAAATGCTTGTATGCCGGAACTTCGGGAAGTACTGTGTCATAATTTGAGAAGAAATACTCAAACTGTTTCCTTTCGTAAAACAAACTAAGCAATAGGCTGCAAGAGATCCCATATGTCAGTGGGAGATGATGGTACCTAATACCCTCATCTACCGAAGCAGGCAACTGCATACACACATAACAATCTTTCGCATCCATCGCATCCACATATTCAGTTTTGCATAAGCATTGAGTTTGAAGTCGGCTCTGGACAAATCTATGTGGAACATGCGATTTTCCTCGAGCGTCTGGACTCTCTCATCCCTGTCAGTGACCCCTCCCTGTCTTGGAGTGGTAGGTGTGGCTGCTCCCTGAACCTCCCCCTCCTGTCTATGGGCCACCATGTATGAAGTCACTACTACTGCAAATATGACCGCTATCACTACTCCTAACAGTGTGCCTATCACTACTTTAGCTCTACGATGCGCATTCCCAGGTTCCGCCATCTCTGAAATGTTCTCAATGTTCAGTACAGTCTCTGCGGACACAAGTCTCTTTCTCATCCAAGAAGTTCAATCCAACTGCTCTCTCGAACCAGGGAACTTTTAGCAATGTTCAATTTCTTGTTCCCTCCGATCAGAAAGACATCCCTAACTCTTCTTTGTCCTTCAACGGAAAATCCCTAAATTTGTTCTTCTTCCTCTCGGGCCTAAGTTATCTTCTTTTCAACTTTATGTACAACCACATCACAATCAATCCAGAATAACTGCTGATCCCAACAGTTCTAGGACCGCCTGCAGTATTTCAAGCTTAAGGGTTGTCAGTTCTTGGGGTGCGGGTATAACTGCAAAGGTTTTGAAGTCTAGCATTTCCAAAATCAGACCACGGATGATACTCAGGAATGGTGGATTCGGAATATTGATAGTCAGTACTCCTTCGATCTCCAAGCCTGGGATCTTCAACAACACTTCCACTCTCGGAAACGGGAGACTGTTGACCAGTGTGATCGATCTCAATCTTCCCGTGTTCAGTAAGCTTGGCATCTGTCACTGTGTATGCTCACTCTGGTGAAGCGTACTTTTGGCTCGGCACTCTGGTTCGCTTCGACCTTCTCAGGATACCTTGGGGTCGATCTACGTCCTCTTGCTCTGCTTCAGATTCTTCAGAGACTGGGGCAAGATCTGTTCTGGGTGCTGGTTTCAGGTTCTCCCGCCTCTGACCCACGGGCCAAACTTTTCCTGCTTCTGTAGCACCTCCGCGCTCCCTACTGGTACCCTGTGCACTGCTTTCTTCCTTGGCAGAATCCAACTCGGTACTGCCCCCTGCAGCTCTTTCTTCTTCTTCCGAGTCTCTTTCAGCGTTATTTTCACGTTCTTGGTTCAGTGCACAACCAGCTGCGTCAGCAACCCCTACAGCTTGACTTGCCCTCTCAGATGGCTCTGCCACCTCAACTGGGTTTTCATTCTCAAGAGGGGCTGTTTCTTCCAAGGGTGCTGGAACTCTACGGGTATGGGAGGCGTGTATCCAGTTCGGCAGTCCCACACACTTCACTGCTGTATTCGTTATCAAGATTATCTGGTATGGCCCGCGCCAGCGAGCATCCAGACAACTCTTCCTCACGTGTTTGCGCACCAATACCCAGTCGCCTGGGCACAGGTCGTGGCACAGGTCGCTTGCGGCGGGAACCGTTGCTGTCTGCACCTGCTGAGACACAGAACGGACCACGTCAGCCAGGCCTTTACAATAGTCCAAAATCATGTCATCAGTGATGTTAATCAAAGCAGTAGCAGGTATTGCTGGCAAGCGCATCGCCCTCCCCATTATTATCTCGTGGGGTGACAATCCAGTCTTCCTATCGGGTACACTCCGGAGACTCATGAGAAATAAAGGTAATGCATCCGGCCATTTCAAGGATGTCGAGGAGCATACTTTCGCCATTCGGGCCTTCAAAGTTCCATTAACTTGCTCCACAATCCCTGAAGCCTCTGGTCGGTAGCTGCAGTGCAATCTTTGTTCTACATTTAAGGCAGCACAAAGCAGCTTCATGATTTCACTATGGAAATGAGTCCCTCTATCTGATTCAAAAGAGGTCGGGAACCCATACCTCGGGATTAACTCCCTCAATAGCAATTTAGCTACGGTGAGTGTGTCACACCTACGTGTTGGGTAAGCTTCCACCCACCTGGAAAAGACACATACTATAACTAATATGTACCTCAACCCATTACACTTCGGCATTTCAACAAAATCCAGCTGCATCCTATTGAAAGGTCCACCTGACCTACCTATGTGACTCAACGTCACAGCGGTTCTTTTTCCCACATTCATCTGCTGACAGGTAACACACCTCTGACACACAGCCTCAGCTTCTGTTCGAAACTTCGGATTATACCATGTTTGGCGAAACACTCGCATCATTGCATCCCTGCCAAGATGCACAGCACCATGTATCAGTCTTGCCATGGGACTCAACAAACATTCCGGTAACACAGCACGTCCATCACTCAAAACCCATATATCCACCTCTCCTTTCTCACATCCCGCTCGTATCCAACTGTCCCGCTCTTGGTCGGTGACTCCATCTTGCAACTGCTTCAGTTCCTCCCACGAGTCTGCCATAGCTAACATCACAGTGTAATCCGTTTTCTCTTCGCTTTCTACAACATGATTGTCAGTATAATTACATCCCTGCTCTGCACAAAATCGAGCAACCTCATCTGCGTAATTATTACCCAATGACACAAAATCAGTTCCCTTAGTGTGTGCAGAACATTTAACAACAGCGATTTCATCTGGGCTTTGCAAGGCTTCCAACTATTGTCGTACATAATCCCCATTCCTAATGGGTGAACCAGAAGATGTCATAAACCCTCTCTGGGACCATAGCTGTCCGAAGTCGTGAACTACACCAAACCCATATTGGCTATCTGTGTAAATTGTTACACGGATCTTATCAGCGGCCAAACAGGCACGGGTCAGCGCAATAAGCTCAGCCACCTGTGCGGAGTGTACTCCTTCGAGACAGGCGGCTTCAACCACCCCTGTGATGGTACACACAGCAAACGCTGCTCTCAGTCGACCAACACTGTCTCTTAAGCATGAACCGTCCACAAAGAAAATCTCATCTGAAACTGGGAGCGGTTCATCGACAATGTCAGGCCTCGGTTTGGTGCATAGTTCCGTCACATCGAGACAATCATGGTCCTCACAGTCTTCATCATCATTTACATTTGGAATAGGCAACAGGGTAGCAGGATTTAAAACAGAACACCTCTTCAACGTTACATTAGCTGCAGCAAGGATGACTTGCTCATAACGAGTCAACCTATTCGTGAGGTGCTGTGTTTTAGTCCTAGTCATCAGCAATTCAACAGAATGTGGTACATGAACAGTAAGCGGATGCCCCATCACAATGCTCTCACATCATTCGATACTGACACCTGTTGCAGCAACGGATCTGAGACATCCAGGCAACGCAGAAGCTACTGGATATAAAGTAGCTGAAAAATAGGCAACTGGTCTACGGACTCCTCCGTGACTCTGAGTCAACACTGCTAATGCGCAACCTTCCTTTTCGCATCAAAATAAGGCAAATGCCTTGTTATAGTCTGGCATCCCCAAAGCTGGAGCGGTGCACAAAGCTTCTCTCAGTCTCAAGAACGACTTTAAACAGTCTTCGTCCCATGGTACCGGATCACTCACATCCTTTCGCGTCAGCCGCTGTAAGGGCTTCGCTTCAAAGGAAAAGTTTGGGATCCACTGGCGGCAATAGCCCACCATTCCCAAAAACATTCTGACCTCCCTCTGAGTCGAAGGAACTGGCATCCTCAAAATCGCATCAATCCGGTGCCCCAAATACTGTACTTCTCTCAAACAGTATTGCAGTTTGTTTGGAGACACCTTGTGACCATTCTCTCCCAAGTAATTCAACAAAGCAACTGTGTCAATTCTGCAGGCGTCTTCCGTCTCTGATGCAACAAGCAGATCATTGATGTATTGCACTAAAACAGAGTTTTGTGGCAACACAAGACCTTCGAGATTCTTCTTCAAAATCTGATTAAAGATAGATGGGCTCTCCGTGTACCCCTGTGGGATACGACACCACGTTAACACACGATTCTCCAGCCTAAATGCAAAAAGAAATCGGCTCTCCTCATGCAGAGGAATCGAGAAAAATGCTTGACACAAGTCAATCACTGTGAACCATTCAGCTTCACATGGGATCTGAAATAGGATCACGGATGGATTCGGTACCACTGGACAACATGGAACAACTATTTCGTTTATCTTTCGCAAGTCTTGCACAATCCTAAATTTCCCGCTTGGTTTCTGTAGCCCCATAATGGGCGAATTACATGGGCTACCCATATTCTCCATCAGTATTCCCTGCCTAATCATGGACTCAATCACAGGTTTAATCCCTGCGACTGTTTCCGGGGATAACTTATACTGGGGTGTCCTCGGGAATTCTGCGTTTGGCTTAATCTGGATTTTCACCGAATCTGCTCCCTTGACTAGACCAATTTCCTCCCCACTAAGATCCCATACATCAATAGACACTGAATCCCTCAGATCAGGTGGAAGTTCCTCCACTGTTAAGGCTGGGTACATTTCCACGCACGTGCTCTGATTTGCAACCTTAAAGGTCGCAACATCGTCTCTCGTCTGTACCTCCACTCCTTTCGGGGTACAGTAGATCGTACAATTGAGTTTGCACAGTAAATCTCTTCCTAACAGGCAAACTGGACTAGAGTCGCACACCACGAACTGGTGCCGATCACTGAAATTTCCTATCCGGATTGGAATTGGCTCCGTCAGCGGACTAACCAGCTTCTTATTTGCCACTTCAACGACCTGGATACTCTGTCCAGAAAGGGCCAACCGTGGAACCACGGCCGACCTTATAGTCGATCTAGTAGCTCCCGTATCAACCAAAAAGGTTGTAGGATGACCGTCAAGATCTGCTTCCACAAAGGGTCCTGCCTGGTCCACTTCTAGAATGGCCCTGAGCATACAATCCTCGTCCTCATTAGACCCTAGTCGGGCCAACAAGCTTGTCTCATTTTCCTCACTCACTTCAAACATTGGCATCTGCAAGTAAGTGCGAGCTCCCTGCTGTACAGTCTGTATTCTAGGTGGCTGGGGAACCTGCATCTGCGGGACGCCAGTCCCCCCTTTCATCATTCTAGGTCTGGTTACTGTCTGTACCGCCTCCGTCCCAGGGACCTGAACTACCTCTCCTTCCGGCTGCATCTGATTCCATGGATTCAGGGGACACTCGCGTCTCCAGTGTCCAATCTGATGACACTGGTGACAAGCTGTAGTCTTTTTCAATATCGCCACATCCATCCCTGTCCTAGGGTCTATTGGTCTAGGCCTTCCTTGCCCCTGGACTTTCTGATTTCTTGCCTGATAATTCCCCTGTCTCCTTACCACTGCTCCGCCATTAGGCTCTCCCTGAGCGGTTTGCATCTGGACAAGCATGAGATTATCCTTCAATTTCCTATGCTTAGATTCGATCTCATCAGCACAGTACCTAGCGTACCGCAAGATTTTGTCAACATGTTTATTCTGCCAGCAGATCAAATGTTGTTGTATCATAAGGCTAACCTCTGGCCTCAATCCCAACACAAATTTTGAAACAAACTGTCCCATAGCCTTTGTGTCCAACGCATCTAGACCACTATACTGCTTAAAAGCCTGCAAGAGTCTCTCATAAAACTCATGCACCGTCTCTTTAGGTTCCCGCACTGTCCTGTCTATCTTTACCCAATCGATGTCTTGAGGAGAAACCTTCTCCTTTAACCAGGCAATCACTCGATCATACATCCTCATTACTGCCGGTGATGGACCATTCGTGTACGCATTTCTCTCAGGCTCTTGAGTTGGCCAATCAATGGCAGTCTTACATGCCGCCCACAAATCTCCCGGGACCACGATGTCGAACAAAGTATTCAGATCGGTCCACAATACCTTTGAGATCTTAACAAAACGATCGACTTGCTTATACCACTCTACCGGCTTCTCCCTAAGCCGGGGAAAATCATTGGTAAACGCCGCCGAATCGCTCCTACTCCAGGGTACGTACACGTATCCTCCATTCTGCACTTCCCTTAAAGGGAAATTTCCTATTTTTACCTGGCCTCCACCCGGAGGTGGGGTCCCTCCTATCATTCCTCTAGAACCTTTCTTCCTGGACCATTTTTCTTACCATTTATCAAGCGTCATCCATACTCGAATGGCCAGGATCAACTCTCTACTGTGAGCCCTTAATCCAACGACCCTTTTCTCCTCCATTTCCTGGTCACTGTACTGCAACCTATGGCTTCCTTGCAATGTTTTAGTCTTAGACAAATCCACCTCATATCGCCTAGCCAATTCTGACAATTTCTCATGTGCCGCTCGTGCCTTCCGAGTCACATCCTTCGCCACAAAAAGTATTTCGTCCGGTCCATATGTTACCACTCTCTCAAGGGATAAGCTTCCGCTTATCATCTCATCCACTTCTGCTTTTAGCCTTACTACATCTATCATTCTGGCTCCCAGGGCTCCTTTCAGCACCTCTCTGCAGACCACCCTTCTCCTATCGTCTTCCTCACATTCCTGGTTCTGCGACCTCCCTTCTCGAAACATTTCCCTTGAAGCGGACTGATCTCCGAAGCTGACCTGCCCTCTCTCTGCCATTCTTACCCTCGGGTCCTGGCCTCTCTGTGGCGGTACCCATGATCGTAAATCTGATCTCGACTCCATCAAGGACCTCGGCCTCTCCGGTCTCCGCTCTCTTTGCTCCCCTGAGGAATCTGACATGGCTGGCAAAGGTGTACTCCATTCTATAGGGTTCGGATCCCGGGTCATTGCACCCGCCAGGCCACTTTCTGCGACCTCTCCCCTGACCTCCTCTGTTGTCCGCTCCGGGTTTTCGCCCTCTCCTGTATCTGGGTGGTAAATCGAAACTATGGGTCCAATGGTAACCGGAACCTTAAAGGCGTCCGGTAACCTCCCCTCTCTCTCTACCTTTACGCTTGCCTCAGACGGGCTCCTCGTGCTCTCTGTTCCTATTGAGAGTCTCCCTTCTACTCTCATTTCTGAACTGCTTATTACTCTTCTCGTATCTTCTATTTGAACCAATGTCCCCTCTGGGACTTCTGGGTGATACGGAGGTGGTCTCTCTGACAATAAACTTTCCAATAAGTCATCGTCTATGTCACTCTCGTCCTCTTCTTCTGACTTTACATTCCTTACCCCCTCTGAAGTAATCAGCAAGGGGTAAAGTCTCTCCTCCTCTATCGCCTGCACTCTCCATCTTTTCTCCGCTGCGTCCCATCTAGCATCCTGATAAGCCCTGATCGACTTCTTCACTCTTTCCTGATTCCTCCCTCTATCCCTATCATGCGCTGCTCTAACCCACGCATGTAGTGCTTCAAACTGTGTGGGCCTTGGCAAAGGTCGTAACCCCGCCATTACAGATTTCAACTGGTACAACACTGCTAGCCTGAACGAGACATATCTCGGGAATGCTAATTCCCCCTCACTTTGGGTCATTTTATGCCAATTCTCGAGCCAAATAAACGTGTGCAACCCCACATTCTTTGCCATATAATGTGCTGGAGTGTCCTCGGGAGGGGCCTCTTCTCCCTCTCGAGTAACCACATGCTTATCTCCTCTACACATTTCTCGAAAAACCTTAAAACACTTCATGATTGGAAAATTCGGTCTCACACACTGTTTACCTCTTGATATCAAATCCTCCAATAACAGCGCGACTAACACCAACGACCTATCACAGCGCGGCACTCTCTGACGTCACCTATCTTCGTTCGCAGCAGTTCCCTCTCCTTACCGTTTACCTTTCACACCCGCATTCATCCCATTCATACCCTGAATACAAATTACTTCCCTGGCTGTCCGTCCACAGCCTCTGACTGTTCGTCCACAGTCTCTCGAAATTGTTGACCTCGGCTGGCAACTATCTGTCGCCTCTGATAGGTTACAAATACTCAAATCCACATGCAGCAACTCACGACCAGCGTCAAGTTGCCATGCACTCACACATTCACTCCCCCTATCTCAGTCCAGGTGATTGATGGTACCTCACGATCTCCTTTGGATGGTCAACAAAATCTACCACGGGTGTCTTCTACACCACACTTCCGCGGCTGCGCGCGCTCACAGCCTGATCTCGCAATTACTCAACATTCACTCTAACTCCGCAAGACATCACATAACAAATCAACACCACAATCTATAACATCTCATCCTGTTGATACTCACTCCACGAACTGCTGCTTCCAGCCGCACTGCTACTCGCCGTCTATGTTCATCATCCGCCGTCGTCCGCTGCTCACCATCTGATGATTCACCGTTACTTATCGTCTATGGGTCTCGAGGATCACTTATCTTATCTAATCGTCCCTCGCTATCGGAAGTAACCATCCTACTCTGCTACCAACTGCTGAGGCCCAATTTTCTTGAAGCAATTTATCTCAAGAACCCACTCCGGTCAAATGAACCTTTTTACTTGCCTAATAGCGTGGAGGGAGCAAACACAATTATCAAAGAATACCTTCCGCAATTTGACATAATTAAAGACTTGGAGGTCAAGTTCTATTCCTTTCGGAATTTTATTATCAGAAAAAACATCTGCAGATACAAGCACCTTAGCACAAGGTTCAGCAAATAAATGGGTACTAATACAAATGCCACTCTACGAAGAATCCGCATACGACTGAATATGAACAAAAGCACGGCTTCTAAAAGCATGAGGTAGATAACTACCAAGCTAATGTCGATGTTAGGAATCATTAAACCAAAGCATTTCTGTCCCTACTCTATGCTAGATGACGTCCCTTCTTACCATTCCCTTGAGACCCAAGAACTCGTGGAAAGGTGTCAGAAGTGAACTTCCTAAGAAGTCTTCACTTGGAGAGCTCGATCTAAACGCTCCTTCTAGCTCCTCGCCTACCTCCTCTCTGCTCAACCCTCGGGGCGCTGTCCCTAATACGAAACCCCAAAACGCAAAAACACGCCTTCTGGCACACCTCCTCGACCAGGTCTTCTTCCAGTAATTTTCCATTCAGCTCCGTCCATCTTCCCTCGTCCATCAGCTTGGCCTTGAGTTCTAGACACTGTCGGCACTAGGAGTTACGATTGGCACATTCCAATGCACTCCCATGTCTGGCTTTCTCCATAATTCAACTGTTAAACAAAGACCTTTTTACTAACGAACTAACTGTCCTTGCACCTGCGGTGAGATCACAGAGTGAAGAAATACTTCGCATCCTTTACTTCTACAATTTACTGCAGCCTAAAACCTCTGCTAAAATAAATCACTTGCGGCCTACCGCATACAGCTAACATAAGAAATACCAGGCCTTTCTCTTCCACGATATATGTGACTTCGGGCCTCTACTAGGTTAAATACACTATTAAATTACATTCTAACGTTAGTGCTTTTACTTTCACATACATGAATAAACGCCATACATTAATTAATCCAATCGAATTACACATTTAGTCGGGTACATTGCATTAAACAGAAACTTATCGTTTTACATTTTCTTAAATACATCCATTATATGCTTTCCACGTCTACATTGCGACATAGCTGCTACATTGCTTAATACATTTCGCACAGCACAACTAAAGATACGTTCATTATATGCGGGTGCCAACTAACAGTGAATATGATGCACCCCTACAATTTTCAATACATTTAGGCGCTACATCAGGGGGTACATTGCTGAACACATAACCGGCTAGAGCATCTACACGAAAGCCAAGATCAGAGGAGGGGTGGAGGAGGGGTGGAGGTGGAGCCGTGAATGGAAGTTGGCAGGTAGCGCAGGAGAGCAAGAGAGGGCGATGGGAAACCGCGTGTGATTTTGAGGGGCGAGAGTGTAGGGTAAGAATGACGGGGAAGCATGGGCGGAACAGGAAGAGCGTGAGTGAGCGTGAGGGCAACAGAGAGTGAGCCTGTAAAGGAGAGTGACGGGGGAGTCCACGGAGGAGTGAGCAATGGGGAGAGTGATAAGGAGGGTGAAGGATAAAAGGTTTGATACAAGAGATCACTCTGCATGACTGCATAGACTAGAGATCTATAGAGATTCTGGAGCATATTATCAAGCGGCAGCGATAATTATCGCTGGCCCGCTTAGCGTGAATTTTTTTTTCGCTGGCTATCGCTGGAAATTATCACCATGCTAGCGCTGTATTAACAACGCATAGCGCAATGGCGATAATTATTCCAGCGATAGCTGTGTTTTCCATGGAACATCGCTGGTTTTCCAGCGATGTTCCATGGAAAACGGCGATAACCTTGCTGATATGACCCTGTCGTCGTATCAGCATAATCCACCCCCAATGTTAAGTATACGTAAGTCAGCATTTTTGCAGACGTTAGGGGCATATAAACAATAGATGGCGATAAATATCGCTAAGTGCGCTTAGCGCTTTTTTATTTATCGCCGTCTATCGCTGGAATTTATCGCCCGGTTAGCGCATGTTTGAGGCATATGAGCTGCAGATCACACACTAAGGATAAGATCGCCATCTGGTGTTGGGCTCGGATGATTGCAGGTTGTTGTTGTCTTCGGAAGAAGTCTTTGGTCACGAGATAGGTGACTCCTCCTCTGGACAACAGTGAGCATGGGCATCCACTCCATCCTCAGATTGTTTTTTTCCGCCATTGGGTTCGGATGAACTTTTTTCCGCTCCAGCAGAAAACTTCTAGCAATCACACCAACTCTCAAAATTTGAAAACTCGACGTCGAAATCCACATCGGACCGGATCCGGACGCGGCTGATGGAAAGGACACCCTTTAAAAAATGCCCCCAATGTGGAGCAAAGTTTCCTCATAGTGATCACCACGAGGTCTGTAATTTGTGCCTTTCACCAGACCACAAAGAATCCAGCTGTCCAGCCTGCGCCGCATTCCGTTAGAGAAAACTATCCGGGACCGAAGAGCTCGACTCGATATCATGGCCAAGCCGGTTCCGGAACCAGAAGACAGGATGTCCCTGATGACGACTCCGAAGATCTCCAGATCGTGTCCGAGGCCGACGACTCTGAGGGGCAGCCTGTGAGTACCAGCCCCCCTACCCCAACACCACCCAAAAAGACATTGGTCAAGACTCTGCCAGCTGGGCCCAGTCGCGAACCAAAATCGTCTTCAGAAGCCCGGCCCTCGGGCCCAGCTCCGAAGAAACGTAAGCCTGCAGGTGGCTCGGGCTCGAGCAAACCTCATGTTATTGTGCCTATAATACCTTCGGCACTGAAGCAGGCTCCGAGACCGAAATCGCCATCGGCCCCGAAACGTCACTCGGCACCGACGTTTCCACCGAAAGGCTCGTCGGCACCGAAAGGCTCGTCGGCACCGAAAGGTCATTCGGCACCGAAAGGTTCTTCGGCACCGAAAAATCCACCGGATCCGAAAAGTTCTTCGGCACCCAAACCATCCTCGGTGCCAAAACAAGTCCATAAAGAACATAAATCAAAATCAGAACCAAAAAAGTCGGCGCCAAAGCCGCCTTCGGACAGTGAGGAATTCTTTCGGCCAGATCCAAAGCAAAAACGGATTTACATAAATCCGAAAACTGGACATGTCACAGCGGTGCCCTACAAGAAAAGGAAGCTGGACACAACACCTCCTCCAGCACCTCCAAAGAAGAAGGACTGTGCCACTTCACCCATACATCCTTCCTCTCCTACACTACCTCCTATTCCATCCCCCCCACCCCCACCGCCTTCACCTCTACCATCTCCTTCTCACACACCACCTCCACAGGATGATGATGATTTAGGGGGAGGGGGAGACCCAGATTTCTTTAATGATCCCACTGATCCTACTGATCCCTTTACACTCCCGGACACAGCACCAGTAGATGACTGGACTTACCCTATGCCTGATATGCCTGACCCCACTCCATACCCCTCAAAACCCTCCCCTCCTGATGACCATTTAGGGTTTGGTCAGCTTATAAACAGAGCGGCATTGTTTCATGGCGTCACCATGCACACCGACACTCCTGAGGAGGATTTTCTCCTCGACACTTTTGAGCAGTCGCAAAAGACAGTTCACATTCTACCCATGATTAAGGGAGTGATAAAGCACGCCAATGAGGTTTTTAAAGACCCTGTTAGGGCCAGGGTTCTCAACCCCCGAATAGAAAAAAAATTCAGACCAGCGCCACAAGATCCTGCGTACATCAAGGCGCAACTCCCCTTAGACTCACTAGTCATATCAAATGCCAGAAAGCGGGCGAACTCCCAAACAACCGGAGACACGCCGCCCCCAGACAAAGAGTCTAAACTCTTGGAGGCTTCCGGCAAAAGGGTTGCCGCACAAGCTGCTAACCACTGACATATTGCCAATACACAAGCCCTATTGGCTCGTTATGATGGAGCTCATTATGATCAACTAGAGGATCTTTTGCAACACCTGCCTGATCCATACAAATCACAGGCCACTGACCTCATCCAAGAGGGCAAACTAATATCAAATGCCTCCATTAAATGTGCATTAGACGCAGCGGACACCGCCTCTAGGGCAGTCAACACAAGTGTATTGCTTAGACGCCACGCATGGCTGCGCATTTCCGGCTTCAAGCCGGAAGTACAAACCACCATTCTTGCTCAACCCTTTAATCAGGAGCAACTATTCGGACCAGCAGTAGACACTGCCCTAGAAAAAATGAAGAAAGATAATGAGACTGCCAAATCAATGGGAGCATTGCAGTCTACTCAACCCAGAGGCTCCTTTCGTCGCTCCTTTTATAGAGGAGCTTCCAAAAATGTGGGAACAGACAACTCTTCCTCCTTCAAAACATCAGGTCAAACATCCCCTAACAGAGGATATTTTAGAGGAGGTTATCGGGGAAACAATACTAAAGGCCGAGGACGGGGCAACAACAACAACACCCGCACCTCTCCAGCAACTAAACAGTGACTTGCCACCACTCCCCCCAGACAGTTCCACTCCAGTCGGGGGACGACTTCAACAGTTCCTAGCTGTCTGGAATTCCATCACAACAGACAGGTGGGTAAGACAAATGATCCAATCTGGCTACTGCCTCGAACTTATAAACCCACCCCCAAACATACCACCCAGGCACCGTCCCATGACGTCTCACCACCTCACGCTCCTCAAACAAGAAATACAGTCTTTGCTTCAAAAATACGCAATAGAACCTGTTCCACTACAACATCAGGGCACAGGAGTATATTCCCTATACTTCCTCATTCCCAAGAAGGACAAAACCTTAAGACCCATACTGGACCTCAGACTACTAAACCAGTACTTACAATCGGATCATTTCCACACGGTCACTCTCCAACAGGTCCTTCCATTACTTCAACAAGGAGACTTCCTTGCCACATTAGACCTCAAGGGCGCATATTTTCACATCCCTATGCATCCCACTCACAGAAAGTATCTACGATTCGTGGCAGACGGTCATCACTATCAGTTTACAGTTCTCCCATTCGGAGTAACAACCGCACCCAGGGTATTCACCAAATGCTTAGCAGTTGTGACAGCATATCTCAGAAGATAACAAATCCATGTCTTCCCCTATCTGGACAATTGGCTCATAAAAGCCAATACTCTAGACAAATGCGTTCTCCACCCTCACCGCACTATTCAAACCCTACACAACCTGGGATTTTCAATCAACTACCCGAAATCTCAACTACAACCCTCCCATCTACATCAATACCTGGGAACCACCATAGACACATCCAAGGCCATAGCTTATCCCAGCACAGCCAGGATAGCCAACTTACAAAGTCTCATCAAAAAATTTCAAACACAACACTCTCTCCCCGCAAGAGTGTTCATGCAACTCTTAGGCATGATGGCGTCATGCATCTCCATAGTACCCCACGCACGACTTCAAATGCGTCCCTTACAGGAATGTCTAGCACAACAGTGGAACCAGGCCCACGGACAACTTACCGATCTGGTGTTGGTGGACAGCCGCTCTCTTCGCTCGCTGAAGTGGTGGAACACCATCAACCTGTCCAAAGGGAGGCCGTTCTTAGAGCCTCTCCCACAAGTTGTGCTGACCACCGACGCATCTCTCACAGGGTGGGGAGCCCACCTCCTTCAACACACCACTCAGGGCAGGTGGACCACTCAACAAAAACAGCTCCACATCAATCACCTAGAACTTCTAGCGGTGTTCCTAGCACTGAAATCCTTCCAAGTGCATCTGCAAAACAAGACTGTCCTCATCCGCACGGACAACATGACCACAATGTATTACATACAGAAACAAGGAGGGACACATTCTCTACAACTGTCCCAACTTGCGCAACAAATCTGGAGATGGGCAATTCCCCAAAACATCTACCTGCTAGCAGAACACCTCCCAGGGGTTCAGAACCAGGTGGCCGACCTCTTAAGTCGCCACACACAGCAGATACACGAATGGGAATTACACCCCAAAGTCTTACTCCTATTCTTCCAAAAGTGGGGACAACCAGACATAGACCTGTTCGCCACACAAGAAAACGCAAAATGCCCAACCTTCGCGCCAGGTTCCCACACCCACGGTCAAAGGGCAATGCAATATGGATGAACTAGTCAGGCAGATTTGCGTACGCTTTTCCGCCTCTCCCACTCATTCCATTTGTGGTACGCAAACTGAAACAACAGTCGCTAACACTTATCCTAGTAGCTCCCACTTGGGCATGTCAACCCTGGTTCACCACACTTTTGGAACTATCACTAGTTCCACATCAAAAACTGCGTCTCTCCCCGGATCTTTTAACCCAGAACCATGGAGAAATCAGACACCCAGATCCTCAAACACTGAACTTGGCAATCTGGCTCCTGAAGTCTTAGAGTTCGGGTACCTCAACCTTCCTCCAGACTGTATGAATATCATTAAAAAAGCCAGAAGACCAACTACTAGGGCATGCTATGCTGCAAAATGGAAACGATTTGCCATTTACTGCGCTAACAATGACATACAACCACTGGATGCTTCCATCCAAAACATCATTTGCTATTTACTACACTTGCAAAGATGCAATTTAGCGTATTCCTCTATACGTCTACATCTAGCGGCATTAGCAGCCTATTTGCAAAATAGACAACACCTATCCCTCTTTAAGGTGCCAGCCATTAAAGCATTTATGGAGGGTCTCAAAAGAATTATTCCTCCAAGGTTACCCCCTTCCCCGGTGTGGAACCTTAATATTGTTCTAACAAGGCTCATGGGTCCCCCATTTGAACCAATGCACAAATGCGAACTGCAGTTCCTAACATGGAAAGTGGCTTTCCTCATCGCAATCACATCCCTGCGAAGAGTAAGTGAAATACAAGCCTTAACTCTCGAAGAACCCTTCCTACAACTACATCGTAACAAAGTGGTTCTTAGGACGAATCCAAAATTCCTCCCTAAAGTCATCTCCCCTTTCCACCTAAACCAGTCAGTCGAACTGCCAGTCTTCTTCCCTAATCCAGACTCAGTAGCTGAGAGGGCACTTCATACCTTAGATGTTAAGAGAGCCTTGCTTTATTACATCGACAGAACCAAACCTTTTCGGAAAACCAAGCAACTGTTTGTTGCTTTTGCTCCACCACATAAAGGCAACCCTATTTCCAAATCAGGTATCGCCAGGTGGATAGTCAAATGTATCCAAATATGTTACCAAAAAGCTAAACGTACTCTTACCGTTCCCCCTAGGGCGCACTCCACGCGTAAAATAGGGGCTTCTATGGCATTCTTAGGGAACATCCCCTTAGAAGATATTTGCAAAGCAGCCACATGGTCTACTACACACACCTTCACTAAGCATTACTGTGTTGATGTGCAATCCAAACAACAAGCTTCAGTAGGCCAAGCTGTCCTAAAAACTCTATTCCAAACTGCTGCAACGGATACAGGTGACCACCGCTAGGGGAGACCCTGCTATATAGTCTATCCTTAGTGTGTGATCTGCAGCTCATATGCCTCGAACGGAATATGCTACTTACCAGTATGCATCTGTTCTTGGCATGTAGAGCTGCAGAGCCACACACGCCCACCCGCCTCCCCGGGACCTGTATCTGTTCCAGCATTGTCTTAATTAGACACTACACATGGACATCCTTTCTCTTTACTTCTCATACACTCCATCATTTCCCATAATGGAGAAAAACAATCTGAGGATGGAGTGGATGCCCATGCGCACTGTTGTCCAGAGGAGGAGTCACCTATCTCGTGACCAAAGACTTCTTCCGAAGACAACAACAACCTGCAATCATCCGAGCCCAACACCAGATGGCGATCTTATCCTTAGTGTGTGGCTCTGCAGCTCTACATGCCAAGAACAGATGCATACTGGTAAGTAGCATATTCCTTCTTTTTTTAACGAGTTTCTCCAGGGCGATAAAATTCCAGCAATAGGGGGGAAATGGCAAACACATCCCTGGAAAACCAGCGTTGATCTCCTGAATACGGCGATAACCTTGCTGATACGACCCTGTGGTTGTATCACCATAATCCACCCCAAACATACATAACTCATGCTTTTTGCAGACATCTGGAAGCAGCGTTAAGGGCGAGTTAGCGCTGAAAAGAATATCGCTACGCGGGACGGGGCTGCGTTGTAAATATCGCGAAGCCTCGCTGGCGATATTTCACAATGAAGTTTCACGAGGCACGCCCACCTTGCATCTCATTAGGGATGCGAGGCGGCAAGAAACTGGGCGCTAATGTAAGGAAACACGCACTAGCGTGTCCTTGTAGATAGAGCGATAACATTATCGCCGCTTTTCGCCTGAAAACGGACGCTAAAGTGGCGATAATATTATCGCCAGCCCTTGCTAATATGCCCCTTAGTTTGTGGCATAAACGGTGGTTTTCGCCAAAAACTAACGTCTGCTAAAATGCGTGGGCCTCCTTGTAAATATTGCGATGTGCACATCAGCGATAATTTACATGCAGTAATGCCCAGTGACGCCCACTTTGCATCTCATTAGAGATGCAAAGCGAGGCGTCTGAAAACCAGGTGCTAACATGCGCTAATGCATGTTAGCACCCACTTGTAAATAGGGCGATAGTTTTATCTCTGCTTTATTGGCTTTTAAAGCCAAAAAAGCGGAGATAAGGCCCTTGTTGATATGCTCCTCCAGATCACACCCCATACAATCACATTGCGTATATCACGTTTTCCAAGGTGAAAATGTTATCTCCAGCACATCATCATCTCTCCAGAGAGCCATCAGCAACTAATGACATCGAAGAGCCACCGACCTGCGAGACATTATGGAAAGTGAAGGTTGCACTTAAACCCCATACACACCTCACCTTCCCCGGATATCACTGAAGACACGACAACCGCAGATGAACGTCTTGTCTATTTGCCTGCCACAAGTGCAGAAAATGAAACACCCCAAGATACAGCTGAGAAGGGATGCAAATCTGTGCTTCACTAGATGTTCTAAACACTTTCCAGTTGGCGCCATCTTGGACAGCGTAATATTTAGGCATAAATGCAGAAAAATAGGCCTAGGAACCGTTTCCTACATGGGGAATTGCATACACTGACAATTAAGACTCTACACCTGTAACTACTACTCAATCACCCATGAATCTCCACATCCTACCCCAGGTAGCAGCAGGTATCAGAGAAAGCATTCGGGCTGACACCCCAAAAGCAAGTTACAGGAAAACAGAGGGACACAGCAGGGGCATGTCTGCACACAATGGACTACTGAGTGAGCAATTGGGGCGCTCAAACAGGAATTCAAGTGGCTAGGACACAAACCTAGGCTGGCATAAAAGCTGCTGAAAGTCTGCCTCCTGCTCCACAACATGTTTAAAGTAAGGAGTAGCAAGCATAGCCTGTCGTAGAGAAACCCCGCTAGGGTCAGTGCAGCAACCACTCAAGCGATGTGTTGGCAAATACACTGTAGCTCTAACACTGTCTGTAGACAGAGTGTAGCGGCAGTAATGTGGGGCAATGTTCGATGAGGACATATACTTATTTAAAGGCTACGCAGCACCCTAATGTCTTGGTATCTTGGCATGAGCAGACTGGCTTGTCTCTGAGGCAGTGTGTAAAGCATTTATACACACATACAGTATTAGAATGTATGACGATACAACGCGTGGTGTTACCGCGCGGTAGGTAACAACGCGGTCATTACAACGACTGCGTTGTTACCACGCGTGGCTTTACATCGCAAGTCGTTTCTACGACTTGCCCTAGATGGAGCGCTGGACTTAGGAATAGTATAAATTACTATTCCTATTCCAGTTAGCGCAACAGCAGGTAATGTGTTGGATTTAAAATCCAACACATTCCCTGGTGTTGCACGCCACCTTGCGCAAGTCGTAGGAACGACTTGCGATGTAAAGCCACGCGTGGTAACAACCCAGTCGTTGTATCAACTGCGTTGTTACCTACCTGCGTGGTAACAACAGCGTTGTAACTGCTGTTTCCTACAGTATTACAGTAAAAACACTACAAATGGACAGCACACCAGTTTAGAAAAATACAGAATCTTTAGCTAAACCTAACAATGCCAAAATGACAAAAATCTAACATGCCATTATCAAAATGCGATTCTTAGAAGGTAAAAACAGTTCTGTCCATACCAAACTATGGATGTAACACTTTCAACACAAAGCACCTTGGATGCGTCACAATCATAAACAAAAACAGCCGCAGAGAAGGTAATGCATAATTTTCTTACGTGCAGGGAAGGTGATGCGTCGGTTCCTTACTCCATGGGAGGTTATGTGTTGGTTCCTTACTGCCATGGAGGGGTGGTGATACATCGGTTCCTTACTAGGCCTGGGCAAAAATTTCGTTCCGTTCGCGGAAATTGCGATAATTTGACATTTTTGCGTTCCGCGGAGAGCGCGAAAATGTCAAAAATTCCGGTTTCCGCAGCTTGGCGATAATTTGTTTCTTGCTCGCGCTGTAAAATGATACATTCTCGCGCGCGCGCGATCGCCTTACCTGAATCCCTGCGTTCGCCGACAAGTTTTCTTGATCCGGTCGCGTTCTCCATGAGATGTTGTATTGTTTTTAGCCATTTGCGCTGTCTCGCGACAGTTCGCGCCCGCAGTGACGTCATGCGTCGCGCGATCACGTCTTTCTTCTCGCGATCATGCACCGCGAGAACAACTCAAAACAAGATGGCCGCGCCCGCAAGCAGCCACATGGGTAAGTTGGCGACCCGCAACCATGCAGAAAATCGCGCGAACATGCCGGAAAAAAACTTCCGCATCTTCGCGATATTTCTGCTTGTTTGCGATAATTTTAAACATTCTCGCGATAATTTGCGAAGGTTAATTCCGCAAATTCCGCCCACCCCTATTCCTTACTGAAGGGGAGGTGATGCATCAGTTTCTTACTGTGCGGGGAGGTTAATGCATCGGTTTCTTACTGCGGCCCTGGTGTCCTTGTAGATTTGGCGCCCCGGTGCGAAGCGTGGGGATTGGGGATGCGTTGGCTCTTGATGCGGCAGTGGCGGCAACGGCGCTGCGTTGGTCTCTCCTGATCGGTCCCACGATGTGTTGGTTCTTGCAGCTACACAGCAGGGCCTGCATCGGAATGAGTGCGGTGATCTCGGACTTCGGAGATCAGTGCGCGGGATTCTGCGTGCAGCGATTTATCCGGCGGCGGGCAGGCGCTGCATCGGTGTCTTCAGCCGCACGGCAGTGACACGCCAGAAACCGGTGCGGATGCATCGCAATTCATCGTTGTTGCGTCTCTTTTCCAGCTCCCAACAGCAAGAACAACCTCCCGAGGCCCAACTCAGCAACAGGCAGGTCAGAACATCCAGCAAGGAAGTTCAGGAGAGATGGTGGTGAAGTCTTGGTGTCCCTGAGACTTCAGAACAGGAGGCAAGCTTTACTTCAAGCCCTTGGAGATCTTCTTCAAACAGGATACACAGCACAGGACAGTATTTGTCCTCTCCTTGGCAGAAACACCCACTGCAGGCCAACCCCAGACAGCACACAGAAAAGGGGCAGTACTTCTCCTTCAGCTTTCCCAGCTCTTCTCCTTGGCAGAGGTTCCTCTTGAGTCCAGAAGTATTCTAAAGTTCTGGGGCTGGTCCCTAATATTTATATTTCATTTCTCTTTGTTCTCTTGTGGCAGAGAGGCTCTGTAGTCAGTCAAAAACAGTTCGGCCCTCTCTGGTCCAGCTTCCTGGCAGGAGGTGGGACAGCATTGTGTAAGGCAGACCAGGCCCATTCAGGTGAAAGGAAATCTCCCCCCCTACTCTAAATGCAGCCCAGGTCTATTCAGCCCAACCCTGACTCATCCTGGAAAGGCAGGACACACCTCAACCTCCCAGTGGCTGTCTACAATGAATGCACATCCCCAGCCCCTGTCACTCCAAAGCCAGACAGTCAATCCACAAACAAGCAGAGGCACACAGGATGGCTAAGCAAGAAAATACACACTTTCTAAAAGTGGTATTTTCAAACACAGAATGTGAAAATCATCCTTATTAAAAGATGCATCTTTACATTCTGAGTGCAGGCATACTAAACTTTACCTTTCCATCTTGTCCCAATGGGAAGTTATATTTATAAAATGTAATACATAAACTTCCATTCTATCCTATGGGACAGATAGCCTTTCAATAGTGAAAAACTGTAGTTTACTATCAGGACGTTACACATATCAGTACATGTCGTACCTTTCAGATACACTGTACCCTGCTCACAGGGGTACCTTGGGCATACCTTAGGGATAACTCACATGTAAGATAAGGGAACGTCAGTCAAAGAAGACGCGCTAGCCCAGGCAGTGCACGCTGAACATTGTAAGCTCTGTCTCTAACTACTTTTAACTTTAAAAACATTTCTAGCATTTTAAAGCATTTTAACCACTTTTAAACATTTGAGTGTTTATTCCTTTGCTGCGCTACTCACGGAGTCACTTCCTCCTCCCCTGACCGGTCCTGATCTCCTCCCCCGCACGCTCTCACGTGGTCTAGCGACTGTGAGGGTGTCAGCTGCTGCAAAGCAGGGCTGATTGGCGGGGAGGAGCCAGGGGTCACAGGGGTACAAAAAACGCATGCTGGAGCGGACGCGCAGTCAAAGAGGACGCGCTAGCCAAGGCAGTGCACGCTGAACATTGTAAGCTCTGTCTCTAACTACTTTTAACTTTAAAAACATTTCTAGCATTTTAAAGCATTTGTAAAGCATTTTAACCACTTTTAAACATTTGAGTGTTTATTCCTTTGCCGCGCTACTCACGGAGACACATCCTCCTCCCCTGACCGGTCCTGATCTCCTCCCCCGCATGCTCTCACGTGGTCTAGTGACCGTGAGGGTGTCAGCTGCTGCACAGCAGGGCTGATTGGCGGGGAGGAGCCAGGGGTCACGGGGGTACAAAAAACGCATGCTGGAGCGGACGCGCGCAGCAGGTGCGCCGCTGGCGCACCAAAGGCGCGCCTAAGGCAAGCCCGTCTGCGCCTGTCCATGCCCAAACGGCCCAGGCGCCAGACCCCCTGTCCAACTGCTGGCTTACACAAGTATCGAACTTAAATCCTTCAATCACAGCCCTTTCCCCTTCATAACCGAGACAAAAACGGCACTCAAGAGAGAAGGTTTCCAGGGAGGAGCCTAGCGCGCACCCAAGATGGCCGCGTAGGTGCGAGGCTCCCGAGGACCTCCGCGACCTCCTGCATAAATCCTGACCGAATCCTGTCCTAGATGAGGGGACTGTGTTTGTGAACCCGAACTGAGGTGACGCCCGTTTTCCGTTTTCAATTCGGACTTCGGACACCGGCGGGAGCACCGATTAAGGTTTGCGGCCTTCTCCACACCGGCCCCCCGTACTGGAGTTGTGGGGCGATCCGGCGACAAAGTGAATAACAGCGGCGGGCAAGGCCGGGCGACTCGCGCACCCCGCACTTTCACTTTCGCTTTTGCGCCCTCCCTGCTGCCAGGCGAGGTAGGGTCGCGAAGCGGTGTGCGGCGGTGTGGCCTCGTTGGGGTGCCCTGCCGGCCCGCCGGCTGCGGTCCGTCCTGCGGAGCGGTGGTCGCCCCCCCCCAGAGCCCTTGAACGGGATTGTCTACCCCCTTTTTGAGGAGATTGGCTCGATTTGGGGACCGCGACCATGGCCACAAAACAAGATGGCGACCGGGCTAAAGTGAAGTCTACCCGTCGTGGCGCGGCCCATCAATCCAACAACATGGATCGCTACACCCTCCAGAAGGGGTCTCCAGAGGCGCTGCGTAGGTCCCCTACGGGCCCGACTGATGCTCCTGCTTTGCCCACGGACCTGACCCTCCGAGACGTCATGGGCGCCATCGCCGAGATGAAGGCCTCGGTGGACCAGCGCTTCGACACTCTGGCGCAGAAGATCGACTCGGTCCTCGTGGACGTGGGCCTCGTGAGAGCCGATCTGTCAAAAACAAATGACCGGGTCGATTCTTTGGCCCACTCTACCTCGGGCCTCACATCTGACGTGGCGGCCCTCCAACAGGAGGTGCGCAGGCTTGGCCAGGCGAGCGCCCTGATGCATCGTCGACTGGAGGATTCCGAGGGTCGGGCCCGGAGAAACAACGTCCGCATTATCGGGGTGCCGGAAGGACGCGAGGCAGAGGCAGCGGATCTGTTTGTGGAGGACTTGGTCCTCACCCATCTCCAGCCTCGGGGGCTGAGTAAATTCTTTGCAGTGGAACGTGCCCACAGGGTCCCCGGGGGTAGGCCTAAGGCCGGAGCCCCTCCGAGGCCTCTCATCGCCCGGATTTTCAATTTTCGGGACAGGGACGCTATCCTGCAGACTTCCAGGCTACAAGGGCCGGTCAGACTTGATAATATGGATATAAATTTCTATCCTGACTTTACTCCGGCGGTCCAAAAGCAGAGACTGAGCTTTCTCGGTGTCAAACGTCGCCTACGGGACCTGAATCTCAAATATGCGATGCTTTTTCCGGCTAAGCTGAGGGTGGAGGTGGATGGCCGCACGCACTTTTTTGATCGTCCCGAAGCGGCCGGGGACTGGCTGGACACTTTGCCCGGAGATCGGGGCCGGGGGGGTGGGGGGGGAGCGGTTGGTGGGGAGGGCCCGCAGGCTCAGGACTGAGGGACTAATGGTAGGCCTTGCTCGGGACTGTGTTATTGTCACCATTGACTGTTAGGGTAAGTGCCCCTCTTGTGGGGGTCGTGTGGGGTCTCTTGGGGGATCTCCCTCCTCCTCTGGGGGACTAGTTAGTTTTCTTTCTATGGGGCGACAGGCACACTGCACTTTGGGGGGGCTGTTTGGGCTCATGCAGGGGTGCAGGGTGGGGGGAGTTCTGTTGGGATGGGTGGGTTGGGGTGGGGTGTGGTTCGTTTCTACCGCAAGGCAAACCCTTCATTGTATTGATGTTTTTGAGATGCTCTCCGGGGGACAAATGATGGCTTCTGTATGTGATGGGGGGTAGGGACCTGACTTTGTTGTCCTGGAACGTTAACGGACTGGGTGATAGGATTAAGCGGGGTGTGGTCCTGCAATATCTGAAACGGATTTCGCCTGATGTGGTCTTTTTGCAGGAGACGCACCTCATTGGTAACACCTTTTGTGCCATGAATCGGCGTGGCTATCGTTTGGTGGCCCACTCGGGCTTCACATCTGGCTCACGAGGGGTGGGCATTATGGTCAAGACCTCGCTCCCGCTAGAAATAGACGAGGTGCGCCATGATGAGAGGGGACGATACACTGTCTTGGTGGGGAGAATGGAGGGCAAAGTAGTCGTCTTTGTTTCTGTGTACGTCCCACCGGGGTTACAGTCCACCACCTTTGCGGACCTGGGACGCCTCCTGCTTGACCTTCCGGGGGGGCTTCTGGTGGTTGGGGGGGACTTCAATGCGGTGGCCTCTGGGACTATGGATCGTTATCCCCCTAGGGACCTCCCCCGGGCACAAGCGTGGCTGTCTGGCCTATTGGACACACTGGGATTGGTGGACTGTTGGCGTCTAAAGCATCCCACTCAGCTGCAATACACCTTCCATTCGGGGGCCCATGGTAGCCTTTCGCGGCTTGATCATGTCCTTGTCCCTGCGGCCTATGCCGGGAGAGTGGGGGAGGTGCGCCATTTGGCGCGGGGTATTTCAGATCATTCCCCACTCCTGTTGCACTTTGATGTCTTCCCGAGGGGGGAGGGCAGGGTAGCTCCAATCAATGCCTGGTACCTGCGCGACCCCACTATTCGTGCGGACTTGATTAAATCCTTGCAACGGTATTTTGAGGAGAATGTGGGGTCTGTCTCGTCGGCCATCTCCCTGTGGGAGGCTTTCAAGACAGTGCTTAGAGGGGAGGCCCTCTCCTTTATTTCTTATGCCCGGAGGCGCGCACAGGAGGAGGTGACCCGGGTGGAGGTTGAAATTACTGAACTGGAGGGTGATCTGGGGAGTGGGGTGACTGACGCTGCGCTGCACGTTCTACGCCTGAAGCAGGCGGCATATAGGTCCCTCGTCACGGAGGCGGCCAGGGGCCTCAGCAGAGAGCAACAAGGGAGATTGTATGATGTGGGTGATAAGGCTGGCAAGTTGATTGCGTGGTTGGATAAGAAGGAGAGAGCTAGTCGTGTGGTCCCGCTGATTGAGACAATGGATGGTGTACGTGTTACTGAGCCGGAAGGCATTGTCTCTTGCTTCGCGGATTATTTCCGCGAGGTATATTCCCCGGTTTCTCCCTGCCCGGAGGAGGATTCCCATGCCCTGCTGCGTGACATCGCGCTGCCCTCCCTCTCAATGGAAGACAGGGAGTTGATGGATGCCGCCCCCACCTCGGACGAAATTGCCCTCGCCATCCGCTCGGTCGCTTCTGGCAAGGCCATGGGCCCGAACGGTATTCCTATCGAGTTGTACAAACTGCGACCGGAGGTACTTGCACCCCATCTCCGCGCAATGTTCCTGGCGGCCCACTCGCGGGGCTCCCTCCCGCCGGACCAGCGTCTGGCTACCATCGTGGTTATCCACAAGGAGGGGAGACCGCGAGACCGGGTCACATCCTACCGGCCTATCTCGCTCTTGAACGCGGAGCCTAAAATCCTCGCCAAGGTGCTCGCCAACCGGCTGGTCGGCGTGGTGGGCGATTTGGTCCACCAGGACCAGTCCGGCTTTATTCCCCATCGCAACACGGCCCTTAATCTGCGGCGCTTGCACGGGGTGCTCGCGCGTGTTCCGTTCGTGCGGGAGCCGGCCATCTTGGCGTCCTTAGACGCCACCATGGCGTTCGACACACTCGAATGGCCCTACATCTGGGCGATGCTGGCAAAATTTGGATTTGGCCCGGGATTCATCAGTTGGGTCAAATTGTTGTACTCGGACCCATTGGCACAGGTGGTGGTGAATGGTCGAGTCTCGGCCCCATTCGGGCTGGGACGGGGCACGCGACAGGGTTGTCCCCTGTCGCCGCTCCTTTTTGCACTAGCCTTGGAACCCCTGGCGGAGTGGCTGCGGTGGCACCCTTCTATCCGTGGTCTCCGTTGGACCCCCGAGTATGAGGACCGCGTGTCCCTCTACGCTGACGATATCCTTCTGTACTTAGCCTCCCCGCGCAAGTCACTGATTGTCCTGGTCGATGTTTTGCGCTCCTTCGGCCGTAATTCAGGCCTTGTCATCAACTGGGCTAAATCCTGTGTCTATGTGCTTTCCGGGGAGGCTCCTGTCCTCCCTCGGGGTTGTCCGATCCAGATTGCCTCGCAGGGATTTCGATACCTGGGGGTCTATATTACGCTGGACCCGGTGGCCCGCTACGAGCGAAATTTGCTTCCCCCCCTCCAGCGCTTGAAGGAGGACGTCGCACGCTGGCGGCGCTTGCCGCTCTCGCCGCTCGGCCGGGCGGCATTGTTCAAGATGATGTCATTGCCGCGCTTTCTGTACGCTTTCCAGAACACTATGGACTTGGTCCCGGCGCGCTACTTCCGTGAGGTGGAAAGCTTGCAGCGCCGTCTGTTTTGGGACGGGAGGCCGCGTATAGCTCTGGCAAAATTGACGCTCCCGTGGTACGACGGAGGGATTGCCCTCCCGGATATTAAGCGGTATTACTGGGCCTCCCAGTTAGCTGCAATTAATCACGGTTTCTATGGGCCCGCCCTAAACCCGGCATTTGAAATGGACAAAATGCTCCTGCCCGGTGGCGACTACAATCGAGCGCTCTACACTAGCGTGCCCGATTCCCGCTTGACGGGACCCACGCGTGTCATGGTGCGAGTATGGCACGCGGCTAATGCAGCTATGGGATGGAAGGACCGTCTGACCCGAGCGTCACCGTTGTATGCGTCGGAGAGGCTGGGCTCTTTGTGGACCTCGAAGGGCTTCGAGAGGTGGGACATGATAGGCATCAGTACAGTGGGAGATCTCTGGACGAGGGGAGGATTCAAAACATTCGAGACGCTGCAGGCGGAGTTTCAGCTGCAGGGCAGTGAATACTTTCGCTACCTGCAGGTCCGTCACGCACTGGGTTCCGTCTTCCCAGACGTGGCCTCCATCCCGGAGTCCTCCCCCCTGGAGGATAGAGTGCTGGATGGCCACGTTCCGGACAGTACGATCTCCCTCATTTACAAGAAATTGATAAATGACCGCTCGGGCTTACTGACTGGCCTCCGCGAGGCTTGGGTTGCCGATGGGCTGGAGTTGGACGACGAGGACTGGATTTCCGCGGTGGCCTCTCCGAAGGAGGTGGCCATCCCGGCTCGCCTTCGCTTCGTCCAGCTTAAGATACTCCACCGGGTGTATATGACGGGGCCAAGGCTTCTGCGTATGGGCTATGCCGAAGATGGATTGTGTAAGCGTGGGTGTGGTGCTTTGGCGACTTTTTTGCACATTCTGTGGGAATGTCCGAGGGTGGAGCGATTCTGGCGTGGTGTGCATGAGGTCCTGCGAGCGGTTACGCATGTCGCGCTGTTGCCTGAAGCGAGGAGATGCTTGCTGAATGTGTGGGAACCGACCGATTACTCGGTTCCGCAGACGCGATGGGTGACTCTGGGATATATGATAGCTAAACGTGACATTGCTCAACTGTGGGGATCCCAGAGGCCCCCGGCGGTGTCAGCCTGGAAAGAACACATGGATTGGTGCATGTTCCGAGAAAAGGTGGTGTATGTGGCGCGGGGTAAGCCTGGGGCATGGGTGAAGATATGGGGCCCCTGGAACGCCTACCGCGGGGGTATTTGCGAGCCGCCGTCGTTGCCTCCCACTTCACCGGCTCCATCCCCCTAGTTGACCCCTTCCCTTAGCCCCGGGCACATTGTTCTCCCAGTCCCGGATCTGTTTCCCTTCCCCTCTCTGGATTTCTTTGGATGGTTGGGGTCCCCCACTGGAGGAGCACGTGTCGTCATTTTCGATCGCGGGTTGCCTTGCGGGTGTGGTTTTATGTTGTTGTGTTGTATAAAACGAAACCGTATTGTGGGCTCAGAGTCATGTGGCCTACGTTGTTGATACCTCCTCTTTATCGTCTCTGCAAAGTCAGGTGCCTTATTGTATGTATGTCATTTGCTTCTGTCACTTTAGCGGCCGGCCGGAAGGTTGTAGGCCCATACTTGTATATACTTGAGATTGCAATAAACGGTTTCAACAACAAAAAAAAAAAAAAAAAAAAAGAGAGAAGGTTTCCTTATCCCTCAGAAGGGTAAGATGCCTGATCCCAACGCAGCTCACCTTCCGGGCCTTCCTCTCCCCAACATCACTGGTACCTTGAAACTGATGGTCCTGAATACTCGCTCACTTCAGAAGCACGCCATTGAGATCCTCACGCTCCTACAAGATGAGGCCCCAGACATACTAGCCTTGTCTGAAACTTGGCTGGAAGAAGACTCCAGCCCTACTATACTGGCTGCTATGCCCGATGGCTATGACGCCTTCTGGCATAACAGACCAGCGGGAAAAAGAGGACGTGGGGTAGCGTTCCTATTCAAAAAGCACCTGACCATGGAAAAAGTGTCTGGTTAATCTCTAGAAGGGACAGACACTCTGACTATCAAGGTATGTCACCACTCATCAAGTATAACTATCACCATGGTATATCGACCTCCTAAATGCTCCCCACACTTTATAGATCTCCTGACAGAATGCATATACAATCTCTGTTCACGCTTCCAACAACTCCTGATGGTGGGAGATTTCAACTTCCACTGGGATCAACAAACCCAAAGAGGCTCAGGCCCGACAACTGGAGGAGACATTCACCAATCTGGGGTTTTCCCAGTTAGTAACAACTCCCACACATGTGCGAGGACATACCCTAGACCTGGTCTGGTCCACCACCCCACTTATAACACTAAAAGACATCACCCCTTGCGCCTGGTCTGACCACTTCTGTATCAATCTGATACTTCCCTTCACCAAGCACAATGCTGAACCCCCCGCGGACTGGAAACGCGTTCGTATGTGGTCAAAAATAGAGGGCCCGCCATTAATAAGCTCCCTCCGTGTCTGCCCACTCAAGAAGCCAGAGACAGCAGACATTGAAGAGTGGTCCGAAGCAATTTCCAGCCGGCTTCGTTCTGCCATTAATAAAATCGCCCCAGAAAGGAAAATAAAAACTAGCAATAAAGGCAAAGGTGCCCCATGGTATGCGAAGAACTCAGGGCCTTAAAATGTGTGCTCCGCCATCACGAACGACAGTGGCGCAAAAACTATGAACCTCAGGCCCTTGCAGAATATAAAGTAAAAATAGCCATCTATAAAAAAGCACTGCTCTGCAGGAAGGCGGACTATTATGAAAACAGGATATTAGTAGCAACCAACAAACAAAAAGAAACATTTAAAATCCTGAAAGAACTAAGCCAAAAACAATCACTGTCAACGCCATCCAGCCAAGAACAATGCAATCACTTTCTTTCATATTTCTCCAATAAAATCCAGGACATACTGACTGAGATTGACAATTCCCCATTTAAGCAACCACCCAATGTAGAGGAGGCCTCTCACGGAAAGAGAGTAGAAATCCTCTCTTTCTTCCAATTCCTCGACATGGAAACCCTCCGACGCTTGACCAAGAAGATCAAATCTGGCTCACCGGCGGACCCCTTCCCCCCCAGAATTTTCAACCTAGCTCTCCCAGAAATCGAGGAGGAAAGCCGGTTGCCGAGCTCACCATAGCACTGAATTGGTGATGCTATCGGTGCTGGACGATATCAGGCTGACTGCTGATAACAAAAAAGCCTGCGTGCTGGTCCTCCTTGACCTGTCGGCAGCGTTCGACACGGTCAACCACGCCCTACTCCTGGAAAGATTACGAACAATTGGAATTGGGGGACCTGTCATACAATGGATCACCTCTTTCTTGATGAACCGCACTCAAATAATTCAGATGGGTCAGCGCTCTCACCCCTCCTATTAAACGTTTACCTCAGTCCTTTAATTAATGCCCTCAGGGCTATGGAGTGCCAAGTCTTCAATTATGCAGATGACACACAGATCATCCTGCAAATTGAAAACTCCCCTCAAGCACACTCCCGGGCGAAAGAGGTTCTACGATTCACGGTCAACTGGATGATGGCTCACTTAAGATTAATCCAGACAAAACCAAGGTCCTAGCCATGATGGATGTTCACAACCCCTGGAACTCCCTCTATTGGTCTCAGGAGCTGGGCGACACTCCAGTCCTGGTGGTTAAAAGTCTGGGAATCAAAGTGGATGCCAAACTTACATTGGCCAATCAAGTTTCCACGGTATTTGGTACCTGCGTGGGCCTACTCAGGCTACTAAGGAGACTCTCCCCTATCCTCTCATTCTCCACCATGAGAACGGTTGTCACTGCCATGATCCTGGCCCGCCTTAACTATGCCAACTCACTTTACATTGGACTACCGGACTCCCTAGTGGGAAAACTCCAGATAGTTATGAATGATGCCATCTTCAAACTACCCAAGCACACGCGAGCATCACCTCCCCTGCAACGCCTCCATTGGCTGACCATAAAACAAAGGGCCAAATTTAAGGGCCTATGTATCGTTCATAAAGCCATTCAAGGCCAGGCCCCCTTGTACATCAAACAATAACTCTTGAAATATGTGCCAGGCCGCTCACTAAGGTCCTCCACGGGGAGCCTCCTACATTGCCCACGTTTCAACTGTCACCAAGTGGAACAGCCATTACAACACGGTTTTTACCACGCGCAGCTTTTACATCGCATGCGTTACAACGCATGCGATGTTACAACGCAATGCCATTACAACGCAAGTCTTTACATCGACTTGCGCTAGATGGCGTGCTAACATTACAAATAGTGTAGTTTACTATCCCAACACCTTCCCTACTGTTACGTGGACTGGAGTTGGAATAGTAAATTACACTTTTCTAATGTTAGCACGCCATCTAGTGCAAGTCGATGTAAGGACTTGCGTTGTAATGGCATAGCGTTGTAACATCGCATGCGTTGTAACGCATGTGATGTAACTGCACGCGTTGTAATGACACGCGTTGTAATGTCATACATCCGTCACCAAAGGAGGACGAGCCTTCTCCACCCTCCTACCCACCCTTTGGAACAGGCTGCCAAGCCAACTCCGTGTGGAAAGCTGCCTTCTTCCCTTCAGAAAACAACTAAAAAACATTCTTTTCACAGAAGCTTGGGCATAACTGTCACTTAACTGCCTAGATCCATCGCTGTTCTTCTTGTAGCGCTTAGAGACCTTTCGGTATTAAGCGCTCAACAAATCCAAATTAACATAACATAACGTTAGGACCTGGCAAGTGGGTGCACTTGCCAGGTCAACATGCAGTAGAGACTGTGCGCAGACACTGCAGTGGCAGATCTGAGTATCCTTTGAAAGGCTGCTTGTGTGGGTGGCACAATTAGTGCTGCAGGCCCACTAGCAGCATTTGACTTACAGGCCCTGGGCACACGCAGTGCACTGTACTAGGGACTTAGTAGTAAGTCAAATAAGCCAATCATGGAAACACCAATCCATATTCACAATTTACAGTGGGAGCACTTGCACTTTGGCACTGATCAGCAGTGGCAAAGTGCCCAAAGCATCTAGACCAGCAAAAACGAAATTCAGCACACAGCAAAAACACAGGAGGCAGAGGCAAAAATTAAGGGCAAAACCATGCCAAGGATGCCAGGTCTAGTGGATGGGGTTAGTGTTAATGGTGGGGAATGCTTCAGATGATATGGTCATATGCTGAAAGAACCGCTACAGTATACAGTAAAGCACACGTTGAAAAAGGCACGCCATGCGACTATGCACTAAGAGCAAACACGATAGTGTGTGATCACGTGAGCCGTGAATGGTCACGTGAGCCGTGAATGGGTTATATTTTCATGTTGATGTTCACCGTGAAGAGCCCCTGTGCTCCTACTGATACTATCTGGCATTCTTCTCCGGTGCTAGTTGTCATTCTTCGCCATTACAAGCTAGCATTCTTTGCGGGCACTAGCTGGAATTATTCACCGGTACAAGCTATCATTCTTCAGCGGTACTAGCTGGCATTCTGTGCCGGCACTAGCTGGAATTATTCACCGGTACAAGCTAGCATTCTTCAGCGGTACAAGCTAGCATTCTTCACCGGTACAAGCTAGCAGTCTTCAGCGGTACAAGCTAGCATTCTTCAGCGGTACAAGCTAGCATTCTTCAGCGGTACAAGCTAGCATTCTTCAGCGGTACAAGCTAGCATTCTTCAGCGGTACAAGCTAGCATTCTTCACCGGTACAAGCTAGCATTCTTCAGCGGTACAAGCTAGCATTCTTCAGCGGTACAAGCTAGCATTCTTCAGCGGTACAAGATAGCATTCTTCAGCGGTACAAGCTAGCATTCTTCACCGGTACTAACTGGTATTCTTCAACTGTACTAGCTGGCATTCTTTGCAGATACTAGCGGCATTTTTCACCGGTACTAGCTAGCATTCTTTCAGCGATACTAGCCGGCATTCTTTGCTGATACTAGCTGCATTTTTCACCGGTTCTAGCTAGCATTCTTTCGCCGATACTAGCTGGTATTCTTCAACTGTACTAGCTGGCATTCTTCGCCAGGCATGGTCAGGTCCACATTACAGATTTATTCTGTTTGCGGTCGCATGCTCACTCCCTCATACAAGTGCAAGCATCAAAGGGAACTGAGCTGATATCATACCAAAAGTTATTGCACCCTGCAGATGAGGGAGTAAAGCGCTCCTCTTCCAGGCTTCTCTCTAATTTCAGCTAGGCCTGCAGCATTAGCTTCGGTCACTGGCGTAAGGAAAATTGAGGGGGCCTCCCTGCACGGTACGTCGAGGGGCCCCCTCCAGGCTCAATCAGGAGCCCCCCGGTCAGAGTGCAGTGCCGAGGGGGCCCCCTGAAGCTTGGGGCTGCGGGGGCCTGTGTTATGCCTGCGCTTCGGGTATGCAACTCTGAGGCCGTCCAGCTGGCACATACGCAGGTCATGATGGAGATGTGCTTGCAAAAGAGAGCAGTGACGAGCTCTTCACCCAAGTGCATCCACGCAATCTGTAACGTACCCCGCAGGGGGTCGGGTGGTTTCTGAGGGTGATGCACCATTAAAGTTTTGTGTAGGCCATGCAGGCTAAAAACGCAAGATTCCAGAGAAGCATAAGAAAGACTTTGACTCGCGAACAGGGATGAACTGTCATAGGTACTGCAGATGACATCCGGAAGTAGAAGTGTGAGGGACCCACGGTTCCTATGTATGTCTATGTCTATGTATTGGTATTTGTAAGGCGCATATATCACCCGAAGGTCTCATAGCGCCAGCAGACACTCAGAGGTAAGATGTAAGACAGGCAGAATTTAGAAAAGCCATGTTTTCAGGAGTTTACTGGCAACTGACTCCTACCATGGCCTCTTTTGCCGGCCAAGCAAGCTAGGGGCTGAGTCCACTTTCCTTGCTTGCATAGTAGTTGTGCCCGCCACAATAAAGAGGTAGTGGGGCAGGTGGAGGGGGCATGGGGGAGCGCGGGAGGGGGAGCGCACTGGGGTTATAATAAAAAAGAAATGTAAAATAAAAACTTACCTGGAGCTGCCTCCCGCCTCCCCTGTCGCACATGGCATAGTCCTTCCTGGTCCCAGCAAGCACTGGGGCCACGCCACGGACTCCCTGTAATTCCTGCAGTGCTCTCACGTGAGAGCAGCACAGGGATTGTTCTGAGTGGGCAGGGAAGGCGCCCTGCTCAGACCAGGGAGTCTGTGGGTTTCTCCAGCCCGGCTGCTCAATGCAGCTGGGCTGGAGATAACCTAAGTGGGTATGTGTGTTTTGGCCGGCCTGAGACGGCCGGCAAAAACACATATTCACGCTTAGGGAGTGGAGTGCACATCCCACTCCTCCTGCCCAATGTCCTGCCCCTCCCTTCACAAGCAGGCTCAGAGCCGGAAAAGGAAAAATACAATTATGACATTGTTTTTTTTCTTCATTTACTGGCTGTGAGCCAGGTAGTGGGGCGATGCTCCTTCGCCATAGCAGAAGAGCCACCACTGTTGCATAGGGTTCCTACACAGGCTTGCTCGAACCCTGCTTGTCCAGCGGCCGGTGCTCTCTTTGTGAGGGCGCGCGAGTTCCAAGCGGAATAGAAACATTGTCTCAATTTTGAAGGTCCCACCTCTTTTAATATAAAAAATAGTTTTCAACCTAGAAAAAGCCATGTGGACAAGTCTGTGGAGCTTTCAGAGGATTCTCGCATTTATTCAGTTATTTCGGCATTTTCACTTGTCTGTATAGTAATTAACATCGGTAAAATGTGCACATCTTCACATCTCAGGGCGCATCTGTGCTGCTAGTTCTAGAGTGCTGTAGAACAGAAGCTTTGCCTCACAAACATGGCAACACTTCCGCAGGTATGACGATCATAGAGCAGCAAGGAAGGAAAGCAATTGCATGTTTCATCTATCAATGAGGAAAACAAGCAATAATGTGCAGAAATAAAAAGGTGCAAATATTAGAGGTAGTGTGACATGGGAGCGGAGCAAGCCTTTCTGCTGCTCTGACGTGCTTCAGAAGAAAAGGGCAGGAATGCCCCGTATCTACAAGATGTGGCAAAGACTTTAAAAAAAAAAAATCTCTTTTTGTTAAACAAGCTCATTAATCATCAATACAGTAAACAGACATTAGCAGTTACAGAGACATTTACATTGTAATATCGACATATTTCCAGTGCGCATCACCACATCGTAGAAGGGTGAGTCTGGTACAGTCATCACTTATAATAATCAATGATCATGGTCTTCTTAATCCACATTACATCAGGTCATTAAGAGGCCCTGCCCCCTCCGTAAAGGTGTCCTCACTCTAGGTGTAATGTGCGGTAAGCTTGCCATGGACCCCAGGTTTCCTCCCATTTTTTACTACACCCCTTACTGCGATATATTGTTTCTTCCGCCCTCTGGCACTAGTCCAGATACTTTTCTCAGTCAGCCACCACTAGCAAGTGCCTCGATCCCCATTTTTGTGCAATATTCTTTTTAGATATCCCCACGCGGCCAGTGCCCACCACTTTCGAGCATATCAGAACCAATCCTCCTCCCCTGTATCAACAACAGTAGCTCCTTCGCCTCTAGCGGGACCTCTGCTGAGACCACCCATGACATGATCGCTGTCACTGTCTGCCTCCTGGTATTCACGGATCGGTGGGCATTCCCAAAGTGTGTGGAAAAAGAATCCCCCCTGTCCACACACCCTCAAGCATAGAGGGTCTACCGCCCTACCTATTTTATGTATTAGAATACGAGAGTAATATGTTCTTTGAAGAACCTTTAACTGCACTACTCAAAAGCGTGCACGTATCACTATCACTTTGGGACCCTGGAGAGCTTCGGTCCATTCCTCATCTGTGATGTCATCTAAGTCGTCCGTCCACTTCGCCGTCAGGGGTCCCAATGGGTCAGGTGTATTATTTATCCATTTTTTGTATATCACTGATACCCCCTGTTTTGGGATAGGGTCCAACAGTACACGATCTTCTAGGGGGAGGAGTCGGGGAGACTGCATCCCTCCTGGATGTGCACCCTAAGTGCATGACCCAGCCTGTAGTAATTAAATGTTTGCATTGCCGCCAGGTCAAATTCTCGACTCAGGGACTCTAGGGAGATGAAGGCTCTACCCATCCACACGTCTCCCAAGTGCTCAATGCGTATTTTCACCCATCCAGAGAAACGAGTCAAGTTTGAGACTTCTGACAGTCTTTCACTCACCCAAAGCGGGGTCCTGTCCGTCAATATACCACGGCTTCCAACGTGGGTCTCGGCTTTGGTCCAGGACTGAACCACCGTGGCCATCTGAACGGGAAGAGTCCCGCTCCTCTTCCGACTGTACAGAACGGTCTCGTAGTTCTGACCTGGCATTGCACCTCTATCAACCCTATATGCAGGTTCACCCCAGTCCGCAAACACCCATTCATTAATCACAAGCAGCTGTGAGGCACAGTAATATAGTTTAATATATGGGACCTCTGGACCTCTGTCATATATGCCTCGCTATAGCTTCTTCAGGGCAATCCGCGGGGCACCTCCACTCCATAGAAACGTACGGAGCTCCTGATCCACTTGATTAAAGAAAATCGGGGCAACGGGGTACGGCATGTTCTGCAGCACATACAAGCATCTTGGGATGGACATCATCTTATATAGGGCGTCTCTACCCATCAGGGTTAATGGGAGTGTCTACCAATGAGCCACATCCGATCTGAGTCAGTCTAATTGGAAAGCCAGATTGCATTTGAAAAACAACTGCTGATCTCTGACCACAAATATACCTATATCTGTGAAGCTGTGGTAAATATTTCGTTACCGGTACTATTTTTTATGCGGTAAAGTCTATCAAGAATAACTCAGTAAATATAAGAGGCAGAATCCGTGGTATTAGAGGTTTTAAAAATGCTTTATTCCTATAAAAAGGAAGACAATTCGAATTGTGGGCCTTCTATTCCATCACCACGAAAGTTCAGGAAGGAAGGGAGCATATATTATTGACAGGTAGGCAGTTTTATAGAAAATACATTACAGTGAAACAGATGCAAGAGGCGTAACAGCTGATAAAGGGTGCATACGTAGCTAATAGAGGCGTAAACATGGGTGTAACTAAAATACGTCATTAAACATGATGTCACAAGTGGGTGGATCCATAAAAGAATCCTGCAATGTCAGCAGAAATGTTTGGCAAAGATGCGCACGCAGCCGCATGACGTGTGATTGACGTGTAACTAGAGGGTGAAGGGGACTTGACATTTAGCTCTACATGTGGAGACAGAAGTCTGGGGTTATGTCAACCTAATCCCAAATCATATCTAATATCCTATGTTTAAAGAACTGTGTTATCCAAAAGGAAAGGTCTCTTAGGATGGAATCTTATTCTATACTGACTATACTGACTGCTAGTGCGTGTACAAGCGTCTAAGTGTCTACACTAGATGCGAAGGGGTATGAATATTCCATGGTAACGGGGCTATGAATTACTTGCATGAGGACAGCGAGGCCTGGCCCCTTTGCACGGTAGCTGGAGGAATGTTTACCTAAACTACTAGACAGGAATGCATCGGATGAGGAGCGAAGGAGATAATCTCGAAGGTGAAATACAGTTTTTGGCAGGCGACAGGCTGGATCAGGCACCGTTAGCCGCGCAAGGAGTAAGACAAAGTTCATGGTCACAGATGCAGGCTCAGACTGGAGCTTTCAGAGGCAGAAGGCAGGAAAAGGCTTGATGACAGAATTCGGGCCTACTCGCCTGAATCTGTGAAATGTGGAAAGTGAACCACATAAAGTCGGTGGCCTTTCATACTTAGGAATGGAATATCTGACCCATTCATGGCGGATCTGAAAGAGGACATGTTGACGGTGGACGCACATATATTTGCGTCTTCAAAACTGGAGCAGGAGGGAACATACATGTACTTATAGCATGCACATGGAGCCGTTGGGGTCTACGATAGGGGACATAACTGATCACAAAAATTCATATTTCCTCATTCCCTCCTTGTCCCCTTCGGACCCTCAGGAGATATCGATCTTCATCAATCCATCGATCTGTTCATATAGCATCATTTGTTCTTCTTTCTTCTTCCGGGATCTCGAACGAAAACTTGGAGGTGGGATACACGAGGTGGCACACAGACCACAAATCGCTGGCCCACATTGTAGACATAAGCAGCAACTGAATAGTATGAGAAAGCCAATACCTAGGAAGGATAGGATTCTCCATCCCCAGGCTGACAACACGCCCCAGAACCAACCGGACCAAGTCCAGGTGCCTGAACTCTGGTGTATCTGGCTTATAATCTTATGAAGGCGGGTTATGGCTTAATATACTGACGGCAAATTTTCTGGTATGAAAATGCAACAACTTGATCCGATGACCCTACAAGCTCCGCCCCTATCGGCCAGGATGACGTCAAGGACAAGACGGTTTTGAAGCACAACAATCCGCATAGCAGACTGCTCTTCTGTTAAATTGCCTAAGGCGGAAATAGTTTCGTTCACTACTGCTTCAAGGGTTCTGGTTAATCTACGTATCAGCTTACTATTAGTGACTGTACCTATATAGGGAAAGAAACCTTTATTGAAATCTGTGTATTTTTCCCATGCTGTTTCAGTGTAATCGACAATTGGGAGATCTCTCTGCTGTCTATTGTGTACTAAATGGGTATTTCTATGATAATCAGGAGGAGCTAGGAAAACAGGTGGCAGAAGGAATGCTATGTAACAGGTACCATCCCAATCTAAAGGTAGACATATATATGCGGTCTGGCCACATATGAAGTAGGAATGATGGGAAGCTCTAAATGTAGACTTGCCTTGATCACTGAATTTTATTACAGTGGTGCATTTACTGTGGCCCATGTGTATGGAACCATTCTTTCTTATACATAATTCCCCTTTTACTGGGAATACTGACATGGCGGGCAAGATTGGTGTAGCTTCAGATTCAACGTTCAGGATCATGAGGTTAAGTGTAAAATTACCTAATCCATATACTTCATTTTCTAGATCAGTTCCTGTTCTTTTGGGGAGTCCCTCCTTGTTAGGGTAGCAGACTTTAAGTAAAACTAGGTTCAGGTTTCCCCATACCCAGTTGTCTTGATAAACTGCGGAATTTGAATCTAGGGTATTAATCAAACTAAACCATGCTCCACAGGAGCCATTGTGTGTGAACGGATATGGAAAGAGGGGCAAAACTCCCTTATAGCTTTGATAGGGAGGGAGTCGGCCACATATCCAACAATTTGTGGCATTGCTGGTTTGATGGGAATGATGTAACATACTAATGAATGTGTTGTTGCGCAGCGCAAATCTATATGACAACTCATGCGGAGGGAATTCGCTAAAAGAATGTTCTGCAGTTATATTGTAAGCATGTTTAAGAATGGGGTAATACATATGCAATAGTATGCTAAAAATAATGATCAGAAGACTTAGAAAAAACACAATTAATAATGTTACTGTACAGTGACTACGAAGTGATTTACAATACGCATGCTTTTTGAGCTGCATCTGATGATTTCTTTCTCTATTCCGGTCTAGAGGATACATGTCAGGGACAAATTCAACCGATTCACCTTGGAGAGGACTTAAACAATCAAATTGTCTGACTTACTAGACCTCAATTTTAGTTTATAAATTTCTGAGTTCGATTGCTCAACCAAGGGGAGCTTTGAGTCTGTTTGTGAGGGAATACAGGGTTGAGTATCTACATTGGATGGTAGTCCATAAAATTTCTTGATATGACTCGAGTGCAACCACCCTTTCCTTCCCTCGATTTTCACGGCTGTCCTTGTGGTGAGTAAAACCAACTTCGGTGACTTCCACCTAGGATCCAGTTGGGTCTTCCGGTCAAAGTTCCTGACCAGCACCAGGTCACCAGGAACCACGTCATGGGGCTTCACCTCAGTATTATCGGGAAAAGCTGCGGATACCTGTGAACGACAAGATTGTAGTGCAGACATCAAGGAAGCCAGGTAATCTGTCAGCATATTACAGTCAACGTCAGTGATTTTGCGTGGTATAGGCGTCCCCCACATATTTGGTGGTCTACCGAAGATCACCTCATACGGGGATAGCCCTGTTCGAGAATGTGCTACCATTCTCATGTAAAAGAGCGCAACTGGTAAGGCTACTATCCAATCGACTCCTTTTTCTCTACATATTTTGGACAATCTAATTTTCAAAGTTTGATTATGGCGTTCTACGAGACCTGCTGCCTCGGGATGTCGAACACAGTGAAATTTCCATTGATAGCCTAATAAAAGGGAAACGTGTTTCATTAGTTCGGATGAGAACGGCTGGCCGTTATCTGAGTAGACAACACGTGGTAAACCGTACCGTGGGAAGAATTCTCGAACTAACTGTTTGGCAGTAGTCGGGGCAGTGTAATCTGAAACCGGGTATGCTTCTGTCCAACGGGAAAGAGCACAGACAACTACGAGAACATATTTGAATCCTCGACATCGTTCCATCTGGATATAATCCATCTGGAGGACTTCAAAAGCATGATCGGGAGGTTGAAATCCACCCTGCTCTACGGGGATGCTTTTACCTGGATTAAACTGACAACATATCATACAGGTACGAACCTTTTGTTTAGCTGCGGCTCGCAAGTGTTTGTTGAACCAAATGTGTTGAATGCTGTCTAGCATAGCTTTCTCTCCTAGGTGTGCTGGACTATGTATTGTGTTAATAATAACTTGGACCATTGAGTCGGGAAGAAACCATATAGATTTTTCCTTCGTCATCCATCCCTGATCTATTTGGATCCCTCCTAATTCAGTCCATTTCTTTATTTCTTCTGGTGTAGCATGTGTCTGTATGTCAATTACATCAAGGGCGGGATCCTTAACTGTCATGCAATGTGTTAGTGTCGGGACTATTGTCTTTGTCGCGTCAATTGTGAGAGTCTGATTCTGAGCAGTCTGTTTAGCTGTTCTGTCAGCTAGGTCATTACCCTGAGAAATGATATCGGTACCTTTTGTATGGGCTTTGCATTTCATAATCGATATTGCAGTAGGTAGATGAATCGCGTCTAATAGGGTTTGAATGAGGGGTCCGTGTTGGATGTGGGCACCGTGAGAAGTTAAGTAACCTCTCTCTCGCCACAGTACGCCGAAGTCATGGACGACTCCAAATGCATAACGTGAATCTGTGTATATATTGACTTTCTTATTTGTGGCTTGAATACAGGCTTGTGTCAGAGCGATGAGCTCTGCTGCTTGAGCTGACAAAGTGTTAATACGATTTGTTTCAATGACTTCAGTGTCGGTTGTGACTGCGTAAGCAGCCACTAACTCTCCTGTACTTGTTCTCATACATGACCCATCTACATACAATGTCAAGTCTGGATCTGACAAAGGGATATCTGTCAGGTCTTGTCTGGGTTTCGTCGTGATAGTAATGACTTCGACACAATCATGTGCCAATGGATCTGTTCCGCCTACTGGTAACAGTGTGGCAGGATTTAACGTATTACAACGTCTGATTTCTATATGTGGCTGAAACAATGTTAATTCGTAACCGGTGAGTCTCGCTATAGTCAAGTGTTGTGTTTGTGTGCGGTTCAAAAGAACCTCTACTGCGTGTGGTACTTGTACTGTCAATTGATGTCCTAACACTATGGCATCGCTTTGTCTGATTGCTAAAGCTGTTGCTGCCACCGATTTCAGGCACGCAGGAAGAGCCTGAGCTACTGGATCTAATGTACTAGAGAAATAAGCACATGGTTTGTGTGATCCTGCTTGTTCCTGAGTGAGTACTGACAAGGCAGTACCTTCGCGTTCTGTAACAAAGAGTGTAAACTGTTTGCTGTAACATGGTGTTGCTAGGACAGGTGCTTGGCATAAAGCTTTCTTTAAACTTTCAAAGGCGTGTGTATGTTCTTGAGTCCAAGGAAGGACAGTCGATGTGGCTGCCTCCTGTGTTGTCAACTGGATGAGTGGTTTTGCTAGAAATGCATATTGAGGGATCCACTGCCTACAGTATGAAGTGAGGCCTATAAAAGCCCGTACCTCCTTTTGTGTCTTGGGTGGTGGCATGTTAGCGATTAACTGGATGCGGTCGGATGTAAGCTGCCTTCCCTCCTTGGACAGCGAGTGCCCAAGGTAAACAACTCGCTGGACACAGAATTGCAGCTTAGAAGGGGACACCTTGTGCCCCTTGTCAGCCAAAAATTTTAAAACCGTCAGTGACGCTTTTTCACATTCGGGTTCGCTTCGGGCGGTGATCAGCAGATCATCGACATATTGAAGCAAGGCAGTGTTAACTGGCATGTGGATACTGTCAAGTTCTCGTTTCAGTGCTTGGCTATAGATGCTGGGGCTTTCTGTAAATCCTTGAGGTGCGCGTGTGAATTTAAAACTTCGTCCATTTAAACTAAATCCGAATAAATATTGACTTTCCGGATCGATTGGGACACTAAAGAAAGCATTCTTGAGATCAATTACAGTGAAGAACGTTGCTTCTGAGTCAATAGTTGTTAGCAATGAAGAGACATCTGGGACCACGGGGTATTGTGGTACAATACATTTATTTAATTCGCGCAGATCAATAACTAATCAATATACTGGTGGAGCTTTTGGATCCGTTCTTTTAAGAATCGGAATTATCGGAGAATTACATACATTGGAGTCAGTTTCGACAACCACTCCTTGTGCAATGAGCTCGTCAATTATTTGCAGCAAAGCCACAACAGCATCGGGTGGTAGCTTGTATTGTCGCATTCGTGGTAGTACTATTCCTGTTTTCAGTGTAACACGATATGGTGTAATGTTCATGCAACCAACATCAGTGGGTCCTTGTGCCCATAAATGTGTAGGTAAATTCTGCAGTCGGTGATCCATGTCTAAAGTCACGTAAAAATAGTCGTACTCCTTCCGGAGAACAACATATTATAGCTCCTAGAGCTTTCAATGTTTTTATGCCTAACAAGTTTTCTGGACATGATTTAGTAAGCAATAAATCTGTAGTACATGTCAATGGACCGACTGTCAGTGGAAGAGGTTGTGTTACATCATTAATTATAGGTTTTCCTGAGAATCCAAGGGAAATATTCTGTGAGCCTGAGAGGGGTGCCCCTGGAACTTCACTGCGTCTTATAGTTGTTCTGCTTGCCCCTGTATCAAGTAAACACTTTCTGTCTTCCCCTAATAGTTCACTATGTACATAAGGTCCCTCTTGGTCTACAGGAACCTCAATAAGGGGTAAGCCAACTTCCCTCTCTAGGCTATCTCATGAGTATCGCTGATAATCGGGATAATCTGCTTGTGCATACTGATACATCTGTTGTGTTGTCGCTTGTGTTGCAGCAATAGGCTGCGCTTGTGGTGGTGCTACGATCTGTTGTGGAGCTGCCTGTTGCGGAGCTAGTTGTTGCAGAGCTAACCTAGGCTGTGCATGCTGAGGGATTTGTTGTTGATTCTGATCCTGTCTAGGTGGACGTGGTCTCTCCTGAGTTCTACCTGTAGCAATATTATGTTTCAGGACTGGACAATCGTGTATATAATGACCTGGTTGTTTACAATAGTTGCATGTCCCTTTCGCAGGGCCTGCGGAATCACCCTTTTGATGACTATCGGCTGGAACTGACTGTGCAACAAGCATTTTCATTTTTGTATCTTTCATACGTCTTTGTTCGTGTTCTTGTTCTTCTCTAATTCTATTGTGATGATATTGTAACATCTGTAACATCTGTGATGGGGTATTACCTTGCCAGGTACTTTCGAATTTCAATACTCTATTCTTAACTTGTAGCAAAGAATTTTCAACGAATTTTGTCACAAACAGATGTGGGTATGACTCACTACTGGCTTTTATGCCACTATTTATACCAAAACATTTTTCAAATCGGGAATAGAAATCACTAGTATCTTCGTCTGGCTTTTGTTTACAGGCTGAGATTGCACCCCAGTCTTCCTTTTTCGTAGTTAATAAACGTGGCAGTACCTGTATTAGTAATCCTGCTAGTGCTGTAGTCTTTTCCCCAAGCCCTGCTCCTGCAGCTCGGGCCTTTTCTTCGTTCTCTAATGCTGTCCAATCTATCTTTTGGTCTCCCACCTCCCATTCTTTTTCTTTGAGTTTCTCATAAACACCGGCGGGTAATAGGACTTTTAATATTTTCATAATGTCGGGATAGGTATACTCTCCCATGAGTAGCATGTCTTTTATCTCCCGGTGGAAACCTGCTGGGTCCTTGTCATGGCTGGGTACTACTTTCTTCATTTCTAATAATTCTAATTTAGTTATAGGTGTGTACACAAATACGCGTGTAAAATTATCACCGGCACCTCTAATTGGGTGTACTTCGCGTAACGGGTTCTGTCTATCTATGTGATACATTTTTCTTCCCATTATGGGAACTGGAACGTGTTCCGGGCATACGAAATTTAAATATTGGTTTCGGGATTCTAGTATTTCTTTAATCAAATCAGTACCTGACCCTCTCCATATGTTCGTGAGTAGTTCTGTCAATATGTCAGGTAAGGGTCCTGGATCGGAGTGTTGGCTTTTATATAATATAAGGAGGTGTTGAATCATGTATATACTAGCTAAACGCTGTTCGTACGGGTCAAGATTCAGAAACGTGTGTGTAAGTACATCATCATTGTATTCGCCGGGACTGTCAGCCCATTGTACTGCTGACCTGGCTAATTCTTGTTCGTCCATGGAATCGAGCATATGGTACCCTCTTCGATCTCGGAGTAATTTATCAGCGGCTTGGAATAGGTGTTCGGGGGATTTTGTATTTAACATAGGGTTTGGAAAATGTCTATTATATTCTGGACGTATCGGACGTATCGGATCATTAAAACCTCTGGTATTATTATGGGGTCTTCCTCTACCTACATAAGCTATCGTTTCTACTTGCTCTGACTCTTGCTCCTCCTCTTCTCTGTTTAGGTCAGCGGCGTCTACCTCTAATCTTTCTTCGTGTATTCGTTCTACTTCTTTGCGGATCTTTCGGTACATAGCTACTATACATAACTGTTTATCATGTCTCCCTTCTGATATATTCTGACCCCAAGTGACAAGTTTTTGCATTTCTTCCGGATTTACCCCAGGCCGGTCTTGATTTCTGATTACACAGTTTATGAGGAAACGTAACAGTTGTCCCTGTACCTCCGCTTTCTGGTACTCCATGGCTCTGCTAATACTTTCAGGACCTCGTCCTGACTGGACAAAGTGATACATATTTTCTAAATGTGTAGTCATTCCTGGTAGCTTCGTTAAATATATTGCAGCTCGTCGAATACGTAATGATGACAGCAGCATTTCGTCCCGTTTACCGGGCACAGGATCATATCTACAATCTACTAGAAGTTCCTTAAGCATGTCGGGAGTTGCTAGTTTGGGCGTACGTTGGAGTGCTAATTCTCTAAGGGAAAATTTATTTCCTCTGGGTGGCGTAGAAAAAATGTCTGTCGTACCTCCTGTAGCACCGTCTGAGGTGCTAGGCACGAAAGGATTCGTTGGGCGTAGGATAGAGATTGTAGATGCGGGAAAAACTGTAGAAACGGACGGACCTGTGGGAACTTGTGTAGGAGTTTGTAATTGCGGGGATACAGACGAATGCTCTTGGTGTTGAACACCATCGGCAAGCGGTATGTGTGGTATGACATTAGCATACTCGGGAGCTACGTCATCTAAATAGGAGGAAAGAAAAACGTCCTTTGCTGTTTTGGGATGTGATTTGGGATGTGCTTTTATCGGAAACAATGGAGGTGGCAAGTCTTTTGGTATTTCCGGAGTAGCCTTAGGTAACCCTTCGGCCAGAAGTGGATACATACCATTCATAAGGGCGTTTCTTTGCCTATCTAATTGTTCTGATTTTACTCGGGTACCTTCCTCAATTAACAGATTCTCTCGGACTTTATTTGAATTCTCCTTACCCTTATCTTCCTGTCTGAGTGCTTTTTCTGTACGTCTATACGATTCTTTACGCCATAATTCAATGGCATCTTTCTGTGACTGTCTGGCTTTCTTTTTCCATAATTCTTCTTCTACTCTCATGATGCAATCTGCATCCCAGGTCCCCGTTGCGGGCCATCTCTGACTCTCTGGTAATTCTTTGGTGTAATCCACCCATAAATCAAGAAATAATACGGCATCTAGACCATGCTTATGATACATAAAGTATCCTGGAGTATCCCTAGGTGGAATGGGAACAGCTTCTTCGAGTACACCTTTTCTAGTTTTGATCTGTCTTAGTTTCGAAAAGAGCGGCATTTTTAGATCTTGTTTCTAGAACACACTTTATACGATGAACACAATAATGAACAGTCATTCACACCACAATATATAGAACGCCTTAAAACATTTTAACATTTAACAGTTTTAACGAACAATGATAACTAATAGAAAACTAGTTACTGACATAATACTGACACTAGATAATACTTATTTATATGTAAGACATACTATATTACTATATATACTGCTAAGATACACTGCTAAAACAGTGCAGACCGGATTTGTGTACCCAAACCCGTCTTGACCGGCACAGACTATGTGCACGTAAAATGCCTCCCCGGTAATGGTACTCACCGGGTAGCTCGGAACGGAAGGCCTCGGAACGGAACTGAAACTGGACCGGACTGGACTCGACTCGACTGGACTCGGAACTTCGGAACTCGGTGGGACTCTGTATACCTCGGATCTTGCTCTCTCAGCTAGGCTCTGGTCGGGATACTTCGCACTTCTCACCGCCTCGTCTGGGTGTTGATCGCAGCCTCAGTCGTCCCCGCTTGGCCGGAGGGAGATACAGGAAATCCTGCAGATACGCGTTTTTGTCCGTTCAGCTGTGGCAGGAGACCGGGCCTGCAACGCACCGCCGGCGCGTGAGATGAGAAAGTGTCCCTATTCGGGCGCCAATTTATGTGGTAAATATTTCGTTACCGGTACTATTTTTTATGCGGTAAAGTCTATCAAGAATAACTCAGTAAATATAAGAGGCAGAATCCGTGGTATTAGAGGTTTTAAAAATGCTTTATTCCTATAAAAAGGAAGACAATTCGAATTGTGGGCCTTCTATTCCATCACCACGAAAGTTCAGGAAGGAAGGGAGCATATATTATTGACATTTAGGCAGTTTTATAGAAAATACATTACAGTGAAACAGATGCAAGAGGCGTAACAGCTGATAAAGGGTGCATACGTAGCTAATAGAGGCGTAAACATGGGTGTAACTAAAATACGTCATTAAACATGATGTCACAAGTGGGTGGATCCATAAAAGAATCCTGCAATGTCAGCAGAAATGTTTGGCAAAGATGCGCACGCAGCCGCATGACGTGTGATTGACGTGTAACTAGAGGGTGAAGGGGACTTGACATTTAGCTCTACATGTGGAGACAGAAGTCTGGGGTTATGTCAACCTAATCCCAAATCATATCTAATATCCTATGTTTAAAGAACTGTGTTATCCAAAAGGAAAGGTCTCTTAGGATGGAATCTTATTCTATACTGACTATACTGACTGCTAGTGCGTGTACAAGCGTCTAAGTGTCTACACTAGATGCGAGGGGGTAGGAATATTCCATGGTAACGGGGCTATGAATTACTTGCATGAGGACAGCGAGGCCTGGCCCCTTTGCACGGTAGCTGGAGGAATGTTTACCTAAACTACTAGACAGGAATGCATCGGATGAGGAGCGAAGGAGATAATCTCGAAGGTGAAATACAGTTTTTGGCAGGCGACAGGCTGGATCAGGCACCGTTAGCCACGCAAGGAGTAAGACAAAGTTCATGGTCACAGATGCAGGCTCAGACTGGAGCTTTCAGAGGCAGAAGGCAGGAAAAGGCTTGATGACAGAATTCGGGCCTACTCGCCTGAATCTGTGAAATGTGGAAAGTGAACCACATAAAGTCGGTGGCCTTTCATACTTAGGAATGGAATATCTGACCCATTCATGGCGGATCTGAAAGAGGACATGTTGACGGTGGACGCACATATATTTGCGTCTTCAAAACTGGAGCAGGAGGGAACATACATGTACTTATAGCATGCACATGGAGCCGTTGGGGTCTACGATAGGGGACATAACTGATCACAAAAATTCATATTTCCTCAAAGCCCACAAGTACGATTGGTGCCGCACACTGTGATGGCAGTCTAGAGGGAGGCCCAGACAGGGGGACAAGAAGCGATTTGGCCCAGTTAACTCTGTAGCCGGAGTAGCTATCGAACAACTCGAAGATATGTAGGATGCGACCTATCGAGTAGTACGGCCTCGACACATATAGTATATCATCGGCGTATAGGGAAATGCGCTTTTCCCAACCGTCACTTGAGGGGATTCCCCATATCATCGGGTCAGTCCTGATGCAGGCCACCAGTGGCTCTAGCACCAGGGCGAAGATAAGAGGGGACAGTGGGCATCGCTGTCTGGTACCATGACCAAGCGAGAAGGGCGCTGATAGCACTCCATTCACCCACACTCTAGCCAACAGGTCTCTGTATAAGAGCTTTACCCAGGCGCAGAACTTTGGCCCAAAGCCCAATCTGGTTAGGACAGCAAATAAGTATGGCCATTCAATGCTGTAGAATGCCATAAAGGCATCTAATGCCATCAGTGCTGTCTGTTCCATGCTTGGTTGGGCCGTCATATGTAGCACTCCATATAGCCTCCTCAAATTATGGTGGGTGCTTCTGCCTGGCATAAACCCTGAGTGGTCAATGTGAATAAGTGAGGATAAAGCTGATGTCAGTTGTATCGCCAGTAGTATTGCAAGCACTTTTGCCTCCATATTGAGTAGGGATATGGGCCGATATGAATTGCAATCCTCAGGCGGCTTGCCTGGTTTGGGAATCACCACTATTGTGGCTGTACGTTGGTCGACTGGCTGCTGCCCCGACTCTCCTGCTGCTACGAACATGTCCAGCGTTGGACAGGCCACCATCTCGGTCATGCTCTTAAAAAGTTCAACTGGCAGACCATTTGGTCCCACTGCTTTCCCTGACTGCAAAGCATGGAGAGACCCCAGGAACTCCTCCACTGTTAGATCTGCCTCCATAGCCTCTGCCGCTTCATTAGGAAGCGTCCAGAGGGTAAAGTCCTTTAAGAATTCATCACAGTGTATTCTTGTTCTAGTGCTGTTTGGTGTGTAGACAGTAGTGTAGTAGGCGGCAAACTCAGAAGCAATGGCAGTGTTTGTGGTTCATAGGATCCCCACCACCCATGTCCTATCTCTATCTCTTCATTCAAGCCAGGCCAGGAGCTTGGACGCCTTGTCCCCAACGTCGTAAAGGCGGCACTGAGTCGCAAGGGTATAGGATCTCGCTGCATTCTCAGCTAGGGATCTTAGTTCCTGATGGCGCAGGCAAAGCCTATGCCGTACTTCCACGTCTCCACTCCTCACCACCTCTTCTTCTAGGGTCAGAATATCCCTCTTAATATCTTTGCACTCCTGTGCGGCCTCTCTCTTTTTCCCACCTATCAGGGCCTGTGCCTGCTCCCTTATCATAGTCTTAAATGCTCCCCATAATGTGATTGGGGATGATACCGAATCCTGATTCTCCTCAAAGTAATGCTGTGCTGTCGTGTATAAGTTATTTCTTAATTCTTTATCGCGGAGCTGCCAGGAGTCTTATCTCAGAAAAGCCTGCTGGTCAATACATGGGCTCACCATGTTGACTCCTACTGGTGAGTGGTCCGATATCCCCCTGGCATAATGTGTGGCGTCTATAAAGGAGCCCACTTGACCCTGGAGGGCAAGCAGATAAGCAAGATGTGACATGGAACTGTAAGGGGCCGAGAAAAAGGTGTACTGGGAGCAACCAGGATTATGAAATCTCCATAGGTCCACCATGCCCATAGCCGACACGAATGTTCGCAGTGCCCCTTCTGCTGGGCAATTCTGGACCACCACCCATTGGTCTTGGACTCGGAACATCACTGCATTCATGTCTCCCCCAACCAGCAGTGTGCTTATCAGGAATTGTAATAGCAGTGCTCCTAATCTAGGGAGGACCTCAGCATGTAGCCAAGTGGCATATACACCGAGCAAAGAGTCACAGTAATCCCCTCCCACACACCTATTACAACTGTGTAAAATCCCTGTGTGTCGCAGTATTTCTTGGAGATCACTGCGGCCTTGACCAGTATCCCTACTCCCCGTGCACCCGTGGAGTAGTCTGCATGTGTAAGGAGCTTGTACCCAAAGCGGTGTAATGCTTTGTAGTGGTTGCCCTTCAGGTGCATCTCTTGGAGCATCACAAAATCTGGGGGGTGGTGCTTAGTATGTTGCAATACCAGGGTTCGCTTTATCCCATTGCCCAGCCCATTCACATTTCACGACCAAATACGAAGGTGGTTGGGTTTATTTATCTGTGGGTACACTTTCTGGGCCATGGACTTCAAACTGACCCTTCGATATTAGAGGCCTCCCTGCACCCGCCAACTCAAGCCTTTGATTTAGATGAGCGTAACATAAAAATGGTATGACAGTGACAAACTTCCCCAAAGAACCCTCTACCTGCTTCCCTGCATAGTGAGCTATCAAATTCCCATCACCCCAAGCTACAGAGCGCCTTTCACCCAAACGTGTACATTTAACTGTGGGGGGAGCATTGCCTCTGCCGCCAATTTAACCACATTAAACTTTAACATTCTATGTTCACTCCTATCCATTAGAACTTCATCATTACACCTATTCTCACACAGGTGCAGAACTCACACCTATCCCCAAATCCAGTAGGCTGGGTAGGGCCTGCCCCAGTCAGGTCAACTCAGACGCTCGTCACTCCTTTCTTTCAGTCGAGCCTCCTCTTACCCCGGATCAAGTCTGAACTCCAAACCATTGGCCAGCACAGTTACTGCTAGGCTGGATATTTCTTGTGGGTTGGTGGGTTCTGCACATCGGTATTCTCTCCTGCCGCAGCATCCTTCAGTTTCTGACGTTTGCGTTCAACTTTACCCCAGCCCTGCCTCCAGTCCCATACATCCTCTGGAGACATGAAAAGATTTGACTTCCCCTCCGTAAGTACCTTCAGCTAGGCAGGGCATAGCATCACATACTTAATGCCTATTTCCAAGAGGGCCCTTTTAATAGAGTCAAATGTTCGGCGTTGACACTGCACTGAAGGGTGAAGTCCGGAAAAAACCTAACAGTCGCATTTTCATATTTGACATCACAAAGGGATCTGGCCACTTGCAAGATGGCCTCCCGGTCCCTGTAATTAAGGATGTGGGCTATGATTGTTCTCGGGGGTCCCCAGGGCGTGGTATAGGCCTCAGTGCTCGATGCGCACTCTCAATGGAGAAGAAAGAAGATAGTCTTTTTGGGGGCAGCGTTTTGAGTATCAGGTCATCCAGAAATAGGTCTGCGGACTGACTCCCACTACACGGAAGTTGTTCTGATGTGCCCTCCCTTCCTGATCTTCCAGCCTTGCCATGGCCTCTCCTTTTTGCTTGGGCAGCTTAAGTACCTGATCCTCTAATCTTTTTATTTTCGATTGCAGGGCGCCTATATGCAGCTTCGCTTTGGATACTTTCTCCGCCATTCCCCGAAAATCCTTGTGTAGGAGGCTTACTTCCTCTGTAACTGCATCTAGCTTGGGCTCCAGCGTACTTTTTAGATCTCTAATAGCTTTCATTATGTCCCTGAGGATAGGGTCTTGTGCTGGGGCAGTCCCCCTGGGGGCCTCGGCTGTTCAGCAGCCTCCGGCATCACTTCCGCAGGACCCAAAGAGACGGTGTATTTGTCAATCTGGTTAGATTGGCCAGGGTGAGGGCCCTTTGTAAGCACCATGGCTCACTGTGAGAGCGAACCGAATGTGGGGGATGTCGTGCGTGGCCCGCCAATTGCCTCGATCTTCTTCAGCGGGTGGGAGATTTCACTCTTGATTATGCTGGAGGCCACACCGCGTTCCCTGGGCCTCGTCTAGTCCCACTCCACCAGAGCAGGATATGTCGGCACCAGGGACCAAAGCTGTCTCATCAAGGATTTTAGGGTGCCCTGAGGGTTCCTCCACACTCCGTGCGCCACCCAGGGAGGAGGGGGAGCTCAAACCCAAGACCTCCAGCCGAGGCAGCATGACCTATCCAGGCCAGGGACCCCCCCTCAATTAGCGGTGGGCTCGTGCTGGTGTCCCTCAAGCAGAGCCGGACTTCAAGGGCATCCAAATTTCCAGTCGGCTTCCTTGTCTCAGAAGGTCCGAGTGCACGAGGGTCAGGCAGTCCTCCATCCCAAGCGGGGGGCCAAAGCAATGCAGGCAGTGTATCTGGCCCTTCCCTTGCTTCAATCGTACCTGTCCAGAACGGGGGATTAAAATGTATTCAACCTTTGCAGCTTGAAGCCTCCTACAGGGCCAGGTCCAGCCCCCCCCGAAATGGAGTCTTTCCCCCCCGCAGCTTGGTAGGGAACCCTTAGCCATTTCCTCTATGTCACCGATCTCCTCTCCGCTGCAGCTTCAAAGGATGGGCCTAGCCAGGAGGTCCAATGCTTCGTTTGCACCTCACCTGCTTGCCGAATGGACGGGCTCCCCCAAGGTCCCAGGGGCCTTCGGGTCTAGCAGTCGCTGCTCCCTTGGAGACTCACCGCATAGGATTCGCAGCAGCGGGACCCTGCAGGCCGCCTGGTAGACCGGTATCCGCAGGCTTCACTGTTCACAGGGCCTCCGCCACACCGTCCGGCCCAGGAGTCGGAGGCGAACGCTGCCAACTCACCTGCTCCGAGTTTCACAGGCTCTCAGACCAGTTACCCCAGAGCGGCGGGCCCAATATAATGACCATTATTATTATTTCTCCATGCTGAATTTTCAATATTACAGCGCAACTTTCAGTTGATCTCAGGGGAATCAATCGCCTCTCTTCCTCTTCTTCTTCGGTCCGCAGCCGCCCACCGTGGGAAATAATAATAATGGTGCATACGTAGATGTACTCGTGAGGAGGGAGCTCCAGCGTTTGCTCAAGGAGGTGCATTGTGGCCTGAATACCGAGAAGGTTTTGTACTGCTGCATACCCCAAATTTTTGGCCGTGTAATTGGTTAGAGAGATTAATGTATTGACCCTGTCCTGAGGAGGCCTAAGAAGTATTAAGGCTGAATCGTGGTCACGTAGACACTTCTAAGGAGGAGTCGACGGAATCATAGTGATTGTTTGGAAATATAGGGTGTCACACCAGAACGAGTGGTACTATTTGATTAGTTTTAAGTGTGCCATCTGGACTACCTCCTAGTGATCCTTCCAGAACTACAAGGAGGACACTAGTGAGAATAATTTCTGTAGGGTTATTGTGTTATACATTGATGTCTTTTTGGTTTTGTATATAAATGTTGTGATATATGTCATTTTGTTCGTGTTTTCTCCTTCTTTGATCAGGAGCCAATGTCAATGTAGATTATAAAAATGTTTTGATTTAATTCATCAAGAAATAATAATTGTGGAGAGGGTAATTAAATGTACTCTACTCAGAAATCATTGTGTATCTATTTCTTTATACCACTTGTTATTGTATAAAACTACGTCCCTTGCCCAGGTATAAACGGGTTATTTGGGTATACCCCTGTTGAGTTTGACACATTGCGCCACTAGAGCATCAAAAAGGTGATGCTCCATTGGTGCAAAAGTGCCGCTAGGGCCTCGTAAATGAGGCCCATAGTTTGTAAAACTGCTTGAGACGTTGGTAGTAATTTTTTTTTTTTTTTTTTTTTTAAACCTTTATTGACATTTCAACCAAAGACAAGTATGGGCCTACAACCCCCGGGGCCGGCCGCTAAGCAGTTGGATTAACAGAAAACAAATTTTAATCACAGGCAGCACCTTGGGGAGCAGAATCTCCATGCTAGTATACTCTTGGCCACTTAGCAGCCCACGTAGGAAACCAGGATATAAAAGGTCTTCATTTTATAATAGAGAATGGAAGGATCAGGTGCCAAACAATTTCCCAGTAGCGAAAAATGGCGGGCAGAATAGTAAACGTCAACAATAAACAGCAATCTATCAAGTCAATGGCGCTGAAACAGGAGGTTCAGGATGTGGGAGAATATCACGAGCCATGTGCGCCTGCAGTCCCCTGCCCTAAGACCCAGAAAGCACCACGGAAATTGAGGCACAAATGAAAGAGCAGTGTTTGACAGCGAAGGAAACCTACCGTACTGACCCCAGAAAAGAAAGACAAAGAAAGATAAGAGAAGAGAAAAGAGGCCATAGAAACAAAGTAAAAAACTAAAAAATCTCCTCCCCCAGCCCCCCACCCTGCACCTCTGCAGATGACTACGGCCCCCCCCCCCAGCAGTGTGCCTGTCGCCCCAGAACCAGACCCGAAATATAGAAGAAACAGAGAAAAAGGAGAAAGAAGAGAAACCCCACCTAACGGGGGAGTGGAGAGAGTATTAATAAACTGGAGGAGGGCCTTCAAACATGCCCCCGGCTTCTCCCTCCCGCACAATGTGTTCCTCCCCAAAGCAAACAGTAATCAACAAACATTTTCCCATGTCAAAGAAAAATGGGGAGCGTTATGCACCTATCACACTATTAGTTATGCCGTGAGAGCACGCAACCCCTGTACCCGCCCGCCTATCAGATGACAACCTCTGAAGGATCAGTCTTATCCTTGGCCTCTCTTTGCGAATCCACCGATGCATACCCATCGACCCAGTGCCATGTCCAATGTTACGAGGAAAAGGAGCGTCCAAGAAAGAACCGGAAGCGACACACACATGTAGGGTGGACGTCTCTGAATACCAACACAGTCATCATTATGAAGGATCATCTTTCCCAGTACTGCCCCAGGACATGCACTGCACACAAGGTCCAGGATGTAGGAATCAGCCAGAGCAGGCGACCATTGCTTGATTATTGCCTGGGTCGCCGGAGGCTGTGCGTGGGACAAGGCCACCACCTTCTGCTCAGATCCAAAACCTCCGGAACAGACCCGACCTACAGCCAGCCGACCACACGTTGGCACATTGTCAGGAATTTCCAGCTTCCCCCTAGTCACCGGGGCGGCCACGACACTGTCCTCCTGTGTGAAGTAAAACAAGTCCCTGGTTAACTGGGGACAGGCAGATCGCAACTGTTCCGACGCTGACGCAATACCATCAAGCTTTCTCCCCAGTACCCAGGCGCCGTGAACCAGGGTGGAACGAAGGGCACCGAGAGCTTCGAGAAGGTCACCGTACCCCAGCACAGCTCCTCGCGCCCGCTGCGCTACACTCCTCTTAGCCACACACTCCCAATCTTGCTGCGACCCAGTGTACAGGATGTTAGAATCCATCCTATCAAGATGGCCGCAGGGTAGTTCCCCCCCAGATTGGGACCGGGTCTCAGGCACAAGCGCATCAAGTTCCATGGTACTGCAAGTAGGGTTCCGGGGGCAGGCAAAATATGTATCCGGTGTATGGTCACAGGTAACAGTTATCCTCACCCTGGACGAGCGCCCGCAAAAATCCGGGAGCAGCCCGCGAAAAGCGGGACGAGTTACAGGCAGCGTCCGAGCAGCTCACTGGCGAGGGCTCAGGCAATTACCGAAGAATCTTGGAATTGCCACCTCGGGCATGCACTCGTTCCGCTACGCCCAGTGGTAGGAATGACCACGGCGAAAGTCAGGCCAATATCCGCACCGCTCCGGTATTCCGACTCCCCCCAGTCACCAATGGCCGCTGTTGTTGAACTGCCGCCCGGCCATGTTGTCCACTCGAGGTCCCGGTTCCAGGGTTGCACAGGCCGCAAACTTCAGGTGAACATTTCTCCGGCGGTACCGCCGCCAGAAACTTCAGAATCACGCGATCGGTTGCCGCTCTCAATCACCAACACGGGCATATAGCGCAGGCTAAGGATCTCATGCAGGATATCTGTGCGGGATGCGGAGGTTCACGGAGCCGAGAGCCTACGCTGTCGTCCCGATCGCCATCTTGGCTCCTCCCTACGTTGGTAGTTATTGAACTGTACTTGTAGATGAAACACAGAAAGGTAAGACTGAATGACAGCATTAGTAAAAGGATGTATAGAAATTTAGGGAATGAGTGGTGGATATAGTAATTTACTGTTACGATTCACATATGGTACCATCTACAGCAATGATAGTAGTAGACATATTCACAAGGTAAATAAGGCAATGTCATTTATAAACCAATGTACTTATCCGGACCCTGGCCTTTCAACAAAGGAATCAATGAAGGGTAAATGCAGTGAGAATGGAGTTGACACCACTACCCAGGTTTGTATATAATGTATGCAAGTATATGGTATTTCTACAGCGCAAACCTAGCCAAAAGGCAGCGGAGTGCTGTACATAGTGAAAGACAAGCAGAAAGCCAGTCAGTGATGGGAGAGGAGGCGGGGTTGTGGACAGTTCATGCATTGTGATTCTTTAAACAGGTGAGTCTTCAACTCTTTCCTAAATTGAAGTAGTGCTGTGGTGGTGCTTATGGATTCAGAGATGTTGTCCCAGATCCTGGGCGTGTAGATAGAAAAGGCCTGCTGTTTTTTTTGTTTTTCTGCACTTCTTAGTCCGCAGTCTGATGGTGTGCTGACTGAGGGTGTTGCTATAATCACCAGAGATGGTGAGCTTGTCTGCAATGCAAATGGAGGTCCTGGTTGTGATGGCTTTGTAAATGACGCAGCTGGCTTCAAAGATGGTGTGGGCTGGCAAAGGGAGCCAATGGAGTTCTATCAGGATGGGGTGATGTGATCATATATCTTCAGGCTCTGGATGAGAAGTGCTGCGGCATTTAGTATGCCCTAAAGGAGTGCCAGTGTGGAGCCTAGGAGCGGATGATGTAGGACACCACCACCATCCAAGTATGAGGCTTGACCAGCAGTTCTGTAGTCACTTTCTTAAAAAAATGGTTTAACTTTCTTTAGAAGAGACAGTGGGTACGGTCTTTGTTTTTTGGCAACGTGTTCTTTGAGGGGCAAGATACAAAATGAGCAAAGATTATAGGCACTTCAAGGCCACCAATTACATTTTGCAATCAATTGCTACAATTCAATCATCATTAGCTGAAGGTAATTGCTTAATTAATTTGCTGTTCTTTGATCATTTTGAACACAGCTACTGCTTTATCCTCATTTAAGATTCAAAGCCTGTGGAGGTCCCCGCTGTTCCTTGCATGTCACTGTATATATTGATGATAATATGGAAAACAACAGTTGGTGTCATAGTCTTCACAAGAGTGCACCAAGTTGGAGAAATTAGACTACATTATGTCAGGTTTGCATAGGTGTCCTAAGGACTGCTCAGCCCCAATGACCGCAAACACTCTCATAAACCCATTTACTCTCTTAAATTGTAATGTTTATCTAATTTACTGCCTCTACAACTGTGCCTCAACAATTGACTGAGGTACATGTTTATAATATATGGAATTCTGCAATCCCTTTAAAAACAGCTGTCTCTAATTTCTTTATAATCGGTGGCTAGTGATGCACCCTGTCGCCCATTATAAAGAAAAGACATCAGAACTCGACTATTATAAGTGATTACAGTCAAGTTCTGACATCACAATGCCTGCAGCCAGAGCCAACAGACAGTGAAAGCAGGTCAGGTCACGAGGCATAATTACAGTAGATGTTTAAAGAAACGAAAAACAAACCCTTGCTATTCTTCTGCTGTCTTTCAGTGACCCACAGAAAGAACATATTTATTCATTGTAATCCTTATTATAGAATTACAGAAAAGTTTAGTTAGAATCTTTCTGCATGTTTCTTCAAATTCGAGCCATTTAAGTTTTTTTTTTTTTAAAACAGACTTCTATTGAACTGTTCCTAATATCTTTCTGGAACAAGTATCTAACTGATTTTTGATGTGTTTAATTTTGCGCTGAAAGTTTTATTTTTATTCTTCATGTTTGTAAATATGATCTCTCTTTTATATGAAAGAGTTACGACATCCAAAGTTTTAGGTGGTCTGTGGGAAAGGTAATGGTTTGACCATGTATTATATGGGATAAAGTACCCTCTTGCATACTTGAAAAGGATATTGCAAGTCACCTTGGAGTTCCATAACGCTACAAAAGAACTCAGCCTTTGGTCTTGTTCCTCTATATGGTTATGGAACTCCTCGGTGACTTGCAATATCCTTACAATGTACAGCAGGGGCTACTTGATTCCATATATATTGTAGCAGTTTGGAAGAGAAGTGCCTAAGATCAGTGAGGCAGAATATCAATTTGCAACTAGGTAGCAAGTTACAAGCTGTGATGTTATAGATCCTGATGGCTAAAAAAAAAGAACAGAAAATAGTATTTATGCTCTGGCTATGTGCAAGGGCAGATGTTTTTTGCACGAGGTATGATAGTTGCCTTGTTGTACATCGCCAGCAAGCCAAATATTGGATAATGTCTCCATAATGAAGAAGAAATAAACATGCATCATTTGAAAGTATCTTGTGTAGTAGAAGCAATAGAGTGTCTAAGTGCCAGGAGCGATTAGAAAAAATATTTATATACATATATATATTTCTTCTAATGCATTTATGTTACCCCTGCCCCCTTGCAGCCCTACCAAGCCGCCACTGCCAAGTACCAATACAATCTGAAGCTGAATTATTTAGGAGTATTGCTGTAGTGAGGAAGCATTCCCGCTCTATGTATCTGTGAATTCCTACATTTCTCCCTCCTCATTGAAATGTTGTCAATTTGTCTTATTTAATTTTGCTGACAGTTAGTTGCTACGTGTCTGACGAATTAATCATTTTTTATGTCACTAGAGAATCTTTGTAGATGTTTCATGTAAACGAATAAAAATTGATGTTAAAAATAATGAGGTTGTGAAAAATTGTCTCCTCCCAATCTATTCGTCTCTTCTGCTGTGGAGTGGGTTGTGCGGCCGTTTTTGTTCTTAACCTGTACACAAAACGCCTAAACCTGGAACCATGAATTTTGGAGGTCAGCTGTTTTTTGATGAATATAATCTTAAAATATGGACATTTCAAGAGGCCTAACAACTTACTAGAGGAAGGATTACATAAAACGCCTTTTGCCGTGTTATTTTAATGGTCTGTGCTAGTTTTTTTTTGTTAACAATAGTCGCTATCCTGCATTGAATATATTTAGCCAGGCGTTTTAATGAAATTTAGATTCAGGATTGGCGAACACGTTTGTTTCAGGATACCTGTTCGCGAAATGTGAAAACTTTTCAAAAGTCTTAATAGACCAGAGACAGAGAGTGACTGAACGGTGAAGTTTTGTCAACAGCCCTTGTACGAGAAAGTAGAATTAGAGAAAATAAATATCGACCGCCAGTTCTGTTTAAGATACTGATTGCGACAGAATTTCATAATATTGTCGGGTATCAGAGTGGACAGCAACGTTTGAGTGATGTCAACAAACCGACGAGGTTCAGAGAAATAGCAGATCTTCTCCTCAATATTCCTAGGTGGAATTTCTTCAGGGAAAGATTGGCTGAGTATTTTAGTTGGAATGTAAATAAAGGCTGTGCAGAAATTAAAGAATTGTTTATTTGAGAGCTGAAAAGCTCTGACGCACTACACATTCCACTTTCAAATTAATGTGATGGCAGATATGGAACAAAAGAAGCAATGTTTCTGGTGTAGAACTATATTAGCAGCCCTTTTTGCATGATTTGTTTTTAATTGTGATCTTTCTTTTGTTGTCTTTTAAGGGTGGTGCCGGAGGACTGGATGTGTATACCCTGCTGGTGTAACATTTTGATAAACTTGGAAGCTTTTCCAACTTCGGGATATATCTGCTGGAGCTTTATCCTGGAAGCCAAAAAAGCATACTGTGGACGCTAATGATTGCGAATAATTTTTTCTGATAACCTCAGACAGAAACTTGGTGACGATTCTCCTCAAAGCCAACCTTCCTAAACTAGCTGTCTTGGTACAGGATCAGCTCTGCCTTCTTCAATTTTCCACAAAGGGTTTTCCTACTTTCTTTACCACCTTCAGGTAATGGAATCTCGTTAGAGGCTAACAAGTGGGTACACTGAGAACCCATGGATTTCAGCAGTTGAAGCAAGTGGTATTAGGTTTAGTGCGTTCAACCATGGCATTGCATCGCAAGACATAGAGAAACGAAGAGTGGCTTAGTGAGACATCTGGATGGGGCTCCTTTGACTCTGTGAGGCTTTGTGTCCTTGGAAATGGCAGTATGGAGAGTTGGACATGTGTGCTTGCTGAGGGTTCCCTTGTTTGTGCTTCTTGCTGGTTGTCTCAGCGTGCACAACGTTGCCTCCGCAAAACCCAAGGGCCCGGGACATCCACACTTGAACTCAGTCCGCATTGATGGCGATATCACCCTGGGGGGTCTGTTTCCTGTGCACGGGCGTGGAGCAGAGGGGAAGGCCTGTGGTGAACTTAAGAAAGAAAAGGGTATTCACCGACTGGAAGCTATGCTCTTTGCCTTGGATCGCATCAACAATGACCCAGACTTGCTCCCCAACATCACACTCGGGGCTCGTATACTGGACACCTGCTCACGTGACACCCATGCTTTGGAGCAGTCCCTGACCTTTGTACAAGCCTTGATTGAGAAGGACAGCACTGAAGTCCGATGCATTAATGGTGGCCCACCAATTATAACTAAGCCAGAGCGTGTGGTGGGGGTGATTGGGGCCTCAGGCAGTTCTGTTTCCATCATGGTGGCCAACATTCTGCGATTGTTTAAGGTAAGCAGTGTGTGTATGTCTGACATTGCAGAGAGTTAATGGTTTAGTGTCTTTGACCTAATGTCTTACTCCAATCTATAGCAACATGTAATGCATATAAACATTTCAAATATAGTACATACGCAGATGTGCAGAGTGTAACATGGCCATGACTCTCGCAAGGTGAAGCCTCGCCGCTCCGTCAAGAGTTATAATGAATGGCATATTTATGGATGTTGGATCTGCATACAAGCTCCATGTTGTGAAGTTTGTTCATGCCTATTAATTAGAAAATGCATTTAACTAAAACTGGGACACAAAGAGTTCAATTTGTGTTGTGAGATAACATCAAATTGAAGTTTCCTGGTGACTTTGACAGTTATTTCCCCGTTAAAAGTCTTTAGAACACACAATTTGGATGTGAGTATACAGTGGATTTTTAAGACATTTTCATTGAGCCATGGTCAAAAGGAATTTGACCACCGAGCACTGGTAGAATGTAGTGTGCTTCCAGTAGTGATCATAAGTGGACAATTTAATTTTGGACATTATATTCTTTAATATAGTTCTTGTGAGTGATTTTTTTCATTTTTGGGAGTATAGACTTTATAAAACCCAATACCCCTGCCCATAGTGCCTGCTTGCTGTAAGCACCTGCCATACTCCGTAGCTGCTGGGCCGGGTACGTGGATTTGTCCTTATCCTGTGTGCTGTATCCACTTCCCCAGTATCAATTGATCCCACTTCTGACTATGGCATCCCTCCGGTAACTACCGGGCCAGCCCAGGACCCTTCCAGCTCCTTTACTAAGGGTGGAAATAGAAGAAACCATGTTCCAAGAATGGTCCTGCGGAAGTACCCTTGGTGACACTTCTTTGGTAGGTGGAGCATAAGGGACCTGCCGACATCAACAGTCCTCTATCCAGCTACCCATGTGTCTGACAGAAACAAAATGTTCACACAGGTAGCCCCCAGTAGCGGCTCCTGGAGGGCGTGCTCCGGGGCGGGGGAGGGGCAGGTAGTAAACTCCGGCATATGGCAGAATGGAGGTAAGTACATAAATCAATAAATAACATGAAGTACATTGCCCACGCTGTAACACCAAATGGCTATGCAGCATGCGCAATGGAATTCGTTTTATTCATTTATTTATGTACTTACCTCCGTTTGGCTGTATGAGGAGTTTACTACCCCCCCCCACTCTGCCCCTCCCACCCACCTCACCACCCCGCAGCACTCCCTCCAGGAGCTGCTACTGGTAGCCCCTGCATTCATCACTTGTACTTTTCACAGCATGCAAGTCCAAGGTCGTGTACTGCATTGCCCACACTGCAAATCGCAGTGTTGTAAACAGTGGCATGAAGATTCTATTCCAGGACCCTAAACAATAGGCCGTGATCCGTTGATAGCAGTGTTTGGAATCCATTATTGAGAAAGGCACCTTTACACCCTGATATGTGGTTCCATCTTTCATTCTCTCCAAAATATAGTGCTGCACAGGCATTTTTCATTTAATTGAAGGAAGGAAGGATCATGAAAGTACATTTTCATGCTGTACGTTTTGTTTCCAATATGTGAAAAATTGAGAATTTTAGTTATTTGGATTTGTCAGTTAGTATATCTTAAAGGAAATGTTAGAAATGGGATTTCTGGTTGGCTAAGGCTTGCGCCAAAGTCAGGCAGAAACCACCACTCTAGTCAGGGCAAGGAAGTTACACGCCAAAGATAACCCCTGCTCACCCCCTTGGTAGCTTGGCACGAGCAGACAGGCTTATCCCTGAGGCGATGTGTAAAGCGCTTGCGCGCGCACCCAGCAACAACACCCAAGGCCCACCACAAAGGAAACTCCACACAAGGTATTATATAAAAATAACCTTTGTATTATACACAACACATTAGATAAAAACACACACTTTACAATGTGCCAACAGGCACGGGCAGAATTTACAAGGGATTATATATACAGGGGACAGGGCCACATGGACCACTGTCAGGAATTAGCACTTTGTAGAAATAGCACTTAGAACGTAGGAATAATATTTGAGAACATAGCACATACAATCACTGTAGCACTAAAAATAGAACATATAGCACACAACCAGTAACTACTGGTAACAGGTAAGTACCACCTACGCAACCCTAACCACCTTAGGAAAATACTGCGCAGGGAATCAGGACCTCACTAGCATCACCTGTACTAGGAGAAAAACAATCACCTAAGTATCACTCTACCTGTAGGGGTCTAAGCACATAAACACATGATGCATAAAATACATTCAGAGGTGTAAAGCAAAGTACATGACGCATAAACACATTCAGAGGTGCAGGAAAGGTACAATGGCGCAAAAACTCACATTAGCCACTATCTGTGGCAATCCCTGGGCCAACTGGCCTAGTAGGGGCAAGGACGCCCTGTGTCCAGCAGAGTCAGGGCCATGCAGCTCAGGCTGCGCAAGCCAGGAGCACAAAGCACAACCTACACGTGGCAGTTGCCCACTAAGTGCTGGGCAACTGGAGAAATGCTGGGGCCAACGTTGGAGCCTCCCAGGGCTCTGAACAACTGAAATGCCCCCTAGAGCCTCGCAGGCTCTAAATAATAATGTGCCCCTTCGTTGGAGCGGCCCGCTGCCTTCCGGGGCCGCTCTAGCCACCAAAGAAATGCCCCCGTATGTTGGAGTCCCCTCTGGGACTCAGAATCAAGAATGCCCCCGAGTCCCCCTCCGGGACTCAACACGGACTTGCCCCCACACGTTGCAGCTGCCCGATCGGCGGCGCAGCTGGGAAGACGTTGTTAGCAACGGAGAAGTGCCCCGAGTGGCACCAACACTGCGGGGTATTCAGCCTCTTCTCACTCCCTGGGGGTGCACCGGCAGCTTTCCCTGGGGCCCCGTGGGTGGGGGCAGGCACAGGCAACGTGCGATGGCTCTCTCCCCCCCCCCCCGGGCCCCTCCTCACCTGGTCGGCGGCTTCTTTCCGGGGCTGAGGTCCCAGGAGCGCAGGGTGGGCTCCCGGCAGCTCCTTCCTTCGGTTCCGTGTGGGGCTCTTCTTTACCGACGGAGCGCGGGGTAGGCTCCCGCCCTTCGTCCGGACTCCGGCTTCCTCCTTCCGGTATAGGAGCGCGGGGTAGGCTCCCGTCGCTTCCTGCTCGTTGTCCCGCCCACGTCCCGCAAGGGCTGCCTGACTTCCTGCTGAAGCCCGGCTGCGGCGGTGATTTTCTCGTACTGTGATGCGGGGTGGGCACCCGCTACGGGGATGCCACAAGAACGGAAAAGTCCCTGGCGGGGTGGGCACCCGCTAGGGATATGAATTCTCCAATAAAGCGGGGTAGGCTCCCGCTCGAGCACCACAATGCGGGGTGGGCACCCGTCTCAAATGCGGCAGAAAGCGGGGGAATCCCGAGGATGCAGGTTCGCGCTGCCGGCCACAAAATAAAGCGCTCTTAGCGCTGTCAATGAAAAAACGCTCCCAGGCTGCAGGTCAAAGAACAGCGCTTCCAGGTGCTTTGGGGAGCATACAATCAAAAGCGCAAGTCCAGCAGAGTTCTCCCCTGCAAAGTTTGTAGGAAGATAGGCAGGGGGGCAAGGCTGGGCCAGGGGCCAGCTCACTGGGCCCTCCAGGGCAGGAAGGCAGTCCCAAGTGGCGGTTCCTCCTGGCCTTCAGCAGCAGCAGCCCCCTCCGGTCAGGATCCAAAGCAGAACAAATTGTAAGGGGACACAGCCCCTTTTTATACAGTAAAAGTCTTTGTTCTTGGTTCAGGGTGAGGGGGAAAACCAGTCGCAGCTGGTTGGGGAGCACCCTTGATGTGCTCAGCCCCTCACCCTATTCACTGGCAGGGCTAGGGTCGTCAGTCGCACCACAGGAGGCGGAGCCAGCATTGTGTGTGGAAAACCCTGCCCTATTCAGGACCCAGGTGTACTCCTCCCACCCATCTAGCTGCTGATCTCCCCATTCACCACTGGGTGACTCATCCTGACTCTGGGGAATCCCTAGCCCGTCACATGACATGACCAGCCAATCACGCGACAGACACACTGCACACAGAAGTGCCCACTTCTAGAAGTGGCACTTCCACACTAGGTACATGCACGCCGCACACATCATCGCGCAGCATTCACTCCCACGAGTCCGCACATACCAAACTCGGGCCTGCACACCCCACGCATCAGGAACTACTAGGGACACATACATTCCCCATGCATTCCTATGGGAGGGCAGGCCTATCTCACCACATGCACTCAGAGCACGCGCGCACTTTACCCTGGGACACAGGGAAAGTGCGCAGAAACCAAAAAAGTCACCACACCAAGTCACCAGTAAAAAGCAAAAAAGTTCAGGGGTGAACCTGCCAGAAGGGCCAAGTCCAACAGGAAACACAATACAATTAATCAAGAAAATAAATTACATTTAAAACTAATGATTTAAACATACTTTCTTTTGATCCAATAAAAATCGCAGTCCCATATTGTAACAAGCATTTGCAATGCAATAGGTCTCGCATTTACGGGAGTTTGAGCTATTGGCATTGTAAATGACAATGCCTTTTATTTATGTTTTGGTTTTTAAAACATAAAATAAAAGGCATTGTCATTTACAATGCCAATAGCTTTCTCGCGTAAATGCGAGACCTGTTGCATTTTCAATGCTTGTTAGATGAGCTTCAAAGACTTTTGAATGGAAGCATTAAAAGAAAACCTCTCATAACTGTACCAACAAATAGGTCCTTTTTCTCACCAGGCACATGGCATGCATGATTAGAAGCTGTGTAGAAATAGCGCTTCGCGGTACTGTGGTAAACACTAATGTACTGGAATCTTTATTTGAATCCCTTTCGGAGCAGTCAGTAAAAGTGGCAAATATAATTGAAAAATTGAGCAGTTAACATGCACCTTATGGTTTCACTTTTCCAAAATTATCCTACATAAAATCCTACTGAGCAATGTGCTGGGGGTTACTCACTTAGTGCACATGGGGTCCAAGTTTATACTTTTTGTCAGGGCTTTTTTAAATTACCAGTCCGGCCCTGGACGTGTTCCAGAGTCGAGTCAATGACAAAGAAGTGGTCCAAATGCTACGTTCTGAAGGGGGAGGGTGTGGCTTAACGGCCAGTGCAGCCGACTTGGGCGCTGAGAGATCCAGGTTTAAGTCTTGTCGTGTGCTCAACATCCTGTGATTCTGGGCAAATCACTTCCCCCTGCCTACGGACAGCGCCTACAGACCCTCACGGGTTATTAGCGGCGCTATACAAATCCAAGTATTATATTATATTATAATTATTAAGAAGAGAAAGAGGCAGCCAAAAGACGAGGATCAAATGCCCAAGCAAAATGGATAAAGTGGCCTAGAAGGAGACTAGATAAGAGGGGGGGGAAGGAGTGGCCCAAACGCTACTCTTAAAAGCTGATGAAACACAACTAGTAGAAATGGACAAAGTATTGAGGAACTATATGCAGCCGTTCCAGGCGTTCTGAATTTCCGGTACCGACGGGAATCTCTGTACGCAATTACGAGTTTGCAGACCAAGAAATACTTGGCATAATTCTGCATGGAAAGCTGCATGTTTAAAGCTACAGATCACATTTTTAATGAAACTGCACTACAGCAACAGCACCGGCCCTGATATAATATTAATGGCCGCCGAGCAGCACGGTAGCAGCAGAAAGGCTCCTACGCAACACGTAGCTAAATTAATTATTTGCAGGGAAAGGATCCCATACCCCCGGCAACCTCCGAGGGATCAGTGAGAGCCGGACTGCGGAGGCGCTCATTAGCGACTCTCAAATGTCAGACACCGGTAGGAAAGAAGAGGCCTGACAGGGAAGGAGACACAGCGACACAGAGATCTGGAAGGGAGGGGGCGCGAGAAAGACAGGGACAGCGAGGTACAATGATGGAAGACGTGGCGACGGAGCGGGCACAAAGAGGGGAGAGGGCGCGAGGTAGACGGGGACTGCAGGTTAGACAGGGACAGCGAGGTACAATGATGGAAGAGGTGGCGACGCGAGAAAGGGAGCGGGCACAAAGAGGGGAGAGGGCGCGAGGTAGACGGGGACCACAGGTTAGAGATAGGAAATGATGGAAGGCTCGTGAGAGAGAGCAGGATAGAATGGGGAGAGTGGGAGAGACAAAGAGCAGTAAATTCAGACATAAGCGAAGAGAGAGAGAGAGCAGTAAATACATACATAAGCGAAGAGAGCGAGAGCAGTAAATACAGACATAAGCGAAAGGGAATGGGGTCGTAAGAGAGACAGAGGCCTAGGAAAAGGAGGGGAGCCAGGTAGAGAACAAATGCGTATTACGAAGAAAATAAGACAAGCCCGGCTTCTAAAGTGGTCCGGACGAGAGCGAGCGCCCGCCGCGCGAAAGTGAAAGCAAATTTGTCACGGCGAGACGCGGCGGAGCGTGGCGCGCGCGCTTGGCGGGGGCACGCATTCTAGGCGGGGGAGCGGACCCTTTGAAGTATGATGCCGAGGGCGCCAGTGGGCTGAAGCGCATCCCCAAATGGATTGCATGGCGGCACGATGCACGTGATTGTGCGCGTGCTCGCCATGCAATCCACTTTTGGGAGCACTTTGAAATGCCCCTCTTACTAGAGTCTCGCATAGCGATTGCGTAAACGCAATCGCTAGGCGAGACCTAAAAACCTCTACACTAAAGTGCATAAAAAGAAGGGAAGGACACCTCCACCAGGATGACGCTGACAGGCCTCCTGTCAGCCATCAATAGACCTCCTACTTCTTACAGACAGTTTAAGGAATCAACATACACCATGTCATACGTCTGGGCTGCATAACAAGAGTAAGTACATTGAGGCTTCTTTACATTCCTGAAAAGCAAGAGGTTTTAAAATGTGTTTAGGAAAACATAAGAAAAAGTCTATAAATTTACAAAAAAACATAAATCATCAAACGTACTTTATCTGGAAAACACAGGAGTTGCCACACTGTACCTGCCCTAAAATGGAAGGGAGTAACCTCTCCCACCTTGAGGATTCCAAAGATAAATAAAATGTATCCCCTGAAGCTAAATCCATAAAATAATTTCGAATCAAGCACTTTCTTAGAACCCCCTCCAAACTTTGAGTGAGACAAAAATCTGCGTGGTGGGACTTTAAGGTTTTCTTAGTGACCAGCGCAGTAAAACTTTTAGGGTAGCCGATATAAGTAAATGTCTTACAAACATATTTCAACCAATTCTGCACACAACTCAAAGACTGATTACTAATCAGCAGGGATGTCATATGCCTCCTCTCTGGGCCACACACCATTATCTGAGATTTCCCAAAATGTGTTGGCAAATCTAAGCTGCCTCTGAAAGAATCAAAGGTCTCTACCAAGATATGTAAAGCTCTAGCAGTAGATACAAATGGGAACTCAATTATTTAATGTAAATAATGAAAAGCAAAAGGTGCCTGGGACACTCCACTAACTAAAGAACAAATATCAGAAGTTTCCCCTGCTGGGCCTTAGCATGCCCTAGCACTTAAATTCACTTGCAAGATATACAGGAAATTAACCAGGGGGACTTCCACTCCCAGATCTATCAAAATCAGCCTTAGCTTTGTCCTGTTCACAGGATCAAATGTGGTGGATAAATCCATAAGTGCCAGGTAAAGTGGACAGCGCCTGACCATAGTGTACTTATCCACAATCAAATGTAAGTTCAGGCACTATTCCACAGTACCATGCCCTGGAAGAAAACAATACTGATACGGGGACAATATGTTATTAAGACTAGCACACAGTCTTAAATAATTGAACATTACCCTCCCCAGAATCTTTACAGTGCTATCGATAAGAGAAATCACCCGGTAACATTGGGGTGATCCACGATCCCCCTTTTTTTAAAAAATGGAACAATCATTGAGAGTGCCCAAGAGCTCAGAATCCGGCTACACAAAGAGTTATTAAACAAATTTGTAACCCAGAGTTAGATGTTGCACTTAAAAAGTTTTGTAAGTATACCAACTGGCCCAGGAGCTTTACCACCCGTGCTCTGTCTCATAGCTTCCCCCCCTTCTGATAGGGAAGTCTAAAGGGAGGGAGAATATTACAGGTGGGCCTGTAATAAATCATTATGTATCTTATCCTTCACTGCAAGGTAAATAGTGGCAAGGGGCGTAACCCACTCTGAGCCAGAAATAATACAAACCAAGAGTGGATTAGCTAGAGCATCCCTTTGATGAAGCTTGTTAACAACGTCTCAAATCACTTTGCCATTATTCCTTCTAGCGGTTAATTCCAGCTGTTTCCAGTCCCATTTATTTAGAAATGCCTTCCTGCCCTTGATGTTATGTTATCTGAGTTTATATAGCGTGCAGCTGCCTCAGCAAAGAGGCGTCCCGGCGCTGCCAGCATCAGAAGATCGGAGCTATGAACCAGAACAAGAAGGCGCATAGAACAAGTAAGAGGATAAAAAATGACTAGACAGAAGGAAAGAGAAAAGTTTTGATAGCTTTCCTAAAGTCCAACAAACGTTCCATCCTGCGGATCTGTAGAGGAAAAGAATTCCATAACTTGGCTGCCAAGCAGCAAAAGGAACGACCCCCGGCCCGAAGGCGCTTCACAAGCGGAACTCTAACCAGATGCTGCCCCGAGGCGCGCAGCTGGCGAGTAGGAACATACGGGGCGAGCAAGTTAGTTAACAGGCTGGGAGAGGCAAGCTTCAAGATCTTAAAAGATAGACAAAGCGTCTTAAATTGGATTCGCTTAGCCATAGGTAGCCAGTGAAGCTTCCGGATGGCACTAGCAGAGGGGCAACTAAGCAGGAGTCCCAACAAGGCTCTAGCGGCAGCATTCTGAAAACGCTGCAACCGCATAACTTCAGCCTGATTAGCCCCCAACAGGAGAGAACTAGCGAAGTCTAGTCTAGATAAAATGGCATATTGAACAATCAGCTGATGCGTAGGTGGTTCAAAGAACTTCAAAAAGGGGCTTAAGTCCCCGGAGGAGGCCAAAGCAAGTGCCGGCAACTTTTTTAAGTATGGTCTTGAAAACTAAGGGTGGAATCCATCCATACCCCCAAGTTCTTAACCACCGACTTAGGGGTGGGGGTACTACCAAGAGCATTCGGCCACCATTGCTCACTCCACAAGCTCGTGTTCTTCCCCACCAACAGGACCTCTGTTTTATTAGCGTTCAACTGGAGGCAATTTATAGTCATCCACTCTGCAACGGCAGCCAGGCCACTCTTAAACCTAGAAGCATCCAATGTGGAACCATCTGAGAGGGCCACCACCAGCTGCGTATCATCTGCATACGAGACCCTGGTGAGGCCCATGTGTCTGGCCACCGTTGCAAGAGGCTGAACATACAAGTTAAACAGTATGGGGCTCAATGCAGAGCCTTGAGGCACCCCCTGATCGATAGGATGAGCCGGAAAAAGAAACGGGGGGGCCGACACTCGGAAGGATCTTTCGGTCAGAAACGATCATCTGAACCATTCCAGTGCCAGGGCCACCACACCAGCTTCCTCCAAACGCTGTAACAGAATTCCATGCGAAACCATATTAAATGCGGCACTCAGATCAAGCAAGATCAGTGCCGCCGTATGACCGGAATCGAGAATGGTCCGCAGATGTTCTGTCACAGACAGGAGAGCAGTCTCTGTGCTGTGACCAGGGCGGAAACCATTTTGAGATGGATCCAAGATGTTATTGGTGCTCAGGAATCTCATTAGTATGTTATTAACATGCGCCTCTGCAATCTAAGCCACCCAAGGGAGGAGAGATATTGGTCGAAAGTTTTCCAGTTTTGACGGGTCAAGCGAACGTTTTTTAAGTATAGGGGATACCCTCGACTGTTTCCACGGCACCGGGACCACCGCTGTAGAAAAAGAGGTGTTAACTACCTGACACAAAGGGGCCAGGAAAAGCGAGAGTGAGTCCCTAAACTGGACAGGTTTTAAAGAATCGTCCGGAGAGCCAGATTTAACTTTTCTACTCTGAGGTTCTGTAATTCTTGAGTCTGACTCCCTTTTGTTCTGTGCCACCATTTTGTGTTGCCCTCGCGTAGGCCTGTGAAGGTAGCCTGGCGAATAAACTGGCCTGGCCTTCTTAGTTCATGTATACATTAACTAGGTTTCTTTTTGACTCTGAAATGAATTGTAAGAAACTGACCTCTGCACCTGAAACTGACCCCACAAAGCCAATTTCCCTGATCGATCTTTGTCTGAGATTGCCAATCAATGTTCAGGACATCGTTAACTTTTAGTTTCCTTGCACATGCCTTATCTTGTTCAGCATCTGTTACCGTTTCCTTTTTTATGCTTCTTCATTACATGGGTTATGCTTTCAATTATAAGTTTGTCCGGCTTGTGGAGATTGAATTTGGGACATTCCTAATAATTAACTTTTGGGTTGGGATACTGTAAATTGAGTTTTTGTTATGTGACACTTTGTTTGAAAATGTACCTTATTGGCTAGAATTTTGTGCAGTGGGTGTACATTTATAATGTGAATATTGGGTATAAAAGGAGACGTCTCGCCTTAGTAAAATGAGCAGTCTCCTGAGAATTTACACCGTGATGTATTTCTAGGATCACTGTTACTAGCTGCAGCTAATAAACTTGGTCTCTGATGCCATCCAGAAGTATTCCGTGTCTCTGTATACCAAGACAGGTGAACTCGAAGATCTTAGGCGTGCCCCTGACGCCGCTGGGTTAAACCCCGGTTCTTCAACTCAGCAGAGTAACCTCATCCTGCGAGATACTGGGGATAGCTATCAGAGAGTGCAGTGGCGGGGATCTAAGAAGAGCAGTAGGAGGAGAAAAAGCCCTTGTGGAAAGGACCGATAGATGGTACGTACTTTATCAACAAAGAAAGTTGCCAGGTCCTCACACTGCTGCTCAGATGTAATCACAGAGACAGATTTTTTCCTTACCCTAAGGTCTTTAAGGATCTTGAAAATGCACTTGGCCGGATTTGGGCTAAGCGTTATTTCGTTGGCATAATAAGCAGCTCGAACAATACAAATGGTTCTATGATAGTGTTTGATCACGGCCAAATAGCATTTTTTTTTCGTTGGGTCATAGTCCTTTCTCCATGTACGCTCCAATTTCTTACACGCTTTCCGCAGAGCAGTCAGCGAGTCATTATACCATGGGCTGGCGTCCGAAGTACGGCCTCTAGACCATTTAGCTGGAATGAGGGAATCCAACCCTTGGATAATCCAATTGCAAAATGATCTACAGCCCATATCCACATCCTTGTGAGGTTCCGGGGGATTCGTAGCGAGGAGCGCATGGAAATCCTCCAGCCTCAATTTACGCCAAGGGCGTCTAAAAACGGGCAGTTGAATAGACTTATCAAGGGGCTCAACGGCAGGAAAGGACATTGCTACCAACGAATGGTCAGACCAACCAATGGGTTTAGGGGTCTCCACCGTTGCAGAAGGAATGTTCGAGAAGATAGGGTCTAACAGATGGCCAGCTAAGTGGGTAGGGCCAGGGACCAAGTGATTTAGTTGGCACGCAGCCAAGTCTGCAAGCAAACTGCAGATTTCAGTGTCTTGCACAAAATTGAAGTGCAAATTAAGATCACCTAAAATGCTGAAATTAGCTGTGCCCATAGCATGCGTGCAAATAGACTCCAAAAGGGCAGTTTTAAATTTCGTAGCGGGCCCCGGAGTGCGATATACTAACAGCCCTGATATGGTCAAATGGGTGCTGACGGTAATGCTGAAACGTGCGCATTCACAGCCCTCGATTGCTTCTTTGATAAAAAGGCACGAGTAGCAAGATTTAAAAATCACCGCAATGCCGCCCCCCCCCTTAGACTCTCTATTCACTGTAAGAATGGTGTAACCCGAAGGCAGCGCTAAATTAGGTACAGCCACCATATCGTCATTGAGCCAAGTCTCAGTCAGAAAAAACACATCCGGAGACTCCTCCATGACCAAGTCGTAGATTTCTAAATAATGCTTAGCCAATTACCTAACATTTAGATGAAGAATTTTCAGCCGCGACCCAGGCTGAGAAGGGGGGGAAGTAAAGGAAGTGGTAGCATAGGGGAGGCATACATACAGCAAAAACAACAAAAAGGCCCTTCCAGAGGACCTAAAGGAGGCACACTGCATACCTTAACAGTAGAATTGACTGCTAAAAGTTCTTCCCTAGAATAGGTGCGCAGTCCTAAGGAGCCCCGACCAGCATTCCTGGCGAGAAGCGACAGACAAGCGCGGACGGGTGCAGACAGGCTTGCCTTTGGCGTGCCGCCGGCACGCCCACTGCGCGCGTCCGCTGCGCTCCCGCACCATCTCCCGATTAAATACCAGTGGTCAGAGAGCCCAAAGAACTAGACCGCCGAACAACAAAGATGGCGTCTAGTAATGGCCGACCGGAAGTGGGAGATTCCGGTGGTCAGGTTTCAACTCACCCTCCATAACAATCAGCCAAGGGAGGCTGCGGCGGACCGGGGCGTTTGATGCCAACAACCAACAGTAAAGTAAGGGAGGACAAATAATAAAACACAATAGCTGTCACAACACAAAAAACAATGCAAGGATTAAAATATGGCAGAAGCGAGAGTGAGCATTAAAATCAATTGATCAATTGATGGTGCATTCATTGCTAGACTGTCCTGGCCTCCTGGTCCTCGTCAATATCTCTGGGGTGCCCACAGAGTGCCTTCGTTTCATGGTGAGTGGAGGCAGAGCAATGCTCGTCAAACCAAATTGAGCGATCATGGTCTGGACAAAAGGGTTTCATCAAATGTCTCTTAATGCTTAAGCTTACATCCTGATAGCAGGCTAATAAAACTTCCCGCTCCCTTTTTCTAGGCAACCCATAAAAGCTGACAAATGGCTTTTTAGAAGGAGACTGAGCATAACCCGTGGGTCCTTCTAAAACCAAACCAGTCTAATCCCAACTCTTGAGTGCTGGTATGATTTCAGTGCATATTGCAGGGGGGTTGTACTTGCACACAGGGAAATACCCTTCTACAGACAGTGCATTGTGATCCTCCCTTCGAGTCTCTATAATTGATGCTTGAGAGAACCTCTGTAGAAGGTTACTTGAGGCACATATGTCATCAATAATGGACGCCCGCCTTCTCCCCCTAAAAGTGTGAATACTAGATCCTTCGTCCTGAAAACAATTAATCAACTCCAGCTTTAATGTCAAGGAGGCCTTCTTGAATATCAGTGCCCTTGTAGCTCAACTCCTAATGCTTATCCATAGTTAGACACTGAAGTCCCCACAGATCAAAAAACGTGGTTCATGTGTGGCACCTGACCCAATTGGCTTCAAACTTAGAATAAAACGGACAACTCCTCAAAAAGAAGTCAAAAAGAATTAGTAAAGTCATTATTTCGGAAGTTAACCAGATAAAAACAAAAAGAACTCAGACTGTCTTTAACAAGCAGAGCCTGATAGGCAGGACTGGCCGAATCACTTCCACCTTAAGATTCAATTTCACCCATATCAAATGACCACCGTAGCTCTCCCATGAAAAGAAGGTAAAGCAGTGCAGGAGTAACAAGAAAAACCTTTACATGCAGTAGGGGTAGTAGCCCAGGTTTCCTGCAAAACGACAATGTCAAATGTGTTTACATAATTTTACCAATCTGGAATAATGATCTTATCTTTAAATGCAGAGACATTCTTGCACACAAGGGAAAAAGAAAGGCTAGGCCTTACTGGCCCTAACCTGCTCTCCTTCTCTGCAGTTTCTGACTCCTTGGGTAAATCAATGGGTGAACTTCCGATGTGGGTCTGAATGAGTCAATCTACTTCTAATAGAACATCAAACCAATTCGCTACAGAAACATTAAACTGAACAATGGTGGAAACAGTGAGAGTGACAGATAAAGCAGACGGCTGTGGAACTGGTGTCACTATCGGATTATCCAGAACCCTTCTCACACAAAACACCTTGGCCTTCTGATTGCAAGATAGAATAGACAATAAGATGGGTTTATAGAAATATCCAAGTGGAACTAGAGCGATAGAGATCTTAAGGTTATATTTGCTCATATTCCCAAACAACATAGCCTGGACCACTGATGGTAATTTGAAGTTAAAAATAACAGTCTCCTTGGATTACAAATTGGACCACACCCAATCCTTTGGGTGAGCAAAATTTCCTCTGTAAGAGGGAATGGAAAGCCACCATGGGGAAATAACCAATTCAACACTTATTGCACAGCTGCTCATAGGACTCCACCTGGTTCTTAAGTGGGGGGAACTCCAATCAAACCAACCACAGAAGGGCACTCGGCAGGGTGGAGATTTAAAATAGTCCGATTAGGGTTTGGAGTAGACCCCATGGCCTTAAAACCAGGCTCATCAGATTCTCCTGAGGGATTGAAAGATTCGCCCCTCCAAAAGTAGATATCTCCTCTGTGCCGGAGGGTTGTGATTGCCTTTCCATATGAGCAACCATAGGCTCCTAGGTAACCTGTGATGTAGTGAAAGAACAGCTAACGTGCGGTAAAACCTCCCCGGTAACTGTCTAGGTATTCCAAGTGAGAAGCTTTGGATGCCGTGTTGATACAACATGACTAGTTACAGTATCCTCTATAGTTTGCCTGCTCCGGTGCCCCAGGGCAGGGTAGAGGTTGCAGTCCTCCCCATCGTCACTCACAAGCAGCGCAGGATTTGTCAATAAGAGCCACAGAAGAGCCTCGAATTTGTTTTATGAAAGAAATCAAGGTCAGAGTAATGACCCCTCTAGGTACATCTTACATCTTTCCTGCCTCTCTGTAGTCTGGCCTGTCCTCCTCTAGCCCCATCCCTCAAATCCAAATTCCAATGGCTTCTCATTGTATGTGCTTTATCCCAAAATAACTGTGAATGGCTTCTGTTTAAGAACATCAAACAGCTCCTTGTCTCAATTACCTGGATTTAGAACAATATTGCATGAAACGTAAATCATTCTCATGGAGGTAAACTAAATATTCATTAAGGCCTCGGGTACCGCCCAAAGAAGATTAACGTTAGCAATGATAGAAACTTGAGTCGATGCGAATGATGATCAACTCGAAGCATGAAGTTTAAACGAATCGTGCACTTTCGCTTTTGTTATCAATACAAGAATGTTTTTGGATTGCTCAGGTGTGGTGATAATTTGGTAATAGAGCTGGCAGACAGATTACATGTGGAACGTACGTTTTGAAGCTTCCAGGCAAGCAAGGCCATTTATGTGAGAAGCATTGAAGAATTAATCAATCATATAAGCAAATGATTATTAGGCATGTGTAGAGTGTGTTTTTTAGTAAAGCTGAACTTATTCAATTTGCTTCGTTTAATAACTGCATCGTGACACTAACCTACAATCTGTTGTTTTTGGTATGAATGGATTAATACATCTGTTACTGGGCTTCGCGCAACCTGTGGTTAATTATTTTTCAGTAAGAAAAGTCTTTTTTCAAGTGGATTTTTCTAGCATGCCATAAGGTTCAAACTAGGCCTAAGCAGAAGTTGCAGAATTCCACTCCGCAGAATCCCGCGGAGTTACATAAAACTCTGAGATTCCGCAGAATTCTGCCAATAGGTGAAAAATGCATGTCGCTCTGCTCTTGCTCCAATTTTAATGCTGGTAGCATATTTCACTCTGAAAAATCAGCTTGAACGGCACAATACTATTTCAGAGTTGATTTTGCTGCTGCTTGAGTAGAAAATCGACCACGAACGCTCGCGACTGCCCCCATTTGAAAATCTCGCAGGAAGTCCTTCTAGTGACTGGAAATCACACCAGTTGGAAGCCAAACCTCCTTGAGCTCATCAGCTCGTATTCTGAAACCTCACATTGCTCCCGTTGTCATTGCATTACACGAAAGGGAAAAAAATTATGCTATGCGGCAATAGCCAGCATTTGGCGGGAACGCCGCATTACTCGCCAAAATTCTCCAATTCCGCCTGCGGCATTAAAATTCTGCCTGGGCTTAGTTCAAACAGCATGAACATTGGCGGGGATTTGGAAAGTCAAAAGCTAACCAACTAGTGTTTAATGACAATTAGTTTTAAGTATAGCGCTGTAAAAAAACAGGAGCTACTATTACTTAATGTAATGATACTAAATAGGCCTGAGAGGGATGAAAGGCTGAGTTGGCTTTGCTGCCATATACATTTGTGACCAGCAGTTCACTCACTAGATATCACTAACAAATGCTGAGTTACCTTGCAAGCTAACAAATGTTTTCTGGCCAAAAATTTGTGGTAATGGTCAATGAATATTTCGTCAATCTACGTCTCATCTGGGTGCAAGTACATATTTTGCAACAATTTATCTACTATACAAGTGATTGCAGACTACTATCTCCAGGCATTTGTATATTACATTAGACAGTGAAAATTACATGCAGTGTCAGAATAAAAAATTGGTTTGAGCAAAAAATGTATTGTGAAAAACAGGTTCAATCAGAAATGTGTTGTAAGAGACATTTTCCATATGAGTCAGACCCCTTGACTGTGTCATGAGTGACGTTTGAAAATGAGGTGTGCCCCCGAGTTCAATTCTCACTTGAAACACTTAATTTACGTAGAATTTCGCATAATTTTCCAGAAATTTCGCTTAATTTTGTAAAAAGGCATTACTCAGATTCTCACTCTTAACATTATCTCGCCTTGTTATTCATAAACTCTGTAACATCAGACATATTCATAAACTTTGTAACATCCGAGGAAAGGTTCGGTGAGGTTGCAAACGTTAACACACTCTCTTCTCTCCTTTAAGCTATTAGGCGATTTCACATTCCACAAAACTTCCAAAATCTTTCTGTGAAACGGGACTTTGGCTTACACTGGAATCCTGAGGGGCCAGTGACGTACGCAAAGACCGCAGTGGTAACAAGGCCGGAATCCAGTGTTATTCCCCCGCGGGGTAAAGGATTCATAAATCTTTCGCTCTTGCGTTCTCTTGATTTATAGCCCATACTATCAGACGTGTCCAATTAGAATACAGCCCATATTTCACTGGTCGCTATCAAGCGTGCGATATATGTACATTTCGAAAAATGCTGTTCTTATTAATGACGTAGAAAGCAACAGACCAGCATAAGCCATGACCTTTTCGCAGAGCAATGGGGGGGGGGGGGGGGGGGGGGGGGGGAAGGCTTCAGCCGACGAGGAGCTCATGTGCAAGAGGAGACCAGCAAGAAACCATAGAGACAGAGAGCACGCGCAAAAGGAGAAGCAGGCAGTACTGAGGCAGTGTACAAGGGACAGGATCATTGGTTAATTTGTAAAAAAATAAGTGCCAGGGCTCTGTTCAGGAGGCAGGAGGCAGCTTGCACCATCCCATTTCTCTTGTTAGCGCCGCCTGAAACAAAACCATCCTCTAACCATGAAAGTGGGTCAAGGATGTGGTGTAATGGCCAGAGCTGCCAACTTCGGAGCACGGGAATCAGGTTCGAGTCTCGGCTGTGGTTCAACATCCTGTGATTCTGGGCAAATCACTCAATCTCCCCCTGTATATGAATGTGTCCTTAACTAGTGTTCCTGAAAGTGCCAGTGTTGATGATTGAGTGCTGGTGCTGAGCACCTGAATCCACAGTCTTAAATTAGTCTCTGTTTATAAGGCACAGATTGGAGCGAGATGCAGTTTTCACTTATTTGTATGCCCTTGTAACTGAAAACAGATATGGCCCAATAACACGTTATTTAGTGCCACTATACTAACATACATACATTACTACAGGGCAAAGGTCAAATTCAAGTTTTTACCACAGAAAGTTGAAAGGATAAACGTATTTTTTTGCTTCCTCACAGACTGGCTGTAACAATTACTTTACACAGGTAAACAACTGTTCAAATAGTCATGCATTTCTTCAGTGCAATTTTACCCCATTACAGCTGGGTGTTGGTTAAATACCACCTTCCATATTCGCCTCTTGTGGGTCATGGACCTCCTCCAATCTCAACATTGGTAATAAACAGCATATCAGACGCTGCACATCTACTTCGCATATATGCACGAACGAAGCACAGCAAAGACTTAGATCGGCAACCCGGCACTTTTTCATCCACGTTTCAAGAATGGTGTGCACTACTTTTCCTCCGGTATCATCTATGTGGAAAACACGACATGATTTCAAGAGGGTGTGTGATTCTATCCCACGAGTAAAATGGTAATTTAATGCATTCTAATCAGACCCCGGAAGAATAAGTAAGTTTCTGTCTGAGAAACACGCACGTGGCCTGGTGTTAAAATAGCACTCTGCTTAAGGGGACGCTGTCAAAGGCATGGGTCTCGTGGCAATGTTATTGAAGCCCCTGGGCCACTGAGTAAAGCGGTCTCTTCCAGCTTCAATAAATCTATCAAGCCGGTTTCACTTTTTTTTTCCAGACATCACAAACTAGGGCACAGTGAATCTGTAGAATTATCAAGGGAGAATTTCCTAAATGTGTGGGTCTGGGGCACCACTACATTCTGTCACCTTTTGTCCTCTCAATCACAAAATTGGACTTTGTGTGAGCAGCCCCCACGAGGAACTGGTGGCGCTGAGTGCCCACGAGCCAAGATGCTTGTGCACGTGCAGCCGATGGGTCGGAGGTTGCGGCACAGATTCTAAGAATTAAGTTGCTGACAGAGTGATAATCTCTCTCATGTGTATGCAAGAAGGTGCAAACAGAGTGACAAAGTAAATGCAAGTGCGGTGTCAGAAAAACTATTAAACTTTAACGTAGTCTGCCACTGCACAGCCTGGGACAGGAGAAGGTTGGATGAAGGGCAACAGAGACCGTTGCAGGGCCTATAAAGATGAACCCCGTTACACCGGACTTCAGTGCTGAGCCGGAGCTAGCCTACCGGTGACCTTTGCAGACAGTGACACCACCCTCCACGCTCTCACCCCCCCCAAAAAGCAGTGTTGCTACTTACATTTACTGCTGGTGGTGGTGGGCAGCCGGGCACTGGCCGGTCTGCCTGCCTTTATTCAATAGGCGGCCTAGGCCTGCTGCTGCCTGCACTCGACTGGGGAGAGGATGTGGTTCGTCTGCTAGACTGCTGACTTTGGTGCTGGAAACCAGGGTTCAAGCCTCGAGGTCGCGTCCACACCCTGTGATTCTGGGCAAATCACTTACTCTCCCCGTCCCTGAATGTGTAATGTAAATATGGTGCTCATGTAAAGCGCTCCAATACCCTCGGGTCGAGTTCGTGCTGTGCTATATAAAAGATGCACACAAAAAAACTCGATGGTGGGGACGGTGCGTGCGGGTGTGCCTGGGGCGTGGCACTTTGAAAAAAATCTACGCACGCACAGCACAGCTCTCCACTCGCACAACCAAGTACAGCCCTCTGCCCAATGAGTGTCTCCCAGCCCTCCCATTGGCAGCAACGCCGACGGGCCGCAGCCTGCCACCCGCCGCCTGCCACCTAAAACAAATTTGAAATGCGCATCGTCATTAAAATAAATAAATAAAATGAGTCGGGCGGTCTGTGCGCGCCGAGTCTGAGCCGGAGGTAAATTAATTTTAGATACTGAATGTAGTAGTCTCTAGTCTACCCACATTTACATTGCCTGAGATATGACGTGCAGAGTCAGAGTTGCAGACGTGACCCAGCCCTGATAAGTAAGTGCCGGTGCTAAGCACCGGAAAGCACCGGCACAAATTAAGCACTGGACGGGATGACAGCAGGGAGCAGCTACCAGGAGGACAACAGGGGAGGACAGCTGCCAGCAGAGGGGGACAGCTACCAGGGTGACAACAGAGGGGGGCAGCTACCAGGGTGACAGCAGAGTGGGGGCAGCTACCAGGGTGACAGCAGGGGGGGGGCTAACAAAACAACAGCAGAGGTGGACAGCTGCTAGGAAGACAGCAAAGGGGGCAGATACCAGGACAACAGTTGAGGAAACAACTACCAGGAGGACAACAGAGGGTGAAAAGCTACCAGGAAGACGACAGAGGGGGACAGCTACCAGTGTGACTGTGGAATGAAACAGTTACCAGGACGACAGTAGAAGGAGACAGATATCAGGGTGACAGCTGAGGGGAACAACTTCCAGGGTGGAAACAGAGGGGGCAGCTACCAGGTTTACAGCAGAGCTTGAGAGCTGCTGGGGCAACAGCTGACGGGAACAGCTACTAGGAAGACAGCAAAGAGGGCAGCTACCAGGACAACAGCAGAGGAGGACAGCTACCAGGATGGCAGCCGAGGGAGACAGCTTCCAGGGTGACAGCAGAGGGGCAGCAACCAAGGCAACAGCAGAAGTGGATAGATCCCAGGGCGACAGCAAAGGAGGACAGCTACCTGGGTGACAGCAGGAACAGCGATTAGGAAGACAGGAGAGGGGGCAGTTACCACCTCAACAAGAAGGTGTGAGCCTCATATCTTAAAACACAGTCTCACTCAGCTGGTGAAAAGGGGATGTGCCAGGCTAGGGAGCCGATGTAGGGTGGCAGAGGACAGAAGAGAAGAGACAGGAGGCTGCGGCTAAGAAAAATAACCTGTGACCGCCGACACAATATCAAATCCACATCCATAATAAAAGTAAGATGAAAGCAAGGGGGCATAGGCACATCTAGACTATGGTAGTGGGGTCTGATTGATCGCTAGAGCTGAACATTGAGTTCTGTACACTGATTTGGGACATACAATATCTGATAACTGCTTTGTAGTGCTCGGACGTCTTTGTGGGAAAAAATGTTCATATGGCCAGAATTGGGTGCATGGCACATTATAGCAACAGGTAGGCCAGGTTGAACTGACATGGTTACAACAAATAAAAGATCTCTGAAATTCACCAATTATGATGAGATCATTAACTAGCCTTGTGCACTGTTCATGACCTAAAACAACAGCATCAATTACATCACTGACGACATCATCGAAACCAGTAACAGCAATAAATAACATAGGTGATCAATAATATCCCGCATAAAATCATATGTATGAAGCTATATTTAATGCAATATCATATCATACAATATGACAGAGACAGAAGGCCGCATTTCCACTGATCAGGTCTAGATGTTTTTGCTGCAATATTATACAGGATAAGAAAGCAGTACCATTGATTGCAGAGGGCTCTGAAGAGAGTGGAGCTAGATGTAGAGCATGCCTTAAACTCAGTGCAAGATTGTGAGAAGTTGGCCTGGTATATGCTGTTCACTAGTTCTAGTGACCACCTTGTACCATGCCAAGCAACCCTTATGGTGTGGTTGTAAGTCAACCTTTTTGGACTAGCTGCCCTAGTGGTAGCGTAGGCTAAGCAGTCTTTGAGGCTAAACTCGTGAAGCGTGTTAAGCAAGCTGTTTTACCGTGGAGCTTGAAGACAAAGATGCTGCAGGCGGTCGGTCCGGGAGAGATGCAGTGGATCCAAGAGTGGATCGGAGATGTTGAAGACCTGTAAGCAGAGGGGACAGTGTTCACAGTCACTAGCCAGTGACCAGCGTGGCACCAGGTGGGTACCAGGCGATGTCGGGTGCAAACAGGTGATGAGGGGTAGCTTGTCTCCGCAGCCACGTGGTCCCTGAAGGTCGACGACGTCCAGGAGTCGGCTCACGAGCTGTCCCACGCAGGCTCTCGCTGTCGGCGGTGTCGGCGACTTGATCGAAGCAAACAAGCCTTGGCAAAAGCAATTGCAGGAGGATTCGGAAAGCAGCTGTTGGTTCTGACCAGCAAGGTCAGAGGGATTGCTCCTTTGGAGGGGAGCAAGGGCCAGTCTGGAGCAACCAGACCAGCGGTGTTTGTCGTAGATTTCGTCGCCAAGATGGCCACTAGCCAGCGGGCCAGCAACCGGTTAGGCGCGTCGAGTGGCAAAATGCAGAAGGGCCCCACGCAGATCGTGGAGATGCTGGAGGGCTCACCTTTGGTGCAGATGCTGCTCGAGGGTTGGGCTTCTCAGGACCCAAAGCACAACTTGGAGGGAGCCTCGGTTGTTGCACTGGTCAGCTTGTCGTAGTCGTTCCAAGATGGCTGGCTCCACGTGTCTCGGTGCCTCCACGGGTCTCCTCTTTTCAGGGACTGTGGATCGGGCGGTGAGAGGTCTGGAGGTCCAGGTCTTGTCAGTCTCTGGGCTCGGGCTCCGGCGGGAGGCGGCGGCAAAGCAGACGGTGATTCGCTGGATGGTGCTTGCGTTAGCAAGGTGGTCACTCCCTGACCACAGGGGAGATTTTCTTCAGTCTTCTGTGCAGCAGAATGTCGAAGTTCCCGTCTTCTTCTTAGTTTCAAGTTGATTCCAGGATGTCTGAAGTCTTAGGACACAGCTCCTACCTTTAAGCGGATTCTAGGGGCCGGACTACCTGCTAGGTCCCTCCCTATGGGTGGGACCAGGAAGGGGGGTGGTTACACCCCCAATCCTTTGTCCAGCTCGCCCCAGGCCCGGGACTGGTGTGCCCCAGGACCGGTTTGAACTGGCATATGCACCGAGGCTCCTTGTGAGCCACAGGCATGTCTGGTTTCTTTCAAGCCCTACCTGACCAATACACAAAATCCTGTCTGGGGTGGTGCACGCACCTCCCCTGGCAGGAAACCCTTTGTCCACACCTCCCAAACTGGAAGGACTCCCAGCAGCAGGAGGGCAGACTTGTGTCTGTGGTGGCAGCATCCATTTTGTGGAGCTGAGGCTATGTCTGATTTTACCCGGGTTTCAGGTACTGTACATGTCGTGTCCCTCTAGAAGGGTGGAATGCTAACCCCGTCGCCAGAATTGGCGAGGGGTTAGTATTCCAATTCGTATGACACCTTACTCGACATGTTTTGATAAAGCCAAACCAAAGATAGCATTTAACCGCGAGGTTCATAATGCACTTAAGAGTATATGGTATGACGATATCTGGAAACAGTAGAAGGAAGTTGTTCCGACCACTGCAGACAGGCTCAGCTCATGCCAGAGCACCATCTCACATGGAACCAAGCACTCTGCCTTCAGGATTGTTAAGGCCTGCCATAGGAGTGACTTATAGGTTACCAGGTGTCCCATTTAAGGTTAGGTATAGGTATACTACACCTAAGTAAGAGGTGATTACACCAACTTACCCCAGCTGAGTGATCAGCCAGTTGTGTCAAATTGTTAGGCCAAGCCTGGGGTGGCATAATACATGCTGCAGCCCTTGGCAGGCCTTGGGTACACCAATGCCCTGGGTACCTAGTGTACACTGGTACAGGGGCTGACAGGGTGATCCAACCAATTGGGTATGTACCTAAGGTACATGGAGTCCATTTTAAAGAGAGAACAGCCAGGCTGAGATCCTGAATAGCAGGATCTCAGGCCAACTAAGTCGAAAAACCAACTAGACACTAGGCAAAAATTTGGGGGTAACCATAGTCAGATATCCACCTTCCTACACAACCCCCCCCCAAACGAAGGGAGATAAGGCTGACCTTGACCAGGTAAGCCTATATTGCCCAAGTGGCCATATAAGGAGGAACCAGCACTGGCATGGTTACCCCCTGTCTCATGGTCCACTAAGCAACCCCTCACCCTAAGGGTATCAGAGGGTCTCCACCATAGGGAATCTCTACCTTTGGTGTGTCTTGGCAAAGTAAAAGGCTGGTGTTGAGATGGAGTACTGAAGTGAGTGTCCTCAAAGTGAGGCCTCAGCTTCCTCCAATCCCCCTCCACCATGGATGCCTTTCTTTCCTTAACTGAGTTGCACTGTGCTCTCAGGGTCAGCCTCTGGCTACCTAAAGCTGGAGGCTGGGTCCCTTTTGTGGGCTTACTGGAGGGACAGGTCAGGTTTGGGGCCCTAAGGTCCCAGGTTTGCCTGTGCCCAACAGAATCCCTCTGGGGGAGGTCCCTAACTACCTGTAAAGGAGATCCCTCAGGAATGTTTTTACCCATCACCTGACTAGGGCTACTAGCCAGGCAATCCTCATTCTTTTGATGGGGGGGTTCTTGTGGACAGGGGCCCTCTGGGGGTCCACTGGCCTCCCTGACCTCTGCAGCCCTGGGCTGACTGAGGCAGGGCAGAGAGAGGCAGGCTACCTGCACCAGACTGGGTCCCACCTTGGAAGGGGCCACTGACATCAGAGGCTCTGCCAGGCCAGGCCTGGCTACCTCTGGGGCAGTTCCTTCACAAGGGGTGAGGTCAGATCCCTGAGGAGGCTGACCTTTTCCTAATGTCTGGGGAGAGGGAGACTTTTCTTCCTCCCCACTACTCTCAGTTTGTGTGGAGTGATCCATTGTTTCAGGCTTCACTACACCTATGTCAGTCTGAGTATAGGCTGAGACCATTACAGCCTTGCCAACCTTTTCAGGGGGGCACTCAGTTTGTGTTTGAGCTGTGACTGTCACAGCTCTGCCAGTCTCTACAGGGAAGTCTGTCTGTGCCTGGGCTGTGGCTACCACTGCCCTTCCAACCTTTTCAGGGAGGAAATCTATTTGGACAGGGGTTGTGAATGGCACAACCCCCCTACCCTTTTGTGACAGGCCTACCATTTTAGAATGGGTGTCTTGTTCAACTCCAGCCCAAGCTGAGAGTTCTAAGTCATTCCCCAGTAAGCAGTCTACAGGCAAGGTTGGGGACACTGCCACCCTTTTAGGGCCAGTGACACCTCCCCAGCTGAGACATACCTCTGCCATGGGATGACTGTTCTGTTTGCCATCAATGTTGGTCACCTGGTAGGAGAAACCAGGCAAAAGCTGCTCAGAGGGAACTAGCCAATGGGCCACCATTGTGATGCTAGCTCCAGTGTCTCTGTAGGCCTCAGCTTTTGTACCATTGATGTAGGGCTCCTGTCTGTACCTACCCAAAGTGTTGGGACAGGCAGTGAAGTTGGCAAACCCCATGCCACCATCACAGACAAGAGTATCTGCTGCAGGGGAATTGGCTAAGCCAGGGTCCCCCTGTGTTCCCCAAGTAAACCCACCCAGATTTCTGGGGGCACTCCCACCACCTGGGGGATTACTGCTGACAGTAATAGGTGGTGTGACAGGAGTAATTGGAGGAACAGTTTTGTTTTTAGCCCTTGGGCAACCGCTGTCAGTTTTCCAATGCCCAGGAGTTTTACACTCATGGCAGTAGGGCTTTTTGGCTGTGGTAGAGGAGGGAGCTTGGGACCCACCACCCTGTGTGGAGTTTTGGGGCCCTGAGGAAGGTTTCTCTTTTTCTTTATCCCCACCCTTCTCTTGAGGCTTGGTGGTATCTTTCTTTTGGTCACCACCCTGGTTTTTAGGCCTGATCCTGGTCCTGACCCATTTATCTGCCCTCTTTCCCAATTCTTGGGGAGAGGTCAAATCTGAGTCTACCAGGTGTTGATGGAGAAGCTGGTTTTGACAATTACTTAAAATCTGCTCTCTCATCATCAAATTGTACAATCCTGTATAATCAGACACCTTACTTCCCAGCAACCAACCCTCCAAAGCCTTAGTGGCACATTCCACATATTCAGACCAGTCCTGAGTCTGTGTCTTCTGGGTGTCTCTGAACATTAACCTGTACTGTTCAGTGGTTAAGCCTAACCCATCAACTAGGACACTCTTCAGGACTCTGTAATTTCTGACATCCTCTTCTCTAACAGTGAGGAGTCTATCTCTGCCTCTCCCCTCAAAGGAGAGCCATAAGATTGCTGCCCACTGGTCTTCAGGAACCTGCTGCACTTTGCAGGCTCTCTCAAGAGCAGTCATCCATTTGTGGATGTCATCCCCACTTTTGTAGGGGGGCACAATCTTGGACAGGTTCCTATTGTCAAAGACCCTATCTTTGTCCCTAGGGACATTGCTGCCACCAGTGGGTATAGACCCACTCTCTCTATGCTGCCTAGCCTTGCTCAGTTTTTCTTCCATCAGGGCTACTTCTAGCTCCTGCTTCCTGATCCTCAGCTGGGCTTCTTGCATCTTGGCCTCATGTTCCCTCCTCTGAGGGGTGGTCATCCTTCTACTGGAGTGACCTTGAGAGCCTCTAGAGCCATGGGAAGCATTGGAGTCACCTGAGCGATTCCTTTGCCTTCCAAGCCCTGTGTTAAGTCCACTGGGGAGATCCAATGGGGGGAACCCATTGTCAGTCCCCAATAGCCTTAGTTTAGCTGGGCCAAGTATAATACTTGGCACTGGGCTAGTTCTCCCTTCATCATCACTACTTTCTGTATCCTCACCACTTTCCTCCCCTGTAGTATGGTTCTCATCCAAGGGATGGCTATTGGAACTAGGTACCTCAGTGGCATCTTTAGAAGGGGGGCCTCCTGTTCCTGTCCCTAAGGGGGCTAACTGGGAAGCTTTCTTGAGTGCTCTCTGATTCTCATCATTCTGTAAGAGCTCTCTGAGCTCAGCAGAGTTTGGGTTCTTGGGCTGTTTAAGGCCTCTAAGAGTTGCCAAATGCCTGAGCTCATTCTGATTAAGGGTAGCAAAGCTGGATGGTGCCCTCTGGGGGTCACTCTCAACAGAGATGGGTACAGTGGACCCCTCTGCCCCGGCCATTGCTCTTAAGTGTGGGTGGATGTGTTGCAATCTACCTACACTTGGGTTTACCTACTAAACCTATCTAGTAGTTGTAGTCAGGGTGTGCTACTCCCTTTGCTCTACAACAACTAAGTTCAGTAGAACTTAAGTATATCTAATCTTGTTTTATATGTACCTACAGGTACCTATGTGATCTTTCAATTGGTAACCAAGAGATTACAATGGTAAAACACAGCAAGCTCAAATCCAACCGCTGCTCACCAATGTGAGAAGTTGGCCTGGTATATGCTGTTCACTAGTTCTAGTGACCACCTTGTACCATGCCAAGCAACCCTTATGGTGTGGTTGTAAGTCAACCTTTTTGGACTAGCTGCCCTAGTGGTAGCGTAGGCTAAGCAGTCTTTGAGGCTAAACTCGTGAAGCGTGTTAAGCAAGCTGTTTTACCAATAGTAACCCCCTTTTATACCAATGAAAGGACACCACACAGATATATATTCAAAATATATATGTATTTATTTCTCAAAGTAACCCCTAGTCTCTTTATGAGCACAGGAGCACAAATCGTCAAACAAGATTATCACAGAATACACAGAAGTTGCACTTTATATGGATAGGCCCTGGTGGCCACTCGAACCATATACTAAAATAGTGGTATAAGTACCACGAACAGAAAAGGGAAAAGGCCTAAGGCCTCTAGAATCGCTGGGCCTACAAGGAGCTAACGTCAGTTAGTGACCAGGAGGTCCACGGGTGGCGTGTGCAGAGCAAATAGTCACACGCGTGCTCCCATAGGGTTCAATGGGTGCGTAAAAAGTACAAAGTTACTGCAAAAGGAATCTTCCGGATGACCTAGGAACTTAAGATTTGGAACACAGGCACTAGAGATGTATTACTACACTTGGGCACAGGTGTGCCAGCTTTACCTCACCCACAGGAAGCGGGTGCATAGGCCTCGAAGTGCGTCGGGTTGCTTCTATCTGTTCCGTGGAGCTTGAAGACAAAGATGCTGCAGGCGGTCGGTCCGGGAGAGATGCAGTGGATCCAAGAGTGGATCGGAGATGTTGAAGACCTGTAAGCAGAGGGGACAGTGTTCACAGTCACTAGCCAGTGACCAGCGTGGCACCAGGTGGGTACCAGGCGATGTCGGGTGCAAACAGGTGATGAGGGGTAGCTTGTCTCCGCAGCCACGTGGTCCCTGAAGGTCGACGACGTCCAGGAGTCGGCTCACGAGCTGTCCCACGCAGGCTCTCGCTGTCGGCGGTGTCGGCGACTTGATCGAAGCAAACAAGCCTTGGCAAAAGCAATTGCAGGAGGATTCGGAAAGCAGCTGTTGGTTCTGACCAGCAAGGTCAGAGGGATTGCTCCTTTGGAGGGGAGCAAGGGCCAGTCTGGAGCAACCAGACCAGCGGTGTTTGTCGTAGATTTCGTCGCCAAGATGGCCACTAGCCAGCGGGCCAGCAACCGGTTAGGCGCGTCGAGTGGCAAAATGCAGAAGGGCCCCACGCAGATCGTGGAGATGCTGGAGGGCTCACCTTTGGTGCAGATGCTGCTCGAGGGTTGGGCTTCTCAGGACCCAAAGCACAACTTGGAGGGAGCCTCGGTTGTTGCACTGGTCAGCTTGTCGTAGTCGTTCCAAGATGGCTGGCTCCACGTGTCTCGGTGCCTCCACGGGTCTCCTCTTTTCAGGGACTGTGGATCGGGCGGTGAGAGGTCTGGAGGTCCAGGTCTTGTCAGTCTCTGGGCTCGGGCTCCGGCGGGAGGCGGCGGCAAAGCAGACGGTGATTCGCTGGATGGTGCTTGCGTTAGCAAGGTGGTCACTCCCTGACCACAGGGGAGATTTTCTTCAGTCTTCTGTGCAGCAGAATGTCGAAGTTCCCGTCTTCTTCTTAGTTTCAAGTTGATTCCAGGATGTCTGAAGTCTTAGGACACAGCTCCTACCTTTAAGCGGATTCTAGGGGCCGGACTACCTGCTAGGTCCCTCCCTATGGGTGGGACCAGGAAGGGGGGTGGTTACACCCCCAATCCTTTGTCCAGCTCGCCCCAGGCCCGGGACTGGTGTGCCCCAGGACCGGTTTGAACTGGCATATGCACCGAGGCTCCTTGTGAGCCACAGGCATGTCTGGTTTCTTTCAAGCCCTACCTGACCAATACACAAAATCCTGTCTGGGGTGGTGCACGCACCTCCCCTGGCAGGAAACCCTTTGTCCACACCTCCCAAACTGGAAGGACTCCCAGCAGCAGGAGGGCAGACTTGTGTCTGTGGTGGCAGCATCCATTTTGTGGAGCTGAGGCTATGTCTGATTTTACCCGGGTTTCAGGTACTGTACATGTCGTGTCCCTCTAGAAGGGTGGAATGCTAACCCCGTCGCCAGAATTGGCGAGGGGTTAGTATTCCAATTCGTATGACACCTTACTCGACATGTTTTGATAAAGCCAAACCAAAGATAGCATTTAACCGCGAGGTTCATAATGCACTTAAGAGTATATGGTATGACGATATCTGGAAACAGTAGAAGGAAGTTGTTCCGACCACTGCAGACAGGCTCAGCTCATGCCAGAGCACCATCTCACATGGAACCAAGCACTCTGCCTTCAGGATTGTTAAGGCCTGCCATAGGAGTGACTTATAGGTTACCAGGTGTCCCATTTAAGGTTAGGTATAGGTATACTACACCTAAGTAAGAGGTGATTACACCAACTTACCCCAGCTGAGTGATCAGCCAGTTGTGTCAAATTGTTAGGCCAAGCCTGGGGTGGCATAATACATGCTGCAGCCCTTGGCAGGCCTTGGGTACACCAATGCCCTGGGTACCTAGTGTACACTGGTACAGGGGCTGACAGGGTGATCCAACCAATTGGGTATGTACCTAAGGTACATGGAGTCCATTTTAAAGAGAGAACAGCCAGGCTGAGATCCTGAATAGCAGGATCTCAGGCCAACTAAGTCGAAAAACCAACTAGACACTAGGCAAAAATTTGGGGGTAACCATAGTCAGATATCCACCTTCCTACAAAGATGCAGACAGCATATCTAAACTCTGTATGCAACTGGCACTCAGGAGAGTGGCACCTGGCACAGTCGCAGTGCTCCACATGGGCAAAGGCCAAGAACTTTGGAAACCGAGGTGAAGGGGTGAATAAAGGTAACATCCCTAAATTGGATCCTCACCATGATGGAGGGCCACTGAATGACAAAATAATGATTGTTTGAAAAACAGAGGTTCCCCACAACACTTCAGTTGATGGAAAAGGGTTATAATCTAAAACCTAAAAAAAACACAGAACTGTGCCTGTTAAAGTGAGTGATACAATAATTATCCTCAAGGCAATGCTAATGAGGTCTCTCTTGATGCCACAGAAGCCTTCACAATGACATCACATAATCAACGGCAGCACTGTTGACTTCACCTGTCACTTCTCCATTGACATCATCGATGGCATTACATAAAGAGCTCAGTGTGACTGGACTGCTGTGTGCAGGGTGTCTGATAGCCACACACTTCCTTTAGTGCCGGCTGGACATGGGCAGTTGGTTGGGGTGCACGAGGCCCGTGTTAGATTGTAATTGAAGGTCATTCTCTTTACCCAGTTTCTGCGTCACAAGGCCTTAGGATAAGTTCTGCGAGGTCTGCAGCGCATGCACTTAGGCACATGGCATGGGCTCTATGAGCGTATGGAATGCTGGTACCATAGATGTCCAGTATTTGTAAAGCGCAAACAAAGGGCGTTGAGGCGAGCTATTGCCCAGAGTCACATGGTGCTGGGCTGATCTGCCTCCGGGGATCAAACCGTGAGCCCCCGGGTTCTGGAGTCAGCCACCCTGGCCGCTGCGACACACCTCTTCCCTTAGCACATTGCATGGGGACTATGGGCGTATGCAATGCTGGTACCATGGATGAAACACAGGACAATACTGACGAAGTACAGCATACGGAGGTGTCTCATTCTAATGTGGATGAGGGTAAGGCAGGCAAAAGAGGTAAGAAATCACTCTTATGGTTAAAAGACTTTATTGTTGAAGGATGTAAATAGGAATTTTGTCTGTTTTGTATTTAAGAGAGGGGCTATGTTGTGGGTTCGTGTATCAGTAATGCGTGTTAGTATTCTGGGCTTGGGGGTTCTTATGACTAGTACTGGGTTCAATGTTCTTGAAGGTCAGGGGCATTCACTGAAAGGCAGTTGCTGACTGGCGCTGCACAGGGAAGGATTGTGTTACTTCTGCTTGTGCACTCCAGGAAATAAAGTACATTTTGAACTCTGCTTTGCATACTTCATCACTGCAATTTGACAACGTTGCAGTTAACATATTTATGTCAGCTTTGAATGACTTAGATAAGCATTTTGCATCGAAGGTTTGAGTGGGCATAAGTAGGTACATGTTTTTCCATTGTAAACAAACTAAAGTTGAAACTATAGATGTATATGTGGCTGATTTACAAAAGTTAACTGCGTTTTTCAAATTTGAGGGGTTATTGGATGATCTTATAAGGGATCAAGTTGTGATGCACACTTGTAACCCTGCTATATAAGAGGCTTTGGATAAATGGCGAGTCCTCTTTAGAAAATGTCTTAGTGCTTGTCAGGAAGAAGGAAGTATCTAAGAAAAGTTCTATAGCATTGAAGGTGAATGAGAAAGAATCAGTGTGAGAAGTTGGCCTGGTATATGATGCTCACTAGTTAAAGTGATCACCTTGTACCATGCCAAGCAACCCTTATGGTGTGGTTGTAAGTCAACCTTTTCGGACTAGCTGCCCTAGTGGTAGCGTAGGCTAAGCAGTCTTTGAGGCTAAACTCGTGAAGCGTGTTAAGCCAGCTGTTTTACCAAATGCAACCCCCTTTTATACCAATGAAAGGACACCACACAGATATATATTCAAAATATATATGTATTTATTTCTCAAAGTAACCCCTAGTCTCTTTATGAGCACAGGAGCACAAATCGTCAAACAAGATTACAGTAGAATACACAGAAGTTGCACTTTATATGGATAGGCCCTGGTGGCCACTCAAACCATATACTAAAATAGTGGTATAAGTACCACGAACAGAAAAGGGAAAAGGCCTAGGGCCTCTAGAATCGCTGGGCCTACAAGGAGCTAACGTCAGTTAGTGACCAGGAGGTCCACGGGTGGCGTGTGCCGAGCAAATAGTCACACGCGTGCTCCCATAGGTTTCAATGGGTGCGTAAAAAGTACAAAGTTACTGCAAAGAGGATCTTCCGGATGGACTAGGAACTCAAGATTTGGAACACAGGCACTAGAGATGTAATACTACACTTGGGCACAGGTGTGCCAGCTTTACCTCACCCACAGGAAGCGGGTGCATAGGCCTCGAAGTGCGTCGGGTTTCTTCTATCTGTTCCGTGGAGCTTGAAGACAAAGATGCTGCAGGCGGTCGGTCCGGGAGAGATGCAGTGGATCCAAGAGTGGATCGGAGATGTTGAAGACCTGTAAGCAGAGGGGACAGTGTTCACAGTCACTAGCCAGTGACCGGCGTGGCACCAGGTGGGTACCAGGCAATGTCGGGTGCAAACAGGGAGAAAGGTGTAGCTTGTCTCTGCAGCCACGTGGTCCCTGGAGGTCGACGACGTCCAGGAGTCAAGTCACGAGCTGTCCCACGCAGGCTCTCGCTGTCGGCGACTTGATCGAAGCAAACAAGCCTTGGCAAAAACAATTGTTGTTGGAAAAGGAAATAAGCTGATGGTTCTGACCTGCAAGGTCAGAAGGACTGCTCCTTTGGAGGGGAGCAAGGGCCAGTCTGGAGCAACCAGACCAGCGGTGTATTTCTTGAAGTTCGTCGCCAAGATGGCTACTAGCCAGCGGGCCAGCAACCGGTTAGGCGCGTCGAGTGGCAAAATGCAGAAGGGCCCCACGCAGATCGTGGAGATGCTGGAGGGCTCACCTTTGGTGCAGATGCTGCTCGGGTGTTGGGCTTCTCAGATCCCAAAGCACAACTTGGAGGAAGCCTCGGTTGTTGCACTTGTCAGCTTGTCGTAGTCGTTCCAAGATGGCCGGCTCCACGTGTCTCGGTGCCTCCACGGGTCTCCTCTTTTCAGGGACTGTGGATCGGGCGGTGAGAGGTCTGGAGGTCCAGGTCTTGTCAGTCTCTGGGCTCGGGCTCCGGCGGGAGGCGGCGGCAAAGCAGACGTTGATTCGCTGGATGGTGCTTGCGTTAGCAAGGTGGTCACTCCCTGACCACAGGGGAGATTGGCTTCAGTCCTCTGTGCAGCAGAGCGTCGAAGTTCCCGTCTTCTTCTTAGTATTAAGTTGATTCCAGGATGTCTGAAGTCTTAGGACACAGCTCCTACCTTTAAGCGGATTCTAGGGGCCGGACTACCTGCTAGGTCCCTCCCTATGGGTGGGACCAGGAAGGGGGGTGGTTACACCCCCAATCCTTTGTCCAGCTCGCCCCAGGCCCGGGACTGGTGTGCCCCAGGACCGGTTTGAACTGGCATATGCACCGAGGCTCCTTGTGAGCCACAGGCATGTCTGGTTTCTTTCAAGCCCTACCTGACCAATACACAAAATCCTGTCTGGGGTGGTGCACGCACCTCCCCTGGCAGGAAACCCTTTGTCCACACCTCCCAAGCTGGAAGGACTCCCAGCAGCAGGAGGGCAGACTTGTGTCTGTGGTGGCAGCATCCATTTTGTGGAGCTGAGGCTATGTCTGATTTTACCCGGGTTTCAGGTACTGTACATGTCGTGTCCCTCTAGAAGGGTGGAATGCTAACCCCGTCGCCAGAATTGGCGAGGGGTTAGTATTCCAATTCGTATGACACCTTACTCGACATGTTTTGATAAAGCCAAACCAAAGATAGCATTTAACCGCGAGGTTCATAATGCACTTTAGAGTATATGGTATGACGATATCTGGAAACAGTAGAAGGAAGTTGTTCCGACCACTGCAGACAGGCTCAGCTCATGCCAGAGCACCATCTCACATGGAACCAAGCACTCTGCCTTCAGGATTGTTAAGGCCTGCCATAGGAGTGACTTATAGGTTACCAGGTGTCCCATTTAAGGTTAGGTATAGATATACTACACCTAAGTAAGAGGTGATTACACCAACTTACCCCAGCTGAGTGATCAGCCAGTTGTGTCAAATTGTTAGGCCAAGCCTGGGGTGGCATAATACATGCTTCAGCCCCTGGCAGGCCTTGGGTACACCAATGCCCTGGGTACCTAGTGTACACTGGTACAGGGGCTGACAGGGTGATCCACTTCCAATTGGTTATGCACCTAGGGTGCATAGTTTTAATTTAGTAGAGAGAACAGCAGGCTGGGGGTCTGATTGGCAGGCCCACAGCCTCAATATGTCAAAAACCAGTGAAGCAAAAAGCAAAAATTTGGGGTGACCATAGGATAGCAGACCCTACTCTCCTACACAACCCCCCCCAAACGCTGGGACATTAAACTAGCCTTGACCAGTCTCGTCTTCATGTCCTAAGTGGAAGTACCTGGAGAGACCATCTGCATTCCCATGGTCAGTACCTGGCCGGTGCTCCACTGTAAAGTCCATCCCCTGTAGGGAAATGGACCACCTAAGCAGTTTGGGGTTTTCACCCTTCATCTGATTTAGCCACAAGAGGGGCTTATGGTCGGTCTGAATCTTGAAGTGAGTGCCAAACAAGTATGGCCTCAGCTTCTTCAGGGCCCACACCACAGCAAAGGCCTCCCTCTCAATAGCTGACCAATTCTTCTCTCTGGGGGTCAACCTTCTGCTAATAAAAGCAATGGGTTGGTCTTGACCATCTACATTAAGTTGTGACAGCACAGCTCCCACACCCAACTCAGAAGCATCTGTTTGGACAATAAACTCTTTGGAGTAGTCAGGACTTTTCAGGATAGGTGCAGAGCACATGGCCTCCTTCAGGTCATCAAATGCCTTTTGACAGCTTACTGTCCACTGAACCTTTTTGGGCATCTTCTTGGATGTCAGATCATTAAGAGGAGTCACAATGGACCCATAGTTCTTAACAAACTTCCTGTAGTACCCAGTCAAGCCCAAGAAAGCTCGAACTTGAGTCTGGGTGGTTGGAGGGGACCAGTCCTTGATGGATTGTATCTTACTCTCCAGTGGTTGAACTTGGCCTCCACCTACAAGGTGGCCCAAATACACAACCTTACTCTGCCCTATCTGGCACTTTGTAGCCTTGATAGTGAGGCCTGCCCTTTGCAGAGCCCCAAGAGCCTTCTTCAGGTGGATCAGGTGATCCTCCCAGGTGGAGCTAAAGACAGCAATGTCATCCAGATATGCTGCGCAAAAGTCATCCAACCCAGTAAGGACTTGGTTCACCAGCCTTTGGAAGGTGGCAGGTGCATTCTTCAGACCAAAGGGCATCACCACAAACTGGTAGTGCCCACCTGGGGTTGAGAATGCTGTTTTGGCCTTAGACTCCTCAGCTAATCTGATTTGCCAATAGCCAGCTGTTAAGTCAAATGTGCTCAAAAACTGTGCAGAAGCTAGTTTGTCTATGAGCTCATCTGCCCTTGGAATAGGGTGTGCATCTGTCCTGGTGACAGCATTGAGTCCTCTGTAATCCACACAGAACCTCATCTCTCTCTTGCCATCCTTGGTGTGAGGTTTGGGGACCAGAACCACTGGGCTAGCCCAGGGGCTCTCTGAGGGTTCAATGACACCTAATTCCAGCATTTTATGTACCTCAGCCTTTATACAGTCCCTGACGTGGTCAGGTTGTCTGTAAAGCTTGTTCTTTACAGGCAGACTGTCACCAGTGTCCACCACATGGGTACACCAGTCAGTTTGACTAGGTATCAAGGAAAACATATGTGAAAATGATTGTAGAACCTGTCTACATTCAGTCTGCTGATGGGCAGTGAGGTTGCCTCCAAGGGTCACTCCTTCAACTGAGCCATCTTCAGGGTTCTGAGACAACAGGTCTGGGAGAGGGTCACTCTCTTCCTCCTGTCCCTCATCTGTAGCCATGAGCAAGCCCATGTCTGCCCTGTCAACATATGCTTTAAGCCTGTTAACATGGAGTACCCTGTGGGGACTCCTGGGAGTTCCTAGGTCGACCAAGTAGGTGACTTCTCCCTTCTTTTCCAGGATTGTATGGGGTCCAGACCATTTGTCTTGGAGTGCTGCTGGGGCCACTGGCTCCAACACCCATACCTTCTGTCCTGGCTGAAACTCAACCAAGACAGCCTTTTGGTCATGCCAAGCTTTCTGTAAGGCCTGGCTTGCCTCAAGGTTTTTGGATGCCTTCTCCATATACTCAGCCATCCTGGAGCGGAGACCAAGTACATAGTCCACTATGTCTAGCTTAGGGTTTTTGAGAGGTAACTCCCATCCTTACTTCACCAAACACAGTGGGCCTCTCACAGGGTGCCCAAACAACAATTCAAAGGGGCTGTAGCCAACTCCTTTTTGTGGGACCTCTCTGTAAGCAAACAGAAGGCAGGGTAGAAGGATGTCCCATCTTCGCCTGAGCTTTTCAGGTAATCTTTTGATCATACCCTTTAGGGTCTTGTTGAATCTCTCAACAAGCCCATTGCATTGTGGGTGATAAGGGGTGGTGAACTTGTAGTTGACACCACATTCCTTCCACATAGCGGTCAAGTATCCTGACATAAAGTTGGCACCTCTGTCAGATACTACCTCCTTAGGAAACCCCACTCTGGAGAATACTCCTAGCAGGGCCCTGGCCACAACAGGAGCTGTAGTGGTCCTAAGGGGAATTGCCTCTGGATACCTGGTGGCATGATCCACTACCACCAGTATAAATCTGTGCCCAGATGCAGTGGGAGGATCCATGGGACCCACTATGTCTATTCCCACTCTTTCAAAGGGGACCCCCACCACAGGTAGTGGTATTAGGGGGGCCTTTGTTGTGCCACCTGATTTGCCACTGGCTTGGCAGGTAACACAGGAGCGACAAAACTCCTTTGTATCTTCATTCATGTGAGGCCAGTGAAAGTGAGGGACAAGTCTGTCCCAAGTCTTGTTCTGGCCTAAGTGTCCTGCTAAAGGAATGTCATGGGCCAAGGTAAGAAGGAAGCCCCTAAATTGCAGAGGTATAACCAACCTCCTGGTAGCACCAGGCTTGGGGTCTCTAGCCTCTGAATAAAGGAGCCCTTCATCCCAATACACTTTATGGGTACCTTGAGCATTCCCAGCAGCCTCAGCAGCAGCCAGCTGTCTGAGGGGTTCAAGAGAGGGACAGGATAACTGAGCCTGCCTCAAGTCAGCCCTTGAAGGTCCCCCTGTCCCCAGAAACTCAACCTGATCAGGTTCAAGCTCTTCAGGGACAGTTCCTTCAGGGTCCTCTAGATCAGCTTCCTGGGAAGGCTGATCATCACTCTGAGGCAGGGGGGAAGGCACAGCCTTGACCCTCCTGTTCTTCTTCTTGGTAGGTGCTTGGTCCATTGTTCCAGGATCCAAGACCTGAGGTTCAGTGAGGCACTTTTTGGCCTGTGACCTGGTCACAGCAAGGACATGTGATGATATACCTAACATCTCTGCATGAGTCCTGTACTCCACTTCTGACCATAGAGAACTCTCTAGGTCATTGCCCAACAAACATTCTACTGGGAGGTCTGCACTAACCACAACCCTTTTGAGGCCAGTTACCCCTCCCCATGAGAAGTTAACAACTGCCACACTGTGTGAAGTAGTGGCATTGCTGGCATTGGTCACCAGGTAGTTCTCACCTGGTATGTACTGTCCAGGGTCCACAAAGCCTGGTGTCACCATAGTGACACTGGCACATGTGTCCCTGTAGGCTTGAGCCACTTTGTCATTAATTAAAGGAGTCTGTCTGTACTTGCCCAGGTTACTGGGGCTCACAGTCAGGGACAAATCAATGTCCCCATCACAGATCAAGACTGCCTGTGTCAGGGTTCTGTCTAAGTCAGAATCTCCTTCAGTTCCCATAGTGATTCCCACTACACCCTTTGTCTGGGGACCAACACTGCTAACAGTAGTACTGGGAGCAGGTGCCTTAGGGGCAACAGTGTTGGGGGCTCCACCCTTTTTGCAATCACTAGTCCAGTGAGTTGTATTTTTGCAATGATTGCACCAGGGTTTCTTTTGACCTTCTTTCTTCTTTTTGGACTGTTGTTGGGACCCACCCTCCTTAGCAGTAGCTTGGGGCCCTGTTGAAGACTTCTGGTCTTTAGATTTCTGATCTCCACCCTTTTGGTCTGTTTTCTTCTGATCACCCCCTTGGCCCTGGTTCTGGTTCTTTTGCTTAACCCTGGTTCTGACCCATTTGTCTGCCTTCTTTCCCAATTCTTGGGGAGAGGTCAGATCAGAGTCAACCAAGTGTTGATGCAGTTGCTGGTTTTGACAGTTATTTAAAATCTGTTCCCTCATCATCAAATTATACAATCCTGTAAAATCAGATACCTTACTTCCCAGCAACCAACCCTCCAAAGCCTTAGTGGCACATTCAACATATTCAGACCAGTCCTGAGTCTGTGTCTTTTGGGTGTCTCTGAACATTAACCTGTACTGTTCAGTGGTTAAGCCTAACCCATCTACCAGAACACTCTTCAGGACTCTGTAGTTTCTGACATCCTCTTCTCTAACAGTGAGGAGTCTGTCTCTGCCTCTTCCTTCAAAGGAGAGCCAGAGGATTGCTGCCCACTGGTCTTCAGGAACCTGCTGTACTTTGCAGGCTCTCTCAAGAGCAGTTATCCATTTGTGGATGTCATCCCCACTTTTGTAGGGGGGCACAACCTTAGACAGGTTCCTATTATCAAAGACCCTATCTTTGTCCTTAGGGACAATGCTGCCACCAGTGGGTATAGACCCACTCTCTCTAGGTTGCCTAGCCTTGTTCAGTTTTTCTTCCATCAGGGCTACTTCTAGCTCCTGCTTCCTAATCCTCAGCTGGGCTTCCTGCATTCTGGCCTCATGTTCCCTCCTCTGAGGGGTGGTCATCCTTTTCCTGGAGTGACCTTGAGAGCCTCTAGAGCCATGAGAAGCATTGGAGTCACCTGAGCGATTCCTTTGCCTCCCAAGCCCTGTGTTAAGTCCACTGGGGAGATCCAATGGGGTAAACCCACTGTCAATCCCCAATAGCCTTAGTTTAGCTGGGCCAAGTATAACACTTGGCACTGGGCTAGTTCTCCCTTCATCATCACTACTTTCTGTATCCTCACCACTTTCCTCCCCTGTAGTATGATTCTCATCTAAGGGATGGCTATTGGAACTGGGTACCTCTGTAGCATCTTCAGAAGGGGGACCTCCTGTTCCTGACCCTAAGGGGGCTAACTGGGAAGCTTTCTTGAGTTCTCTCTGATTCTCATCATTCTGTAAGAGTTCTCTGAGCTCAGCAGAGGTAGGGTTCTTGGGCTGTTTAAGGCCTCTAAGAGTTGCCAAATGCCTGAGCTCATTCTGATTAAGGGTAGCAAAGCTGTATGGTGCCCTCTGGGGGTCACTCTCAACAGAGATGGGTACAGTGGACCCCTCTGCCCCGGCCATTGCTCTTAAGTGTGGGTGGATGTGTTGCAATCTACCTACACTTGGGTTTGCCTACTAAACCTATCTAGTAGTTGTAGTCAGGGTGTGCTACTCCCTTTGCTCTACAACAACTAAGTTCAGTAGAACTTATGTATATCTAATCTTGTTTTATATGTACCTACAGGTACCTATGTGATCTTTCAATTGGTAACCAAGAGATTACAATGGTAAAACACAGCAAGCTCAAATCCAACCGCTGCTTACCAATGTGAGAAGTTGGCCTGGTATATGATGCTCACTAGTTAAAGTGATCACCTTGTACCATGCCAAGCAACCCTTATGGTGTGGTTGTAAGTCAACCTTTTCGGACTAGCTGCCCTAGTGGTAGCGTAGGCTAAGCAGTCTTTGAGGCTAAACTCGTGAAGCGTGTTAAGCCAGCTGTTTTACCAAATGCAACCCCCTTTTATACCAATGAAAGGACACCACACAGATATATATTCAAAATATATATGTATTTATTTCTCAAAGTAACCCCTAGTCTCTTTATGAGCACAGGAGCACAAATCGTCAAACAAGATTACAGTAGAATACACAGAAGTTGCACTTTATATGGATAGGCCCTGGTGGCCACTCAAACCATATACTAAAATAGTGGTATAAGTACCACGAACAGAAAAGGGAAAAGGCCTAGGGCCTCTAGAATCGCTGGGCCTACAAGGAGCTAACGTCAGTTAGTGACCAGGAGGTCCACGGGTGGCGTGTGCCGAGCAAATAGTCACACGCGTGCTCCCATAGGTTTCAATGGGTGCGTAAAAAGTACAAAGTTACTGCAAAGAGGATCTTCCGGATGGACTAGGAACTCAAGATTTGGAACACAGGCACTAGAGATGTAATACTACACTTGGGCACAGGTGTGCCAGCTTTACCTCACCCACAGGAAGCGGGTGCATAGGCCTCGGAGTGCGTCGGGTTTCTTCTATCTGTTCCGTGGAGCTTGAAGACAAAGATGCTGCAGGCGGTCGGTCCGGGAGAGATGCAGTGGATCCAAGAGTGGATCGGAGATGTTGAAGACCTGTAAGCAGAGGGGACAGTGTTCACAGTCACTAGCCAGTGACCGGCGTGGCACCAGGTGGGTACCAGGCAATGTCGGGTGCAAACAGGGAGAAAGGTGTAGCTTGTCTCTGCAGCCACGTGGTCCCTGGAGGTCGACGACGTCCAGGAGTCGAGTCACGAGCTGTCCCACGCAGGCTCTCGCTGTCGGCGGTGTCGGCGACTTGATCGAAGCAAACAAGCCTTGGCAAAAACAATTGTTGTAGGAAAAGGAAATAAGCTGATGGTTCTGACCAGCAAGGTCAGAAGGACTGCTCCTTTGGAGTGGAGCAAGGGCCAGTCTGGAGCAACCAGACCAGTGGTGTATTTCTTGAAGTTCGTCGCCAAGATGGCTACTAGCCAGCGGGCCAGCAACCGGTTAGGCGCGTCGAGTGGCAAAATGCAGAAGGGCCCCACGCAGATCGTGGAGATGCTGGAGGGCTCACCTTTGGTGCAGATGCTGCTCGGGTGTTGGGCTTCTCAGATCCCAAAGCACAACTTGGAGGAAGCCTCGGTTGTTGCACTTGTCAGCTTGTCGTAGTCGTTCCAAGATGGCCGGCTCCACGTGTCTCGGTGCCTCCACGGGTCTCCTCTTTTCAGGGACTGTGGATCGGGCGGTGAGAGGTCTGGAGGTCCAGGTCTTGTCAGTCTCTGGGCTCGGGCTCCGGCGGGAGGCGGCGGCAAAGCAGACGTTGATTCGCTAGATGGTGCTTGCGTTAGCAAGGTGGTCACTCCCTGACCACAGGGGAGATTGGCTTCAGTCCTCTGTGCAGCAGAGCGTCGAAGTTCCCGTCTTCTTCTTAGTATTAAGTTGATTCCAGGATGTCTGAAGTCTTAGGACACAGCTCCTACCTTTAAGCGGATTCTAGGGGCCGGACTACCTGCTAGGTCCCTCCCTATGGGTGGGACCAGGAAGGGGGGTGGTTACACCCCCAATCCTTTGTCCAGCTCGCCCCAGGCCCGGGACTGGTGTGCCCCAGGACCGGTTTGAACTGGCATATGCACCGAGGCTCCTTGTGAGCCACAGGCATGTCTGGTTTCTTTCAAGCCCTACCTGACCAATACACAAAATCCTGTCTGGGGTGGTGCACGCACCTCCCCTGGCAGGAAACCCTTTGTCCACACCTCCCAAGCTGGAAGGACTCCCAGCAGCAGGAGGGCAGACTTGTGTCTGTGGTGGCAGCATCCATTTTGTGGAGCTGAGGCTATGTCTGATTTTACCCGGGTTTCAGGTACTGTACATGTCGTGTCCCTCTAGAAGGGTGGAATGCTAACCCCGTCGCCAGAATTGGCGAGGGGTTAGTATTCCAATTCGTATGACACCTTACTCGACATGTTTTGATAAAGCCAAACCAAAGATAGCATTTAACCGCGAGGTTCATAATGCACTTTAGAGTATATGGTATGACGATATCTGGAAACAGTAGAAGGAAGTTGTTCCGACCACTGCAGACAGGCTCAGCTCATGCCAGAGCACCATCTCACATGGAACCAAGCACTCTGCCTTCAGGATTGTTAAGGCCTGCCATAGGAGTGACTTATAGGTTACCAGGTGTCCCATTTAAGGTTAGGTATAGATATACTACACCTAAGTAAGAGGTGATTACACCAACTTACCCCAGCTGAGTGATCAGCCAGTTGTGTCAAATTGTTAGGCCAAGCCTGGGGTGGCATAATACATGCTTCAGCCCCTGGCAGGCCTTGGGTACACCAATGCCCTGGGTACCTAGTGTACACTGGTACAGGGGCTGACAGGGTGATCCACTTCCAATTGGTTATGCACCTAGGGTGCATAGTTTTAATTTAGTAGAGAGAACAGCAGGCTGGGGGTCTGATTGGCAGGCCCACAGCCTCAATATGTCAAAAACCAGTGAAGCAAAAAGCAAAAATTTGGGGTGACCATGGGATAGCAGACCCTACTCTCCTACAATCAGTTTTCGTAAAGAGAGTATTTAAAAATTATAGGGGAAGTGCTTCACAAAGGAAGGACAATACGAAAATGAAAAGTAAAGGTTATAAAAGGCAGGGGCTATAGGTGTGATAATAAGGACCACATGGCTTATAGCAAAAGTTGTCCTGCAATTAATCTGAAATGCAGCAATTGTGGCATTAGGGGCCATCATGCTAATGTCTGCAGAAAGAGAAAGTGTGTAAAGTCCGTGCATGAGGAAGGTGATTATGTGGAGCAAGAAGTAAATGAGGACACTTTAGATATTGTATTGGATATCAAGGAGAAATTCATTCTAAACGTGAATGAGATGTTTTGCAAGGGCAAACCTGAATGTTGGATGTCTATTGGTGGTGTTGGATACCATGTATGCGAATTCAGGCTCTCCATATACCATAAGTAAATAGGTATGGAAGGAAACATTTGTGGAGAAGGTTGGAGAATATCTAATGGAGTCTGACATAAACCCAGAAGGTTTTGGGGATGAGAAGATAGAGGTTTTGGGATTCTAATGGTTTGTCTTTAAGTTCAAACACAGAACTTAAAGTGGGAAACTGTGCATGGCGAAGACGGGGCCAGCAGTACTGGCCTGGCATGGCCAGAGAGATCTTCATATTATTTTATACCCAAATAGCAAAGAGCAAGTACGAAATGTTCATGATGGCACATCTGTGGGTGGTGAAGGACAGAGGAAATTCCCAATTGTATTTAGCAAGACTTTGGGTAGATTAGTGGAGTTGGAACAAAGAATCCGTGTGAAAGAAAATGTTTGCTTGAGAGTTTACAAGGTTAGAAATTTACCCATTGCCATAAGGAAGGAGCTATCAAGTTAGAAAGATTAGTGGAGACTGGAGTGATTGAACCAGTAGAGGTATCAGAGTGAATTTCTCGGGCCGTGGTTGCTAGACGGAATAATGGGTAGATTAGATAATCAATAGACTTCCGCTTTCCAGATTGCTTTGGTTCATGATGCGGATTATCTCGCAGTGAGAAAGGAAGATTGGGAAAAGGAGTATAAAGAGGATGCCGTCTAACAGGAAGTTGCCTCACTTATTGGCAGTCAATGACCCAACAAAAGAAATGTGTCTATTGGAATCCGGCCTTTCTGGGAAATGTGGTCAGAGCTATCAGTTGATGGTTGCATGATGTTAACCCCATCGCTGCTAGGGCCTCCCCCCCCCCCCCCGTGCTAAGCCTTTTTTGGCAATTTGGGGTAGTGCGCGCTTAGGCCCCTGTAACTTTTTGACCACATAAGGTATCCACGCCAAATTTGCATCCTTTTCTTCCAACATCATGGGGATTCTAAAGGTACCCAGGGTTTGTGGATTCCCCTGGAGGGGTCCCAGAAATTAGCCAAAATACAGCAAAAGTTTGTTTTTGGGGGGGGAAAAATGGGAAAAACGGGCTGCAAATGAAAGCATCTGGGGTTTTCCCTGCAAATGTTATCAAAAAAGGGTTTGTGGGTCTGAGATCACAATTTTCCCAGCTTTTAGGGAATGACAGACTTGTCAGAAAACCAACATTTTTTACAGTTTTGGCATTTTTCTGGGACATAGCCTATTTTTGTTATTTTTTGTGCTTTCAACCTCCTTCCAGTTAATGGTAGAAATGGGTGTAAAAGCAATAATGGATCCTGGAAAGCTATACATTTTAGAAAAGTAGACAACATTCTGAATTAAGCATGGGGTCATTTGTGTAGATCCAGTTAAATAAAGGAAAAATTGAAGAATAGTTGAAACAGCCTTTGTGTCAACGTTTTCACTTGTAACTTCTTCGAATTATGACAGCTCTTTGAAAGCAATATACCGTTACATCCGCTGGACCTTGCTGGTTGTGGGGATAATATAGGACTTGTAGGTTCACCAAGAACCCGACAAACCCAGAGTCAAGAACTGAGCAGCAATTTGCAATGGTTTTTTATTATGTTCCGGGTATATAGCAAATATTGTGGGGAAATGTATACATGGAAAAAAATCGGTATGAAAGACACCCATGTATTTCTGAAATGGGAACAAATTATAGAGTTTAGAAACAGTACATATTTGCACATTTTCAAAATTGGGAAAACTCATACTAGCATCAAAATAATCGGTCATTTTTCAAAAACGCTGCGCAGCTCCGATCGCCGAGGCTCCTGATCTGGAATGCCAGACTCCCCCTGAGTTTGGGCTGATCCGATGCTGCGCAGCTGATCTGGCTCCTTTTTAATACTGCTGATCACCTGCAGGACAAGATAGAAAAAAGAAAAAACAGCGATGCAGTCTCCCTCCTGGATACCGATTTACCCGTGTCGGTGATGTGAAAGGACGATCACCGCACCACAACCTCTTTTATTTACATGTCTCCTGGGAAACTGGCTAGATCCGGCTTCCCTTACGTTTATGAAACGCGCGACCCGGAAGCACATAACTGCTTCCGGGTCGCCTAGTGCTTAGCCCAACCAGGGGAGAGAGGCGCGGCCGGGCGCTGACTACGTCACACGTGTGCGACGCCCACCCCCACCCCCAACGTGGAGACCGGCTACAACCACAATAAACTGTGGCATGCAGATTTGTTGTTTTTGGACCATATGTTTATTCTGGAAGGAATTCCCACCTCCATTTTGAGTGACAATGAAGTGCAGTATAGTCCTGTGCATTTAAGAAATACTGTAGCAGGGCTTGAGTCTCATTAGAAACCATGTCACTTTATAACCCAACTGGCAATTGTATGGTTGAGAGATTCAACCGTGTCATTAAGGGGGTAATCCACTTTTCTTATGAGACTGACACATTTTGAGAAGTCCGAATGTTTAAGGCAATACGGGCATACAGAATTACTAGGAATGAAGCTACCAGTCCCGAAATGCATTGGGATTGTCCATAGGAGAATGTTATTATGATTGTTAAAGACTTAATTCTGTATTCTGAGAATTGATCATTTTAGTGGATTATACTTAACACACATTATGTTGTTGTAACAAGAATTAACCCAGCATTTTGAATTTATTGTGCAAAAAAAACCTTTATTCAAATATAAAAGAAATCAAGCAATAAGACAAAATTGTGAGCATTTGATTTTTGGTTACTGTGCACATTGGTATAAGTACACATACTTGATTGTTTGTATCAGTTATATATTAGGTATGTTGGACATCATACCCTCCAATGTAGCACGCTAAAGGTTAGAAGGATTACAATTATTTCTTGGGTTGAATTTAACTTTCGAGTGCTCCACTCATTTATATATCCAGCTACCAGGTTATCACCATTTTTGATTATGAGAGACAGGGACCCAAGAACAAAGTACAACATAGGTTGGTTATTTAACTCTTGTGTTGAACCCTGGTCTTCAGAGATGCTTAGAAGTACCATGGCCAATATGCACGAAAAGAGCAAGAACTACTAGGATCTCAAGAACAGTACTAAACAAGTTTATTTTAAGACTGAAGATGGGGTACGCATACTGAAACCAGGGTTCATAGCAAAAGGAGAAAGTAAATTTTATTAACCTGAAGAGGTTGCAGAGGTTTTACATAATGATGTTCTCTTAAATAATGGCAAAGTATGGAATCTCAAGTGTGTGGCACTGTACAGTAATGATACATGGTGTGATGGAAAGGTGAACAGTGGTAATTTGGACGTTGGGATGGATGACATTTTGCAGGAGGCTGAAACTCAAGGGTGTGCAACAGCACATATTCTAGTGCTGAAAAGAGCAATGATGAAACAGATAACCTGTCCATGCTACTGTCAATTTTAAGAAGCCGCATTTATTATTACCACGTTGATCTACTCTCTCTGGGCATCTCAAGACTCCATCCTAACCCGCTGCTGAAAACCCCTCCTTAGCAGCCCCCAGCTTGCTTCAGTCCAATTGTCCAATTGGGTACACTAGTGACTATTGGGACTTTTCCGACTCACTACCCTCAGATATCAGTGGCTAAGCCTCACACAGCTCACAGCAACTACGCACGTGGTACACAAAGCAACATATGTTATTGTCAAACATCTTAATAGGTTTCTTAAATTGTCCACATCTTCTGGTATTACCACTTACTTCGCTTGCTCTTCAGGGTAAACCAGGTGATTCATCTACCTTGCTGGGGGGCGGAACTGCTGGCCGGGCTTTGCTCCGCCACTCTGCTTGGCCAGGACCTTCTCCGCTGAGCCCCTCTGCCTTCAGCCTGTAAACAGAACTTACAGCCTACAAGAGAACCCCGGGCCAGGCTTTGCTCCGCCGCTGCTATTGGCCGGGCTTGGCTCCGCCATACCGGGACTACAAATCCCATCACCCCTGATTGCCGTGCCCGTCATCTGCCAGTGCCTGGAGGCGCATAAAGCTCTGCTTGGGGCCGAGTCCCCTGTGATTCATCTACCTTGCTGGGGGGCGGAACTGCTAGCCGGGCTTTGCTCCGCCACTCTGCTTGGCTGGGACCTTCTCCGCTGAGCCCCTCTGCCTTCAGCCTGTAAACAGAACTTACAGCCTACAAGAGAACCCCGGGCCGGGCTTTGCTCTGCCGCTGCTATTGGCCGGGCTTGGCTCCGCCATACCGGGACTACAAATCCCATCACCCCCGATTGCCGCGCCCGTCATCTGCCAGCGCCTGGAGGCGCATAAAGCTCTGCTTGATCCCTCGTCACACGGGACGCGCGAGGGACGCGCCGGGAGAAGCCCAGGACAAGGGCGGGACCGTCCTAGGCCGTCAGAGGCTGGATGAGGCTGGGCTGGGCCAATCTTCTAACTTCCCACTCTTGGATTCCACAAGTAAGGCACTGTGGTGAGCGTCCCGGATCAATACGTCCTTGGAACTGTGACCGATTGACTATTGCTTCCCAGGGGTGTCCTTACCTTTGAGGTTGTCCGGTTTCCCCATTGATTTGACATTAATAGAGCTAAGTTGTGCCAAGTTAGTACATCAATTCCCTTCCCCGTGGGATAAAACAGGTGCTCCCCTTGTAAATCAGGACATGGGAAAACATACTCCTCCACCCCATAGAATTACCACTAGACAGAAAACGCAACCCCGCACCCCAATGGAAAAACACACTGCCATAGATAAAATGTTGCAGCAGGCCATTGGTGCAGTAACCAACGAAATCTCTCGATCAGAGAGACGTTTATCGATAACGCCAACATTACCCCCTCTTTCGGTATCCCCGGAAATAGGTACATCTAGGGAATTCCAACAACTAGATGGTATATACAATTCCCATGTAATGGCAACTCAGGGTAAAACAGTGATATTATCAAAGCAAGGGGGAGACCAGGGTGGAGATACTGAAAAAAATACACCTAAGATTAAAAAGAGCCAAAAGAAAAGTAAAACTGACACAGGCAAAAAATGTTCCTGTAGAATCCCGGTTGTATCATCTGGGAGCTCCACCAATGACTGTACATCCGATTTAAGCAATAAGGATGGAAGGAATTCCCCTGATTGGGTTATAGAGATGGTAAATGATCTCAAAGCTTATATAGACCGAGCAATCCTAAATAGTTTAGATAAAGTGATGAGTAAAATTAATTCACTATCATCACAAGTAGATTCCTGGGGCACTAAACTAGCATCTAGTCTCCAAGGGGTCCAGTGTGCTAAAGATATGTCCCCAAGGGTAGTACCTGAGCAGCCTACTAAAGCAATGACTGTATCGGCCAATCCATCAATCATCCCCCATCCTCTTTCTGACAGGTCTGGACCATCTACTCCTCTATTGGGAGCCAGGGACTCCCCAAGTGGTGCAGATGCGAACAAAGAAAATGCCCCTGGTAAACGTCCTGCGGGTATACCTAATTGGGAGAAGGATTATAGGCTCCCAAATAAGGGTGGCAAAAAAAGATGTGGAGATTTGCTCTATTTAACAGAGTCCTGTCTTCCGTGTATAGATCTACCACCAGCCTCCTCTTCGTATGTGGTGGTATTAGCTGGAGTGCCTAGACTACAGACTAGTCGGGTGGAGACATACACAGAATTAAGAAATAAAGTATCACACTGGTTAAACAACAACAGACCTCTTCCACCCGGGGTGCACAGTGAAATTATCCACGTGCGTAGGGTTAGCTGGGTGGGTCAGCGGCAGAAAGATATACAGGGGGATTGCATCCTGATTAACTTTAGGGACAGACGAACAGTCCAACACATCCTAGGATGGTTTACTTGGTTGATAAGCAAAAACATCCAGACATTACCACTTAGCTATTTCTACCCACAGGGCACCTTTGAAGAGAGGATGAGTTTGATACACAAGAAATGGGAACTAAGGGCTCACTCAGGGGAATCACGGCAAGGCGGCGGGGACAGTGATACTATTACCCCATGCTTCAATATCCCTGTAAGTAATAGATATAGCCCCCTTGATCTGGTAGACTGAAAACTCCCACAAGCGACAACGGGGATTGTGCGGGTTATTCACATGCAATAGTTTATGGGGGAGGTGGCTGTAGGCTTAGAAACCACCACTCACCTACAGATAATAACTCAACCACCACAACATCTAATATAGGCTCTGCTATGAGGAACAACAAAACTGCATATACCATCCTACCATTAAGGCAGGAGGGCCTGTCTAAAGATAATTCAGCCAAGATTTTAGTGGAAGATTGTAGGGCCTGGACCCAAAACACAATTAGGAACGCTGGAGCATATGGTTCGGAGAAGGAGGATCTACCAAAGGCCAACCCATTATGCGTAAGGACACAGCAAGCAACTGATCTGATAGTTCCATCTTCAGATCTCCGGACAAAGATCCAGGATATCAGCCAGACGGGTAATAATCCCTCTGGAGCTTTATGCTCCCCCATAACTACAGTGCAGGAACTGCCCAGCAAAGCAGGGGGTCGTCTGAAGATTTTATCTTGGAATTTAGCAGGTGTTAAAAATAAATTATCCTGCTCAGACTGGGGAGGCTTTATAGATAATCACGATATCTGCTTCTTTCAGGAGACTTGGGCCACGGAGGAATATCATAGGATGGGATTTGCATTGTTTAACATTCTGGCCACCTCCAGTGGAAGGGGTAGACCGTCGGGCGGCCTAATTATATGGTTAGGCACGCATATTGGGGCGAATGCTGAGTTAATAACTTTGTCAACAAATGATATTTTATGTGTTATGTTGACATTTTCCACTAAGCTCAAACTAGCTCTTATTAACATATACTCCAGACCCGTAAGCTATAGACAGGAATCTGGTTTTGGACAATCTGGGATGCTTTTTACCAACTTTAGACCCAGAAAAGATGTTGATTGTAGGGGGCAACTTCAATTGCCAATATGCGCCACTCACTGATCTGAATATAGGCGAGCCCTCGGAAGAAGATCGTTACTGGTCTATACCTGAACCTCAAATTACTCCTATAAAAATCTGGACACCACTGGCCATCCAACTTCACTTTGGCACACTCACTCAGGGCCTGTAATGGGAGAACAAAATCTGACCAACCGGCCCAGCATACATTCAATAGGGAAGGTCAATCATCCCTGATTGATTATATTTTAGTGGAAACTAAATCCTGGGACAAGGTTCTTGACTTTCAGGTACTTGAGAGACAGGACAGTGATCAAAACGCTTTGGTACTGTCCTTGAACTCAGAGAGCACGGGCATTTCTATCCCTCTATCTTCGCCTAGCGCGGGTGATAAACAACAGACGAAGGGTCAGGTGGTGCCATATACAACAATCGCCAAAAAAGTTGGCTAAAGTATATGAGTTGGCGATACCTTTGATAGAGGAAATGGGGAAACTAGGCCAGATGGAGGTCTGGTATGGGACTCGGAAGAGGGCAGCTGAGATCCATGAGCAGTTAGTTGCTAGACTGATTGAGATAGTCTACCCAACTGCAACACGCACAGGAACTAAATATGACACCAACTCCTGGTTTAATGCCACCTGCCGCAAAGCAAAGAAGGATCTAATAGCTGCAGTCAAGGCTAAGGACAAAATTTGAATTAAAGGTCTTCGCGCAATATATAAAGGGACCCTAAAAAGGGAAAAGAAAAATTGGGAAACTGAGAAGTGGGAGGCACTTAGGATTGCCCTGAAGGATAGAGATTTGAAATCATTCTGGGCCCTAGTAAGCGTGGGAAACAAGGAAGGACAATCAGCCCGGGAACCTAATATACTGCCAGAAGCCTGGGAGAGGCATTTTGAGGCTCTCTATGCCGGGGAGGAATTGGTGGGTGTCAATATAGCTTTTTTGGATTTATTGCATTTCCCTTACTCAGAAGGATTGTGCGATATTACTTTGACTGAAGTTCGGAATGCTATCAGCAGATTACCCCTTAATAAAGCCCCCGGCTTAGACAAACTTCCAGGGGAGCTTTTTCATATGGATCCAAAAATTTGGACTCCCTATTTATGTGCTTTATTTAATGCCATCATGAGGTGTATGGCCCCACCAGATTCCTGGTGTGGGGCCGAGATTGTTCCCATATACAAAAAAAGGCTGCCCACTCCTACCGTCAAACTATAGGCCCATCAGTCTTATTGATATCCCACAAAAACTGATGGGCAGGGTCCTTCTTGATCGTATCCAAAGCTGGATAGAGGAGGAAGGAATCCTGAGCCCCTATCAAGCCGGCTTTAGATCAAGTACCTCAACTGTGGACCAGATATTCAGGCTACAGTTGTTGTTTTGGAAAACAGCTAAGATGGAGGGCGGCAGTCTCTATCTTATATTTGTCGACCTAAAGTCGGCTTTTGACTTGGTTCCCAGGGGGAAACTCTGGGAAGTCTTAAACGACCTAGGTATTCTGCCCTATCTCCTTAAAGTCCTGGTGAGGCTACACACAGGGACCGACGCGCAAGTAAGAAGTGGGAAATACGGGAAACTGTCTGCGCGCTTCCCTGTTAAAAAGGGGGTACGTCAGGGATGTGTTCTTGCCCCAACCCTATTTTGTCTTTATATCAATGGGCTCATTGACCATCTTAACAACATCAAGGATAATTACGCCCCGAAATTGGGTTTGGGGAAGATTCCCGCACTAATGTTTGCGGATGACACCCTGCTGCTGTCTAAAACTCCATCTGGTAGCCAACGCATCTTGGACGGTTTTGCTGAGTTTTGTACTAAGCGGGGTTTGGAGATCAACTTAACCAAGACAAAATATGTGATCTTCAACCCCCCAAAAACTACTCGACCAAGTCCCTCTTTTGATGGTATACCCCTGGAAAGGGTGAGGATATTTGACTACTTAGGTATTACCCTAGCAGAAGATTTTACATGGGAACCCCAAATGGTCAAGGCCAGACTTAAACTAACTCAGATGGTAGGTGGGATAATGAAATTTCATAGGTCAACCACATATAGGTCAGTGGCACCTGCACTAGAAATATACAAAGCCCAGGCAAGAGGAGCCACCTTGTATGGGGCTGAAATGTGGGGCCATATGTCTGCTGCCAATTTTACAAAAATAGAGAATAACTTTATGAGACAGATTGTAGGCCTCCCACCCAGTACCCCCTTAGTTCCTCTTCGTATGGACCTGGGCCTGCTGCCTATAAATGAAGTAATTGCCCTGAGGCCCATTATATTTTGGCGCAGGGTGTGGGTGACCTCAGAACTTTCCGCCTACAGAGACGAGCTGGGGGAGATCCTAAATACTATTAAAACAGCAAAAAAGATCCCGTGGTTGTTGTATATTAGGGATCTCTCGGCTAGGCTAGGTAGGCCGGATCTCTGGTAAACCCCAGAGATATCATGTAGATCAATATCTAGACAAGACCTAGTGCTTCTTTATAGACAGGTTAACTTGCTGGCAATCCAGGGAAGTGTCATAGGGGGTTCGATGACTGCAGAGTTTTTGCTAGTTAAGGCTGAATATAGGAAAGAAGAGTTCCTGGACTTGATTTATCCTTTGCAGGCCAGGAAACTCTACATGCAATTTAGAGTGGGGAACCTCCCTCTAAATGCCCTTACTAGCAAATGGGCTCTAAGGAATAAGAGGACCTGTCCCGCATGTACCTACAGGGAAGAGTCGGAAGTACATGTATTATTCTTTTGCCTGGCATACATCCTCCCACGCAAACGCTGGATAATACCAATATACCACAATCTCGGGTTTAAGCTATACCTAGAGGCTTTTAGGATACTAAAATATGATACCCATCCCCCAATAGTTTTTGCTGTTTCTCGATTTTTAAACTGGTGTGGTATCTATGTAGGGCCCTTGAAAAGTGACATGTGTATCTCTGTGTATACTTTGTAAATTTCTAACTTGGATCTAGGTTTTAACTTTTTTGAGTGTTTTTATCCTATTTTATGATTTTTTTTTCACTGACTTTTTTCCTGTTTATAAAATGTACACGTTGAATATAATATCTTTTTGATACGAGATGAATTAGTTAAATGAGGCTCTTTTTACATTGTAGATATAGTAAGGGCATGTGCTATAAATGATGGACTCTCTGCATAGTCCATCTTGCAGTATCCTTAGACTTATGTGGTCCTTGGTGTCCTACTATCTATGTATATTACCAAGAAATTCTGTTAGCATTTAAATCTGTGTAACTCTTTTGTAACAAACTTTTACATTTAACTAATGATTTTGTTTCTGGTCAACCAAAATTTGCACTATTTTTTATGTAACTGGCGGCAGTCCTTGCCTGTTTGCACTGAAATGTATATTGTAGTATTTTTATTCTGTGCTTTTATGGTCTTTTGACCGAAATAAAGTTATTTAAGTTAAGTTAAGTAAACCAATCTCCATCTTCATATCTTGGTGCGCTCTAGATTCCAGAGGGGAGGACATGGGCATTACAGGATGGGGTCCTCGCAGGGAACCTATGTGGGCCAATGCTATGATGCCAGTTTCAGTCAAGCAAACTTTGTATTGCTGTATGTTGCAAGATTTTTAAAATCAATCCCCTACTTTTTGGAGGATCTAATTAGGCAAGATAGCCCTCTGCTGAGGGTGTTAACAGCTCACCATGCAATGTTGGGCTCTAGACCGAGGCACGGGTGCCTACGAAGGCAAAAAACCTATTTACATTCATTAATGCCTGGCAGCATATGGATAATAAGGTTATTTGCCGATGCAGCTACAAACTCCTCTCCTTAGCTAGACAAAAAAGCCAACTGACATGATCTGTTTCATTTTTTTCACTGAACATAGAACGCGGGCAGATATTAACGCCAGCTGTTGAAGCCTTGTGAACTGCTAAGCTGATTTTAGCGGCACAGAGTTGAATGCCGCTTCCGGTCTGACCCTCTCTCAGTGATGCGCCCAGTGTGCCATGATTCTAAAGCAGGTGATCCAGCGCGAGACCGGGGAAAAAAAGAGAGAAGAAGAAGAAGATGCAAATTTACAACTATCCCTTCCTGCGCCGCAGACCCGACGTCACACTAGCTCATTCACAGACGCATTCATTGGTGGGGCCCATAACACCAACACTCGCACGTCTCCTACTCACATGTCTGCACACAGGAGGGACGATAGGATCAAGCGCTGGACATGTGGGGGAGTATCTTATTACCTATAAGGAAGGAAAGTTAATTTACAAAATATACATTAGCATCATCACCTATAGAATCCTAACCTTAAACATCAAGGCACTCCACCACTTGGTCGACGGACCAATTAGTTGAACTGGTTGATGGTGATTTAGAACCAGCTAAAACACATTTAAGATTCTCTACTCTCTTCATTGAAAAACCACAAACTCGTAATTTCTGTTAATCAAATATTTGTTTATCTAAATATTGTTTGCAATTAATATTAGCATTTTTGGTCGATCAAATTTAGAAATTTTGTTCAATCAGCATAAATCGCATGACATTTATATTTACCTATTCTTGCCATCTGGATTTTTCCTAATTCATTTAGCTCTGCATAACCAAATTTAGCCATTAAATTGTCCAAATAAGCAGGCCAAAGCTCAAAGTCCGAAAGTTCTTTGCTCAGTTACAGTCCCAAAGATCTCCAAAGGACCAGAAATTGTGCAAGCATCTGTCATCGTCTGTGGGGTCGATAGGGGTTTGCGGTCATCGAGTAAGAAGGCAGCATCTATGTCGGAAAAATGGGGAATAATGGAATGCCCCTCCCTATTCTACTACCCTTTTTATAATAAAATTCGGGATAACATGAAACATTTTTAGGCAAAGAAAGAAGACGATTGGCTGATTGGAAACGTCTGATTTTACATCAGTGGATGTTCTCATGGATTTTGCTGGTTCATTTCCTCTATCCATGTTGCCCTTATGCAACAATGTAGAAGGTTTGCTTGTATGTCCCAATTGTTCATTTAGACCAGAGTTTACCGACTGAAGTTTGGCAGTCCTACATGTTCCTATCCTTGACCAGGAACACTGTGACTTGGGGTCGCCTGGAGGTCTATGGAGCCATCCGAGTCTGCGCAGTAGGCTTCGCGCTCACAAGACGGTGGCCACTTCCGAACTCCATTTTGGACGCCATATTTTGGTAGGCCCAAATGCCAATTTAAGCGAAACAAACACAAAAGAATAATTAATACAAAGAAATGAAGATTCTAATGTTAAACCCTCACTAATCCATTTATGTATTAGTAATTTCCTAGCTTATAGCGACATTTAAAGCAATAATACTCACACTTACGGTCCAAAACGGGAACGTAAACATCACAAAAGCAACATATATCATGCGATATCCTATTACCACATGTACTACAATTAATATGCGTTCATAATTTAGTTATTAGAGTTATTCTGCCATGGAAATAGCAATAAGTCCTACGTGTAATTGGTGTATGCAAATGTTTGGTTTAGTTTAACACAGCAAACCGTTTGTCAAATTATAATATAAGTAGGTTATGCAATTAGTATTTTCATGCAAAATAGAGGAGGTATACCAAATATTGCTTTACCTGCTCCAAAAATGTTGATAAAATTTGTGAATAGAAATTAATTCAGTTCTCTTGAATTTTGTTAGATCACATGGTTGTTTCCACTGTTTCTTCTTCTCTTGTCTTTTTATACATATTCTCTTTCCATTCTTCTAATTCTACCTCTTCAAATTCTCTTTCTTTTCTTTCTTTCTCTCCTTTCTTTACAGTTTCTCTTTTTATGTTATTTCGTATTTTCCTTCTTTTGCTACATAAACATCCTAATCCTAAAATTAATACTAGAATAATCACACATGTTACTGGAATTAAAATCTTACCAATAAAGGTACTACCTAATTTTAGTAAAAAGTCTTTAATAGTAGAAAACTTTTTTCCAATCTTTTCCCAAATTCCTTCAACCTCCAGTGGAACAATCTCCTCATGCAAATCAGTTATATTCTTTATGTACATCTTTAAATCTTGACTTTCGTCAGGAATGTAAGTACAACAATGTTGGACGTTCAGCATTCCACAGACCTCACCCTCTTTTGCCAAAATTATATCAAGAGCAAGCTGATTTTGCATTACCATGGCTCTCATGGCAACCATTTCGGTATTTACCAATAAATATCCTCCAGCAGTGCTTATTGACAAGCGATCCACTACTGTTGATAATTTTCTAATTTTGTGTGCATTCAGAGATATTCCAACTGCTGGTATAAACGCTTAAAAAATGTCTCCTACAATTTCTGACCAAGATTCTCTTCTTCTACATGTTAGTTGCCTACCTATCTCGTGTGCACCATCTTTTCCTCTTCCCACATGAAATATCTTTGGGAAAACCAGGCCTAGATATCATGTGCCATACCAATGGTCAGGTAACTGATAATAAGCTTTGTTCCCGCAGATAAAATATAATCCAGGAAAAACCGGATCATTTCCTCCTTTAAATCCCCATCCACCCATGATTCTGTAAGTATCATGGCAATCACTTGCACCTATGAAGTAATTATCATATGCAGTTTTATTTCTTCTAATACACAATTTCCCTTTCTGAGGCCAATCTAAAGCCATTGCTGGACTGGCTTCTCCTTTCAAATGTTTTTCTCTTTCAACATCCCAAACAGTCTTTTCTTCTTTTCCCTCAGTTACCTTCTTTTGCATTTTTATTCTTCTTTCTTCTACCATATCTAAGGAAGCCTTCTCCTCTCTTTTCAGACTACAAATTAGATTATTTTTGAATACTGACTCTAATGTTAATTCTTTTGTTTCTAAGAAAAATTCACCTAACACTTTACCAGGTATTACTCTATTCAGTTTATGGACTACAGGTACTTGTGAAAATATGTTATCTACATCTGAAAAATAATATTCTAATTTCCCTATTTTGTAAAACAAACTTGCTAATACACTACATGTTATTCCACATGTCACTGGAAGGTGATGGCAAGTCATTCCCTCAGACACTGATGCAGGAAACTGCATACATATGTAGCAGTTTCTCACATCCATTGTTTTAACGTATTCATACAATAATTTTGAGAAGACATTGTTAGAAAAATCAGTTATGGACCTTTATGTAAATAATTTCTATTTTAGTTGGATAAATCTTCTGAACCTTTTCTACATCAGTTTTATTCTCACTATGACCTTCTATTGTTTCTAATGTAACCTTAAATGAGACCATTAAAGCTAACGCACTCCACAAAAGCATTAGTAATCCTGTACAACAACAACATATTTTGCACCATCTTCGAAGGAACACACATGTAGATTTTCTACTTTCTGTGTTTGCCAGTTCGGAAAAATGATCAGTGTCTTTTGACTTAGCCTCGTCTACTTCACAACTAGTTTTGTCTAAACCCAAGGCTCTAAGCACCTACTTGGTTCTTTTCGGTTATGTCATCTATTTAGTAATTTTCAAAATTTTCCCTTTGAGACCACTTTTGTCTCTTCGGTTTGGCATTTGATCGTCTTTCACTTTTCTTTCGCAACCTTGATTCAGAATTTCCTGATCATCCGTCTCTTCCCCGATGTCGGACAAGATAACTCTCAGGATTTCCGATTCTTCGTCGTCCTCAACCACTTCTGGTATAGTCACCTCTAGATCTCCTTGGCTGTCTGCCTCTTCTTGAACTTCAGGAAGTGCCACATACGACCATTCTGGTGACTTATACTTCTGGTTAGGTTTTCACGTTCTCTTGCTTTCTTCTGATGGTGTCTGTTCAACGTCTTTTGATTTCTCTTGACTAGAAACCTCATTCACTTGTTCAGCTCTGGATGATTTTACTCGTGTCAATCTGTATCTCAATCTCTTTATCTTGTTTGGCCAAATTTCATCCTTTGCTGGCCTTTTTAACTTACTTCCCTTCTCATTTCTCTCAGTTCTCCACGCTCTTTTCCTCAGGACTCGACCTTCTGGTTCTTCTTCGTCACTGTCCTCAGATTCAGTTCCAACTTGACTCTTACTTTCAGTAGTCTTTCTTTCCATCACTTCCTTTTCCTTTTCTACTTCTGTCCCTCCTCGTGATTCTTCCACACAATCTTCCTGCTGACTAACTGTCCCTTCTAACTGGATGTATGGTTTCCCTACAACTCCTCGGTGGTCTTCCGCAAAAATCTTTCCCTCACTCTCTGTATCTGGTACCTTACCATCTATTTCTTTTATTTCAGGTGGAATTTCTCTTGATTTTTCATACGGAACTTCTTTATCAAGAATTTCTTTGACAGTCTCTTCACTGTTTTTGCTTACACTCTTGTGTGCTTGTTCTGGTTCAATGTCTGATTCTGAACTGGTGTCAGAAATTTGCAATTTTCTTCTTAACCCCTTCGCTGCTAGGCCTTTTCCCCTCCTGTGTTAAGCCTTTTTTGGGCTATTTGGGGTAGTGCGCGCTTAGGCCTCTGTAACTTTTTGACCACATTAGGTATCCACGCCAAATTTGCGTCCTTTTCTTCCAACATCTTGGGGATTCTAAAGGTACCCAGGGTTTGTGGATTCTCCTAGAGGGTTCCCAGAAATTAGTCAAAATACAGCAAAATTATTGTTTTTTTTGTGAAAAATGGGAAAAACGGGCTGCAAATGAAAGCTTCTGGGTTTTTCTCTGCAAATGGTATCAAAAAAGGGTTTGTGGGGCTGAAATCACCATTACTCCAGCTTTTAGGGAATGACAGAATTTTGTTAGAAAACCAACATTTTTTACACAGTTTTGGCATTTTTCTGGGACATACCCTATTTTTGCTATTTTTTGTGCTTTCAACCTCCTTCCAGTTAACGGTAGAAATGGGTACAAAAACAATAATGGATCCTGGAAAGCTATACATTTTTGAAAAGTAGACAAAATTCTGAATTCAGCAAGGGGTCATTTGTGTAGATCCATCAAGGTTTTTTTATAGAAATTTACAGGTAAATATAGGAAAAATTAAAAATTTATTGACAAAAGCAGCCTTTTGAGTCAACGTTTTCACCTGTAACTTCTTCGAATTATGACATCTCTTTGAAAGCAATGTACCGTTACATCCAGTAGACCTTCCTGGTTGTGGGGACATATAGGACTTGTAGGTTCACCAAGAGCCCAACGAACCCAGAGTAGAAAACTGAGCAGCATTTTGTAATGTTTTTTTTTTTTGGTCCGGGTATATAGCAATTATTGTGGGAAAATGTATACATGGAAAAATCGGTATGAAAGTCACCTATGTATTTCTGAAATGGGAACAAATTACAGAGTTTAGAAACAGTGCATATTTGCACATTTTCGAAATTGGGAATACTCATATTTGCATGACAATTATTGGTCATTTTTCAAAATGACTTTTTTTTTACACAATGTCTTTCATTTGGAAGGGAGAAATGCATCAAAAATCAATAGGTAATAACAGTTGCTTTACAAATTTGAACTACCCTAAGTCTCCCGATAAAAATGGTACCTCACTTGTGTGGGTAGGCATAGTGCCCACGACAGGAAGTGGCTCAAAACCTAAGGTGAACGCACCACATTTTCACACTGAAAATTTACACTTTATTTGCGAAGAGTTTAGCTGTAGTTTTTGAACCCTAGCCCTGCCGGCACCTAGGGAAACCTAGCAAACCTATACATTTTTGAAAACTAGACACCCAGGGGAATCCAGGATGGGGTGACTTGACTGCCTCCCACCATGGTCTGTTACCCAGAATCCCTTGCAAACGTAAAAAATTGACAAAAAAAACACATTTTCCCCACATTTCTGTGATGGAAAGTTCTGGAATCTGCGTGGATCCACAAATTTCCACCCACCCCGCGTTCCCCAAAGTCCTATGAGAAAAATGGTACCTCACTTGTGCGGGTCGGCCTAGTGCCCGCGACAGGAAACGGCGCAAAACGCAACGTGGTTTTGCAGTGAAAAATGACCCTTTTTTTGGCAAAGTGACTAGCTGTAGATTTTGAACCCTAGCCCTGCCGGCACCTAGGGAAACCTAGCAAACCTATACATTTTTGAAAACTAGACACCCAGGGGAATCCAGGATGGGGTGACTTGACTGCCTCCCACCATGGTCTGTTACCCAGAATCCCTTGCAAACGTAAAAAATTGACAAAAAAAACACATTTTCCCCACATTTCTGTGATGGAAAGTTCTGGAATCTGCGTGGATCCACAAATTTCCACCCACCCCGTGTTCCCCAAAGTCCTACGAGAAAAATGGTACCTCACTTGTGCGGGTCGGCCTAGTGCCCGCGACAGGAAACGGCGCAAATCGCAACGTGGTTTTGCAGTGAAAAATGACCCTTTTTTTGGCAAAGTGACTAGCTGTAGATTTTGAACCCTAGCCCTGCCGGCACCTAGGGAAACCTAGCAAACCTATACATTTTTGAAAACTAGACACCCAGGGGAATCCAGGATGGGGTGACTTGACTGCCTCCCACCATGGTCTGTTACCCAGAATCCCTTGCAAACGTAAACAATTGACAAAAAAAACACATTTTCCCCACATTTCTGTGATGGAAAGTTCTGGAATCTGCGTGGATCCACAAATTTCCACCCACCCCGCGTTCCCCAAAGTCCTACCAGAAAAATGGTACCTCACTTGTGCGGGTCGGCCTAGTGCCCGCGACAGGAAACGGCGCAAAACGCAACGTGGTTTTGCAGCGAAAAATGACCCTTTTTTTGGCAAAGTGACTAGCTGTAGATTTTGAACCCTAGCCCTGCCGGCACCTAGGGAAACCTAGCAAACCTATACATTTTTGAAAACTAGACACCCAGGGGAATCCAGGATGGGGTGACTTGACTGCCTCCCACCATGGTCTGTTACCCAGAATCCCTTGCAAACGTAAAACATTGACAAAAAAAACAAATTTTCCCCACATTTCTGTGATGGAAAGTTCTGGAATCTGCGTGGATCCACAAATTTCCACCCACCCCGCGTTCCCCAAAGTCCTACGAGAAAAATGATACCTCACTTGTGCGGGTCGGCCTAGTGCCCGCGACAGGAAACGGCGCAAAACGCAACGTGGTTTTGCAGTGAAAAATGACCCTTTTTTTGGCAAAGTGACTAGCTGTAGATTTTGAACCCTAGCCCTGCCGGCACCTAGGGAAACCTAGCAAACCTATACATTTTTGAAAACTAGACACCCAGGGGAATCCAGGATGGGGTGACTTGACTGCCGCCCACCATGGTCTGTTACCCAGAATCCCTTGCAAACATAAAAAATTGACAAAAAAAACACATTTTCCCCACATTTCTGTGATGGAAAGTTCTGGAATCTGCGTGGATCCACAAATTTCCACCCACCCCGCGTTCCCCAAAGTCCTACGAGAAAAATGGTACCTCACTTGTGCGGGTCGGCCTAGTGCCCGCGACAGGAAACGGCGCAAAACGCAACGTGGTTTTGCAGCGAAAAATGACCCTTTTTTTGGCAAAGTGACTAGCTGTAGATTTTGAACCCTAGCCCTGCCGGCACCTAGGGAAACCTAGCAAACCTATACATTTTTGAAAACTAGACACCCAGGGGAATCCAGGATGGGGTGACTTGACTGCCTCCCACCATGGTCTGTTACCCAGAATCCCTTGCAAACGTAAAAAATTGACAAAAAAAACACATTTTCCCCACATTTCTGTGATGGAAAGTTCTGGAATCTGCGTGGATCCACAAATTTCCACCCACCCCGTGTTCCCCAAAGTCCTACGAGAAAAATGGTACCTCACTTGTGCGGGTCGGCCTAGTGCCCGCGACAGGAAACGGCGCAAAACGCAACGTGGTTTTGCAGTGAAAAATGACCCTTTTTTTGGCAAAGTGACTAGCTGTAGATTTTGAACCCTAGCCCTGCCGGCACCTAGGGAAACCTAGCAAACCTATACATTTTTGAAAACTAGACACCCAGGGGAATCCAGGATGGGGTGACTTGACTGCCTCCCACCATGGTCTGTTACCCAGAATCCCTTGCAAACGTAAAAGATTGACAAAAAAAAACACATTTTCCCCACATTTCTGTGATGGAAAGTTCTGGAATCTGCGTGGATCCACAAATTTCCACCCACCCCGCGTTCCCCAAAGTCCTACGAGAAAAATGGTACCTCACTTGTGCGGGTCGGCCTAGTGCCCGCGACAGGAAACGGCGCAAAACGCAACGTGGTTTTGCAGTGAAAAAGGACCCTTTTTTTGGCAAAGTGACTAGCTGTAGATTTTGAACCCTAGCCCTGCCGGCACCTAGGGAAACCTAGCAAACCTATACATTTTTGAAAACTAGACACCCAGGGGAATCCAGGATGGGGTGACTTGACTGCCTCCCACCATGGTCTGTTACCCAGAATCCCTTGCAAACGTAAAAAATTGACAAAAAAAACACATTTTCCCCACATTTCTGTGATGGAAAGTTCTGGAATCTGCGTGGATCCACAAATTTCCACCCACCCCGCGTTCCCCAAAGTCCTACGAGAAAAATGGTACCTCACTTGTGCGGGTCGGCCTAGTGCCCGCGACAGGAAACGGCGCAAAACGCAACGTGGTTTTGCAGCGAAAAATGACCCTTTTTTTGGCAAAGTGACTAGCTGTAGATTTTGAACCCTAGCCCTGCCGGCACCTAGGGAAACCTAGCAAACCTATACATTTTTGAAAACTAGACACCCAGGGGAATCCAGGATGGGGTGACTTGACTGCCTCCCACCATGGTCTGTTACCCAGAATCCCTTGCAAACGTAAACAATTGACAAAAAAAACACATTTTCCCCACATTTCTGTGATGGAAAGTTCTGGAATCTGCGTGGATCCACAAATTTCCACCCACCCCACGTTCCCCAAAGTCCTACGAGAAAAATGGTACCTCACTTGTGCGGGTCGGCCTAGTGCCCGAAACAGGAAACGGCGCAAAACGCAACGTGGTTTTGCAGCGAAAAATGACCCTTTTTTTGGCAAAGTGACTAGCTGTAGATTTTGAACCCTAGCCCTGCCGGCACCTAGGGAAACCTAGCAAACCTATACATTTTTGAAAACTAGACACCCAGGGGAATCCAGGATGGGGTGACTTGACTGCCTCCCACCATGGTCTGTTACCCAGAATCCCTTGCAAACGTAACAAATTGACAAAAAAAACACATTTTCCCCACATTTCTGTGATGGAAAGTTCTGGAATCTGCGTGGATCCACAAATTTCCACCCACCCCGCGTTCCCCAAAGTCCTACGAGAAAAATGGTACCTCACTTGTGCGGGTCGGCCTAGTGCCCGCGACAGGAAACGGCGCAAAACGCAACGTGGTTTTGCAGTGAAAAATGACCCTTTTTTTGGCAAAGTGACTAGCTGTAGATTTTGAACCCTAGCCCTGCCGGCACCTAGGGAAACCTAGCAAACCTATACATTTTTGAAAACTAGACACCCAGGGGAATCCAGGATGGGGTGACTTGACTGCCGCCCACCATGGTCTGTTACCCAGAATCCCTTGCAAACATAAAAAATTGACAAAAAAAACACATTTTCCCCACATTTCTGTGATGGAAAGTTCTGGAATCTGCGTGGATCCACAAATTTCCACCCACCCCGCGTTCCCCAAAGTCCTACGAGAAAAATGGTACCTCACTTGTGCGGGTCGGCCTAGTGCCCGCGACAGGAAACGGCGCAAAACGCAACGTGGTTTTGCAGCGAAAAATGACCCTTTTTTTGGCAAAGTGACTAGCTGTAGATTTTGAACCCTAGCCCTGCCGGCACCTAGGGAAACCTAGCAAACCTATACATTTTTGAAAACTAGACACCCAGGGGAATCCAGGATGGGGTGACTTGACTGCCTCCCACCATGGTCTGTTACCCAGAATCCCTTGCAAACGTAAAAAATTGACAAAAAAAACACATTTTCCCCACATTTCTGTGATGGAAAGTTCTGGAATCTGCGTGGATCCACAAATTTCCACCCACCCCGTGTTCCCCAAAGTCCTACGAGAAAAATGGTACCTCACTTGTGCGGGTCGGCCTAGTGCCCGCGACAGGAAACGGCGCAAAACGCAACGTGGTTTTGCAGTGAAAAATGACCCTTTTTTTGGCAAAGTGACTAGCTGTAGATTTTGAACCCTAGCCCTGCCGGCACCTAGGGAAACCTAGCAAACCTATACATTTTTGAAAACTAGACACCCAGGGGAATCCAGGATGGGGTGACTTGACTGCCTCCCACCATGGTCTGTTACCCAGAATCCCTTGCAAACGTAAAAAATTGACAAAAAAAACACATTTTCCCCACATTTCTGTGATGGAAAGTTCTGGAATCTGCGTGGATCCACAAATTTCCACCCACCCCGCGTTCCCCAAAGTCCTACGAGAAAAATGGTACCTCACTTGTGCGGGTCGGCCTAGTGCCCGCGACAGGAAACGGCGCAAAACGCAACGTGGTTTTGCAGCGAAAAATGACCCTTTTTTTGGCAAAGTGACTAGCTGTAGATTTTGAACCCTAGCCCTGCCGGCACCTAGGGAAACCTAGCAAACCTATACATTTTTGAAAACTAGACACCCAGGGGAATCCAGGATGGGGTGACTTGACTGCCTCCCACCATGGTCTGTTACCCAGAATCCCTTGCAAACGTAAAAAAGTGACAAAAAAAACACATTTTCCCCACATTTCTGTGATGGAAAGTTCTGGAATCTGCGTGGATCCACAAATTTCCACCCACCCCACGTTCCCCAAAGTCCTACGAGAAAAATGGTACCTCACTTGTGCGGGTCGGCCTAGTGCCCGAAACAGGAAACGGCGCAAAACGCAACGTGGTTTTGCAGTGAAAAATGACCCTTTTTTTGGCAAAGTGACTAGCTGTAGATTTTGAACCCTAGCCCTGCCGGCACCTAGGGAAACCTAGCAAACCTATACATTTTTGAAAACTAGACACCCAGGGGAATCCAGGATGGGGTGACTTGACTGCCTCCCACCATGGTCTGTTACCCAGAATCCCTTGCAAACGTAACAAATTGACAAAAAAAACACATTTTCCCCACATTTCTGTGATGGAAAGTTCTGGAATCTGCGTGGATCCACAAATTTCCACCCACCCCACGTTCCCCAAAGTCCTACGAGAAAAATGGTACCTCACTTGTGCGGGTCGGCCTAGTGCCCGCGACAGGAAACGGCGCAAAACGCAACGTGGTTTTGCAGCGAAAAATGACCCTTTTTTTGGCAAAGTGACTAGCTGTAGATTTTGAACCCTAGCCCTGCCGGCACCTAGGGAAACCTAGCAAACCTATACATTTTTGAAAACTAGACACCCAGGGGAATCCAGGATGGGGTGACTTGATTGCCTCCCACCATGGTCTGTTACCCAGAATCCCTTGCAAACGTAAAAAATTGACAAAAAAAACACATTTTCCCCACATTTCTGTGATGGAAAGTTCTGGAATCTGCGTGGATCCACAAATTTCCACCCACCCCGTGTTCCCCAAAGTCCTACGAGAAAAATGGTACCTCACTTGTGCGGGTCGGCCTAGTGCCCGCGACAGGAAACGGCGCAAAACGCAACGTGGTTTTGCAGTGAAAAATGACCCTTTTTTTGGCAAAGTGACTAGCTGTAGATTTTGAACCCTAGCCCTGCCGGCACCTAGGGAAACCTAGCAAACCTATACATTTTTGAAAACTAGACACCCAGGGGAATCCAGGATGGGGTGACTTGACTGCCTCCCACCATGGTCTGTTACCCAGAATCCCTTGCAAACGTAAAAAATTGACAAAAAAAACACATTTTCCCCACATTTCTGTGATGGAAAGTTCTGGAATCTGCGTGGATCCACAAATTTCCACCCACCCCGTGTTCCCCAAAGTGCTACGAGAAAAATGGTACCTCACTTGTGCGGGTCGGCCTAGTGCCCGCGACAGGAAACGGCGCAAAACGCAACGTGGTTTTGCAGTGAAAAATGACCCTTTTTTTGGCAAAGTGACTAGTTGTAGATTTTGAACCCTAGCCCTGCCGGCACCTAGGGAAACCTAGCAAACCTATACATTTTTGAAAACTAGACACCCAGGGGAATCCAGGATGGGGTGACTTGACTGCCTCCCACCATGGTCTGTTACCCAGAATCCCTTGCAAACGTAAAAAATTGACAAAAAAAACACATTTTCCCCACATTTCTGTGATGGAAAGTTCTGGAATCTGCGTGGATCCACAAATTTCCACCCACCCCGTGTTCCCCAAAGTCCTACGAGAAAAATGGTACCTCACTTGTGCGGGTCGGCCTAGTGCCCGCGACAGGAAACGGCGCAAAACGCAACGTGGTTTTGCAGTGAAAAATGACCCTTTTTTTGGCAAAGTGACTAGCTGTAGATTTTGAACCCTAGCCCTGCCGGCACCTAGGGAAACCTAGCAAACCTATACATTTTTGAAAACTAGACACCCAGGGGAATCCAGGATGGGGTGACTTGACTGCCTCCCACCATGGTCTGTTACCCAGAATCCCTTGCAAACGTAAAAAATTGACAAAAAAAACACATTTTCCCCACATTTCTGTGATGGAAAGTTCTGGAATCTGCGTGGATCCACAAATTTCCACCCACCCCGTGTTCCCCAAAGTCCTACGAGAAAAATGGTACCTCACTTGTGCGGGTCGGCCTAGTGCCCGCGACAGGAAACGGCGCAAAACGCAACGTGGTTTTGCAGCGAAAAATGACCCTTTTTTTGGCAAAGTGACTAGCTGTAGATTTTGAACCCTAGCCCTGCCGGCACCTAGGGAAACCTAGCAAACCTATACATTTCTGAAAACTAGACACCCAGGGGAATCCAGAATGGGGTGACTTGACTGCCTCCCACCATGGTCTGTTACCCAGAATCCCTTGCAAACGTAAAAAATTGACAAAAAAAACACATTTTCCCCACATTTCTGTGATGGAAAGTTCTGGAATCTGCGTGGATCCACAAATTTCCACCCACCCCGCGTTTCCCAAAGTCCTACGAGAAAAATGGTACCTCACTTGTGCGGGTCGGCCTAGTGCCCGCGACAGGAAACGGCGCAAAACGCAACGTGGTTTTGCAGCGAAAAATGACCCTTTTTTTGGCAAAGTGACTAGCTGTAGATTTTGAACCCTAGCCCTGCCGGCACCTAGGGAAACCTAGCAAACCTATACATTTTTGAAAACTAGACACCCAGGGGAATCCAGGATGGGGTGACTTGACTGCCTCCCACCATGGTCTGTTACCCAGAATCCCTTGCAAACTTGCAAACGTAAAAAATTGACAAAAAAAACACATTTTCCCCACATTTCTGTGATGGAAAGTTCTGGAATCTGCGTGGATCCACAAATTTCCACCCACCCCGCGTTCCCCAAAGTCCTACGAGAAAAATGGTACCTCACTTGTGCGGGTCGGCCTAGTGCCCGCGACAGGAAACGGCGCAAAACGCAACGTGGTTTTGCAGCGAAAAATGACCCTTTTTTTGGCAAAGTGACTAGCTGTAGATTTTGAACCCTAGCCCTGCCGGCACCTAGGGAAACCTAGCAAACCTATACATTTCTGAAAACTAGACACCCAGGGGAATCCAGGATGGGGTGACTTGACTGCCTCCCACCATGGTCTGTTACCCAGAATCCCTTGCAAACGTAAAAAATTGACAAAAAAAAACACATTTTCCCCACATTTCTGTGATGGAAAGTTCTGGAATCTGCGTGGATCCACAAATTTCCACCCACCCTGCGTTCCCCAAAGTCCTACGAGAAAAATGGTACCTCACTTGTGCGGGTCGGCCTAGTGCCCGCGACAGGAAACGGCGCAAAACGCAACGTGGTTTTGCAGCGAAAAATGACCCTTTTTTTGGCAAAGTGACTAGCTGTAGATTTTGAACCCTAGCCCTGCCGGCACCTAGGGAAACCTAGCAAACCTATACATTTTTGAAAACTAGACACCCAGGGGAATCCAGGATGGGGTGACTTGACTGCCTCCCACCATGGTCTGTTACCCAGAATCCCTTGCAAACGTAAAAAATTGACAAAAACAACACATTTTCCCCACATTTCTGTGATGGAAAGTTCTGGAATCTGCGTGGATCCACAAATTTCCACCCACCCCGTGTTCCCCAAAGTCCTACGAGAAAAATGGTACCTCACTTGTGCGGGTCGGCCTAGTGCCCGCGACAGGAAACGGCGCAAAACGCAACGTGGTTTTGCAGTGAAAAATGACCCTTTTTTTGGCAAAGTGACTAGCTGTAGATTTTGAACCCTAGCCCTGCCGGCACCTAGGGAAACCTAGCAAACCTATACATTTTTGAAAACTAGACACCCAGGGGAATCCAGGATGGGGTGACTTGACTGCCGCCCACCATGGTCTGTTACCCAGAATCCCTTGCAAACATAAAAAATTGACAAAAAAAACACATTTTCCCCACATTTCTGTGATGGAAAGTTCTGGAATCTGCGTGGATCCACAAATTTCCACCCACCCCGCGTTCCCCAAAGTCCTACGAGAAAAATGGTACCTCACTTGTGCGGGTCGGCCTAGTGCCCGCGACAGGAAACGGCGCAAAACGCAACGTGGTTTTGCAGCGAAAAATGACCCTTTTTTTGGCAAAGTGACTAGCTGTAGATTTTGAACCCTAGCCCTGCCGGCACCTAGGGAAACCTAGCAAACCTATACATTTTTGAAAACTAGACACCCAGGGGAATCCAGGATGGGGTGACTTGACTGCCTCCCACCATGGTCTGTTACCCAGAATCCCTTGCAAACGTAAAAAATTGACAAAAAAAACACATTTTCCCCACATTTCTGTGATGGAAAGTTCTGGAATCTGCGTGGATCCACAAATTTCCACCCACCCCGTGTTCCCCAAAGTCCTACGAGAAAAATGGTACCTCACTTGTGCGGGTCGGCCTAGTGCCCGCGACAGGAAACGGCGCAAAACGCAACGTGGTTTTGCAGTGAAAAATGACCCTTTTTTTGGCAAAGTGACTAGCTGTAGATTTTGAACCCTAGCCCTGCCGGCACCTAGGGAAACCTAGCAAACCTATACATTTTTGAAAACTAGACACCCAGGGGAATCCAGGATGGGGTGACTTGACTGCCTCCCACCATGGTCTGTTACCCAGAATCCCTTGCAAACGTAAAAGATTGACAAAAAAAACACATTTTCCCCACATTTCTGTGATGGAAAGTTCTGGAATCTGCGTGGATCCACAAATTTCCACCCACCCCGCGTTCCCCAAAGTCCTACGAGAAAAATGGTACCTCACTTGTGCGGGTCGGCCTAGTGCCCGCGACAGGAAACGGCGCAAAACGCAACGTGGTTTTGCAGTGAAAAATGACCCTTTTTTTGGCAAAGTGACTAGCTGTAGATTTTGAACCCTAGCCCTGCCGGCACCTAGGGAAACCTAGCAAACCTATACATTTTTGAAAACTAGACACCCAGGGGAATCCAGGATGGGGTGACTTGACTGCCTCCCACCATGGTCTGTTACCCAGAATCCCTTGCAAACGTAAAAAATTGACAAAAAAAACACATTTTCCCCACATTTCTGTGATGGAAAGTTCTGGAATCTGCGTGGATCCACAAATTTCCACCCACCCCGCGTTCCCCAAAGTCCTACGAGAAAAATGGTACCTCACTTGTGCGGGTCGGCCTAGTGCCCGCGACAGGAAACGGCGCAAAACGCAACGTGGTTTTGCAGCGAAAAATGACCCTTTTTTTGGCAAAGTGACTAGCTGTAGATTTTGAACCCTAGCCCTGCCGGCACCTAGGGAAACCTAGCAAACCTATACATTTTTGAAAACTAGACACCCAGGGGAATCCAGGATGGGGTGACTTGACTGCCTCCCACCATGGTCTGTTACCCAGAATCCCTTGCAAACGTAAAAAATTGACAAAAAAAACACATTTTCCCCACATTTCTGTGATGGAAAGTTCTGGAATCTGCGTGGATCCACAAATTTCCACCCACCCCACGTTCCCCAAAGTCCTACGAGAAAAATGGTACCTCACTTGTGCGGGTCGGCCTAGTGCCCGAAACAGGAAACGGCGCAAAACGCAACGTGGTTTTGCAGCGAAAAATGACCCTTTTTTTGGCAAAGTGACTAGCTGTAGATTTTGAACCCTAGCCCTGCCGGCACCTAGGGAAACCTAGCAAACCTATACATTTTTGAAAACTAGACACCCAGGGGAATCCAGGATGGGGTGACTTGACTGCCTCCCACCATGGTCTGTTACCCAGAATCCCTTGCAAACGTAACAAATTGACAAAAAAAACACATTTTCCCCACATTTCTGTGATGGAAAGTTCTGGAATCTGCGTGGATCCACAAATTTCCACCCACCCCGCGTTCCCCAAAGTCCTACGAGAAAAATGGTACCTCACTTGTGCGGGTCGGCCTAGTGCCCGCGACAGGAAACGGCGCAAAACGCAACGTGGTTTTGCAGTGAAAAATGACCCTTTTTTTGGCAAAGTGACTAGCTGTAGATTTTGAACCCTAGCCCTGCCGGCACCTAGGGAAACCTAGCAAACCTATACATTTTTGAAAACTAGACACCCAGGGGAATCCAGGATGGGGTGACTTGACTGCCGCCCACCATGGTCTGTTACCCAGAATCCCTTGCAAACATAAAAAATTGACAAAAAAAACACATTTTCCCCACATTTCTGTGATGGAAAGTTCTGGAATCTGCGTGGATCCACAAATTTCCACCCACCCCGCGTTCCCCAAAGTCCTACGAGAAAAATGGTACCTCACTTGTGCGGGTCGGCCTAGTGCCCGCGACAGGAAACGGCGCAAAACGCAACGTGGTTTTGCAGCGAAAAATGACCCTTTTTTTGGCAAAGTGACTAGCTGTAGATTTTGAACCCTAGCCCTGCCGGCACCTAGGGAAACCTAGCAAACCTATACATTTTTGAAAACTAGACACCCAGGGGAATCCAGGATGGGGTGACTTGACTGCCTCCCACCATGGTCTGTTACCCAGAATCCCTTGCAAACGTAAAAAATTGACAAAAAAAACACATTTTCCCCACATTTCTGTGATGGAAAGTTCTGGAATCTGCGTGGATCCACAAATTTCCACCCACCCCGTGTTCCCCAAAGTCCTACGAGAAAAATGGTACCTCACTTGTGCGGGTCGGCCTAGTGCCCGCGACAGGAAACGGCGCAAAACGCAACGTGGTTTTGCAGTGAAAAATGACCCTTTTTTTGGCAAAGTGACTAGCTGTAGATTTTGAACCCTAGCCCTGCCGGCACCTAGGGAAACCTAGCAAACCTATACATTTTTGAAAACTAGACACCCAGGGGAATCCAGGATGGGGTGACTTGACTGCCTCCCACCATGGTCTGTTACCCAGAATCCCTTGCAAACGTAAAAAATTGACAAAAAAAACACATTTTCCCCACATTTCTGTGATGGAAAGTTCTGGAATCTGCGTGGATCCACAAATTTCCACCCACCCCGCGTTCCCCAAAGTCCTACGAGAAAAATGGTACCTCACTTGTGCGGGTCGGCCTAGTGCCCGCGACAGGAAACGGCGCAAAACGCAACGTGGTTTTGCAGCGAAAAATGACCCTTTTTTTGGCAAAGTGACTAGCTGTAGATTTTGAACCCTAGCCCTGCCGGCACCTAGGGAAACCTAGCAAACCTATACATTTTTGAAAACTAGACACCCAGGGGAATCCAGGATGGGGTGACTTGACTGCCTCCCACCATGGTCTGTTACCCAGAATCCCTTGCAAACGTAAAAAAGTGACAAAAAAAACACATTTTCCCCACATTTCTGTGATGGAAAGTTCTGGAATCTGTGTGGATCCACAAATTTCCACCCACCCCACGTTCCCCAAAGTCCTACGAGAAAAATGGTACCTCACTTGTGCGGGTCGGCCTAGTGCCCGAAACAGGAAACGGCGCAAAACGCAACGTGGTTTTGCAGCGAAAAATGACCCTTTTTTTGGCAAAGTGACTAGCTGTAGATTTTGAACCCTAGCCCTGCCGGCACCTAGGGAAACCTAGCAAACCTATACATTTTTGAAAACTAGACACCCAGGGGAATCCAGGATGGGGTGACTTAACTGCCTCCCACCATGGTCTGTTACCCAGAATCCCTTGCAAACGTAACAAATTGACAAAAAAAACACATTTTCCCCACATTTCTGTGATGGAAAGTTCTGGAATCTGCGTGGATCCACAAATTTCCACCCACCCCACGTTCCCCAAAGTCCTACGAGAAAAATGGTACCTCACTTGTGCGGGTCGGCCTAGTGCCCGCGACAGGAAACGGCGCAAAACGCAACGTGGTTTTGCAGCGAAAAATGACCCTTTTTTTGGCAAAGTGACTAGCTGTAGATTTTGAACCCTAGCCCTGCCGGCACCTAGGGAAACCTAGCAAACCTATACATTTTTGAAAACTAGACACCCAGGGGAATCCAGGATGGGGTGACTTGATTGCCTCCCACCATGGTCTGTTACCCAGAATCCCTTGCAAACGTAAAAAATTGACAAAAAAAACACATTTTCCCCACATTTCTGTGATGGAAAGTTCTGGAATCTGCGTGGATCCACAAATTTCCACCCACCCCGTGTTCCCCAAAGTCCTACGAGAAAAATGGTACCTCACTTGTGCGGGTCGGCCTAGTGCCCGCGACAGGAAACGGCGCAAAACGCAACGTGGTTTTGCAGTGAAAAATGACCCTTTTTTTGGCAAAGTGACTAGCTGTAGATTTTGAACCCTAGCCCTGCCGGCACCTAGGGAAACCTAGCAAACCTATACATTTTTGAAAACTAGACACCCAGGGGAATCCAGGATGGGGTGACTTGACTGCCTCCCACCATGGTCTGTTACCCAGAATCCCTTGCAAACGTAAAAAATTGACAAAAAAAACACATTTTCCCCACATTTCTGTGATGGAAAGTTCTGGAATCTGCGTGGATCCACAAATTTCCACCCACCCCGTGTTCCCCAAAGTGCTACGAGAAAAATGGTACCTCACTTGTGCGGGTCGGCCTAGTGCCCGCGACAGGAAACGGCGCAAAACGCAACGTGGTTTTGCAGTGAAAAATGACCCTTTTTTTGGCAAAGTGACTAGTTGTAGATTTTGAACCCTAGCCCTGCCGGCACCTAGGGAAACCTAGCAAACCTATACATTTTTGAAAACTAGACACCCAGGGGAATCCAGGATGGGGTGACTTGACTGCCTCCCACCATGGTCTGTTACCCAGAATCCCTTGCAAACGTAAAAAATTGACAAAAAAAACACATTTTCCGCACATTTCTGTGATGGAAAGTTCTGGAATCTGCGTGGATCCACAAATTTCCACCCACCCCGTGTTCCCCAAAGTCCTACGAGAAAAATGGTACCTCACTTGTGCGGGTCGGCCTAGTGCCCGCGACAGGAAACGGCGCAAAACGTAACGTGGTTTTGCAGCGAAAAATGACCCTTTTTTTGGCAAAGTGACTAGCTGTAGATTTTGAACCCTAGCCCTGCCGGCACCTAGGGAAACCTAGCAAACCTATACATTTCTGAAAACTAGACACCCAGGGGAATCCAGAATGGGGTGACTTGACTGCCTCCCACCATGGTCTGTTACCCAGAATCCCTTGCAAACGTAAAAAATTGACAAAAAAAACACATTTTCCCCACATTTCTGTGATGGAAAGTTCTGGAATCTGCGTGGATCCACAAATTTCCACCCACCCCGCGTTTCCCAAAGTCCTACGAGAAAAATGGTACCTCACTTGTGCGGGTCGGCCTAGTGCCCGCGACAGGAAACGGCGCAAAACGCAACGTGGTTTTGCAGCGAAAAATGACCCTTTTTTTGGCAAAGTGACTAGCTGTAGATTTTGAACCCTAGCCCTGCCGGCACCTAGGGAAACCTAGCAAACCTATACATTTTTGAAAACTAGACACCCAGGGGAATCCAGGATGGGGTGACTTGACTGCCTCCCACCATGGTCTGTTACCCAGAATCCCTTGCAAACTTGCAAACGTAAAAAATTGACAAAAAAAACACATTTTCCCCACATTTCTGTGATGGAAAGTTCTGGAATCTGCGTGGATCCACAAATTTCCACCCACCCCGCGTTCCCCAAAGTCCTACGAGAAAAATGGTACCTCACTTGTGCGGGTCGGCCTAGTGCCCGCGACAGGAAACGGCGCAAAACGCAACGTGGTTTTGCAGCGAAAAATGACCCTTTTTTTGGCAAAGTGACTAGCTGTAGATTTTGAACCCTAGCCCTGCCGGCACCTAGGGAAACCTAGCAAACCTATACATTTCTGAAAACTAGACACCCAGGGGAATCCAGGATGGGGTGACTTGACTGCCTCCCACCATGGTCTGTTACCCAGAATCCCTTGCAAACGTAAAAAATTGACAAAAAAAACACATTTTCCCCACATTTCTGTGATGGAAAGTTCTGGAATCTGCGTGGATCCACAAATTTCCACCCACCCTGCGTTCCCCAAAGTCCTACGAGAAAAATGGTACCTCACTTGTGCGGGTCGGCCTAGTGCCCGCGACAGGAAACGGCGCAAAACGCAACGTGGTTTTGCAGCGAAAAATGACCCTTTTTTTGGCAAAGTGACTAGCTGTAGATTTTGAACCCTAGCCCTGCCGGCACCTAGGGAAACCTAGCAAACCTATACATTTTTGAAAACTAGACACCCAGGGGAATCCAGGATGGGGTGACTTGACTGCCTCCCACCATGGTCTGTTACCCAGAATCCCTTGCAAACGTAAAAAATTGACAAAAAAAACACATTTTCCCCACATTTCTGTGATGGAAAGTTCTGGAATCTGCGTGGATCCACAAATTTCCACCACCCCCGCGTTCCCCAAAGTCCTACGAGAAAAATGGTACCTCACTTGTGCGGGTCGGCCTAGTGCCCGCGACAGGAAACGGCGCAAAACGCAACGTGGTTTTGCAGTGAAAAATGACCCTTTTTTTGGCAAAGTGACTAGCTGTAGATTTTGAACCCTAGCCCTGCCGGCACCTAGGGAAACCTAGCAAACCTATACATTTTTGAAAACTAGACACCCAGGGGAATCCAGGATGGGGTGACTTGATTGCCTCCCACCATGGTCTGTTACCCAGAATCCCTTGCAAACGTAAAAAATAGACAAAAAAAAACACATTTTCCCCACATTTCTGTGATGGAAAGTTCTGGAATCTGCGTGGATCCACAAATTTCCACCCACCCCGCGTTCCCCAAAGTCCTTCGAGAAAAATGGTACCTCACTTGTGCAGGTCGGCCTAGTGCCCGCGACAGGAAACGGCGCAAAACGCAACGTGGTTTTGCAGTGAAAAATGACCCTTTTTTTGGCAATGTGACTAGCTGTAGATTTTGAACCCTAGCCCTGCCGGCACCTAGGGAAACCTAGCAAACCTATACATTTTTGAAAACTAGACACCCAGGGGAATCCAGGATGGGGTGACTTGACTGCCTCCCACCATGGTCTGTTACCCAGAATCCCTTGCAAACGTAAAAAATTGACAAAAAAACCACATTTTCCCCACATTTCTGTGATGGAAAGTTCTGGAATCTGCGTGGATCCACAAATTTCCACCCACCCCGTGTTCCCCAAAGTCCTACGAGAAAAATGGTACCTCACTTGTGCGGGTCGGCCTAGTGCCCGCGACAGGAAACGGCGCAAAACGCAACGTGGTTTTGCAGTGAAAAATGACCCTTTTTTTGGCAAAGTGACTAGCTGTAGATTTTGAACCCTAGCCCTGCCGGCACCTAGGGAAACCTAGCAAACCTATACATTTTTGAAAACTAGACACCCAGGGGAATCCAGGATGGGGTGACTTGACTGCCTCCCACCATGGTCTGTTACCCAGAATCCCTTACAAACGTAAAAAATTGACAAAACAAACACATTTTCCCCACATTTCTGTGATGGAAAGTTCTGGAATCTGCGTGGATCCACAAATTTCCACCCACCCCGCGTTCCCCAAAGTCCTACGAGAAAAATGGTACCTCACTTGTGCGGGTCGGCCTAGTGCCCGCGACAGGAAACGGCGCAAAACGCAACGTGGTTTTGCAGCGAAAAATGACCCTTTTTTTGGCAAAGTGACTAGCTGTAGATTTTGAACCCTAGCCCTGCCGGCACCTAGGGAAACCTAGCAAACCTATACATTTTTGAAAACTAGACACCCAGGGGAATCCAGGATGGGGTGACTTGACTGCCTCCCACCATGGTCTGTTACCCAGAATCCCTTGCAAACGTAAAAAAGTGACAAAAAAAAGACATTTTCCCCACATTTCTGTGATGGAAAGTTCTGGAATCTGCGTGGATCCACAAATTTCCACCCACCCCGCGTTCCCCAAAGTCCTACGAGAAAAATGGTACCTCACTTGTGCGGGTCGGCCTAGTGCCCGCGACAGGAAACGGCGCAAAAGGCAACGTGGTTTTGCAGTGAAAAATTACCCTTTTTTTGGCAAAGTGACTAGCTGTAGATTTTGAACCCTAGCCCTGCCGGCACCTAGGGAAACCTAGCAAACCTATACATTTTTGAAAACTAGACACCCAGGGGAATCCAGGATGGGGTGACTTGACTGCCTCCCACCATGGTCTGTTACCCAGAATCCCTTGCAAACGTAAAAAATTGACAAAAAAAAACACATTTTCCCCACATTTCTGTGATGGAAAGTTCTGGAATCTGCGTGGATCCACAAATTTCCACCACCCCCGCGTTCCCCAAAGTCCTACGAGAAAAATGGTACCTCACTTGTGCGGGTCGGCCTAGTGCCCGCGACAGGAAACGGCGCAAAACGCAACGTGGTTTTGCAGTGAAAAATGACCCTTTTTTTGGCAAAGTGACTAGCTGTAGATTTTGAACCCTAGCCCTGCCGGCACCTAGGGAAACCTAGCAAACCTATACATTTTTTAAAACTAGACACCCAGGGGAATCCAGGATGGGGTGACTTGACTGCCTCCCACCATGGTCTGTTACCCAGAATCCCTTGCAAACGTAAAAAATTGACAAAAAAAACACATTTTCCCCATATTTCTTTGATGGAAAGTTCTGGAATCTGCGTGGATCCACAAATTTCCACCCACCCCGTGTTCCCCAAAGTCCTACGAGAAAAATGGTACCTCACTTGTGCGGGTCGGCCTAGTGCCCGCGACAGGAAACGGCGCAAAACGCAACGTGGTTTTGCAGTGAAAAATGACCCTTTTTTTGGCAAAGTGACTAGCTGTAGATTTTGAACCCTAGCCCTGCCGGCACCTAGGGAAACCTAGCAAACCTATACATTTATGAAAACTAGACACCCAGGGGAATCCAGGATGGGGTGACTTGACTGCCTCCCACCATGGTCTGTTACCCAGAATCCCTTGCAAACGTAAAACATTGACAAAAAAAACACATTTTCCCCACATTTCTGTGATGGAAAGTTCTGGAATCTGCGTGGATCCACAAATTTCCACCCACCCCGCGTTCCCCAAAGTCCTACGAGAAAAATGGTACCTCACTTGTGCGGGTCGGCCTAGTGCCCGCGACAGGAAACGGCGCAAAACGCAACGTGGTTTTGCAGCGAAAAATGACCCTTTTTTTGGCAAAGTGACTAGCTGTAGATTTTGAACCCTAGCCCTGCCGGCACCTAGGGAAACCTAGCAAACCTATACATTTTTGAAAACTAGACACCCAGGGGAATCCAGGATGGGGTGACTTGATTGCCTCCCACCATGGTCTGTTACCCAGAATCCCTTGCAAACGTAAAAAATTGACAAAAAAAACACATTTTCCCCACATTTCTGTGATGGAAAGTTCTGGAATCTGCGTGGATCCACAAATTTCCACCCACCCCGTGTTCCCCAAAGTCCTACGAGAAAAATGGTACCCCACTTGTGCGGGTCGGCCTAGTGCCCGCGACAGGAAACGGCGCAAAACGCAACGTGGTTTTGCAGTGAAAAATGACCCTTTTTTTGGCAAAGTGACTAGCTGTAGATTTTGAACCCTAGCCCTGCCGGCACCTAGGGAAACCTAGCAAACCTATACATTTTTGAAAACTAGACACCCAGGGGAATCTAGGATGGGGTGACTTGACTGCCTCCCACCATGGTCTGTTACCCAGAATCCCTTGCAAACGTAAAAAATTGACAAAAAAAACACATTTTCCCCACATTTCTGTGATGGAAAGTTCTGGAATCTGCGTGGATCCACAAATTTCCACCCACCCCGCGTTCCCCAAAGTCCTACGAGAAAAATGGTACCTCACTTGTGCGGGTCGGCCTAGTGCCCGCGACAGGAAACGGCGCAAAACGCAACGTGGTTTTGCAGCGAAAAATGACCCTTTTTTTGGCAAAGTGACTAGCTGTAGATTTTGAACCCTAGCCCTGCCGGCACCTAGGGAAACCTAGCAAACCTATACATTTTTGAAAACTAGACACCCAGGGGAATCCAGGATGGGGTGACTTGACTGCCTCCCACCATGGTCTGTTACCCAGAATCCCTTGCAAACGTAAAAAATTGACAAAAAAAACACATTTTCCCCACATTTCTGTGATGGAAAGTTCTGGAATCTGCGTGGATCCACAAATTTCCACCCACCCCACGTTCCCCAAAGTCCTACGAGAAAAATGGTACCTCACTTGTGCGGGTCGGCCTAGTGCCCGAAACAGGAAACGGCGCAAAACGCAACGTGGTTTTGCAGCGAAAAATGACCCTTTTTTTGGCAAAGTGACTAGCTGTAGATTTTGAACCCTAGCCCTGCCGGCACCTAGGGAAACCTAGCAAACCTATACATTTTTGAAAACTAGACACCCAGGGGAATCCAGGATGGGGTGACTTGACTGCCTCCCACCATGGTCTGTTACCCAGAATCCCTTGCAAACGTAACAAATTGACAAAAAAAACAAATTTTCCCCACATTTCTGTGATGGAAAGTTCTGGAATCTGCGTGGATCCACAAATTTCCACCCACCCCACGTTCCCCAAAGTCCTACGAGAAAAATGGTACCTCACTTGTGCGGGTCGGCCTAGTGCCCGCGACAGGAAACGGCGCAAAACGCAACGTGGTTTTGCAGCGAAAAATGACCCTTTTTTTGGCAAAGTGACTAGCTGTAGATTTTGAACCCTAGCCCTGCCGGCACCTAGGGAAACCTAGCAAACCTATACATTTTTGAAAACTAGACACCCAGGGGAATCCAGGATGGGGTGACTTGATTGCCTCCCACCATGGTCTGTTACCCAGAATCCCTTGCAAACGTAAAAAATTGACAAAAAAAACACATTTTCCCCACATTTCTGTGATGGAAAGTTCTGGAATCTGCGTGGATCCACAAATTTCCACCCACCCCGTGTTCCCCAAAGTCCTACGAGAAAAATGGTACCTCACTTGTGCGGGTCGGCCTAGTGCCCGCGACAGGAAACGGCGCAAAACGCAACGTGGTTTTGCAGTGAAAAATGACCCTTTTTTTGGCAAAGTGACTAGCTGTAGATTTTGAACCCTAGCCCTGCCGGCACCTAGGGAAACCTAGCAAACCTATACATTTTTGAAAACTAGACACCCAGGGGAATCCAGGATGGGGTGACTTGACTGCCTCCCACCATGGTCTGTTACCCAGAATCCCTTGCAAACGTAAAAAATTGACAAAAAAAACACATTTTCCCCACATTTCTGTGATGGAAAGTTCTGGAATCTGCGTGGATCCACAAATTTCCACCCACCCCGTGTTCCCCAAAGTGCTACGAGAAAAATGGTACCTCACTTGTGCGGGTCGGCCTAGTGCCCGCGACAGGAAACGGCGCAAAACGCAACGTGGTTTTGCAGTGAAAAATGACCCTTTTTTTGGCAAAGTGACTAGTTGTAGATTTTGAACCCTAGCCCTGCCGGCACCTAGGGAAACCTAGCAAACCTATACATTTTTGAAAACTAGACACCCAGGGGAATCCAGGATGGGGTGACTTGACTGCCTCCCACCATGGTCTGTTACCCAGAATCCCTTGCAAACGTAAAAAATTGACAAAAAAAACACATTTTCCCCACATTTCTGTGATGGAAAGTTCTGGAATCTGCGTGGATCCACAAATTTCCACCCACCCCGTGTTCCCCAAAGTCCTACGAGAAAAATGGTACCTCACTTGTGCGGGTCGGCCTAGTGCCCGCGACAGGAAACGGCGCAAAACGCAACGTGGTTTTGCAGTGAAAAATGACCCTTTTTTTGGCAAAGTGACTAGCTGTAGATTTTGAACCCTAGCCCTGCCGGCACCTAGGGAAACCTAGCAAACCTATACATTTTTGAAAACTAGACACCCAGGGGAATCCAGGATGGGGTGACTTGACTGCCTCCCACCATGGTCTGTTACCCAGAATCCCTTGCAAACGTAAAAAATTGACAAAAAAAACACATTTTCCCCACATTTCTGTGATGGAAAGTTCTGGAATCTGCGTGGATCCACAAATTTCCACCCACCCCGCGTTTCCCAAAGTCCTACGAGAAAAATGGTACCTCACTTGTGCGGGTCGGCCTAGTGCCCGCGACAGGAAACGGCGCAAAACGCAACGTGGTTTTGCAGCGAAAAATGACCCTTTTTTTGGCAAAGTGACTAGCTGTAGATTTTGAACCCTAGCCCTGCCGGCACCTAGGGAAACCTAGCAAACCTATACATTTCTGAAAACTAGACACCCAGGGGAATCCAGAATGGGGTGACTTGACTGCCTCCCACCATGGTCTGTTACCCAGAATCCCTTGCAAACGTAAAAAATTGACAAAAAAAACACATTTTCCCCACATTTCTGTGATGGAAAGTTCTGGAATCTGCGTGGATCCACAAATTTCCACCCACCCCGCGTTTCCCAAAGTCCTACGAGAAAAATGGTACCTCACTTGTGCGGGTCGGCCTAGTGCCCGCGACAGGAAACGGCGCAAAACGCAACGTGGTTTTGCAGCGAAAAATGACCCTTTTTTTGGCAAAGTGACTAGCTGTAGATTTTGAACCCTAGCCCTGCCGGCACCTAGGGAAACCTAGCAAACCTATACATTTTTGAAAACTAGACACCCAGGGGAATCCAGGATGGGGTGACTTGACTGCCTCCCACCATGGTCTGTTACCCAGAATCCCTTGCAAACTTGCAAACGTAAAAAAATTGACAAAAAAAACACATTTTCCCCACATTTCTGTGATGGAAAGTTCTGGAATCTGCGTGGATCCACAAATTTCCACCCACCCCGCGTTCCCCAAAGTCCTACGAGAAAAATGGTACCTCACTTGTGCGGGTCGGCCTAGTGCCCGCGACAGGAAACGGCGCAAAACGCAACGTGGTTTTGCAGCGAAAAATGACCCTTTTTTTGGCAAAGTGACTAGCTGTAGATTTTGAACCCTAGCCCTGCCGGCACCTAGGGAAACCTAGCAAACCTATACATTTCTGAAAACTAGACACCCAGGGGAATCCAGGATGGGGTGACTTGACTGCCTCCCACCATGGTCTGTTACCCAGAATCCCTTGCAAACGTAAAAAATTGACAAAAAAAACACATTTTCCCCACATTTCTGTGATGGAAAGTTCTGGAATCTGCGTGGATCCACAAATTTCCACCCACCCTGCGTTCCCCAAAGTCCTACGAGAAAAATGGTACCTCACTTGTGCGGGTCGGCCTAGTGCCCGCGACAGGAAACGGCGCAAAACGCAACGTGGTTTTGCAGCGAAAAATGACCCTTTTTTTGGCAAAGTGACTAGCTGTAGATTTTGAACCCTAGCCCTGCCGGCACCTAGGGAAACCTAGCAAACCTATACATTTTTGAAAACTAGACACCCAGGGGAATCCAGGATGGGGTGACTTGACTGCCTCCCACCATGGTCTGTTACCCAGAATCCCTTGCAAACGTAAAAAATTGACAAAAAAAACACATTTTCCCCACATTTCTGTGATGGAAAGTTCTGGAATCTGCGTGGATCCACAAATTTCCACCCACCCCGCGTTCCCCAAAGTCCTACAAGAAGAATGGTACCTCACTTGTGCGGGTCGGCCTAGTGCCCGCGACAGGAAACGGCGCAAAACGCAACGTGGTTTTGCAGTGAAAAATGACCCTTTTTTTGGCAAAGTGACTAGCTGTAGATTTTGAACCCTAGCCCTGCCGGCACCTAGGGAAACCTAGCAAACCTATACATTTTTGAAAACTAGACACCCAGGGGAATCCAGGATGGGGTGACTTGACTGCCTCCCACCATGGTCTGTTACCCAGAATCCCTTGCAAACGTAAAAAATTGACAAAAAAAACACATTTTCCCCACATTTCTGTGATGGAAAGTTCTGGAATCTGCGTGGATCCACAAATTTCCACCACCCCCGCGTTCCCCAAAGTCCTACGAGAAAAATGGTACCTCACTTGTGCGGGTCGGCCTAGTGCCCGCGACAGGAAACGGCGCAAAACGCAACGTGGTTTTGCAGTGAAAAATGACCCTTTTTTTGGCAAAGTGACTAGCTGTAGATTTTGAACCCTAGCCCTGCCGGCACCTAGGGAAACCTAGCAAACCTATACATTTTTGAAAACTAGACACCCAGGGGAATCCAGGATGGGGTGACTTGATTGCCTCCCACCATGGTCTGTTACCCAGAATCCCTTGCAAACGTAAAAAATTGACAAAAAAAAACACATTTTCCCCACATTTCTGTGATGGAAAGTTCTGGAATCTGCGTGGATCCACAAATTTCCACCCACCCCGCGTTCCCCAAAGTCCTTCGAGAAAAATGGTACCTCACTTGTGCGGGTCGGCCTAGTGCCCGCGACAGGAAACGGCGCAAAACGCAACGTGGTTTTGCAGTGAAAAATGACCCTTTTTTTTGGCAAAGTGACTAGCTGTAGATTTTGAACCCTAGCCCTGCCGGCACCTAGGGAAACCTAGCAAACCTATACATTTTTGAAAACTAGACACCCAGGGGAATCCAGGATGGGGTGACTTGACTGCCTCCCACCATGGTCTGTTACCCAGAATCCCTTGCAAACGTAAAAAATTGACAAAAACAACACATTTTCCCCACATTTCTGTGATGGAAAGTTCTGGAATCTGCGTGGATCCACAAATTTCCACCCACCCCGTGTTCCCCAAAGTCCTACGAGAAAAATGGTACCTCACTTGTGCGGGTCGGCCTAGTGCCCGCGACAGGAAACGGCGCAAAACGCAACGTGGTTTTGCAGTGAAAAATGACCCTTTTTTTGGCAAAGTGACTAGCTGTAGATTTTGAACCCTAGCCCTGCCGGCACCTAGGGAAACCTAGCAAACCTATACATTTTTGAAAACTAGACACCCAGGGGAATCCAGGATGGGGTGACTTGACTGCCTCCCACCATGGTCTGTTACCCAGAATCCCTTACAAACGTAAAAAATTGACAAAACAAACAAATTTTCCCCACATTTCTGTGATGGAAAGTTCTGGAATCTGCGTGGATCCACAAATTTCCACCCACCCCGCGTTCCCCAAAGTCCTACGAGAAAAATGGTACCTCACTTGTGCGGGTCGGCCTAGTGCCCGCGACAGGAAACGGCGCAAAACGCAACGTGGTTTTGCAGCGAAAAATGACCCTTTTTTTGGCAAAGTGACTAGCTGTAGATTTTGAACCCTAGCCCTGCCGGCACCTAGGGAAACCTAGCAAACCTATACATTTTTGAAAACTAGACACCCAGGGGAATCCAGGATGGGGTGACTTGATTGCCTCCCACCATGGTCTGTTACCCAGAATCCCTTGCAAACGTAAAAAATTGACAAAAAAAACACATTTTCCCCACATTTCTGTGATGGAAAGTTCTGGAATCTGCGTGGATCCACAAATTTCCACCCACCCCGTGTTCCCCAAAGTCCTACGAGAAAAATGGTACCTCACTTGTGCGGGTCGGCCTAGTGCCCGCGACAGGAAACGGCGCAAAACGCAACGTGGTTTTGCAGTGAAAAATGACCCTTTTTTTGGCAAAGTGACTAGCTGTAGATTTTGAACCCTAGCCCTGCCGGCACCTAGGGAAACCTAGCAAACCTATACATTTTTGAAAACTAGACACCCAGGGGAATCCAGGATGGGGTGACTTGACTGCCTCCCACCATGGTCTGTTACCCAGAATCCCTTGCAAACGTAAAAAATTGACAAAAAAAACACATTTTCCCCACATTTCTGTGATGGAAAGTTCTGGAATCTGCGTGGATCCACAAATTTCCACCCACCCCGTGTTCCCCAAAGTGCTACGAGAAAAATGGTACCTCACTTGTGCGGGTCGGCCTAGTGCCCGCGACAGGAAACGGCGCAAAACGCAACGTGGTTTTGCAGTGAAAAATGACCCTTTTTTTGGCAAAGTGACTAGTTGTAGATTTTGAACCCTAGCCCTGCCGGCACCTAGGGAAACCTAGCAAACCTATACATTTTTGAAAACTAGACACCCAGGGGAATCCAGGATGGGGTGACTTGACTGCCTCCCACCATGGTCTGTTACCCAGAATCCCTTGCAAACGTAAAAAATTGACAAAAAAAACACATTTTCCCCACATTTCTGTGATGGAAAGTTCTGGAATCTGCGTGGATCCACAAATTTCCACCCACCCCGTGTTCCCCAAAGTCCTACGAGAAAAATGGTACCTCACTTGTGCGGGTCGGCCTAGTGCCCGCGACAGGAAACGGCGCAAAACGCAACGTGGTTTTGCAGTGAAAAATGACCCTTTTTTTGGCAAAGTGACTAGCTGTAGATTTTGAACCCTAGCCCTGCCGGCACCTAGGGAAACCTAGCAAACCTATACATTTTTGAAAACTAGACACCCAGGGGAATCCAGGATGGGGTGACTTGACTGCCTCCCACCATGGTCTGTTACCCAGAATCCCTTGCAAACGTAAAAAATTGACAAAAAAAACACATTTTCCCCACATTTCTGTGATGGAAAGTTCTGGAATCTGCGTGGATCCACAAATTTCCACCCACCCCGCGTTTCCCAAAGTCCTACGAGAAAAATGGTACCTCACTTGTGCGGGTCGGCCTAGTGCCCGCGACAGGAAACGGCGCAAAACGCAACGTGGTTTTGCAGCGAAAAATGACCCTTTTTTTGGCAAAGTGACTAGCTGTAGATTTTGAACCCTAGCCCTGCCGGCACCTAGGGAAACCTAGCAAACCTATACATTTCTGAAAACTAGACACCCAGGGGAATCCAGAATGGGGTGACTTGACTGCCTCCCACCATGGTCTGTTACCCAGAATCCCTTGCAAACGTAAAAAATTGACAAAAAAAACACATTTTCCCCACATTTCTGTGATGGAAAGTTCTGGAATCTGCGTGGATCCACAAATTTCCACCCACCCCGCGTTTCCCAAAGTCCTACGAGAAAAATGGTACCTCACTTGTGCGGGTCGGCCTAGTGCCCGCGACAGGAAACGGCGCAAAACGCAACGTGGTTTTGCAGCGAAAAATGACCCTTTTTTTGGCAAAGTGACTAGCTGTAGATTTTGAACCCTAGCCCTGCCGGCACCTAGGGAAACCTAGCAAACCTATACATTTTTGAAAACTAGACACCCAGGGGAATCCAGGATGGGGTGACTTGACTGCCTCCCACCATGGTCTGTTACCCAGAATCCCTTGCAAACTTGCAAACGTAAAAAATTGACAAAAAAAACACATTTTCCCCACATTTCTGTGATGGAAAGTTCTGGAATCTGCGTGGATCCACAAATTTCCACCCACCCCGCGTTCCCCAAAGTCCTACGAGAAAAATGGTACCTCACTTGTGCGGGTCGGCCTAGTGCCCGCGACAGGAAACGGCGCAAAACGCAACGTGGTTTTGCAGCGAAAAATGACCCTTTTTTTGGCAAAGTGACTAGCTGTAGATTTTGAACCCTAGCCCTGCCGGCACCTAGGGAAACCTAGCAAACCTATACATTTCTGAAAACTAGACACCCAGGGGAATCCAGGATGGGGTGACTTGACTGCCTCCCACCATGGTCTGTTACCCAGAATCCCTTGCAAACGTAAAAAATTGACAAAAAAAACACATTTTCCCCACATTTCTGTGATGGAAAGTTCTGGAATCTGCGTGGATCCACAAATTTCCACCCACCCTGCGTTCCCCAAAGTCCTACGAGAAAAATGGTACCTCACTTGTGCGGGTCGGCCTAGTGCCCGCGACAGGAAACGGCGCAAAACGCAACGTGGTTTTGCAGCGAAAAATGACCCTTTTTTTGGCAAAGTGACTAGCTGTAGATTTTGAACCCTAGCCCTGCCGGCACCTAGGGAAACCTAGCAAACCTATACATTTTTGAAAACTAGACACCCAGGGGAATCCAGGATGGGGTGACTTGACTGCCTCCCACCATGGTCTGTTACCCAGAATCCCTTGCAAACGTAAAAAATTGACAAAAAAAACACATTTTCCCCACATTTCTGTGATGGAAAGTTCTGGAATCTGCGTGGATCCACAAATTTCCACCCACCCCGCGTTCCCCAAAGTCCTACAAGAAGAATGGTACCTCACTTGTGCGGGTCGGCCTAGTGCCCGCGACAGGAAACGGCGCAAAACGCAACGTGGTTTTGCAGTGAAAAATGACCCTTTTTTTGGCAAAGTGACTAGCTGTAGATTTTGAACCCTAGCCCTGCCGGCACCTAGGGAAACCTAGCAAACCTATACATTTTTGAAAACTAGACACCCAGGGGAATCCAGGATGGGGTGACTTGACTGCCTCCCACCATGGTCTGTTACCCAGAATCCCTTGCAAACGTAAAAAATTGACAAAAAAAACACATTTTCCCCACATTTCTGTGATGGAAAGTTCTGGAATCTGCGTGGATCCACAAATTTCCACCACCCCCGCGTTCCCCAAAGTCCTACGAGAAAAATGGTACCTCACTTGTGCGGGTCGGCCTAGTGCCCGCGACAGGAAACGGCGCAAAACGCAACGTGGTTTTGCAGTGAAAAATGACCCTTTTTTTGGCAAAGTGACTAGCTGTAGATTTTGAACCCTAGCCCTGCCGGCACCTAGGGAAACCTAGCAAACCTATACATTTTTGAAAACTAGACACCCAGGGGAATCCAGGATGGGGTGACTTGATTGCCTCCCACCATGGTCTGTTACCCAGAATCCCTTGCAAACGTAAAAAATTGACAAAAAAAAACACATTTTCCCCACATTTCTGTGATGGAAAGTTCTGGAATCTGCGTGGATCCACAAATTTCCACCCACCCCGCGTTCCCCAAAGTCCTTCGAGAAAAATGGTACCTCACTTGTGCGGGTCGGCCTAGTGCCCGCGACAGGAAACGGCGCAAAACGCAACGTGGTTTTGCAGTGAAAAATGACCCTTTTTTTTGGCAAAGTGACTAGCTGTAGATTTTGAACCCTAGCCCTGCCGGCACCTAGGGAAACCTAGCAAACCTATACATTTTTGAAAACTAGACACCCAGGGGAATCCAGGATGGGGTGACTTGACTGCCTCCCACCATGGTCTGTTACCCAGAATCCCTTGCAAACGTAAAAAATTGACAAAAACAACACATTTTCCCCACATTTCTGTGATGGAAAGTTCTGGAATCTGCGTGGATCCACAAATTTCCACCCACCCCGTGTTCCCCAAAGTCCTACGAGAAAAATGGTACCTCACTTGTGCGGGTCGGCCTAGTGCCCGCGACAGGAAACGGCGCAAAACGCAACGTGGTTTTGCAGTGAAAAATGACCCTTTTTTTGGCAAAGTGACTAGCTGTAGATTTTGAACCCTAGCCCTGCCGGCACCTAGGGAAACCTAGCAAACCTATACATTTTTGAAAACTAGACACCCAGGGGAATCCAGGATGGGGTGACTTGACTGCCTCCCACCATGGTCTGTTACCCAGAATCCCTTACAAACGTAAAAAATTGACAAAACAAACAAATTTTCCCCACATTTCTGTGATGGAAAGTTCTGGAATCTGCGTGGATCCACAAATTTCCACCCACCCCGCGTTCCCCAAAGTCCTACGAGAAAAATGGTACCTCACTTGTGCGGGTCGGCCTAGTGCCCGCGACAGGAAACGGCGCAAAACGCAACGTGGTTTTGCAGCGAAAAATGACCCTTTTTTTGGCAAAGTGACTAGCTGTAGATTTTGAACCCTAGCCCTGCCGGCACCTAGGGAAACCTAGCAAACCTATACATTTTTGAAAACTAGACACCCAGGGGAATCCAGGATGGGGTGACTTGACTGCCTCCCACCATGGTCTGTTACCCAGAATCCCTTGCAAACGTAAAAAATTGACAAAAAAAAGACATTTTCCCCACATTTCTGTGATGGAAAGTTCTGGAATCTGCGTGGATCCACAAATTTCCACCCACCCCGCGTTCCCCAAAGTCCTACGAGAAAAATGGTACCTCACTTGTGCGGGTCGGCCTAGTGCCCGCGACAGGAAACGGCGCAAAAGGCAACGTGGTTTTGCAGTGAAAAATTACCCTTTTTTTGGCAAAGTGACTAGCTGTAGATTTTGAACCCTAGCCCTGCCGGCACCTAGGGAAACCTAGCAAACCTATACATTTTTGAAAACTAGACACCCAGGGGAATCCAGGATGGGGTGACTTGACTGCCTCCCACCATGGTCTGTTACCCAGAATCCCTTGCAAACGTAAAAAATTGACAAAAAAAAACACATTTTCCCCACATTTCTGTGATGGAAAGTTCTGGAATCTGCGTGGATCCACAAATTTCCACCACCCCCGCGTTCCCCAAAGTCCTACGAGAAAAATGGTACCTCACTTGTGCGGGTCGGCCTAGTGCCCGCGACAGGAAACGGCGCAAAACGCAACGTGGTTTTGCAGTGAAAAATGACCCTTTTTTTGGCAAAGTGACTAGCTGTAGATTTTGAACCCTAGCCCTGCCGGCACCTAGGGAAACCTAGCAAACCTATACATTTTTTAAAACTAGACACCCAGGGGAATCCAGGATGGGGTGACTTGACTGCCTCCCACCATGGTCTGTTACCCAGAATCCCTTGCAAACGTAAAAAATTGACAAAAAAAACACATTTTCCCCTCATTTCTTTGATGGAAAGTTCTGGAATCTGCGTGGATCCACAAATTTCCACCCACCCCGTGTTCCCCAAAGTCCTACGAGAAAAATGGTACCTCACTTGTGCGGGTCGGCCTAGTGCCCGCGACAGGAAACGGCGCAAAACGCAACGTGGTTTTGCAGTGAAAAATGACCCTTTTTTTGGCAAAGTGACTAGCTGTAGATTTTGAACCCTAGCCCTGCCGGCACCTAGGGAAACCTAGCAAACCTATACATTTATGAAAACTAGACACCCAGGGGAATCCAGGATGGGGTGACTTGACTGCCTCCCACCATGGTCTGTTACCCAGAATCCCTTGCAAACGTAAAACATTGACAAAAAAAACACATTTTCCCCACATTTCTGTGATGGAAAGTTCTGGAATCTGCGTGGATCCACAAATTTCCACCCACCCCGCGTTCCCCAAAGTCCTACGAGAAAAATGGTACCTCACTTGTGCGGGTCGGCCTAGTGCCCGCGACAGGAAACGGCGCAAAACGCAACGTGGTTTTGCAGCGAAAAATGACCCTTTTTTTGGCAAAGTGACTAGCTGTAGATTTTGAACCCTAGCCCTGCCGGCACCTAGGGAAACCTAGCAAACCTATACATTTTTGAAAACTAGACACCCAGGGGAATCCAGGATGGGGTGACTTGATTGCCTCCCACCATGGTCTGTTACCCAGAATCCCTTGCAAACGTAAAAAATTGACAAAAAAAACACATTTTCCCCACATTTCTGTGATGGAAAGTTCTGGAATCTGCGTGGATCCACAAATTTCCACCCACCCCGTGTTCCCCAAAGTCCTACGAGAAAAATGGTACCTCACTTGTGCGGGTCGGCCTAGTGCCCGCGACAGGAAACGGCGCAAAACGCAACGTGGTTTTGCAGTGAAAAATGACCCTTTTTTTGGCAAAGTGACTAGCTGTAGATTTTGAACCCTAGCCCTGCCGGCACCTAGGGAAACCTAGCAAACCTATACATTTTTGAAAACTAGACACCCAGGGGAATCCAGGATGGGGTGACTTGACTGCCTCCCACCATGGTCTGTTACCCAGAATCCCTTGCAAACGTAAAAAATTGACAAAAAAAAGACATTTTCCCCACATTTCTGTGATGGAAAGTTCTGGAATCTGCGTGGATCCACAAATTTCCACCCACCCCGCGTTCCCCAAAGTCCTACGAGAGAAATGGTACCTCACTTGTGCGGGTCGGCCTAGTGCCCGCGACAGGAAACGGCGCAAAACGCAACGTGGTTTTGCAGCGAAAAATGACCCTTTTTTTGGCAAAGTGACTAGCTGTAGATTTTGAACCCTAGCCCTGCCGGCACCTAGGGAAACCTAGCAAACCTATACATTTTTGAAAACTAGACACCCAGGGGAATCCAGGATGGGGTAACTTGACTGCCTCCCACCATGGTCTGTTACCCAGAATCCCTTGCAAACGTAAAAAATTGACAAAAAAAACACATTTTCCCCACATTTCTGTGATGGAAAGTTCTGGAATCTGCGTGGATCCACAAATTTCCACCCACCCCGTGTTCCCCAAAGTGCTACGAGAAAAATGGTACCTCACTTGTGCGGGTCGGCCTAGTGCCCGCGACAGGAAACGGCGCAAAACGCAACGTGGTTTTGCAGTGAAAAATGACCCTTTTTTTGGCAAAGTGACTAGTTGTAGATTTTGAACCCTAGCCCTGCCGGCACCTAGGGAAACCTAGCAAACCTATACATTTTTGAAAACTAGACACCCAGGGGAATCCAGGATGGGGTGACTTGACTGCCTCCCACCATGGTCTGTTACCCAGAATCCCTTGCAAACGTAAAAAATTGACAAAAAAAACACATTTTCCCCACATTTCTGTGATGGAAAGTTCTGGAATCTGCGTGGATCCACAAATTTCCACCCACCCCGTGTTCCCCAAAGTCCTACGAGAAAAATGGTACCTCACTTGTGCGGGTCGGCCTAGTGCCCGCGACAGGAAACGGCGCAAAACGCAACGTGGTTTTGCAGTGAAAAATGACCCTTTTTTTGGCAAAGTGACTAGCTGTAGATTTTGAACCCTAGCCCTGCCGGCACCTAGGGAAACCTAGCAAACCTATACATTTTTGAAAACTAGACACCCAGGGGAATCCAGGATGGGGTGACTTGACTGCCTCCCACCATGGTCTGTTACCCAGAATCCCTTGCAAACGTAAAAAATTGACAAAAAAAACACATTTTCCCCACATTTCTGTGATGGAAAGTTCTGGAATCTGCGTGGATCCACAAATTTCCACCCACCCCGTGTTCCCCAAAGTCCTACAAGAAAAATGGTACCTCACTTGTGCGGGTCGGCCTAGTGCCCGCGACAGAAAACGGCGCAAAACGCAACGTGGTTTTGCAGCGAAAAATGACCCTTTTTTTGGCAAAGTGACTAGCTGTAGATTTTGAACCCTAGCCCTGCCGGCACCTAGGGAAACCTAGCAAACCTATACATTTCTGAAAACTAGACACCCAGGGGAATCCAGAATGGGGTGACTTGACTGCTCCCACCATGGTCTGTTACCCAGAATCCCTTGCAAACGTAAAAAATTGACAAAAAAAACACATTTTCCCCACATTTCTGTGATGGAAAGTTCTGGAATCTGCGTGGATCCACAAATTTCCACCCACCCCGCGTTTCCCAAAGTCCTACGAGAAAAATGGTACCTCACTTGTGCGGGTCGGCCTAGTGCCCGCGACAGGAAACGGCGCAAAACGCAACGTGGTTTTGCAGCGAAAAATGACCCTTTTTTTGGCAAAGTGACTAGCTGTAGATTTTGAACCCTAGCCCTGCCGGCACCTAGGGAAACCTAGCAAACCTATACATTTTTGAAAACTAGACACCCAGGGGAATCCAGGATGGGGTGACTTGACTGCCTCCCACCATGGTCTGTTACCCAGAATCCCTTGCAAACTTGCAAACGTAAAAAATTGACAAAAAAAACACATTTTCCCCACATTTCTGTGATGGAAAGTTCTGGAATCTGCGTGGATCCACAAATTTCCACCCACCCCGCGTTCCCCAAAGTCCTACGAGAAAAATGGTACCTCACTTGTGCGGGTCGGCCTAGTGCCCGCGACAGGAAACGGCGCAAAACGCAACGTGGTTTTGCAGCGAAAAATGACCCTTTTTTTGGCAAAGTGACTAGCTGTAGATTTTGAACCCTAGCCCTGCCGGCACCTAGGGAAACCTAGCAAACCTATACATTTTTGAAAACTAGACACCCAGGGGAATCCAGGATGGGGTGACTTGACTGCCTCCCACCATGGTCTGTTACCCAGAATCCCTTGCAAACGTAAAAAATTGACAAAAAAAACACATTTTCCCCACATTTCTGTGATGGAAAGTTCTGGAATCTGCGTGGATCCACAAATTTCCACCCACCCTGCGTTCCCCAAAGTCCTACGAGAAAAATGGTACCTCACTTGTGCGGGTCGGCCTAGTGCCCGCGACAGGAAACGGCGCAAAACGCAACGTGGTTTTGCAGCGAAAAATGACCCTTTTTTTGGCAAAGTGACTAGCTGTAGATTTTGAACCCTAGCCCTGCCGGCACCTAGGGAAACCTAGCAAACCTATACATTTTTGAAAACTAGACACCCAGGGGAATCCAGGATGCGGTGACTTGACTGCCTCCCACCATGGTCTGTTACCCAGAATCCCTTGCAAACGTAAAAATTTGACAAAAAAAACACATTTTCCCCACATTTCTGTGATGGAAAGTTCTGGAATCTGCGTGGATCCACAAATTTCCACCCACCCCGCGTTCCCCAAAGTCCTACGAGAAGAATGGTACCTCACTTGTGCGGGTCGGCCTAGTGCCCGCGACAGGAAACGGCGCAAAACGCAACGTGGTTTTGCAGTGAAAAATGACCCTTTTTTTGGCAAAGTGACTAGCTGTAGATTTTGAACCCTAGCCCTGCCGGCACCTAGGGAAACCTAGCAAACCTATACATTTTTGAAAACTAGACACCCAGGGGAATCCAGGATGGGGTGACTTGACTGCCTCCCACCATGGTCTGTTACCCAGAATCCCTTGCAAACGTAAAAAATTGACAAAAAAAACACATTTTCCCCACATTTCTGTGATGGAAAGTTCTGGAATCTGCGTGGATCCACAAATTTCCACCACCCCCGCGTTCCCCAAAGTCCTACGAGAAAAATGGTACCTCACTTGTGCGGGTCGGCCTAGTGCCCGCGACAGGAAACGGCGCAAAACGCAACGTGGTTTTGCAGTGAAAAATGACCCTTTTTTTGGCAAAGTGACTAGCTGTAGATTTTGAACCCTAGCCCTGCCGGCACCTAGGGAAACCTAGCAAACCTATACATTTTTGAAAACTAGACACCCAGGGGAATCCAGGATGGGGTGACTTGATTGCCTCCCACCATGGTCTGTTACCCAGAATCCCTTGCAAACGTAAAAAATAGACAAAAAAAAACACATTTTCCCCACATTTCTGTGATGGAAAGTTCTGGAATCTGCGTGGATCCACAAATTTCCACCCACCCCGCGTTCCCCAAAGTCCTTCGAGAAAAATGGTACCTCACTTGTGCGGGTCAGCCTAGTGCCCGCGACAGAAAACGGCGCAAAACGCAACGTGGTTTTGCAGTGAAAAATGACCCTTTTTTTGGCAAAGTGACTAGCTGTAGATTTTGAACCCTAGCCCTGCCGGCACCTAGGGAAACCTAGCAAACCTATACATTTTTGAAAACTAGACACCCAGGGGAATCCAGGATGGGGTGACTTGACTGCCTCCCACCATGGTCTGTTACCCAGAATCCCTTGCAAACGTAAAAAATTTACAAAAACAACACATTTTCCCCACATTTCTGTGATGGAAAGTTCTGGAATCTGCGTGGATCCACAAATTTCCACCCACCCCGCGTTCCCCAAAGTCCTACGAGAAGAATGGTACCTCACTTGTGCGGGTCGGCCTAGTGCCCGCGACAGGAAACGGCGCAAAACGCAACGTGGTTTTGCAGTGAAAAATGACCCTTTTTTTGGCAAAGTGACTAGCTGTAGATTTTGAACCCTAGCCCTGCCGGCACCTAGGGAAACCTAGCAAACCTATACATTTTTGAAAACTAGACACCCAGGGGAATCCAGGATGGGGTGACTTGACTGCCTCCCACCATGGTCTGTTACCCAGAATCCCTTGCAAACGTAAAAAATTGACAAAAAAAACACATTTTCCCCACATTTCTGTGATGGAAAGTTCTGGAATCTGCGTGGATCCACAAATTTCCACCACCCCCGCGTTCCCCAAAGTCCTACGAGAAAAATGGTACCTCACTTGTGCGGGTCGGCCTAGTGCCCGCGACAGGAAACGGCGCAAAACGCAACGTGGTTTTGCAGTGAAAAATGACCCTTTTTTTGGCAAAGTGACTAGCTGTAGATTTTGAACCCTAGCCCTGCCGGCACCTAGGGAAACCTAGCAAACCTATACATTTTTGAAAACTAGACACCCAGGGGAATCCAGGATGGGGTGACTTGATTGCCTCCCACCATGGTCTGTTACCCAGAATCCCTTGCAAACGTAAAAAATAGACAAAAAAAAACACATTTTCCCCACATTTCTGTGATGGAAAGTTCTGGAATCTGCGTGGATCCACAAATTTCCACCCACCCCGCGTTCCCCAAAGTCCTTCGAGAAAAATGGTACCTCACTTGTGCGGGTCAGCCTAGTGCCCGCGACAGAAAACGGCGCAAAACGCAACGTGGTTTTGCAGTGAAAAATGACCCTTTTTTTGGCAAAGTGACTAGCTGTAGATTTTGAACCCTAGCCCTGCCGGCACCTAGGGAAACCTAGCAAACCTATACATTTTTGAAAACTAGACACCCAGGGGAATCCAGGATGGGGTGACTTGACTGCCTCCCACCATGGTCTGTTACCCAGAATCCCTTGCAAACGTAAAAAATTTACAAAAACAACACATTTTCCCCACATTTCTGTGATGGAAAGTTCTGGAATCTGCGTGGATCCACAAATTTCCACCCACCCCGTGTTCCCCAAAGTCCTACGAGAAAAATGGTACCTCACTTGTGCGGGTCGGCCTAGTGCCCGCGACAGGAAACGGCGCAAAACGCAACGTGGTTTTGCAGTGAAAAATGACCCTTTTTTTGGCAAAGTGACTAGCTGTAGATTTTGAACCCTAGCCCTGCCGGCACCTAGGGAAACCTAGCAAACCTATACATTTTTGAAAACTAGACACCCAGGGGAATCCAGGATGGGGTGACTTGACTGCCTCCCACCATGGTCTGTTACCCAGAATCCCTTACAAACGTAAAAAATTGACAAAACAAACAAATTTTCCCCACATTTCTGTGATGGAAAGTTCTGGAATCTGCGTGGATCCACAAATTTCCACCCACCCCGTGTTCCCCAAAGTCCTACGAGAAAAATGGTACCTCACTTGTGCGGGTCGGCCTAGTGCCCGCGACAGGAAACGGCGCAAAACGCAACGTGGTTTTGCAGCGAAAAATGACCCTTTTTTGGGCACAGTGACTAGCTGTAGATTTTGAACCCTAGCCCTGGCGGCACCTAGGGAAACCTAGCAAACCTATACATTTTTGAAAACTAGACACCCAGGGGAATCCAGGATGGGGTGACTTGACTGCCTCCCACCATGGTCTGTTACCCAAAATCCCTTGCAAACGTAAAAAATTGACAAAAAAAAGACATTTTCCCCACATTTCTGTGATGGAAAGTTCTGGAATCTGCGTGGATCCACAAATTTCCACCCACCCCGCGTTCCCCAAAGTCCTACGAGAAAAATGGTACCTCACTTGTGCGGGTCGGCCTAGTGCCCGCGACAGGAAACGGCGCAAAAGGCAACGTGGTTTTGCAGTGAAAAATTACCCTTTTTTTGGCAAAGTGACTAGCTGTAGATTTTGAACCCTAGCCCTGCCGGCACCTAGGGAAACCTAGCAAACCTATACATTTTTGAAAACTAGACACCCAGGGGAATCCAGGATGGGGTGACTTGACTGCCTCCCACCATGGTCTGTTACCCAGAATCCCTTGCAAACGTAAAAAATTGACAAAAAAAAACACATTTTCCCCACATTTCTGTGATGGAAAGTTCTGGAATCTGCGTGGATCCACAAATTTCCACCACCCCCGCGTTCCCCAAAGTCCTACGAGAAAAATGGTACCTCACTTGTGCGGGTCGGCCTAGTGCCCGCGACAGGAAACGGCGCAAAACGCAACGTGGTTTTGCAGTGAAAAATGACCCTTTTTTTGGCAAAGTGACTAGCTGTAGATTTTGAACCCTAGCCCTGCCGGCACCTAGGGAAACCTAGCAAACCTATACATTTTTGAAAACTAGACACCCAGGGGAATCCAGGATGGGGTGACTTGACTGCCTCCCACCATGGTCTGTTACCCAGAATCCCTTGCAAACGTAAAAAATTGACAAAAAAAACACATTTTCCCCACATTTCTTTGATGGAAAGTTCTGGAATCTGCGTGGATCCACAAATTTCCACCCACCCCGTGTTCCCCAAAGTCCTACGAGAAAAATGGTACCTCACTTGTGCGGGTCGGCCTAGTGCCCGCGACAGGAAACGGCGCAAAACGCAACGTGGTTTTGCAGTGAAAAATGACCCTTTTTTTGGCAAAGTGACTAGCTGTAGATTTTGAACCCTAGCCCTGCCGGCACCTAGGGAAACCTAGCAAACCTATACATTTTTGAAAACTAGACACCCAGGGGAATCCAGGATGGGGTGACTTGACTGCCTCCCACCATGGTCTGTTACCCAGAATCCCTTGCAAACGTAAAACATTGACTAAAAAAACACATTTTCCCCACATTTCTGTGATGGAAAGTTCTGGAATCTGCGTGGATCCACAAACTTCCACCCACCCCGCGTTCCCCAAAGTCCTACGAGAAAAATGGTACCTCACTTGTGCGGGTCGGCCTAGTGCCCGCGACAGGAAACGGCGCAAAACGCAACGTGGTTTTGCAGCGAAAAATGACCCTTTTTTGGCAAAGTGACTAGCTGTAGATTTTGAACCCTAGCCCTGCCGGCACCTAGGGAAACCTAGCAAACCTATACATTTTTGAAAACTAGACACCCAGGGGAATCCAGGATGGGGTGACTTGATTGCCTCCCACCATGGTCTGTTACCCAGAATCCCTTGCAAACGTAAAAAATTGACAAAAAAAACACATTTTCCCCACATTTCTGTGATGGAAAGTTCTGGAATCTGCGTGGATCCACAAATTTCCACCCACCCCGCGTTCCCCAAAGTCCTTCGAGAAAAATGGTACCTCACTTGTGCGGGTCGGCCTAGTGCCCGCGACAGGAAACGGCGCAAAACGCAACGTGGTTTTGCAGTGAAAAATGACCCTTTTTTTGGCAAAGTGACTAGCTGTAGATTTTGAACCCTAGCCCTGCCGGCACCTAGGGAAACCTAGCAAACCTATACATTTTTGAAAACTAGACACCCAGGGGAATCCAGGATGGGGTGACTTGACTGCCTCCCACCATGGTCTGTTACCCAGAATCCCTTGCAAACGTAAAAAATTGACAAAAACAACACATTTTCCCCACATTTCTGTGATGGAAAGTTCTGGAATCTGCGTGGATCCACAAATTTCCACCCACCCCGTGTTCCTCAAAGTCCTACGAGAAAAATGGTACCTCACTTGTGCGGGTCGGCCTAGTGCCCGCGACAGGAAACGGCGCAAAACGCAACGTGGTTTTGCAGTGAAAAATGACCCTTTTTTTGGCAAAGTGACTAGCTGTAGATTTTGAACCCTAGCCCTGCCGGCACCTAGGGAAACCTAGCAAACCTATACATTTTTTAAAACTAGACACCCAGGGGAATCCAGGATGGGGTGACTTGACTGCCTCCCACCATGGTCTGTTACCCAGAATCCCTTACAAACGTAAAAAATTGACAAAACAAACAAATTTTCCCCACATTTCTGTGATGGAAAGTTCTGGAATCTGCGTGGATCCACAAATTTCCACCCACCCCGCGTTCCCCAAAGTCCTACGAGAAAAATGGTACCTCACTTGTGCGGGTCGGCCTAGTGCCCGCGACAGGAAACGGCGCAAAACGCAACGTGGTTTTGCAGCGAAAAATGACCCTTTTTTTGGCAAAGTGACTAGCTGTAGATTTTGAACCCTAGCCCTGCCGGCACCTAGGGAAACCTAGCAAACCTATACATTTTTGAAAACTAGACACCCAGGGGAATCCAGGATGGGGTGACTTGACTGCCTCCCACCATGGTCTGTTACCCAGAATCCCTTGCAAACGTAAAAAATTGACAAAAAAAAGACATTTTCCCCACATTTCTGTGATGGAAAGTTCTGGAATCTGCGTGGATCCACAAATTTCCACCCACCCCGCGTTCCCCAAAGTCCTACGAGAAAAATGGTACCTCACTTGTGCGGGTCGGCCTAGTGCCCGCGACAGGAAACGGCGCAAAACGCAACGTGGTTTTGCAGTGAAAAATGACCCTTTTTTTGGCAAAGTGACTAGCTGTACATTTTGAACCCTAGCCCTGCCGGCACCTAGGGAAACCTAGCAAACCTATACATTTTTGAAAACTAGACACCCAGGGGAATCCAGGATGGGGTGACTTGACTGCCTCCCGCCATGGTCTGTTACCCAGAATCCCTTGGAAACGTAAAAAATTTACAAAAAAAACACATTTTCCCCACATTTCTGTGATGGAAAGTTCTGGAATCTGCGTGGATCCACAAATTTCCACCACCCCCGCGTTCCCCAAAGTCCTACGAGAAAAATGGTACCTCACTTGTGCGGGTCGGCCTAGTGCCCGCGACAGGAAACGGCGCAAAACGCAACGTGGTTTTGCAGTGAAAAATGACCCTTTTTTTGGCAAAGTGACTAGCTGTAGATTTTGAACCCTAGCCCTGCCGGCACCTAGGGAAACCTAGCAAACCTATACATTTTTGAAAACTAGACACCCAGGGGAATCCAGGATGGGGTGACTTGACTGCCTCCCACCATGGTCTGTTACCCAGAATCCCTTGCAAACGTAAAAAATTGACAAAAAAAACACATTTACCCCACATTTCTGTGATGGAAAGTTCTGGAATCTGCGTGGATCCACAAATTTCCACCCACCCCGTGTTCCCCAAAGTCCTACGAGAAAAATGGTACCTCACTTGTGCGGGTCGGCCTAGTGCCCGCGACAGGAAACGGCGCAAAACGCAACGTGGTTTTGCAGTGAAAAATGACCCTTTTTTTGGCAAAGTGACTAGCTGTAGATTTTGAACCCTAGCCCTGCCGGCACCTAGGGAAACCTAGCAAACCTATACATTTTTGAAAACTAGACACCCAGGGGAATCCAGGATGGGGTGACTTGACTGCCTCCCACCATGGTCTGTTACCCAGAATCCCTTGCAAACGTAAAACATTGACAAAAAAAACACATTTTCCCCACATTTCTGTGATGGAAAGTTCTGGAATCTGCGTGGATCCACAAATTTCCACCCACCCCACGTTCCCCAAAGTCCTTCGAGAAAAATAGTACCTCTCTTGTGCGTGTCGGCCTGGTGCCCGCGACAGGAAACGGCGCAAAACGCAACGTGGTTTTGCAGTGAAAAATGACCCTTTTTTTTGCAAAGTGACTAGCTGTAGATTTTGAACCCTAGCCCTGCCGGCACCTAGGGAAACCTAGCAAACCTATACATTTTTGAAAACTAGACACCCAGGGGAATCCAGGATGGGGTGACTTGACTGCCTCCCACCATGGTCTGTTACCCAGAATCCCTTGCAAACGTAAACAATTGACAAAAACAACACATTTTCCCCACATTTCTGTGATGGAAAGTTCTGGAATCTGCGTGGATCCACAAATTTCCACCCACCCCGTGTTCCCCAAAGTCCTACGAGAAAAATGGTACCTCACTTGTGCGGGTCGGCCTAGTGCCCGCGACAGGAAACGGCGCAAAACGCAACGTGGTTTTGCAGTGAAAAATGACCCTTTTTTTGGCAAAGTGACTAGCTGTAGATTTTGAACCCTAGCCCTGCCGGCACCTAGGGAAACCTAGCAAACCTATACATTTTTGAAAACTAGACACCCAGGGGAATCCAGGATGGGGTGACTTGACTGCCTCCCACCATGGTCTGTTACCCAGAATCCCTTGCAAACGTAAAAAATTGACAAAACAAACAAATTTTCCCCACATTTCTGTGATGGAAAGTTCTGGAATCTGCGTGGATCCACAAATTTCCACCCACCCCGCGTTCCCCAAAGTCCTACGAGAAAAATGGTACCTCACTTGTGCGGGTCGGCCTAGTGCCCGCGACAGGAAACGGCGCAAAACGCAACGTGGTTTTGCAGCGAAAAATGACCCTTTTTTTGGCAAAGTGACTAGCTGTAGATTTTGAACCCTAGCCCTGCCGGCACCTAGGGAAACCTAGCAAACCTATACATTTTTGAAAACTAGACACCCAGGGGAATCCAGGATGGGGTGACTTGATTGCCTCCCACCATGGTCTGTTACCCAGAATCCCTTGCAAACGTAAAAAATAGACAAAAAAAAACACATTTTCCCCACATTTCTGTGATGGAAAGTTCTGGAATCTGCGTGGATCCACAAATTTCCACCCACCCCGCGTTCCCCAAAGTCCTTCGAGAAAAATGGTACCTCACTTGTGCGGGTCAGCCTAGTGCCCGCGACAGAAAACGGCGCAAAACGCAACGTGGTTTTGCAGTGAAAAATGACCCTTTTTTTGGCAAAGTGACTAGCTGTAGATTTTGAACCCTAGCCCTGCCGGCACCTAGGGAAACCTAGCAAACCTATACATTTTTGAAAACTAGACACCCAGGGGAATCCAGGATGGGGTGACTTGACTGCCTCCCACCATGGTCTGTTACCCAGAATCCCTTGCAAACGTAAAAAATTTACAAAAACAACACATTTTCCCCACATTTCTGTGATGGAAAGTTCTGGAATCTGCGTGGATCCACAAATTTCCACCCACCCCGTGTTCCCCAAAGTCCTACGAGAAAAATGGTACCTCACTTGTGCGGGTCGGCCTAGTGCCCGCGACAGGAAACGGCGCAAAACGCAACGTGGTTTTGCAGTGAAAAATGACCCTTTTTTTGGCAAAGTGACTAGCTGTAGATTTTGAACCCTAGCCCTGCCGGCACCTAGGGAAACCTAGCAAACCTATACATTTTTGAAAACTAGACACCCAGGGGAATCCAGGATGGGGTGACTTGACTGCCTCCCACCATGGTCTGTTACCCAGAATCCCTTACAAACGTAAAAAATTGACAAAACAAACAAATTTTCCCCACATTTCTGTGATGGAAAGTTCTGGAATCTGCGTGGATCCACAAATTTCCACCCACCCCGCGTTCCCCAAAGTCCTACGAGAAAAATGGTACCTCACTTGTGCGGGTCGGCCTAGTGCCCGCGACAGGAAACGGCGCAAAACGCAACGTGGTTTTGCAGCGAAAAATGACCCTTTTTTTGGCAAAGTGACTAGCTGTAGATTTTGAACCCTAGCCCTGGCGGCACCTAGGGAAACCTAGCAAACCTATACATTTTTGAAAACTAGACACCCAGGGGAATCCAGGATGCGGTGACTTGACTGCCTCCCACCATGGTCTGTTACCCAGAATCCCTTGCAAACGTAAAAAATTGACAAAAAAAAACACATTTTCCCCACATTTCTGTGATGGAAAGTTCTGGAATCTGCGTGGATCCACAAATTTCCACCACCCCCGCGTTCCCCAAAGTCCTACGAGAAAAATGGTACCTCACTTGTGCGGGTCGGCCTAGTGCCCGCGACAGGAAACGGCGCAAAACGCAACGTGGTTTTGCAGTGAAAAATGACCCTTTTTTTGGCAAAGTGACTAGCTGTAGATTTTGAACCCTAGCCCTGCCGGCACCTAGGGAAACCTAGCAAACCTATACATTTTTGAAAACTAGACACCCAGGGGAATCCAGGATGGGGTGACTTGACTGCCTCCCACCATGGTCTGTTACCCAGAATCCCTTGCAAACGTAAAAAATTGACAAAAAAAACACATTTTCCCCACATTTCTTTGATGGAAAGTTCTGGAATCTGCGTGGATCCACAAATTTCCACCCACCCCGTGTTCCCCAAAGTCCTACGAGAAAAATGGTACCTCACTTGTGCGGGTCGGCCTAGTGCCCGCGACAGGAAACGGCGCAAAACGCAACGTGGTTTTGCAGTGAAAAATGACCCTTTTTTTGGCAAAGTGACTAGCTGTAGATTTTGAACCCTAGCCCTGCCGGCACCTAGGGAAACCTAGCAAACCTATACATTTTTGAAAACTAGACACCCAGGGGAATCCAGGATGGGGTGACTTGACTGCCTCCCACCATGGTCTGTTACCCAGAATCCCTTGCAAACGTAAAACATTGACTAAAAAAACACATTTTCCCCACATTTCTGTGATGGAAAGTTCTGGAATATGCGTGGATCCACAAACTTCCACCCACCCCGCGTTCCCCAAAGTCCTACGAGAAAAATGGTACCTCACTTGTGCGGGTCGGCCTAGTGCCCGCGACAGGAAACGGCGCAAAACGCAACGTGGTTTTGCAGCGAAAAATGACCCTTTTTTGGCAAAGTGACTAGCTGTAGATTTTGAACCCTAGCCCTGCCGGCACCTAGGGAAACCTAGCAAACCTATACATTTTTGAAAACTAGACACCCAGGGGAATCCAGGATGGGGTGACTTGATTGCCTCCCACCATGGTCTGTTACCCAGAATCCCTTGCAAACGTAAAAAATTGACAAAAAAAACACATTTTCCCCACATTTCTGTGATGGAAAGTTCTGGAATCTGCGTGGATCCACAAATTTCCACCCACCCCGCGTTCCCCAAAGTCCTTCGAGAAAAATGGTACCTCACTTGTGCGGGTCGGCCTAGTGCCCGCGACAGGAAACGGCGCAAAACGCAACGTGGTTTTGCAGTGAAAAATGACCCTTTTTTTGGCAAAGTGACTAGCTGTAGATTTTGAACCCTAGCCCTGCCGGCACCTAGGGAAACCTAGCAAACCTATACATTTTTGAAAACTAGACACCCAGGGGAATCCAGGATGGGGTGACTTGACTGCCTCCCACCATGGTCTGTTACCCAGAATCCCTTGCAAACGTAAAAAATTGACAAAAACAACACATTTTCCCCACATTTCTGTGATGGAAAGTTCTGGAATCTGCGTGGATCCACAAATTTCCACCCACCCCGTGTTCCTCAAAGTCCTACGAGAAAAATGGTACCTCACTTGTGCGGGTCGGCCTAGTGCCCGCGACAGGAAACGGCGCAAAACGCAACGTGGTTTTGCAGTGAAAAATGACCCTTTTTTTGGCAAAGTGACTAGCTGTAGATTTTGAACCCTAGCCCTGCCGGCACCTAGGGAAACCTAGCAAACCTATACATTTTTTAAAACTAGACACCCAGGGGAATCCAGGATGGGGTGACTTGACTGCCTCCCACCATGGTCTGTTACCCAGAATCCCTTACAAACGTAAAAAATTGACAAAACAAACAAATTTTCCCCACATTTCTGTGATGAAAAGTTCTGGAATCTGCGTGGATCCACAAATTTCCACCCACCCCGCGTTCCCCAAAGTCCTACGAGAAAAATGGTACCTCACTTGTGCGGGTCGGCCTAGTGCCCGCGACAGGAAACGGCGCAAAACGCAACGTGGTTTTGCAGCGAAAAATGACCCTTTTTTTGGCAAAGTGACTAGCTGTAGATTTTGAACCCTAGCCCTGCCGGCACCTAGGGAAACCTAGCAAACCTATACATTTTTGAAAACTAGACACCCAGGGGAATCCAGGATGGGGTGACTTGACTGCCTCCCACCATGGTCTGTTACCCAGAATCCCTTGCAAACGTAAAAAATTGACAAAAAAAAGACATTTTCCCCACATTTCTGTGATGGAAAGTTCTGGAATCTGCGTGGATCCACAAATTTCCACCCACCCCGCGTTCCCCAAAGTCCTACGAGAAAAATGGTACCTCACTTGTGCGGGTCGGCCTAGTGCCCGCGACAGGAAACGGCGCAAAACGCAACGTGGTTTTGCAGTGAAAAATGACCCTTTTTTTGGCAAAGTGACTAGCTGTACATTTTGAACCCTAGCCCTGCCGGCACCTAGGGAAACCTAGCAAACCTATACATTTTTGAAAACTAGACACCCAGGGGAATCCAGGATGGGGTGACTTGACTGCCTCCCGCCATGGTCTGTTACCCAGAATCCCTTGGAAACGTAAAAAATTTACAAAAAAAACACATTTTCCCCACATTTCTGTGATGGAAAGTTCTGGAATCTGCGTGGATCCACAAATTTCCACCACCCCCGCGTTCCCCAAAGTCCTACGAGAAAAATGGTACCTCACTTGTGCGGGTCGGCCTAGTGCCCGCGACAGGAAACGGCGCAAAACGCAACGTGGTTTTGCAGTGAAAAATGACCCTTTTTTTGGCAAAGTGACTAGCTGTAGATTTTGAACCCTAGCCCTGCCGGCACCTAGGGAAACCTAGCAAACCTATACATTTTTGAAAACTAGACACCCAGGGGAATCCAGGATGGGGTGACTTGACTGCCTCCCACCATGGTCTGTTACCCAGAATCCCTTGCAAACGTAAAAAATTGACAAAAAAAACACATTTTCCCCACATTTCTGTGATGGAAAGTTCTGGAATCTGCGTGGATCCACAAATTTCCACCCACCCCGTGTTCCCCAAAGTCCTACGAGAAAAATGGTACCTCACTTGTGCGGGTCGGCCTAGTGCCCGCGACAGGAAACGGCGCAAAACGCAACGTGGTTTTGCAGTGAAAAATGACCCTTTTTTTGGCAAAGATACTAGCTGTAGATTTTGAACCCTAGCCCTGCCGGCACCTAGGGAAACCTAGCAAACCTATACATTTTTGAAAACTAGACACCCAGGGGAATCCAGGATGGGGTGACTTGACTGCCTCCCACCATGGTCTGTTACCCAGAATCCCTTGCAAACGTAAAACATTGACAAAAAAAACACATTTTCCCCACATTTCTGTGATGGAAAGTTCTGGAATCTGCGTGGATCCACAAATTTCCACCCACCCCGCGTTCCCCAAAGTCCTTCGAGAAAAATAGTACCTCTCTTGTGCGTGTCGGCCTAGTGCCCGCGACAGGAAACGGCGCAAAACGCAACGTGGTTTTGCAGTGAAAAATGACCCTTTTTTTTGCAAAGTGACTAGCTGTAGATTTTGAACCCTAGCCCTGCCGGCACCTAGGGAAACCTAGCAAACCTATACATTTTTGAAAACTAGACACCCAGGGGAATCCAGGATGGGGTGACTTGACTGCCTCCCACCATGGTCTGTTACCCAGAATCCCTTGCAAACGTAAACAATTGACAAAAACAACACATTTTCCCCACATTTCTGTGATGGAAAGTTCTGGAATCTGCGTGGATCCACAAATTTCCACCCACCCCGTGTTCCCCAAAGTCCTACGAGAAAAATGGTACCTCACTTGTGCGGGTCGGCCTAGTGCCCGCGACAGGAAACGGCGCAAAACGCAACGTGGTTTTGCAGTGAAAAATGACCCTTTTTTTGGCAAAGTGACTAGCTGTAGATTTTGAACCCTAGCCCTGCCGGCACCTAGGGAAACCTAGCAAACCTATACATTTTTGAAAACTAGACACCCAGGGGAATCCAGGATGGGGTGACTTGACTGCCTCCCACCATGGTCTGTTACCCAGAATCCCTTGCAAACGTAAAAAATTGACAAAACAAACAAATTTTCCCCACATTTCTGTGATGGAAAGTTCTGGAATCTGCGTGGATCCACAAATTTCCACCCACCCCGCGTTCCCCAAAGTCCTACGAGAAAAATGGTACCTCACTTGTGCGGGTCGGCCTAGTGCCCGCGACAGGAAACGGCGCAAAACGCAACGTGGTTTTGCAGCGAAAAATGACCCTTTTTTTGGCAAAGTGACTAGCTGTAGATTTTGAACCCTAGCCCTGCCGGCACCTAGGGAAACCTAGCAAACCTATACATTTTTGAAAACTAGACACCCAGGGGAATCCAGGATGGGGTGACTTGACTGCCTCCCACCATGGTCTGTTACCCAGAATCCCTTGCAAACGTAAAAAATTGACAAAAAAAACACATTTTCCCCACATTTCTGTGATGGAAAGTTCTGGAATCTGCGTGGATCCACAAATTTCCACCCACCCCGCGTTCCCCAAAGTCCTACGAGAAAAATGGTACCTCACTTGTGCGGGTCGGCCTAGTGCCCGCGACAGGAAACGGCGCAAAACGCAACGGGGTTTTGCAGTGAAAAATGACCCTTTTTTTGGCAAAGTGACTAGCTGTAGATTTTGAACCCTAGCCCTGCCGGCACCTAGGGAACTGTGAGAAGTTGGCCTGGTATATGCTGTTCACTAGTTCTAGTGACCACCTTGTACCATGCCAAGCAACCCTTATGGTGTGGTTGTAAGTCAACCTTTTTGGACTAGCTGCCCTAGTGGTAGCGTAGGCTAAGCAGTCTTTGAGGCTAAACTCGTGATGCGTGTTAAGCAAGCTGTTTTACCAATAGTAACCCCCTTTTATACCAATGAAAGGACACCACACAGATATATATTCAAAATATATATGTATTTATTTCTCAAAGTAACCCCTAGTCTCTTTATGAGCACAGGAGCACAAATCGTCAAACAAGATTATCACAGAATACACAGAAGTTGCACTTTATATGGATAGGCCCTGGTGGCCACTCGAACCATATACTAAAATAGTGGTATAAGTACCACGAACAGAAAAGGGAAAAGGCCTAGGGCCTCTAGAATCGCTGGGCCTACAAGGAGCTAACGTCAGTTAGTGACCAGGAGGTCCACGGGTGGCGTGTGCAGAGCAAATAGTCACACGCGTGCTCCCATAGGTTTCAATGGGTGCGTAAAAAGTACAAAGTTACTGCAAAAGGAATCTTCCGGATGACCTAGGAACTTAAGATTTGGAACACAGGCACTAGAGATGTAATACTACACTTGGGCACAGGAGTGCCAGCTTTACCTCACCCACAGGAAGCGGGTGCATAGGCCTCGAAGTGCGTCGGGTTGCTTCTATCTGTTCCGTGGAGCTTGAAGACAAAGATGCTGCAGGCGGTCGGTCCGGGAGAGATGCAGTGGATCCAAGAGTGGATCGGAGATGTTGAAGACCTGTAAGCAGAGGGGACAGTGTTCACAGTCACTAGCCAGTGACCAGCGTGGCACCAGGTGGGTACCAGGCGATGTCGGGTGCAAACAGGTGATGAGGGGTAGCTTGTCTCCGCAGCCACGTGGTCCCTGAAGGTCGACGACGTCCAGGAGTCGGCTCACGAGCTGTCCCACGCAGGCTCTCGCTGTCGGCGGTGTCGGCGACTTGATCGAAGCCAACAAGCCTTGGCAAAAGCAATTGCAGGAGGATTCGGAAATCAGCTGTTGGTTCTGACCAGCAAGGTCAGAGGGATTGCTCCTTTGGAGGGGAGCAAGGGCCAGTCTGGAGCAACCAGACCAGCGGTGTTTGTCGTAGATTTCGTCGCCAAGATGGCCACTAGCCAGCGGGCCAGCAACCGGTTAGGCGCGTCGAGTGGCAAAATGCAGAAGGGCCCCACGCAGATCGTGGAGATGCTGGAGGGCTCACCTTTGGTGCAGATGCTGCTCGAGGGTTGGGCTTCTCAGGACCCAAAGCACAACTTGGAGGGAGCCTCGGTTGTTGCACTGGTCAGCTTGTCGTAGTCGTTCCAAGATGGCTGGCTCCACGTGTCTCGGTGCCTCCACGGGTCTCCTCTTTTCAGGGACTGTGGATCGGGCGGTGAGAGGTCTGGAGGTCCAGGTCTTGTCAGTCTCTGGGCTCGGGCTCCGGCGGGAGGCGGCGGCAAAGCAGACGTTGATTCGCTGGATGGTGCTTGCGTTAGCAAGGTGGTCACTCCCTGACCACAGGGGAGATTTTCTTCAGTCTTCTGTGCAGCAGAATGTCGAAGTTCCCGTCTTCTTCTTAGTTTCAAGTTGATTCCAGGATGTCTAAAGTCTTAGGACACAGCTCCTACCTTTATTCGGATTCTAGGGGCCGGACTACCTGCTAGGTCCCTCCCTATGGGTGGGACCAGGAAGGGGGGTGGTTACACCCCCAATCCTTTGTCCAGCTCGCCCCAGGCCCGGGACTGGTGTGCCCCAGGACCGGTTTGAACTGGCATATGCACCGAGGCTCCTTGTGAGCCACAGGCATGTCTGGTTTCTTTCAAGCCCTACCTGACCAATACACAAAATCCTGTCTGGGGTGGTGCACGCACCTCCCCTGGCAGGAAACCCTTTGTCCACACCTCCCAAGCTGGAAGGACTCCCAGCAGCAGGAGGGCAGACTTGTGTCTGTGGTGGCAGCATCCATTTTGTGGAGCTGAGGCTATGTCTGATTTTACCCGGGTTTCAGGCACTGTACATGTCGTGTCCCTCTAGAAGGGTGGAATGCTAACCCCGTCGCCAGAATTGGCGAGGGGTTAGTATTCCAATTCGTATGACACCTTACTCGACATGTTTTGATAAAGCCAAACCAAAGATAGCATTTAACCGCGAGGTTCATAATGCACTTAAGAGTATATGGTATGACGATATCTGGAAACAGTAGAAGGAAGTTGTTCCGACCACTGCAGACAGGCTCAGCTCATGCCAGAGCACCATCTCACATGGAACCAAGCACTCTGCCTTCAGGATTGTTAAGGCCTGCTATAGGAGTGACTTATAGGTTACCAGGTGTCCCATTTAAGGTTAGGTATAGGTATACTACACCTAAGTAAGAGGTGATTACACCAACTTACCCCAGCTGAGTGATCAGCCAGTTGTGTCAAATCGTTAGGCCAAGCCTGGGGTGGCATAATACATGCTGCAGCCCTTGGCAGGCCTTGGGTACACCAATGCCCTGGGTACCTAGTGTACACTGGTACAGGGGCTGACAGGGTGATCCACTTCCAATTGGTTATGCACCTAGGGTGCATAGTTTTAATTTAGTAGAGAGAACAGCAGGCTGGGGGTCTGATTGGCAGGCCCACAGCCTCAATATGTCAAAAACCAGTGAAGCAAAAAGCAAAAATTTGGGGTGACCATAGGATAGCAGACCCTACTCTCCTACACAACCCCCCCCCAAACGCTGGGACATTAAACTAGCCTTGACCAGTCTCGTCTTCATGTCCTAAGTGGAAGTACCTGGAGAGACCATCTGCATTCCCATGGTCAGTACCTGGCCGGTGCTCCACTGTAAAGTCCATCCCCTGTAGGGAAATGGACCACCTAAGCAGTTTGGGGTTTTCACCCTTCATCTGATTTAGCCACAAGAGGGGCTTATGGTCGGTCTGAATCTTGAAGTGAGTGCCAAACAAGTATGGCCTCAGCTTCTTCAGGGCCCACACCACAGCAAAGGCCTCCCTCTCAATAGCTGACCAATTCTTCTCTCTGGGGGTCAACCTTCTGCTAATAAAAGCAATGGGTTGGTCTTGACCATCTACATTAAGTTGTGACAGCACAGCTCCCACACCCAACTCAGAAGCATCTGTTTGGACAATAAACTCTTTGGAGTAGTCAGGACTTTTCAGGATAGGTGCAGAGCACATGGCCTCCTTCAGGTCATCAAATGCCTTTTGACAGCTTACTGTCCACTGAACCTTTTTGGGCATCTTCTTGGATGTCAGATCATTAAGAGGAGTCACAATGGACCCATAGTTCTTAACAAACTTCCTGTAGTACCCAGTCAAGCCCAAGAAAGCTCGAACTTGAGTCTGGGTGGTTGGAGGGGACCAGTCCTTGATGGATTGTATCTTACTCTCCAGTGGTTGAACTTGGCCTCCACCTACAAGGTGGCCCAAATATACAACCTTACTCTGCCCTATCTGGCACTTAGTAGCCTTGATAGTGAGGCCTGCCCTCTGCAGGGCCTCAAGAGCCTTCTTCAGGTGGATCAGGTGATCCTCCCAGGTGGAGCTAAAGACAGCAATGTCATCAAGATATGCTGCGCAAAAGTCATCCAACCCAGTAAGGACTTGGTTCACCAGCCTTTGGAAGGTGGCAGGTGCATTCTTCAGACCAAAGGGCATCACCACAAACTGATAATGCCCACCTGGGGTTGAGAATGCTGTTTTGGCCTTAGACTCCTCAGCTAACCTGATTTGCCAATAGCCAGCTGTCAAGTCAAATGTGCTCAAAAACTTTGCAGAAGCTAGTTTGTCTATGAGCTCATCTGCCCTTGGAATAGGGTGTGCATCTGTCCTGGTGACAGCATTGAGTCCTCTGTAGTCCACACAGAACCTCATCTCTCTCTTGCCATCTTTGGTGTGAGGTTTGGGGACCAGAACCACTGGGCTAGCCCAGGGGCTCTCTGAGGGTTCAATGACACCTAATTCCAGCATTTTATGTACCTCAGCCTTTATACAGTCCCTGACGTGGTCAGGTTGTCTGTAAAGTTTGTTCTTTACAGGCAGACTGTCACCAGTGTCCACAACATGGGTACACCAGTCAGTTTGACTAGGTATCAAGGAAAACATATGTGAAAATGATTGTAGAACCTGTCTACATTCAGTCTGCTGATGGGCAGTGAGGTTGCCTCCAAGGGTCACTCCTTCAACTGAGCCATCTTCAGGGTTCTGAGACAACAGGTCTGGGAGAGGGTCACTCTCTTCCTCCTGTCCCTCATCTGTAGCCATGAGCAAGCCCATGTCTGCCCTGTCAACATATGCTTTAAGCCTGTTAACATGGAGTACCCTGTGGGGACTCCTGGGAGTTCCTAGGTCGACCAAGTAGGTGACCTCTCCCTTCTTTTCCAGGATTGTATGGGGTCCAGACCATTTGTCTTGGAGTGCTGCTGGGGCCACTGGCTCCAACACCCATACCTTCTGTCCTGGCTGATACTCAACCAAGACAGCCTTTTGGTCATGCCAAGCTTTCTGTAAGGCCTGGCTTGCCTCAAGGTTTTTAGATGCCTTCTCCATATACTCAGCCATCCTGGAGCGGAGACCAAGTACATAGTCCACTATGTCTAGCTTAGGCTTTTTGAGAGGTAACTCCCATCCTTCCTTCACCAAACACAGTGGGCCTCTCACAGGGTGCCCAAACAACAATTCAAAGGGGCTGTAGCCAACTCCTTTTTGTGGGACCTCTCTGTAAGCAAACAGAAGGCAGGGTAGAAGGATATCCCATCTTCGCCTGAGCTTTTCAGGTAATCCTTTGATCATACCCTTTAGGGTCTTGTTGAATCTCTCAACAAGCCCATTGCATTGTGGGTGATAAGGGGTGGTGAACTTGTAGTTGACACCACATTCCTTCCACATAGCTGTCAAGTATCCTGACATAAAGTTGGTACCTCTGTCAGATACTACCTCCTTAGGAAACCCCACTCTGGAGAATACTCCCAGCAGGGCCCTGGCCACAACAGGAGCTGTAGTGGTCCTAAGGGGAATTGCCTCTGGATACCTGGTGGCATGATCCACTACCACCAGTATAAATCTGTGCCCAGATGCAGTGGGAGGATCCATGGGACCCACTATGTCTATTCCCACTCTTTCAAAGGGGACCCCCACCACAGGTAGTGGTATAAGGGGGGCCTTTGTTGTGCCACCTGATTTGCCACTGGCTTGGCAGGTAACACAGGAGCGACAAAACTCCTTTGTATCTTCATTCATATGAGGCCAGTGAAAGTGAGGGACAAGTCTGTCCCAGGTCTTATTCTGGCCTAGGTGTCCTGCTAAAGGAATGTCATGGGCCAAGGTAAGAAGGAAGCCCCTAAATTGCAGAGGTATGACCAACCTCCTGGTTGCACCAGGCTTGGGGTCTCTAGCCTCTGAATAAAGGAGCCCTTCATCCCAATACACTTTATGGGTACCTTGAGCATTCCCAGCAGCCTCAGCAGCAGCCAGCTGTCTGAGGGGTTCAAGAGAGGGACAGGATAACTGAGCCTGCCTCAAGTCAGCCCTTGAAGGTCCCCCTGTCCCCAGAAACTCAACCTGATCAGGTTCAAGCTCTTCAGGGACAGTTCCTTCAGGGTCCTCTAGATCAGCTTCCTGGGAAGGCTGATCATCACTCTGAGGCAGGGGGGAAGGCACAGCCTTGACCCTCCTGTTCTTCTTCTTGGTAGGTGCTTGGTCCATTGTTCCAGGATCCAAGACCTGTGGTTCAGTGAGGCACTTTTTGGCCTGTGACCTGGTCACAGCAAGGACATGTGATGATATACCTAACATCTCTGCATGAGTCCTGTACTCCACTTCTGACCATAGAGAACTCTCTAGGTCATTGCCCAACAAACATTCTACTGGGAGGTCTGCACTAACCACAACCCTTTTGAGGCCAGTTACCCCTCCCCATGAGAAGTTAACAACTGCCACACTGTGTGAAGTAGTGGCATTGCTGGCATTGGTCACCAGGTAGTTCTCACCTGGTATGTACTGTCCAGGGTCCACAAAGCCTGGTGTCACCATAGTGACACTGGCACATGTGTCCCTGTAGGCTTGAGCCACTTTGTCATTAATTAAAGGAGTCTGTCTGTACTTGCCCAGGTTACTGGGGCTCACAGTCAGGGACAAATCAATGTCCCCATCACAGATCAAGACTGCCTGTGTAAGGGTTCTGTCTAAGTCAGAATCTCCTTCAGTTCCCATAGTGATTCCCACTACACCCTTTGTCTGGGGACCAACACTGCTAACAGTAGTACTGGGAGCAGGTGCCTTAGGGGCAACAGTGTTGGGGGCTCCACCCTTTTTGCAATCACTAGTCCAGTGAGTTGTATTTTTACAATGATTGCACCAGGGTTTCTTTTGACCTTCTTTCTTCTTTTTGGACTGTTGTTGGGACCCACCCTCCTTAGCAGTAGTTTGGGGCCCTGTTGAAGACTTCTGGTCTTTAGATTTCTGATCTCCACCCTTTTGGTCTGTTTTCTTCTGATCACCCCCTTGGCCCTGGTTCTGGTTCTTTTGCTTAACCCTGGTTCTGACCCATTTGTCTGCCTTCTTTCCCAATTCTTGGGGAGAGGTCAGATCAGAGTCAACCAAGTGTTGATGCAGTTGCTGGTTTTGACAGTTATTTAAAATCTGTTCTCTCATCATCAAATTATACAATCCTGTAAAATCAGATACCTTACTTCCCAGCAACCAACCCTCCAAAGCCTTAGTGGCACATTCAATGTATTCAGACCAGTCCTGAGTCTGTGTCTTTTGGGTGTCTCTGAACATTAACCTGTACTGTTCAGTGGTTAAGCCTAACCCATCTACTAGAACACTCTTCAGGACTCTGTAGTTTCTGACATCCTCTTCTCTAACAGTGAGGAGTCTGTCTCTGCCTCTTCCCTCAAAGGAGAGCCAGAGGATTGCTGCCCACTGATCTTCAGGAACCTGCTGTACTTTGCAGGCTCTCTCAAGAGCAGTTATCCACTTGTGGATGTCATCCCCACTTTTGTAGGGGGGCACAACCTTAGACAGGTTTCTATTGTCGAAAACCCTATCTTTGTCCTTAGGGACAATGCTGCCACCAGTGGGTATAGACCCACTCTCTTTATGCTGTCTAGCCTTGCTAAGTTTCTCTTCCATCAGGGCTACTTCTAGCTCCTGCTTCCTGATCCTCAGCTGGGCCTCTTGCATCTTGGCCTCATGTTCCCTCCTCTGAGGGGTGGTCATCCTTCTCCTGGAGTGACCTTGAGAGCCTCTAGAGCCATGGGAAGCATTGGAGTCACCTGAGCGATTCCTTTGCCTTCCCAGCCCTGTGTTAAGTCCACTGGGGAGATCCAGTGGGTTGAACCCACTGTCAGTCCCCAATAGCCTTGGTTTAGCTGGGCCAAGTATAACACTTGGCACTGGGCTAGTTCTCCCTTCATCCTCACTACTGTCAGTATCCTTTTCACTCTCATCCTCTGTGGTAGGCATCCCATCTAAGGGGTGACTATTGGGAAGGGGTACTTCAGTGGCATCTTTAGAAGGGGGGCCTCCTGTTCCTGTCCCTAAGGGGGCTAACTGGGAAGCTTTCTTGAGTGCTCTCTGATTCTCATCATTCTGTAAGAGCTCTCTGAGCTCAGCAGAGTTTGGGTTCTTGGGCTGTTTAAGGCCTCTAAGAGTTGCCAAATGCCTGAGCTCATTCTGATTAAGGGTAGCAAAGCTGGATGGTGCCCTCTGGGGGTCACTCTCAACAGAGATGGGTACAGTGGACCCCTCTGCCCCGGCCATTGCTCTTAAGTGTGGGTGGATGTGTTGCAATCTACCTACACTTGGGTTTACCTACTAAACCTATCTAGTAGTTGTAGTCAGGGTGTGCTACTCCCTTTGCTCTACAACAACTAAGTTCAGTAGAACTTATGTATATCTAATCTTGTTTTATATGTACCTACAGGTACCTATGTGATCTTTCAATTGGTAACCAAGAGATTACAATGGTAAAACACAGCAAGCTCAAATCCAACCGCTGCTCACCAATGTGAGAAGTTGGCCTGGTATATGCTGTTCACTAGTTCTAGTGACCACCTTGTACCATGCCAAGCAACCCTTATGGTGTGGTTGTAAGTCAACCTTTTTGGACTAGCTGCCCTAGTGGTAGCGTAGGCTAAGCAGTCTTTGAGGCTAAACTCGTGATGCGTGTTAAGCAAGCTGTTTTACCAATAGTAACCCCCTTTTATACCAATGAAAGGACACCACACAGATATATATTCAAAATATATATGTATTTATTTCTCAAAGTAACCCCTAGTCTCTTTATGAGCACAGGAGCACAAATCGTCAAACAAGATTATCACAGAATACACAGAAGTTGCACTTTATATGGATAGGCCCTGGTGGCCACTCGAACCATATACTAAAATAGTGGTATAAGTACCACGAACAGAAAAGGGAAAAGGCCTAGGGCCTCTAGAATCGCTGGGCCTACAAGGAGCTAACGTCAGTTAGTGACCAGGAGGTCCACGGGTGGCGTGTGCAGAGCAAATAGTCACACGCGTGCTCCCATAGGTTTCAATGGGTGCGTAAAAAGTACAAAGTTACTGCAAAAGGAATCTTCCGGATGACCTAGGAACTTAAGATTTGGAACACAGGCACTAGAGATGTAATACTACACTTGGGCACAGGAGTGCCAGCTTTACCTCACCCACAGGAAGCGGGTGCATAGGCCTCGAAGTGCGTCGGGTTGCTTCTATCTGTTCCGTGGAGCTTGAAGACAAAGATGCTGCAGGCGGTCGGTCCGGGAGAGATGCAGTGGATCCAAGAGTGGATCGGAGATGTTGAAGACCTGTAAGCAGAGGGGACAGTGTTCACAGTCACTAGCCAGTGACCAGCGTGGCACCAGGTGGGTACCAGGCGATGTCGGGTGCAAACAGGTGATGAGGGGTAGCTTGTCTCCGCAGCCACGTGGTCCCTGAAGGTCGACGACGTCCAGGAGTCGGCTCACGAGCTGTCCCACGCAGGCTCTCGCTGTCGGCGGTGTCGGCGACTTGATCGAAGCCAACAAGCCTTGGCAAAAGCAATTGCAGGAGGATTCGGAAATCAGCTGTTGGTTCTGACCAGCAAGGTCAGAGGGATTGCTCCTTTGGAGGGGAGCAAGGGCCAGTCTGGAGCAACCAGACCAGCGGTGTTTGTCGTAGATTTCGTCGCCAAGATGGCCACTAGCCAGCGGGCCAGCAACCGGTTAGGCGCGTCGAGTGGCAAAATGCAGAAGGGCCCCACGCAGATCGTGGAGATGCTGGAGGGCTCACCTTTGGTGCAGATGCTGCTCGAGGGTTGGGCTTCTCAGGACCCAAAGCACAACTTGGAGGGAGCCTCGGTTGTTGCACTGGTCAGCTTGTCGTAGTCGTTCCAAGATGGCTGGCTCCACGTGTCTCGGTGCCTCCACGGGTCTCCTCTTTTCAGGGACTGTGGATCGGGCGGTGAGAGGTCTGGAGGTCCAGGTCTTGTCAGTCTCTGGGCTCGGGCTCCGGCGGGAGGCGGCGGCAAAGCAGACGTTGATTCGCTGGATGGTGCTTGCGTTAGCAAGGTGGTCACTCCCTGACCACAGGGGAGATTTTCTTCAGTCTTCTGTGCAGCAGAATGTCGAAGTTCCCGTCTTCTTCTTAGTTTCAAGTTGATTCCAGGATGTCTAAAGTCTTAGGACACAGCTCCTACCTTTATTCGGATTCTAGGGGCCGGACTACCTGCTAGGTCCCTCCCTATGGGTGGGACCAGGAAGGGGGGTGGTTACACCCCCAATCCTTTGTCCAGCTCGCCCCAGGCCCGGGACTGGTGTGCCCCAGGACCGGTTTGAACTGGCATATGCACCGAGGCTCCTTGTGAGCCACAGGCATGTCTGGTTTCTTTCAAGCCCTACCTGACCAATACACAAAATCCTGTCTGGGGTGGTGCACGCACCTCCCCTGGCAGGAAACCCTTTGTCCACACCTCCCAAGCTGGAAGGACTCCCAGCAGCAGGAGGGCAGACTTGTGTCTGTGGTGGCAGCATCCATTTTGTGGAGCTGAGGCTATGTCTGATTTTACCCGGGTTTCAGGCACTGTACATGTCGTGTCCCTCTAGAAGGGTGGAATGCTAACCCCGTCGCCAGAATTGGCGAGGGGTTAGTATTCCAATTCGTATGACACCTTACTCGACATGTTTTGATAAAGCCAAACCAAAGATAGCATTTAACCGCGAGGTTCATAATGCACTTAAGAGTATATGGTATGACGATATCTGGAAACAGTAGAAGGAAGTTGTTCCGACCACTGCAGACAGGCTCAGCTCATGCCAGAGCACCATCTCACATGGAACCAAGCACTCTGCCTTCAGGATTGTTAAGGCCTGCTATAGGAGTGACTTATAGGTTACCAGGTGTCCCATTTAAGGTTAGGTATAGGTATACTACACCTAAGTAAGAGGTGATTACACCAACTTACCCCAGCTGAGTGATCAGCCAGTTGTGTCAAATCGTTAGGCCAAGCCTGGGGTGGCATAATACATGCTGCAGCCCTTGGCAGGCCTTGGGTACACCAATGCCCTGGGTACCTAGTGTACACTGGTACAGGGGCTGACAGGGTGATCCACTTCCAATTGGTTATGCACCTAGGGTGCATAGTTTTAATTTAGTAGAGAGAACAGCAGGCTGGGGGTCTGATTGGCAGGCCCACAGCCTCAATATGTCAAAAACCAGTGAAGCAAAAAGCAAAAATTTGGGGTGACCATAGGATAGCAGACCCTACTCTCCTACAGGAACCCTAGCAAACCTATACATTTTTGAAAACTAGACACCCAGGGGAATCCAGGATGGGGTGACTTGACTGCCTCCCACCATGGTCTGTTACCCAGAATCCCTTGCAAACGTAAAAAATTGACAAAAAAAACACATTTTCCCCACATTTCTGTGATGGAAAGTTCTGGAGTCTGCGTGGATCCACAAATTTCCACCCACCCCGCGTTCCCCAAAGTCCTACGAGAAAAATGGTACCTCACTTGTGCGGGTCGGCCTAGTGCCCGCGACAGGAAACGGCGCAAAACGCAACGTGGTTTTGCAGTGAAAAATGACCCTTTTTTTGGCAAAGTGACTAGCTGTAGATTTTGAACCCTAGCCCTGCCGGCACCTAGGGAAACCTAGCAAACCTATACATTTTTGAAAACTAGACACCCAGGGGAATCCAGGATGGGGTGACTTGACTGCCTCCCACCATGGTCTGTTACCCAGAATCCCTTGCAAACGTAAAAAATTGACAAAAAAAACACATTTTCCCCACATTTCTGTGATGGAAAGTTCTGGAATCTGCGTGGATCCACAAATTTCTACCCACCCCGTGTTCCCCAAAGTCCTACGAGAAAAATGGTACCTCACTTGTGCGGGTCGGCCTAGTGCCCGCGACAGGAAACGGCGCAAAACGCAACGTGGTTTTGCAGTGAAAAATGACCCTTTTTTTGGCAAAGTGACTGGCTGTAGATTTTGAACCCTAGCCCTGCCGGCACCTAGGGAAACCTAGCAAACCTATACATTTTTGAAAACTAGACACCCAGGGGAATCCAGGATGGGGTGACTTGACTGCCTTCCACCATGGTCTGTTACCCAGAATCCCTTGCAAACGTAAAAAATTGACAAAAAAAACACATTTTCCCCACATTTCTGTGATGGAAAGTTCTGGAATCTGCGTGGATCCACAAATTTCCACCCACCCCGCGTTCCCCAAAGTCCTACGAGAAAAATGGTACCTCACTTGTGCGGGTCGGCCTAGTGCCCGCGACAGGAAACGGCGCAAAACGCAACGTGGTTTTGCAGCGAAAAATGACCCTTTTTTTGGCAAAGTAACTAGCTGTAGATTTTGAACCCTAGCCCTGCCGGCACCTAGGGAAACCTAGCAAACCTATACATTTTTGAAAACTAGACACCCAGGGGAATCCAGGATGGGGTGACTTGACTGCCTCCCACCATGGTCTGTTACCCAGAATCCCTTGCAAACGTAAAAAATTGACAAAAAAAACACATTTTCCCCACATTTCTGTGATGGAAAGTTCTGGAATCTGCGTGGATCCACAAATTTCCACCCACCCCGCGTTCCCCAAAGTCCTACGAGAAAAATGGTACCTCACTTGTGTGGGTCGGCCTAGTGCCCGCGACAGGAAACGGCGCAAAACGCAACGTGGTTTTGCAGCGAAAAATGACCCTTTTTTTGGCAAAGTGACTAGCTGTAGATTTTGAACCCTAGCCCTGCCGGCACCTAGGGAAACCTAGCAAACCTATACATTTTTGAAAACTAGACACCCAGGGGAATCCAGGATGGGGTGACTTGACTGCCTCCCACCATGGTCTGTTACCCAGAATCCCTTGCAAACGTAAAAAATTGACAAAAAAAACACATTTTCCCCACATTTCTGTGATGGAAAGTTCTGGAATCTGCGTGGATCCACAAATTTCCACCCACCCCGTGTTCCCCAAAGTCCTACGAGAAAAATGGTACCTCACTTGTGCGGGTCGGCCTAGTGCCCGCGACAGGAAACGGCGCAAAACGCAACGTGGTTTTGCAGTGAAAAATGACCCTTTTTTTGGCAAAGTGACTGGCTGTAGATTTTGAACCCTAGCCCTGCCGGCACCTAGGGAAACCTAGCAAACCTATACATTTTTGAAAACTAGACACCCAGGGGAATCCAGGATGGGGTGACTTGACTGCCTCCCACCATGGTCTGTTACCCAGAATCCCTTGCAAACGTAAAAAATTGACAAAAAAAACACATTTTCCCCACATTTCTGTGATGGAAAGTTCTGGAATCTGCGTGGATCCACAAATTTCCACCCACCCCGCGTTCCCCAAAGTCCTACGAGAAAAATGGTACCTCACTTGTGCGGGTCGGCCTAGTGCCCGCGACAGGAAACGGCGCAAAACGCAACGTGGTTTTGCAGCGAAAAATGACCCTTTTTTTGGCAAAGTAACTAGCTGTAGATTTTGAACCCTAGCCCTGCCGGCACCTAGGGAAACCTAGCAAACCTATACATTTTTGAAAACTAGACACCCAGGGGAATCCAGGATGGGGTGACTTGACTGCCTCCCACCATGGTCTGTTACCCAGAATCCCTTGCAAACGTAAAAAATTGACAAAAAAAACACATTTTCCCCACATTTCTGTGATGGAAAGTTCTGGAATCTGCGTGGATCCACAAATTTCCACCCACCCCGTGTTCCCCAAAGTCCTACGATGAAAAATGGTACCTCACTTGTGCGGGTCGGCCTAGTGCCCGCGACAGGAAACGGCGCAAAACGCAACGTGGTTTTGCAGTGAAAAATGACCCTTTTTTTGGCAAAGTGACTAGCTGTAGATTTTGAACCCTAGCCCTGCCGGCACCTAGGGAAACCTAGCAAACCTATACATTTTTGAAAACTAGACACCCAGGGGAATCCAGGATGGGGTGACTTGACTGCCTCCCACCATGGTCTGTTACCCAGAATCCCTTGCAAACGTAAAAAATTAACAAAAAAAACATTTTCCCCACATTTCTGTGATGGAAAGTTATGGAATCTGCGTGGATCCACAAATTTCCACCCACCCCGTGTTCCCCAAAGTCCTACGATGAAAAATGGTACCTCACTTGTGCGGGTCGGCCTAGTGCCCGCGACAGGAAACGGCGCAAAACGCAACGTGGTTTTGCAGTGAAAAATGACCCTTTTTTTGGCAAAGTGACTAGCTGTAGATTTTGAACCCTAGCCCTGCCGGCACCTAGGGAAACCTAGCAAACCTATACATTTTTGAAAACTAGACACCCAGGGGAATCCAGGATGGGGTGACTTGACTGCCTCCCACCAAGGTCTGTTACCCAGAATCCCTTGCAAACGTAAAAAATTGACAAAAAAAACACATTTTCCCCACATTTCTGTGATGGAAAGTTCTGGAATCTGCGTGGATCCACAAATTTCCACCCACCCCGTGTTCCCCAAAGTCCTACGAGAAAAATGGTACCTCACTTGTGCGGGTCGGCCTAGTGCCCGCGACAGGAAACGGCACAAAACGCAACGTGGTTTTGCAGTGAAAAATGACCCTTTTTTTGGCAAAGTGACTAGCTGTAGATTTTGAACCCTAGCCCTGCCGGCACCTAGGGAAACCTAGCAAACCTATACATTTTTGAAAACTAGACACCCAGGGGAATCCAGGATGGGGTGACTTGACTGCCTCCCACCATGGTCTGTTACCCAGAATCCCTTGCAAACGTAAAAAATTGACAAAAAAACCACATTTTCCCCACATTTCTGTGATGGAAAGTTCTGGAATCTGCGTGGATCCACAAATTTCCACCCACCCCGTGTTCCCCAAAGTCCTACGAGAAAAATGGTACCTCACTTGTGCGGGTCGGCCTAGTGCCCGCGACAGGAAACGGCGCAAAACACAACGTGGTTTTGCAGCGAAAAATGACCCTTTTTTTGGCAAAGTGACTAGCTGTAGATTTTGAACCCTAGCCCTGCCGGCACCTAGGGAAACCTAGCAAACCTATACATTTCTGAAAACTAGACACCCAGGGGAATCCAGGATGGGGTGACTTGACTGCCTCCCACCATGGTCTGTTACCCAGAATCCCTTGCAAACGAAAAAAATTGACAAAAAAAAACACATTTTCCCCACATTTCTGTGATGGAAAGTTCTGGAATCTGCGTGGATCCACAAATTTCCACCCACCCCGCGTTCCCCAAAGTCCTACGAGAAAAATGGTACCTCACTTGTGCGGGTCGGCCTAGTGCCCGCGACAGGAAACGGCGCAAAACGCAACGTGGTTTTGCAGCGAAAAATGACCCTTTTTTTGGCAAAGTGACTAGCTGTAGATTTTGAACCCTAGCCCTGCCGGCACCTAGGGAAACCTAGCAAACCTATACATTTTTGAAAACTAGACACCCAGGGGAATCCAGGATGGGGTGACTTGACTGCCTCCCACCAAGGTCTGTTACCCAGAATCCCTTGCAAACGTAAAAAATTGACAAAAAAAACACATTTTCCCCACATTTCTGTGATGGAAAGTTCTGGAATCTGCGTGGATCCACAAATTTCCACCCACCCCGTGTTCCCCAAAGTCCTACGAGAAAAATGGTACCTCACTTGTGCGGGTCGGCCTAGTGCCCGCGACAGGAAACGGCACAAAACGCAACGTGGTTTTGCAGTGAAAAATGACCCTTTTTTTGGCAAAGTGACTAGCTGTAGATTTTGAACCCTAGCCCTGCCGGCACCTAGGGAAACCTAGCAAACCTATACATTTTTGAAAACTAGACACCCAGGGGAATCCAGGATGGGGTGACTTGACTGCCTCCCACCATGGTCTGTTACCCAGAATCCCTTGCAAACGTAAAAAATTGACAAAAAAAACACATTTTCCCCACATTTCTGTGATGGAAAGTTCTGGAATCTGCGTGGATCCACAAATTTCCACCCACCCCGTGTTCCCCAAAGTCCTACGAGAAAAATGGTACCTCACTTGTGCGGGTCGGCCTAGTGCCCGCGACAGGAAACGGCGCAAAACGCAACGTGGTTTTGCAGTGAAAAATGACCCTTTTTTTGGCAAAGTGACTGGCTGTAGATTTTGAACCCTAGCCCTGCCGGCACCTAGGGAAACCTAGCAAACCTATACATTTTTGAAAACTAGACACCCAGGGGAATCCAGGATGGGGTGACTTGACTGCCTCCCACCATGGTCTGTTACCCAGAATCCCTTGCAAACGTAAAAAATTGACAAAAAAAACACATTTTCCCCACATTTCTGTGATGGAAAGTTCTGGAATCTGCGTGGATCCACAAATTTCCACCCACCCCGCGTTCCCCAAAGTCCTACGAGAAAAATGGTACCTCACTTGTGCGGGTCGGCCTAGTGCCCGCGACAGGAAACGGCGCAAAACGCAACGTGGTTTTGCAGCGAAAAATGACCCTTTTTTTGGCAAAGTAACTAGCTGTAGATTTTGAACCCTAGCCCTGCCGGCACCTAGGGAAACCTAGCAAACCTATACATTTTTGAAAACTAGACACCCAGGGGAATCCAGGATGGGGTGACTTGACTGCCTCCCACCATGGTCTGTTACCCAGAATCCCTTGCAAACGTAAAAAATTGACAAAAAAAACACATTTTCCCCACATTTCTGTGATGGAAAGTTCTGGAATCTGCGTGGATCCACAAATTTCCACCCACCCCGTGTTCCCCAAAGTCCTACGATGAAAAATGGTACCTCACTTGTGCGGGTCGGCCTAGTGCCCGCGACAGGAAACGGCGCAAAACGCAACGTGGTTTTGCAGTGAAAAATGACCCTTTTTTTGGCAAAGTGACTAGCTGTAGATTTTGAACCCTAGCCCTGCCGGCACCTAGGGAAACCTAGCAAACCTATACATTTTTGAAAACTAGACACCCAGGGGAATCCAGGATGGGGTGACTTGACTGCCTCCCACCATGGTCTGTTACCCAGAATCCCTTGCAAACGTAAAAAATTAACAAAAAAAACATTTTCCCCACATTTCTGTGATGGAAAGTTATGGAATCTGCGTGGATCCACAAATTTCCACCCACCCCGTGTTCCCCAAAGTCCTACGATGAAAAATGGTACCTCACTTGTGCGGGTCGGCCTAGTGCCCGCGACAGGAAACGGCGCAAAACGCAACGTGGTTTTGCAGTGAAAAATGACCCTTTTTTTGGCAAAGTGACTAGCTGTAGATTTTGAACCCTAGCCCTGCCGGCACCTAGGGAAACCTAGCAAACCTATACATTTTTGAAAACTAGACACCCAGGGGAATCCAGGATGGGGTGACTTGACTGCCTCCCACCAAGGTCTGTTACCCAGAATCCCTTGCAAACGTAAAAAATTGACAAAAAAAACACATTTTCCCCACATTTCTGTGATGGAAAGTTCTGGAATCTGCGTGGATCCACAAATTTCCACCCACCCCGTGTTCCCCAAAGTCCTACGAGAAAAATGGTACCTCACTTGTGCGGGTCGGCCTAGTGCCCGCGACAGGAAACGGCACAAAACGCAACGTGGTTTTGCAGTGAAAAATGACCCTTTTTTTGGCAAAGTGACTAGCTGTAGATTTTGAACCCTAGCCCTGCCGGCACCTAGGGAAACCTAGCAAACCTATACATTTTTGAAAACTAGACACCCAGGGGAATCCAGGATGGGGTGACTTGACTGCCTCCCACCATGGTCTGTTACCCAGAATCCCTTGCAAACGTAAAAAATTGACAAAAAAAACACATTTTCCCCACATTTCTGTGATGGAAAGTTCTGGAATCTGCGTGGATCCACAAATTTCCACCCACCCCGTGTTCCCCAAAGTCCTACGAGAAAAATGGTACCTCACTTGTGCGGGTCGGCCTAGTGCCCGCGACAGGAAACGGCGCAAAACACAACGTGGTTTTGCAGCGAAAAATGACCCTTTTTTTGGCAAAGTGACTAGCTGTAGATTTTGAACCCTAGCCCTGCCGGCACCTAGGGAAACCTAGCAAACCTATACATTTCTGAAAACTAGACACCCAGGGGAATCCAGGATGGGGTGACTTGACTGCCTCCCACCATGGTCTGTTACCCAGAATCCCTTGCAAACGAAAAAAATTGACAAAAAAAAACACATTTTCCCCACATTTCTGTGATGGAAAGTTCTGGAATCTGCGTGGATCCACAAATTTCCACCCACCCCGCGTTCCCCAAAGTCCTACGAGAAAAATGGTACCTCACTTGTGCGGGTCGGCCTAGTGCCCGCGACAGGAAACGGCGCAAAACGCAACGTGGTTTTGCAGCGAAAAATGACCCTTTTTTTGGCAAAGTGACTAGCTGTAGATTTTGAACCCTAGCCCTGCCGGCACCTAGGGAAACCTAGCAAACCTATACATTTTTGAAAACTAGACACCCAGGGGAATCCAGGATGGGGTGACTTGACTGCCTCCCACCAAGGTCTGTTACCCAGAATCCCTTGCAAACGTAAAAAATTGACAAAAAAAACACATTTTCCCCACATTTCTGTGATGGAAAGTTCTGGAATCTGCGTGGATCCACAAATTTCCACCCACCCCGTGTTCCCCAAAGTCCTACGAGAAAAATGGTACCTCACTTGTGCGGGTCGGCCTAGTGCCCGCGACAGGAAACGGCACAAAACGCAACGTGGTTTTGCAGTGAAAAATGACCCTTTTTTTGGCAAAGTGACTAGCTGTAGATTTTGAACCCTAGCCCTGCCGGCACCTAGGGAAACCTAGCAAACCTATACATTTTTGAAAACTAGACACCCAGGGGAATCCAGGATGGGGTGACTTGACTGCCTCCCACCATGGTCTGTTACCCAGAATCCCTTGCAAACGTAAAAAATTGACAAAAAAAACACATTTTCCCCACATTTCTGTGATGGAAAGTTCTGGAATCTGCGTGGATCCACAAATTTCCACCCACCCCGTGTTCCCCAAAGTCCTACGAGAAAAATGGTACCTCACTTGTGCGGGTCGGCCTAGTGCCCGCGACAGGAAACGGCGCAAAACACAACGTGGTTTTGCAGCGAAAAATGACCCTTTTTTTGGCAAAGTGACTAGCTGTAGATTTTGAACCCTAGCCCTGCCGGCACCTAGGGAAACCTAGCAAACCTATACATTTCTGAAAACTAGACACCCAGGGGAATCCAGGATGGGGTGACTTGACTGCCTCCCACCATGGTCTGTTACCCAGAATCCCTTGCAAACGTAAAAAATTGACAAAAAAAAACACATTTTCCCCACATTTCTGTGATGGAAAGTTCTGGAATCTGCGTGGATCCACAAATTTCCACCCACCCCGCGTTCCCCAAAGTCCTACGAGAAAAATGGTACCTCACTTGTGCGGGTCGGCCTAGTGCCCGCGACAGGAAACGGCGCAAAACGCAACGTGGTTTTGCAGCGAAAAATGACCCTTTTTTTGGCAAAGTGACTAGCTGTAGATTTTGAACCCTAGCCCTGCCGGCACCTAGGGAAACCTAGCAAACCTATACATTTTTGAAAACTAGACACCCAGGGGAATCCAGGATGGGGTGACTTGACTGCCTCCCACCATGGTCTGTTACCCAGAATCCCTTGCAAACGTAAAAAATTGACAAAAAAAACACATTTTCCCCACATTTCTGTGATGGAAAGTTCTGGAATCTGCGTGGATCCACAAATTTCCACCCACCCCGCGTTCCCCAAAGTCCTACGAGAAAAATGGTACCTCACTTGTGCGGGTCGGCCTAGTGCCCGCGACAGGAAACGGCGCAAAACGCAACGTGGTTTTGCAGCGAAAAATGACCCTTTTTTGGCAAAGTGACTAGCTGTAGATTTTGAACCCTAGCCCTGCCGGCACCTAGGGAAACCTAGCAAACCTATACATTTTTGAAAACTAGACACCCAGGGGAATCCAGGATGGGGTGACTTGATTGTCTCCCACCATGGTCTGTTACCCAGAATCCCTTGCAAACGTAAAAAATTGACAAAAAAAAACACATTTTCCCCACATTTCTGTGATGGAAAGTTCTGGAATCTGCGTGGATCCACAAATTTCCACCCACCCCGCGTTCCCCAAAGTCCTACGAGAAAAATGGTACCTCACTTGTGCGGGTCGGCCTAGTGCCCGCGACAGGAAACGGCGCAAAACGCAACGTGGTTTTGCAGCGAAAAATGACCCTTTTTTGGCAAAGTGACTAGCTGTAGATTTTGAACCCTAGCCCTGCCGGCACCTAGGGAAACCTAGCAAACCTA